>NC_139459.1:152327500-152952500 GCF_057233095.1 Heloderma suspectum | reverse complement strand
TGTGGCTCCATTTACATGGAGACTCTTTTCTGAGGCAATTCTGTTTAAATCTGGATTTTAATGAATTTGGGTTTGCTCCTCCAGCAGCAAACGTAGCCAGTTAAGCGGCGTATACATTTTTTTAAAATCCGCTTTCATGGGGCAAACAGCACTTGAACCCACATTAGTTGGGGGCTGGATGGGCAGAATCCTGAGAATAGAATTGAAAGTCATCAACTGCGTAGGTGCAGGGCAGCGAATAAGCGGAGGCTTGCTTCCTGCCCCTCTCCTCACTCCTGTGCTCTGTGAAGTGCAATTGAAGAGAATGAGTTACTTCCAAGTAGACAAATTTAGCCAACCTCTCTCCTTGTGTCCACTGTTTCTCGGCAGGAATAAGGATCATTTGGGGGCAATCAGCTTTTGAAATCATTACAGTCCTGCGTACCTTCACTCTTCCAGAAGAGCGGAGATTTAAAACAACAGGCTTGCTCCCCGCTCACGTGCTCAGTGAAGTAAAATGGAAGAGAAGGAGTTACTTCTGAGTAGACATGTTAGGCAACACCTCTCCTTGTGTCCATCCTTTCATGACACAACTCTCCCTTCCACCTATCAGTGCTGCTCCCCACAGCCTGCGCCGAATCCAATTGAGGTCACACAAAGTCCCAAACTGCACTGAGGCTGCTGCAACTGGAAAATCCGGGGCAAAATGAGTTTGCAAAGAAGCGGCTTTTCAGGCAGAAAAACGTGTGATTAATGCAGAGTGGGGGTTACATCTTCTGCCAAGAGGCACAGTAGAACCAGACTAAATCCCCTGTGTAGATGGGGCCTGTAAATGAGAGTGAGCAGAGTGGCATTGGGTGGGAGGCTGCCTAACCCTTTTCCTTCCTGCCCTTGGTTTGTTGAAAATCACCTCCCTAAGCTGCTTCTTTCCTTGTGGGGGAAAAGCACAGGGATTCTGGATCCTTTCCCCTGAGGTTGAAAAAGCTGCTTAAGGACTATGATTCTGAGCGGACAGCCATCAGGAGGGGTAAAGATCAAGCAGTCCTTTCACTGCTGGTTTTCCCACTCTTGATCACAGCCTCTGAGGTTGCTTTTCATTTTCAAAGAAACTAAACTGGCAACAATATCACACAGATGAGCGTCATGTGTAGCTTCCTTAGTTAAAGAGATTGGACTGAGATACTTCACAGCAACAACTGAATGCTTGTGACAGTTGCGTTCTCATAACCCGTGATCCCTGAAGACTGCCTGAAAGCAATACCTCCTTCCCTTCTCACTCATACAGTGGCGAGAAAAAGTCTGTGAACTCCTTAGGATTGTCACATATTTCCAACCTAAAATGTTATTAGATCTTAATCTAACCTCATAATCCTGGATAAAGAACAGTAGATAACCTGATTAAACAAATGACACATGAACATGATGCCTTTTCAACATTTGTTTATCCAAAACTGATTCAACATTCAAGATCCATGTGTGAAAAAGTATGTGAACCTTTAGATTCAGTACCTGGTGGCACCCCCTTGAGCAGCAGTAACTTCAAGTAAGCATCTCCTGCAGCTGTTCATCAGTCTCTCACATTGGTTTTGAGGAATTTGGACCCATTCCTCCTTACAGAACTGCTTCAGCTCTGTGACATTTGAGGGCTTCCTTGCATGAACAGCTCACTTCAGGTCCTGCTGCAACATTTTGATGGGGTTTAAGTCTGGACTTAATCTTCTGATACACTGCAGAATTCATGGTTGTGTCATTGCTAGTAAGCTGTCCAGATCCTGAGGCAGCAAAGCAGGCCCGAACCCTCACCTTCCCACCACTATGCATGACTGTTGCAATTAGGTTGTTCTGTTTGATCTCAGTGTTTGCTTTTTGCCAAACATAACATTTCTTATTGAGGCCAAAAAAATTCTGCTTGTGACTCGTCTGTCCAGAGAACATTGTTCCAGAAATCTTGAGGATCATCTATGTGGTCTTTAGTGAACCTCAGACGGGCAGCAATGTTCTTTTTTGAGAGGAGTAGTTTCCTCTCAACTATCCTCCCATGAATGCCATTCTTGTTCAGCCTTTTTCTGATCGTTGAGTCATGAACACTCACATAGCCAAGGTAAGAATGGCCTGTAGATCCTTGAATGTTACTCTGGGGTCCTTTTTGGCTTCCTGGATGATGTGTTGGTTTGTTCTTTGAGAGATTTTGGTAGGACAACTGCTTCTGGTTAGAGTGGCTGTGGTCTTGAACTTCTCCATTTGTAGACTATCTGTCTGACAGTGGATTGGTGGCGCCCCAAATCATTAGAAATGGTTTTGTAATGCTTTGTAGACTGATGAGCAGCAATGACTGCTTTTCTGAGGTCCTCAGAGATGTCTTTCGATTGTGGCATGATGTATCTCCACACAACCAAATGGTGAAGACCAAACTCACAAAATTTCTGATCTTTTTATAGGGTGGGGCCTCCCAAACTCACCCCTGAAGATCTACCTATTACATAAACACCTGATTCTAAATATTCCCTTTAACAGAGCTGATGCAACCAGGGGTTCCCTTAGTTTTGCACATACCCTGTTTCTTAAGTACTTATTGTTTCCCTAATTTATACATCATTTTATTTCACAAGACATGGAATCAGTTAATATAAACCCCACTGGATATTTAGGGAAGGACTGGTTTTGATTCACGAAGTACAACTATGGACTTCCCGTAATTATCAGTAGGGTTCACAAACTTTTTCTCGCCACTGTAACTTGTTCTGTATTGTAGTTGTGAGCTGTGGCAGACCTACAGATCTGCACAATGGGGCCTTTGATTACGTGACCCAGCCAAGAAATAACAACTACCAATCAGCTGTCAGGTACCGCTGCAACGAACCCTATTACCACATGGTGACCAATACGGGGAGAGGTAAGTCATGACACAGCAAGTACTCTGTCCTTTCAATCCGACTCTTACCCCATCTACAGACACTCGGATGGGAACCTCCCTCTGTGCCATGAATGGTCTCTCAGCGATCCACACAGGAGTTTCAGTAAGATATTTCCATTTTGGCGACACCTATCTCTGGAATATAATTGCCCCACCAAAGGCCCAATTTCTACTGCTGCCGGGTGACATCAGGATAGCACAGAGCCGCAAAAGCAGCAGCTGAGCATTTTTTGTTTTAGTTTAGGTGTATTTCTGCACTAAGGGCATCTCGCTAAAGGCGAGCAGATGCAACTGTAGGTCATGCACAAGGGGAGTGGGGAAGGGGAAGCGGCAGCTGCCACTGCCTGCTGCTTTTTGGTGCCTTGTTAACAAGAACTCGCCATGTGTGTGTGCATGTTTTATTGGAATGGCTCAGGCACGTGGCTGGATTAAGCTTCAGCCCCCGCCACAGCATGTCAAGGGGCCTACTAGCTAGCCCAGGTTCCCACCTTGCAACTAAAAACAGAGCAAGTCTCCAGCCAATGTGTGAAGTCACAGCTATGATAGACATGATTTGAGACAGGTGTAGAGTGACCAGTTGTCGGCAGAGGGAACTTCCTTGTTCATTTTGAACCTGTTTTTTAAATCTACCATTGTGGAATAGTGATTATTGCCCATAAAAACAATTGCGAAATCCAAAATTTTAGCATAGGTATAATTGGGCAGTAGCATATCCAGCTCAACACAATAGGTAGCTGGAACGACAGGAGTTCATGATCTTTCTAACTCGGGGCTTAATCTATGCCCCTCCCCAAATTTTTTTTTATTGCATTTGTAAACATTAAAAAATTAACCTGCTGATGCAAATTAAGACTGCCATCATACCCATATTGCATGTGGGGAACACTGGATGAATATGGTTTACATCAGCCCTGCAAAGTAGTCCATTGTTGCAATACTCATATTGACATAAGGGGAAATAGTGTATGACATCACTGCAGCGCAGTCCAGTGCTGTCCTGCAGTCTGCTGGTGGCTTTTGTTTGTTAGGGAAATGCAATCAGAGGGAGCGGCTGTGAAGTTAAGGGCTAGGAGAATGTTTGCACAAAGTTTAATAACAGTGCAGTCCTCTGATATCAGCTAAGAGAAGTAAGTTCCATTAAGCTAAGAGGGCCTTAATCCCAGGTAAGAGGGTTCAGCATACATCCCCTTACCTGGGGTACAAGATAATTTCTCAGGAACTTGCTTGTCTGAGTAGACAAAAGAGACTGGGCTCTTTTTTACTGTCTGTTCGTTCCCTATGAGCTGAGCTCTACCACTCCATCTTAACTGATCCACTTTAAAAGTATTCTCTGGCTATCCCACTGTCTCCTCCCATTACTGACAACAAGTCTGGGCCTTTCGTTGGTCATTCCACTTTGCCTATTATGCCCAACAGTTGCCCCATCCCTGGATATCCTCCCCCTTCCATCCCTTGCAGCAGGAGAACAGCAACACACCAGCTCCCCAGTAAGTAAGTGTGCTTAGTATTTCGGCCCATGTTTCTTTATCCATTGAGTTCTTTCTGTGCTTTACAGTAACCTGAGTGAGGGTTGTGAGAAAGAGTGGGTTAAGAAGAAAAGAGATTTTGGCAGCAATTTTATGCACACTTACCACAGCATAAGTCTTACTGAACACAAAATCCATGATTGAACCATAAAAGCTACATCTGGTTAGTGGACATAACAACAACAACAACAACAACAACCCCTTTACACACTTACCTGGGAGTAAACCCCATTGAATAGTGGTCCTTCATGGCCACTTCTGAGTAGACATGTATGGAGTTGCACTTTTAATAAAGTTTCTTTGAGTTGATGACCATGCAGAAGATGGAGGCATCTGAGAAGCGAGAGGAAGTTTTGTTCAAATTCTGAAAGTTTAGTATGGGTTACAAGAGTTACGTCATCCAGCAGAAGTCTTTCAGGTGATCCGGGAGCTGTTAACGCTCTCCCCAGCAAATGGGGTCCTGGTGCTCTCAAGGGCCCGCTGTGACCTTTTTGCATCACACTTTGAGGACAAAATTGCTTGTCTCTGCAGTGAACTTGATGCTGTTGTTAGCGTAGTTCCAGTCAAGGTGTCTGACGCCACCATCTGCCCAATTTTGTGGGATCAGTTTCAGTTGTTGCATTCAGTTGATGATGTGGACAAGGTCTTTGCAGCAATGCAACTGACCATGTACCATGTACCAGTTACGGTGGTTCTGGTCCTACCTGCGGGACCGATTTCAGACAGTAGCATTGGGTGACCATTCCTCAGCCCTTTGGCAATTATGCTGTGGGGTTCTGCAGGGTACCATCTTGTCCCCAATGTTATTTAACACCTATATGAAGCTGCTGGGAGCGGCCATTAGGGAATTTGGAACCAAGTGCTATCAGTATGCTGTGACATCTGAATCAGGAGAGGCTGTGCAAGTCCTGGATCAGTGACTACATTCAGGAATGGGCTGGATGAGGGCCAATAAACTGAAACTGAATCCTGGCAGGACGGAAGCCCTGTGGGTGAGTGGTTCCTGAGCCTGGGAGATAGGCTCATTGACTGTTCTGGATGGGGTTGCACACTCTCTGAAAGATCAGGTCCATAGTTCGGGGATGCTCCTAGATCCATCACTGTTGCTGGAGGCCCAAGTGGCCATGGCAGCTCGGAGTGCCTTTTACCAGTTTTGGCTGGTTTGCCAACTATGGTCTGTCCTGGACAGTGATAGCTTGGCCACGGTGGTACAAGCACTAGTAACCTCAAGGCCGGATTACGGCAACGCGCTCTATGTCGGGCTGCCCTTAAGGCTGCTCCAGCAGCTGGAGCTAGTGCAGAATGTGGCAGCTCAGCTGTTGTCAGGAGCTGCCCCTTTTCAGCATACAACTTCTTTGCTGTGGGAACCACATGGCTGCCTATTCGCTACCAGGCCAGGTTTAAAGTTCTAGTTGTCGTTCAGTCGTTCAGTCGTGTCCGACTCTTCGTGACCCCACGGACCATAGCACACCAGGCCTTCCTGTCCTGCGCTCTCTCCTGGAGTGTGCTCAAGTCCATATTCATTGCATCGACGATGCTATCTAGCCATCTCATCCTCTGCCGTCCCCGTCTCCTTTTGCCTTCAGTCTTTCCCAGTATCAGGGTCTTTTCCAGGGAGTTTTCTCTTCGCATTAGGTGGCCAAAATATTTGAGCTTCAGCTTCAGCATCTGTCCTTCCAATGAGCAGTCAGGGTTGATTTCTAGTACTAGTTCTAGAACTAGTGTACAAAGCCCTAAACAACTTGGGACCAGGATACCTGAGAGAGCGTCTTCTCCCTTACCAACCTGCCCAGTCACTGAGGTCATCAGAGGGCATGCTCCTGGTGGTTCCACATGGACCCATGGCCTGATTTGACTCCACCAGGAGAAGAGCCTGCAGTGTTGTGGCCCCCTTTCTTTGGAACTCCCTCCCAAATGTCATGTGTGAGTTCAGTATTTGGGGCAGAGTAGGGGGCCCACATCAGATGTCTAGCCCCAGGCCCCATCATGGCCTTAATTCTGCCCTGCCCAGACAAGCACTTCCCCTCAACAGGATGTGGCTCAACAACCAGGTTAGACTGCCTACTAGCACTGGAGGAAGGCAGAGAGGTGGAGGAAGGTAGGGCCATTTGTACAACTGATAACAATAGCGGCTGTAGCAGAACTGCTGCCCTGCAGCCTGGAGCAAGGTCAGCTGCTAGAAGCAGCCACACCTTCCTGAGCTACTGTCAGCACTGTCAAGCAAGCCAGTGACCAGCTCTGCTGGGGGTTTTCTTTCCTCGCCCTTTTTGTAGCTGCCCTCATGGTCCCCTCCTTCGTTCTGGCATCTTTTTAACACAGCTGTTCCCATTTTGACAAGTGAGACCCAAGCAAGCACAGCCCATTGCTTCTCCCTCTCTGTCCCCCTTTCCTTCCATCTGCTCCCCTCCCTTTGCCTGCCTAGCCACATCATTGCACCCTTTCCCATCACTCCTTGCCTTCATCCTCTCTTTTCTTGCCTCATGGTCTTCTTCCTACCACTTCTAAAAAATATCTACATAGAAGACAAACACCTACATAGCCAGGCTGAATGCAAACTCCCCTTTCTGCACAAGTCGAGGTTTGATATCAGCAGAGGATTTTCCCACACCATGTGATACCTGCATTTTTGGAAAGCTGCTCAAGAGCTTCTGCTCTGGTGTGAAAGCTCTGGCCTGGGAACTAGAGGAGAGTATTTATTTATTTATTTATTATTATTAAATTTATTAATCACCCATCTGGCTGGTCACCCAGCCACTCTGGGCGATGTACAGCATACAATAAAATAGTTTAAAACAATAAAATTCTACAATAAAAACATTTTCTAAAATACCCTAACCCACCCCAAATGCCTGCCTGAACAACCACGTTTTTAATGCACGATGGAAGCTCATTAAAGAGGGGGCATGACAGAGTTCCCTAGGGAGGGAGTTCCACAGAGTGGGGGCCACCACAAAAAAGGCCCTCTCCCTCGTCCCCACCAGTCTAGCTGTCCTGGCTGATGGGACAGAGAGAAGGCCATCTGAGGCTGATCTTGTTAAGCGGCCTGCCTGGTGCTGCTGGAGGCGCTCCTTAAGATAGGCTGGGCTGGAACCATATAGGGTTTTAAAGGTCAAAACCAACACCTTGAATTTGGCCCAGAAAACAACTGGTAACCAGTGCAACTCCTTCAGCACTGGAGTGATGTGATCTCACCGGCGGCTGCCTTTAATCAGGCGAGCCGCCGCGTTCTGTACCAGCTGCAGCTTCCGAACCATCTTCAAGGGTAACCCCACGTAGAGCGCATTACAGTAGTCTAAACGAGAGGAGACCAGGGCATGTACTACCGATGGGAGCAGATGGTCAGGAAGGAAGGGGCACAGCCACCGTATCAGATGGAGTTGATACAGCGCTGTCCGGCTCACAGCTGACACCTGAGCCTCCATGGACAGCTGGGAGTCCAAAATGACCCCCAGGCTGCGGACCTGGTCTTTCAAGGGTAGCCGTACCCCATTCAACAGCAGATCAACATCCCCCAGCCTCCTCTTGTCTCCCACCAAAAGTACCTCGGTCTTGTCAGGGTTCAGCTTCAGCTTATTCCTCCCCATCCAGCCACTCACGGTCTCTAGACATTTGAACAGGGATTCTACGGCCAACTTTGGTGAAGATTTGAATGAGAGGTAGAGCTGCGTGTCATCCTCATATTGATGACACTGCACCCCAAACCTCCTGATGATAGCCCCCAGCGGCTTCACATAGATACTAAATAGCATCGGGGAGAGGATGGAACCCTGTGGCACCCCACAAGTGAGTGGCCACAGGTCCGAAACCTCCTCTCCCAGTGCTACCCTCTGGTACCTGCCGGAGAGGAAGGACCAGAACCACCGCAATATGGTGTCTCCAATGCCCAACCCCTCCAGGTGGTCCAGGAGGATACCGTGGTCAATGCTGAGAGGTCGAGGAGAACAAGGAAGGAGCATTCACCCCTATCCAGAGTCCTCCTCATATCATCTACCAAGGCGACCAAGGCCATTTCTGTCCCTTGCCCAAGCCTGCAGCCCAACTGAAATGGGTCTAGATCATCAGTTTCTTCCAAGTGTGCCTTCAACTGCATCGCCACCACCCACTCAATCACCTTGCCCCAAAATGGCAGATTTGAGACTGGGCGAAAGTTGTTCAGAACTTGAGGATCCAAGGAGGGCTCCTTTAAGAGCGGTCTTATCACTGCCTCCTTGAGGGCTGATGGCATCACTCCCTCCTCAAGGGAGGCGTTCACCACCGCCCTGATCCCCTCACCCAGTCTCTCTCTGCAGCCTATAATGAGCCAAGATGGGCAAGTATCAAGTAAGCAGGTGGTCGGCCTTACAGATGAAAGCACCTTGTCCACTTCATCAGGAGGAAGAAGCTGGAACCGATCCCACAAAACCAGTTTGCCAAAGGCTGCCTCTTGCTCACTAACTGTATCCACAGCGTGCAGAGTAACACACCTAATCTGATCAATTTTATCTGCAAAGTGCCTTGCCAAGGCCTCACAGGAGGCCTTAGAATGCTCCAATGGTTCCGGAGCCACAGGACCGACCAGGCTCCGGACCACTTGGAACAGCCTCCTGGGTCAGCACTCTGCAGACGCGATAGAGGCAGCATAATATTCCTTTGTTGCTGCCTTCACTGCCACGTGATAGGCTGAAGATCCTGTGTCTGATCGTCTTTGGAGTGAGACTTCCACCACCGGCGCTCTAGTCGTCTCACCTCCTGTTTCAGAGCTCGTAACCGCAGATTGAACCATAGTGCAGTCCGAGCCCTGTTCAGGGGGAGAGGGCATTTCGGAGCCACCTGATCTAATGCCCCAGTGATTGCGGCATTCCAACCACCCACCAGGGTCTCGACCGAGTGGCCGTTGGTGTGCCCCAGAGAATCCCTAAGCGTGTTCAGGAATCCATTTGGATCCATAAGACGCCTGGGGCGGACCATTTTAATGGGTCCTCCACCCCTGCGGAGGGGTTGTGGAACCAAGAAGTCCAACGTCACCAGATAGTGATCTGACCATGACAAGGGGGTGGTGGATATACCCCCGACTTCCAGATCACTCCCCGCTTCTCCAGAAACAAACACAAGGTCTAGTGCATGACCGGCTACATGGGTGGGCCCGGTTAGAATATGGTGCAGCTCCCAGGAGGCCATGGTCTCCATGAAGTCCCGAGGTGCTCCTGTGAGGATGGCCTCCGAATGTACATTGAAGTCCCCCAACACCAGTAAGTTAGGGGACTGTACACGCACATCAGAGACCACCTCAAGCACCTCGGCCAGGGAGTCAGTCGTGCAGCGGGACTCTGGCTCTGTGCAGGTGCACCCTTACGGAGCTGAAAAATCCAGGGGTTTAATTTCTGCAGACTCTGCTCCCGCTATTCTCATTTCCTCCCTCAGATACTTATAGCTGCTCTGCTCAGGGTTCCTGGAAGGATCAAGATGACCATGAAGACATCCCCATGTGCCTGCCAGGTTAGTGGGATCCATAGATTACACGCCACCTTTTCCTCCCCATATTGTCTTAGGGTGATTCCAAATGGAGGGTTCCCAGCATTACTAATTAGAAGATATTATGCAGCTATTCTGGGTTGTTGGTTCTTAGTGGGTTTTCTGCAGTAAGAGTGAAGATGGAAGAAGCAGTGGGAAAAGATGGGAGGGTTACAATGGAAGACAACGACATATGGAACCCTTCTGAATTTCCATAAATGCAACAGGGTGGTTGCACAATAGAAGCCCCTCTGGGAGCTGTCCAAGGGAGAGGAGGCAAAAAAGAAGGGATCAAAAACTGAGGAACAATTACTTTTTGGTGGAGCACATGCTTTGCACATAGAAGTTCTGAGGTTCAAGCAATCTCTGGTTCTCTGGTTAGAAGTATCTTCACTAGGGATGGGAAACACTGTTGCCTGAGACTTTTGAGGGTGGGGAGGGCTGTGACAGGCACTCAGTGCCTTTATACTCAGGGTTAGGCCCTATCAGCTAGACAGGCTGCAGATGGCTAGAAGCAGATGGGATGAGCAAGGGTGGAGTTCACAGCTCAAATGGGAAGCCAAAGCTAAGGTTACCGTTTACAGTTGAGGGGCACCACTGCGGGATGGATAAGGCAGACAACTGATTCGTAGGCAGGTATGAGAGGCAATAGGTGTGAGGGAGATAGAAAGCAGTCAGAGGAACAGTTCTATTCGGTTGCCCAAACTGAGGGACTGCAGCAGGCCTTGGAACTGACAGCTGACAATGGAGAGGGATTGGCTGTCCTATATCATCTGATTTCCAGGTGCAGTATGATCCTGGCCACTGAAATATCTTCCATTCCCCTAATGAAAAGGAAATCAATGCTTGATGTATTGGTAGAAAGCATAGACAGCACTGGGCTAGGTGTACTGATAAGAACAAAAGACAAGACATGACATGGGAAGGGTCTGACATACTCTGTTAAGAAATAATGGCAAGAGGAAGAGTATAAAACAAGGAAATGTTGCATGGGATGTGGGGAGAGCGTGGAGGTAGGATGCAGCAGCCTTTCTGAGTATTGTCTTCCTTCGCAGTGTGTGGAAGGCCAGACAATCCCATCTCAGAAATCCAGCGGATTATTGGCGGCAGTGATGCCAAACCACGCAGCTTCCCATGGCAAGCAATGACCGTCATGTCTGGGCGTTCAGGTGGGGCATTGCTGGGTGACCGCTGGATCCTGACAGCTGCTCACACTCTGTATCCAAAGGCGCAAGGAGATTCTGAGGAGGCTCAGAGCCTTGAACAGGTGGCTGAGAAGGTTGAAATCTTTATGGGCCACACAGTGGTGACAGAACTCTTCAAGCTGGGCAACCGGCCTGTGCACAGGGTGTTTGTACATCCAGACTATAATCCGGAAGATGAACAGAACTTCAATGGGGACATTGCACTCATTGAGCTGAGAGACGCGGTGCCCCTCGGCCCTAATATGCTGCCCATCTGTCTCCCAGATCCAGGGAATAGCTCATTTTACTACCCGGGGTGGATGGGTTATGCCAGTGGCTTTGGAGTGGAGAAGAACATCCTTGCTAACAAGTTGAAATATGCACCAATCCCAGTAGCCGACCGGACACTCTGTGAAGAGTGGTTGCAGGGGAAGAAGAGCAGTGAGACGCCACTCTTCACAGCCAATATGTTCTGTGCGGGTTCCCCTGTGGAAGGAAAAGACACCTGCCAAGGTGACAGTGGAGGGGCCTTGACTGTGCGTGACCCAGTGACTCAGCGCTGGGTGGCCACAGGCATTGTGTCTTGGGGCATTGGTTGTGGCAAAGGCTATGGCTTTTACACCAAAGTCATCAACTACCTGGATTGGATCAAAGGCATAGTGGGGAAGGACTGGGCATCAATGCAGGTGCCTTATTAACACGTGAAGGGAGTGTAAGCTAAATTATGATTTAACGAATGAAAGCTACCACTCATTTTTTGAAAGAACTTGCATCTTTAATGTTTTCTTTCTTTTTCATTCTCTGTTACCAGGACTAAGATAGTCCCCCAGAATAAACAAGAATGGCCTAACTTGCAACCCCATCTATTGAAATCCCCCCTAATCAATCAATCAATCAATCAATCAAAGCTTTAGTTAGCTGATATACCAATTAAAC
Organism: Heloderma suspectum; assembly: GCF_057233095.1. Lineage (NCBI taxonomy): Eukaryota > Metazoa > Chordata > Lepidosauria > Squamata > Helodermatidae > Heloderma > Heloderma suspectum. Next base: position 152,940,471 of record NC_139459.1, on the reverse strand, counting down.
CAGAAATAGCTAGTTTGAACCCATACTGATGTTATAAACTTCAAAAGATTTCTGTACTATTTGCTTTAACAATGGGCAAATGCAAACTTCTTATATCCCTGTAGGTGCTTCCAGACGAGGCTTTTACTGTGCAATGTCACCGCCTCATTCACTGAATTTTATGGGAGGCCCAGACAACATTGTCTTCAATTTGTAGCCCTCCCTTATTTTCCCACTACTTCTTCCATCTTTTTTCTTACCAGAAAAAATCTGCTACGGAAAAAAAAAGATGCAAGATAGAAGAAGTGGGGCTTTTGAGTGTTAGCACTAGGACCCCTCTGGAAGCACCCTGTGTTGCAATGATCAGGAAGAATGTTATTTTCTGGTGGTTAAGAACAAGTTATCAACAAAACAAAATATGTCAGGCAATCCTGATTTATGACAGGGATGGCCATGTACAGTATTCTTGGGACTGCTTCATTATCCAGAAAGTGGTTCAAGAGCACAATCTAACATTCTCTCCCAGTTCTCAGTCTCTAAAATAAAATTGGTGCCACCGAGCAGTAAAGATTTTACACTAGGGTTGCTGACTGATGGAAGAAAAATAGCTGGCCTGCTTTTGTGTCTTTGACAGGAGTTTGCTCCATAGAAATGAGCAGGTGAAGCGTCTCACAGCATAGAGGAAGTGATCACATGCTATTGTCTGCACATCAAGCTGCTGCTAGAGATACAGCTGCAGTAGCTAGTTCAAGAGTTGCCAGTCCTACTTCACTCTTGCAGAACTTCCCCAGCTGGTGATGCCCAGGCTATTACATTCAAATCTCCAAAAGAGATTTGATTAAAATTTGGTAGGACATCTGAGAATTAGATCAAATTGCTTTACAGGCCAGATTTGGTGCTCAGGGTATGAGCGGATAAGTAAGGGTTGGTTCACACGTGCATATTTATCACTTGCTGACTGCAGCATCCAATCCGGAATGATTTAATGGGGGCCATCCCAGATCTAACACTAGAGACAGAACTTTCATATCATGATGCTTTTTGTTGGTGGCTGGTCACAAAGTCATCATGTATACAGTAATCAAATGTAGAGAAATCAAGTAATACACCTGATATGTAAATGGGGCTCAATCCTAATTGGTCTTTTCAGATTCATTTTTTCCTGTAAATGTTTATCATTAGTCACAATTCAACAAAGACATTGTATTGCTAGCCTTGTTCTCTGCTGATGTTTTCCCAGTGCAGCTAGGTAAAGCATATTAGTGCAATGCTATTAGCCGAACATATCCAGACTTCTAAACTATGCCCCACTATTAGCTGAGAGTTTCTTTGCCACTTCTTAAATGGTCCCCAGGGAATGCTTCTGTATAGCTGTAATAATCTCTGCACAACAATGACATTCTACAAATATTAAAATCACTGCTACACAAAACTCCGTGTTTTATTTTAATACTTTCCTATGCTTCTCTGTTTTTACTATATATAAAGCAATTGTGCTGTCACACTTGTGTGAGCAAGAAACACAACAGGGCTATGCAGATGAGGTGTGGAGAGACACTCGGCCTTCTCAATACCTGGGGTCACTAGGGGCAAGGAGTGGGTTAGGGCACCCCACCCCGAGTGCACCCCTTTTCTTTCTCCCACATGAATGAAGGGCTGCCGTTCACTTTCTTGAGCAAAAGTAAAATACTGCATTTTGGGAGTACTGTTGCAGAGCTGCAAAAGCCTGGCCTCCTCCCTGACACTGGCTGGCCTGGTTCCCACTAAACAGGGACTATGCCATGTATCTCTGTGAGCAGAGCACTCAAAGATGCACTGCACTTCCCAGGTATTTTTGCACATCCCCAAATACCCAAATGACAGGCATGCTGGTAGTTCATAATAAAAATGCTTTTCTCCACTAAAAGTCTCAGTGCGGCACAGATGGGTTATGGTCAGCCTGTCATTCAGGTCTGAATCATAGGCAAACCTCCAAAGTGACATGTGGCAACTGCCGAACACCCTGGGTTTTGTTGGAATGTCTGGTGTGACTTACAGCAGAGCTGCCCTATCCAAAGAAAGCGTAGTAAGACGCCACTTAGTATTCGAGGGAATAAACGCAGACTAGAGCCAGTCCAGAAGAAGTTCAAATCAACTTTATTAGTGCTTTTATACACACCTTCAAAGAAGGCTCTCTAACACTGTTCAACTACAAGCACCCCTAAAGCTGGGTGTGTGAGTTAAGTAAGTGACGGCAGGAGATACAGGTACTTGCTTCCCTCTGTTGCTTGTTGCAAAGGTGAAGAGAAAGGAGAGGGTGTAGGAGAAAGGAACCGATCAAGTGATGAACATGACAAGCAGCTGTTGATACAACACGCTCTCTCTTGCCCCCCAGGTCTCAACACTAGTGCCCCCTAGTGCTGCCCAACATGTTCTCTAGTGCCCCCTAGGGAAGTATGTGGAGTTGTTCCTATTATCCAAAAGGTTGACTGTGGAATGACGCACATTTCAGACGTCGTGCCAGCTCCAGGTGTTTGAGGGTCCAGGCAGTCTCGATGGCCTCCTTCCTCAGCACCTCTTCTCACGCCCATCGTCCCCAGCTGCTCTTGCTCCTCCTCCTTGTTCTCATCATTGCTGCCACTTGCTTGCTTGGCAGGCAGGGAGCCAGTGAGCAGGCAGGCATGGGCATCTCCTGCCCCTCCTGCTCACCACCACCGTTGTCTGGGTCAGAATGAGAGGCAGGTGAGCAACCAGGTTGCAATGCTGAAGGAGAGGAGCAAGACCAGGGGGCTGTTGTCACTGGGCCCCTGCTGGGGTGTGGGCCCTTAGCAGGTGCCCAACCATGCCCACCATTGACACCGGTCCTGTTCAGACTGCCCTGGTTTTCCTGTCCCAAACCTTTTGCAGTACTTGCAAAGGAAACCAGGAAGAGGGTGGTGGCAGCCTGTTGAACAGTCCCTTGTCAGGGAAATTTGACCGTGAGCTCTCTCTTTCTTAGAAGCACTGTCTGTTCTTACTCTAACCTTTGTTTCTGGTTGCTCTGCATCCACTTCTTGCGGTGCTCCTGTTTTAAGTAGCAATTTCTCAAGATGCAGAGTTTTGTTTTTTGTTTTTTTAAAACAGTCACTCAGGATTCTTATCTGAGGATATCAATCAGTAATGCCAAGAATTCCAGGATGCCTCAGGTCTTTACACGTCTTATTGGGGTAATTCAGTTATTGCTGTTTCCTACAGAATTGTGGACTTCACCCAACAGAGTTAACCACAGTTACTTTATTATTGGATTCTTTGATCGATTTCTATCCGACTTTTTAGCCTACACCAGGCCCCAAGGTTGGTCTAGAATGAAAACATACAAAAGTGCTGTTTACATAATAATCATTAATTTATCTCAGGATGAAGAGGTGATCGGGTAGATCAAGAGCCCTTGTTACTGGGGTAAGTTCTTTTTGCAACTTTCAATTTCTAGCCTTTATGATGCCCCAGAAAGTGTGAAAACAATGGACAGGAGGAAATGTGGGAGCTTCATTGCCCTGCATATTTCTCTAAAACTCCTCATGACCTTTCCATTCTTCTCTACCAAATCTCCTATTTCCTGCCTTCCCTTTGTCTTTGCCACACTACTTCCCCCCTCTCCCTATGCGCAAATCCCCCCAGGACGGAACTTACCTTACAGGCTGCTGTGGCCGCCATTTGTGTTCTTGCAGCTGTGACAGGCTATGTAAGTTATTATTCTAATTTTGCAGTCAGTCAGTAGGTTTGAAATTCCGTGGATGGGTTGATTATTTGATTTTATAACCTGCCTGTCAACCCACCAGAGGCCCTTGAGATGGCTTACAGTTATCCTGAGAACATACAGTTATGAGAACGGTGTGAAAATAATATGATAATCAGATAAAACAGCAATAGAAATGAAAATAATATATAAAACAAGCACATCTTTTTTTATATGAAACCTAAAGGCCTAGGAACAGAAAAGAGGAACAGTTTTCTTAAATAACTGCCAGAATGGGCCTGACAGACACCCCTAGACCCTCCTAAATGCTTTGGGACTACTCTGCTGTTCCAAAGGAATCTCCAAAAGGCAGAAATCTTGGATTTTTAGATGTGGAAAGAATTTTCTGTTTCATTATAAGGTCTTGGACGATAATGCTCTGTGTGTGTGTTCCTATTTATTGAGCCCAGATGGGGAAAACCCAACCTGCTTAGTCATTCCTGAGAATGCTGGCTCTGACATTTATTTAAGCTGCTGTGGAAAATAACTAAGGCAGGGCCATGTTGTCTCGGCTTTTTTTTGTGCCAATTTAGTAGACTCCTCAAAAACCTATAACTGTGGTCTTTGTTTCGTACAAAAGAAGAAACTGTTAGGACAGCAGAGATAAGTTATCTTGTCTCCACAGCAACTCACCCCAGACCTAAGAATCATAGAATCATAGAATCATAGAATAGTAGGGTTGGAAGGGGCCTACAAGGCCATCGAGTCCAACCCCCTGCTCAATGCAGGAATCCAAGTCAGAGCATCCCTGACAAATGGCTGTCCAGCCTCGTCTTAAAGGCCTCCAGTGTGGGAGAGCCCACCACCTCCCCAGGTAATTGGTTCCATTGCCGTATTGCTCTTCAGCCGGAATCTGGCTTCCTGTAACTTGAGCCCATTATTCCGTGTCCTGCACTCTGGGATGATCAAGAAGAGATCCTGGCCTTCTTCTCTGTGACAACCTTTCAAGTACTTGAAGAGTGCTATCATATCTCCCCTCAGTCTTCTCTTCTCAAGGCTAAACATGCCCAGTTCTTTCAGTCTCTCTTCATAGGGCTTTGTTTCCAGTCCCCTGATCATCTTTGTTGCCCTCCTTTGAACCCTCTCCAGCTTGTCTGCATCCTTCTTAAAGTGTGGTGCCCAGAACTGGACACAGTACTCCAGATGAGGCCTAACCAGTGCTGAGTAGAGGGGAACTAGTACTTCCCGGGATTTGGAAGCGATGCTTCTATTAATGCAGCCCAAAATAGCATTGGCCTTTTTTGCAGCCACATCACATTGTTGGCTCATATTCAGCTTGTGATCGACGACAATTCCAAGATCCTTCTCGCTCGTAGTGTGGTTGAGCCACGTATCCCCCATCTTGTAACTGTGCATTTGGTTTCTTTTTCCTAGGTGCAGAACTTGGCATTTGTCCCTATTAAATGCCATTCTGTTGTTTTCTGCCCAGCACTCCAGTCTATCCAGATCACTTTGAATTTTGTTTCTGTCTTCCAAAGTATTAGCTATCCCTCCCAATTTTGTGTCATCTGCAAATTTTATCAGCATTCCCTGCACCTCCTCCTCCAAGTCATTAATAAAAATGTTGAAGAGCACTGGGCCCAGGACTGAGCCCTGCGGTACCCCACTCGTTACCTCTCCCCAGCTTGAGAAGGTCCCATTGATAAGCACTCTTTGAGTCCGATTTTGTAGCCAACTGTGGATCCACCGGATCGTTGTTTCATCTAGCCCACTTTGAGCTAGTTTGCTCATCAGGATATCATGGGGCACTTTGTCGAAAGCTTTGCTGAAGTTGAGGTATATGATGTCTACAGCATTCCCACGGTCTACAAGGGAGGTGACTTGATCAAAAAATGAGATCAGATTTGTCTGGCAGGACTTGTTTTTGACAAATCCATGTTGGCTTCGAGTAATCACGGCATTGTTGTCAAGGTGCTTCCAGATGGATTGCTTTATGATCTGCTCCAGAATTTTCCCAGGGATTGATGTCAGACTGACTGGTCTGTAGTTCCCAGGTTCCTCCTTTTTACCCTTTTTGAAGATAGGGACAACGTTAGCCCTCCTCCAGTCATCTGGCACTTCCCCGGTCCTCCATGATTTCTCAAAGAGAATAGACAGTGGTTCTGAGAGTTCTTCTGCCAGTTCCTTTATTACTCTAGGATGCAGTTCATCTGGCCCTGGAGATTTGAACTCATTCAAAGTAATGAGGTGTTCCTTGACCATATGCCTGTCGATCTCAAGCTGCAATCCTGCCCCTTCAGCCTGTACTTCGCCTTTGCCAAGGGGGTCATAGACCCTCTTTTGGGAGAAGACTGAGCCAAAGTAGGAATTGAGCACCTCTGCCTTTTCTTTGTCATCTGTTATCATTTTGCCATCCTTATTTAATAGCTGAACCACCATTTCTTTCCTCTGCCTTTTACTATGCACGTAGCTGAAGAAAGCCTTTTTGTTGTTTTTAGCATCCCTCGCTAACCTCACCTCGTTCTCCGCTTTAGCCTTCCTGACGCCATCCCTGCAATTCTGTGCTACCTGCCTGTACTCTTCCTTTGTTACTTGGCCTTCTTTCCACTTCCTATATGTGTCCTTTTTTGTTTTCAGGTCATCCCTAAGCTTTTTGTGAAGCCACATTGGCTTCTTCTGTTGTCTTCCACCTTTTCTTCTTGTTGGAATTGTTTGTGATTGTGCCTTGAGAATTTCCTTTTTTAAAAGTTCCCACCCATCTTGGACTCCTTTTCTCGCTAGCATTGTTTGCCATGGGACCTTACTGATCATTGTTCTGAGTTTATTAAAATCAGCTTTCCTAAAATCCAGGGTACGCGTTTGAGTACACTCGGCTTTTGCTTCCCTTAGAACCAAGAACTCAAGTACAACATGGTCGCTTTCCCCCAGAGTTCCTGTAACTGCTACTTTATCCACTAAGTCATCTCTGTTGGTTAGGATCAAGTCAAGGATAGCCGATCCTCTAGTTCCTTCCTCTACTTTCTGTAGGAGGAAGTTATCCGCCACACAAGTCAAGAATTTCCTGGAGGGGCCATGTTTTGCAGAATTTGTCTCCCAACAAATATCGGGGAAATTGAAGTCCCCCATTACTACTACATCATGCTTCCTTAAAACATTGGCTATTTGCTTTTCAAAAGTTTCATCCTTGGCTTCTCCTTGATTGGGTGGCCGGTAGTAGACTCCGACCACCAGGTTCCTTTTATTCTTTGCTCCATTTATTTCAACCCAGATGCTCTCGATGGGGCTACCAAGCTCCTCCTCCTGTATTTCTGTGCAGAGATATGTATTTTTCACATACAGTGCAACCCCGCCTCCCTTTCTGTTCCTCCTGTTCTTTTTGAACAAGTTATATCCTTCAACTGCTGTATTCCAGTCATGAGAGTCATCCCACCAAGTCTCAGTTATACCTATCAAGTCATAATTTCCCTCCTGTATTAAGAGTTCAAGTTCGTTCTGTTTGTTTCCCATACTCTGGGCATTAGTATATAGACATCGAAGACCATGTGCTTCATAGTCTGGCTTTCTTCCTACATGTGTCTGAAGACTATTATTGGGCGCTATCAGCGCTGTTCTCTCCATTGCAGTGCATGCGCCTACGTCCATTGTTACCCCCAACATTACATCTCCCTTCCCCGTAGGATTCAGTTTAAAGCCCTCCTGATGAAGTTCTTCATGCTGTGGCCAAACACATTCTTCCCAGCCTTTGTGAGGTGCAACCCATCCCTAGCCAACAGCCCATCTTCCAGGAAGTATAGCCCGTGGTCCCAGAATCCAAATCTCTCTCGTCGGCACCACCTTCGTAGCCAGTCATTCACCCGGAGTATTTTTCGTTCCCTTTCTATCCCTCTTCTAACTACTGGAAGGATGGATGAGAAAACTATCTGGGCCCCAAAGTTCTTGAGTTTCCTTCCCAAAGCTTCAAAGTCTGACGTGATCTCTTCGTAGCTCCGCTTGGCGGTATCATTTGTTCCCACATGGATGAGAAGAAAGGGATACCTGTCAGTGGGCTTTATGAGTGCAGGCAACCTTTCAGTCACGTCTCTAATCTGTCCTCCCGGGAGACAACATACCTGGCGAGTCCACGGGTCTTCGCGACATACTTGGGTCTCGATCCCACGCAGCAAGGAGTCTCCCACTACTACCACTCTTCTCTTCTTCTTCTTGTAGGCCTGGGTTTCATCGCCTCTGTTTGACTGACCTTTAGCCTCTTGCTCACTCTCATGCAGGTTCCCCTGTGATTCTTCCTCTGCAGGCTGTCCTCCAGTCTCATCTGCAAGTACCTGGAATCGGTTCCACAGCTCCACCGCTTCCACTGGTGCAGAGTGGCGTCTAGTTCTTCTTCTCCTAACTGTCACCGTTTTCCAAGGAGTATCCTCTACTCCATTTTTCTTCTCCTCAGCATTTCCCACTTCTGCCTCATCTTGCTGTTGCTCTTCAAGCTTCTGGTCTGCCCTTTGCTGCTGTAGTTCCCCCATTCTGTCCAAGAACTCTTCGTGTTCTCTTATTCCCCGGAGGGTTGACAGTCGCCGCTCCAGTCCACTTACTTTTTCCTCCAGCAGCGTGATCAACTTGCACTTGTTGCAGGTGTAGGCCATGTTGTTCTCAGGCAAGAAAACAAACATGGCACACACCTTGCAGGTCACCACCACTGGAGAGTCTTGTCCTTCCATAGCCCCTTTTCCCTTTTTGTGTCTAGCTTTGTGATTGTTCTAGACTAGCCTGTGCCTGCTCCTCTACTCAGTAGAGGTTAAAAGCAGAGTCCCACTGGTGTGGAAGTGTGTGTTACAAGACAAATAAATGGGAAAGAGTTAGTTAAAAAAAAAATGTTAGGGGCCTCCCCCTTGACCTCCCCTGCCGAACTCCCCTGGCCAACTCCTGTTTGCTCCCCCTGTTCGCTCGCTCTGTTCGCTCGCTCTCTGGGAGCTTGCCTGCTTCTGTAGTCCCTGGACCAGCGGGAGCAGCTTGCTCTGCTCTGCTCAGCTGGGAGGCGGGAAACAGACTGAAGCTTCCCGCCCAGTCAGCTGCTGGGAGTACTCAGGCCACACCCCTCCAATTCAGTTGGAGCTCTCAGAAGCTCCTGGTGAGCTCACAGCCAGTCAGAAGGATAAAGGGCAGCGCCCTGGGCTTCCTGCAACCCACTTACCTCTTAGCCTCTGTCTCCTTTGTCTCCTTTGTCTCTTCAACCACTGCAACTCCCCTGGCCAACTCCTGTTTGCTCCCCCTGTTCGCTCGCTCTGTTCGCTCGCTCTCTGGGAGCTTGCCTGCTTCTGTAGTCCCTGGACCAGCTGGAGCAGCTTGCTCTGCTCTGCTCTGCTCAGCTGGGAGGCGGGAAACAGAATCATCATCCTTGCAAAAGTTGCAGGGCTCTGACTCTGAGAAAAAGCCAGGGGTGATGGTCCACTAAAAGTTTAATTGACAGTGAGCACACATGCGTGCTAGGCTTGGCTGATGTCACTTATTTAGCCACATTCTGATTATAAATGTAACTGGTGAGTGTTGATCTGGGCTGCCTCTGGGTTGACAGAGCTGCCTTAATTGTACACGAATAAACTCGAGTTGAATCTTACCCGCGTGTCCAGAGCTTAATTGGAGGGCAGCTGGGCACTCTAAGTCCAGTTTGGACTTTTACCTAGGGATGTCAGAGAATTCTGCCATGGATTCCAGTGAGGCCGGATTCTAATCTCCCAGAATCCATGGCGGAACGGCCTCCTGCCCCCCGCCATCCCGCGGAATCCCCCCAGGATGGAACTTACCTTACGGGCTGCTGTGGCCGCCATTTGCGTTCTTGCAGCCGTGATAGGCTACATAAGTATTTACATAGCCTATTACGGCAAAGAGCAGGGACACAAATGGCGGCTGCTACGCCATTTGTGCCCCTGCTCTTTGCTGTGATAGGCTACATAAATATTTATGTAGCCTATCACGGTAAAGGCAGCCACGCAAATGGAGTAGCGGCCGCCATTTGCGTGGCTTCCTTTAACGTGATAGGCTACATAAATACTTATGTAGCCTATCACGGCAAAGAGCAGGGGCACAAATGGTGGCCGCTACGACGGCCACAGCAGCCCAGCCACAGCCGGAACTCCAGCTGCGGCTGGCCCCGGCCAGCGGCTCTGCGGAGCTGCTGCGGAGCGGAGCCAAGATGGCCGGAGAGGATTCCGGGGGGAGGGACGGAGGGCCTCCCCCCCACCGCGGATGCCCCAGTGCGGAGCCAGGTAAGGGATTCGTACATCCCTACTTTTACCACACTGCTGCTGCTAAAGCTGTCTGTGTTTCATACATGCAGCATTCAGTATGTAACCCTGAGAATCACATAATTCTAGCTTACTTGAATTTTTTAAAGCACCTTAGGGCACAATCCTATGCAAATTTAGACCAACCCCCCCCCCCCACAAAGTACAATTTCCAGCATTCCTCCAGCCAGCCATGCTGAATTGGGCATGCTGGGAATTAGCCTAACAAGAGAGCCAGAGTAGGATTCAACTATGACAAGGATTCTCCCATCTTTTTAGCTCCATGCCTTCCTTCACAATTTTCTGTCCGCCATCTCACCCCACTTCACTCCAAAATCATTCCTGCATAAGATATGACATCATGAGGGCTAGAAACATGCCCTTAAACACCCTCCCCACCAACAAACACATTTAAAATTTTGATTCGAAGTGCCCCAGATTCTGTAACAAGAGTCCAAATTTCACACTGTGGGGAGGAGGGAGTGTCCTTGGTTCAGGGGCTTTTGTATAATATATGGAAAGAGAGGAGGGAGTAGGAGAAGATTGGGCTGACGAGGATGTTTGCACTGCAGGAGGAGGAACAAAAGAAATACTTGCTGCATCAGACTGAAGATTCATTCAGTTTCCAATAGTGTCCAGGGGTGTGTTTCCACCAGTAATTTACTCCAACCTGGCTGCATGTGGAGGTTGCGGAGTTTACATGACATTGTGGCCATCCAGCAGGCGTCCTGGAGTTTATCATGGAAAAAACGGTTCTTCTGAGACTGGTTTTCCTCTTTACTTCAGCTTGGTTACGGTCCTGTTGGGGTGTGTTCTATCACCCACACTTGCATCAGTATCATAGTCCTGCCCATGGGGGTGTGTTGCTCACCTCCCTGTGACCTCACTGACCCAACCCTTTCCCTCCCTGTTTTCCGGAAGTTTCAACGCTGTTTTGGAGCAGGATGCCGAGGGACCAACTTTTTTTAAAAATGTTGAAAATAAGTGCTAGATCACTAGTGCGTGTAAGTGTGCTATCGCAGGCCAGCAAGTACTCCCACTACAGCCTGAAAATCAGTTTATCTCGGGTCACTTCCCCAGAACTACACATGGGGAGGATCCATGGCTAATACTCCTTTGTGTCCTTTGGTCCTGTTTCTCAAGTGTCATAGTTCAGCTTTCGTATTACACACTAAGGCGCTATCTGGTTATAACACCATTGCATGGATCTTCAATCAATACACATACTCTCTATGTCTGTATCTCTCTATCACGAAATAGTGCTAACACACATTTGTGCTATCATGCGATAGCACTGTCACGCATTTGTGCATTAGTTCAGGGGCACCTGCTGGCTCCTGTTGTAGTCAATGAGGCTTGTTCCCAAAATGCACTATCGTGCGATAGTGCACTTATTCAGGGGTGACCGCTAATGCGGTAGCCTGGTATTTAGAGGGAAAGGGGAAAAATGGGCAGAATGGGGCATTGGTCTGGGAAATCTACTCAGAAGTAACTCCCATTGTGGTCAATGAGACTTGATCCCTAGATTGCCATTAAGGGGAGTAGAGCCTGGAGGGAGGAGCCTCTCTTATTGGTTGAGCAGCTCCTGCCAGTCTGATGACGTTCACTTCCAATCCCCCCACCCCACCTGAAAGTATGTTTCTGTCAGCAACTTGTTATGGTGTGATGCAGTCCTTCATGGAGCCATGCTCAGAGCAATGCCGATTCCATTAAAACTCCGGTATTCCTTCATTTGCTTCGCCCTTCTGTTTTCGTGGAAACACAGCCCTGCAAAAAGCCTACCAGCAGGGTATAAAGGCTGTCCTTGTTAATCTAGCCCACAGTGCCTGGTATGGAGGCTCCATATAGCTATCATAGGGAATAACTATTGATAGACCTGCCTTCCAAGAATTTGCTTAACCCCCCATTAAACCTATGGATGACCTCAAGTTCTAATATTATGAGAAAGAAAATAATTATCCTTGGCAGAACCAATTAAATGGAATAGAAGGGTTGGATTGAGTGTGCTTGCCTAATTTGGACTGTGAGATTTTTAACTATGGAAGACTGTATCACAGAATATTGCAATGCCCCAACAGAACACATTTGACACCTAAAATAGATAAAAGTATCAGTGTAGATTTTCAGGAGGAAGGGAACGGAGGTCCAGAGTACCTGCAACTCTATTCCAGGAAGCACATGATGACTAGAGCTGGATCTACAGAGGCAAGAAAATGTTTGTGAACCCCTTAGGATTGTCACATATTTCCAACCTAAAATGTTATCTTATATATATAATTCAAAGTCAGGAGGTAGTTGGTCATCCCTTTTTGACTGCCTTCCTGTTGACCAATTCTCAATGCACACACTTCGTTGGAAAGCTCTAGACACACAGATTCCATGAATAACAATGGTTTTCACTATAATTCAAATTCGGGAGTTCATTTATGTCCATAAAGCTTTTAGTGAGGCAGCTGTATGTGCTAATGCAGGCAAGGACATTCTGTGTCCCACGTATGAGCACTGTGACTACATCAACCAGATGGTATTGGGCAGAATGGAAGGTGAAGGAAGGACCTACTTGAACAGAGACAAAGTCACTGGCGATGATGCCAGGTGTAATCTGCAATACCCTTCGGAGTTCCTAAACACTCTCAACTCAAGTGGTTTGCCACCAAGCAAGTTGACTCTGAAGAAGGGCGCTGTGGTCATCCTGCTAAGGTACCTGGATATGACTCAGGGTCTTATCAATGGCACAAGGGTCATCATGTTTGCCATGCACAACTGTCTGCATCAGGAAGCCCTCACTGGACAGGCTAAGAGCATGCAGATCTTCCTACCAAGAATGAGCATTGCACCTTCTGACACATCTCTCCTCTTCCAGTTCAAGCGTCGCTAGTTCCCCATTCATCTGCCCTTTGTCATTAGTGTCAACAAGAGCCAGAGGCAGACTGTGGACCAAATTGGCATCTATCTGCCTACACCTGTCTTCTGCCGTGGACAACTCTAAATTGCCATGAGTCATGTGTGCACATTGGCAAACTTCAAGATTCAAGTCGTCAATGGACCAGAACAAGGATGTTAGAGTGGCCGCCCTGGAATTTACACCAAGAATATTGTATTTAGAGAATTTTGTAAAGGTAAAAGATGTAATACTTTGAATGTTTCAATAAATGCAGTTAGTTAACTTAAACCTTTCGTTAGGTTAGATTTTTCTTTGCAAACTGTGTTTGCGGGGAACCAACTGGTTAGATCTTAATTTAACCCAATAATCCTGGATCAAGAACAATAGATGATTAAACAAATGACACAGAAACTTGATGCTTTTTCAAAATTTATTTATCCACAACTGATTCAACATTCAAGATCCATGTGTGAAAAAGTATGTGAACCTTTAGATTCAGCACCTGGTGGCACCCGCTTGAGCAGCAATGCAGCAAGTAACCTATTCCTGCAACTGTTGGTCAGTCTCTCTGGTTTTGAGGAATTTGGGCCCATTCCTTCTTACAGAACTGTTTCAACTCCATGACATTTGAGGGCTTCCTTGCATGAACAGCTCGCTTCAGGTCCTGCTGCAACATTTTGATGGGGTTTAAGTCTGGACTTTGACTAGGCTATTCTAAAACATGGAATTTCTTCTTCTGCAGCCATTGTTTTGTACATCTGCCTGTATGTTTAGGTTCATTGTCTTGTTGCATGACCCACTTTAGGTTCAGCTTCAGCTCAAGGATGGATGCCCTGACATTCTCCTCTAGAATCTTCTGATACACTGCAGAATTCATGATTGTGTCACTGATAGCAAGCTGTCCAGGTCCTGAGGCAGCAAAGCAGGCCCGAACCCTAACTTGTTTAATGCAGATTTTGATGAAATCAGCTTTGGTCACACACATAGCCAAAAAGTGGAATATACAGTACCTTAAAACGCACTTTCACAGGTCACACTGCATGTCAATCCTCCTTACTTTGGGGTCGTGTGGGTGGAGTCCTGCTTCTTGCACTGAACGGCATGAAACATGCAGATGCTGCTGAGCGAATGAGAAACTTGTTCCCCACCCCTCTCCACGCTCCCCTGCTCAGGGAGGTTTGGAAGCGCTGAATTAAGCCCCCATAGTTTAACCCCACACCTCTCCCCTCTCATCCACCATTGGGATATTGCGGAAAATTAAAGATTAAAACTGTGTCTTTAAGACCGGAGAAAACAGGCTGCGTTCCATGAACGGGTCAACACTCTAATGGGAAAGCAGCTATGGGGTGGGGGTGAGGGCTGCAATTTTCTCAATGGGGGAAGGACGCTACAGAGGCAGTGGGGAGGGCAGGCAGCAGTAGAACGGCAGCTCCTTACGGCGCCCCTTCGCCACCCCTTTGGCTCACTTTCTCGCCTCCGCTCCTTACATCTGTATAGACCTAGCAGGCTATTATCCGAACCCCTCTCTCTCAGCCAGGCATAGCCAGGCACAGAACCCCTCTAGGCATGCCTAGCATGCAGGATTTAATTTGGGTGAATGGGGCACGCTGCAGCTGAAGCACACAGGAGCCGTATTTAAGGTAAAATATGTGCTAAAAGCACTTTCAGAAAATGTGTATTTTAGAGGGGGAAGCTGTGTGGTGGCCATAACGTCATGTGTCCTGAATGACCCTGAAGTGCTTTCCCTCTGCAGTAAACCACATGTGTAGATTGGCTCTAGATTAGGATCCACAAATCATAAAGTGGTAAATAATTGGCTTGTGCACCTTTAGTGTAACGCTATACACTTTCTGGACTTTGAGGAAAAGTTGCACAAGATGTCAGCATTTGACAGTCGGGAGTATCCTGGTCCATTCCCAGATTCATTAACAGCAACAAAGGATGCTTCACGTCTAGTCTGACAGACAAGAACAAGGCAACACTCGTGATTCTGCATTTGCTGCTCTTTTTAATATATTCAGAGTATGTGTTACAAAGAATTTGAAATATTTCTCTCCTGCCCTTCTTTGTAAAATCAGGACAGCTTTTAACATGCAAATAGAAGCTATAGAGATTCTGTGGCAGCAGTTAGGGCTTGTTTCAAGGATACATTGGTTTTCCTGGCACTTCAAGAACCACCCATCCAAATCTAGCCTCCCACCCTCCAGGAAGAAAACCTACTGCAATAGAGAGGTGTGCATTTTGTGTGACTGTCATGATCATCTATTGGATTGTGCTTGTGACATCAGTGATGATGAAGAATACAAAGTTGGAAGAGGTCATTTAAGCTCTTGGGTCCAAACCCCTGCTCAGTGCAGGAATTCAGTTTGAAGCATCCCTGACAGTCTCTGCTTGAATACCTCCAGGGATGGAGGTACTCACCCACATCCCTAGGCAGTTGATTGCATTATCTGGTTTCTATAACTATTAGGACATTTTTCCTGCTGTCACTTTTTCTGCCCAGTTTTCTAACTTATTAAGATCATTTTGAATTTTGTTTCTGTCTTCTAGGGTATTAGCTACCCCATCTAATTTTGCTTAATCTGCAAATTTGATAAACATTTCCCCCACCTCGTCTTTGAAGTAATTAACAAAAATGTTGATGAGTACAGGGCCCAGGACCGAGCCCTGATCACTGTGTTAGTGTCAAGGTGCCTACAGATCAAGCGCTTTGTAATCTCTTCTAGAATATTCCTAGATATTGATGTCAGATTAACTGGTTGATCTTTCCCCCGGATCTTCCTTTTTGAAGATAGGGACAACATTTCCCCTCTTCCAATCCTCTGGTTCATGCAGTTCATCTGGACCTGGGGACTAGAACTCATTAAGGTGCTTAGATATTCCTTCACTATCTCTCTGTCAACCTCAAACTGCACTCCTACCTCTTCAGCCTGTTTGTCACATAAGCCAGATGGAACACAAATCCTCTTTTAGGAGAAGACTGAACAAAAACAGTTGAGCAGTTCCGCCTTTTCTTTGTCACCTGCCAGCATTTTGTCATTTTCACTGAGCAGTTGGTCTACCATTACTTTTGTCCTTCTTTTACTTTGAACGTATCAGAAGAAGCCCTACTCCCACCATGCCTATGCAGCCTTTGGAACCATTTTTAAAAGGGGGGGGAGTTTTTTATTCTTTAAGGTTTGGTACAGGATGTGCACTCACCCACCTTTGCCACCTGAGTGCTCATGTAGTCCTTTAAAAAACATAGTACCTTGTTACCCCTTTCCCTACAACCATATCTCACCATTTCAAAAGCTTTAATTTATTTGTTTCCCTTGCTTTTAATGGGTGGCCAGCCCATGGTACAGTTGCCAGAGGTGGTCCACACATCTGAAGTCTGTGGTGTGAAGGGACAGGAGCAGGAGGCACATGGGTCTGGCTGTAGCCCAGAGTCAAACATCCGCTCTTTACTGCTCCACCAGCAGCGTTCTGCTCAGCAGACTCAAGAGGCTGAGCTACTCTAAGACATACAAGGATGGGAGGTGCTGGAGTGGCGCTATTGCATATTGACTTATGACACAATTACCAGAACTTTCGCCTGCTGCTGCGTTGGGAAGATGTGCACTCCAGCTTTGGTCAAAGCTAGAGCGCACAAGCCCTGTTGCAATTAACAATAGCTGCACATGAAGACTACCATTCACTGCAATGGGGCTGATGCAGGAGAATTACTTGGTGCGTTGTGTTCCGTAAGTTATCTGTTGCCTGAGGCGGCCACTTCACCTAGTCTCATGGTAGGGCTAGCTATGCCTTGTCCAACTGGTTGAAACCCTGGGAGACGACATATGTAATTAATAGTCTTGTCCTGTTATCAGGAATTAGTGTAATCCACTGGTCATTCAGGTGGTATATGGCAGTTTCCAAAGACCAAAAATAACTGAAGGACTTGGATATCAAGGAAGAGACAGAAAGGCACTTGGGGGCTGCAGTTTTGCTTTTCATGAAGACAGAGGAAACCAAGCAGTGTAAAGCAGGTTGCAATAATATGGACTTTCACTCCAAACTGCCCTCTCTAGTGTTAGCCCTTTGGATTGAACAAAACATCAAGACAGTCAGTGGGTGCCTGAGAGACAGATCCCTGGCATGGGATGCATCTATTCTTCTGGCTCTTCGCGCTGGTTTATGACCCCTGTAATCCAATCCACATAGTTGGCCACCTTCGTGTAAAGACCATAGGTGCCACATTTTGGCCCCCAAGAAACCAGGCCAGCAACATAGTACTGTGTCTCGTTATGGGGATCCAGGATGGCATACGCCCCACCACTGTCCCCCTTACAGCTGTCTTGCCGCCCATCCCCAGCACAAATCATATTGTCTGTGAAAACGTACGTCAGAGAATCTGCAGGAGGATCTGGCTTCACTCTTTGGCACATCTCCATGTTCTCTACAGGGATCTTGGCTGCCCTGAGTCTTGCCGATGCCCTAACCACTTCTGTCCTGCCCCAGCCAGCTATAAAGCCTGTGGTCCCGACTTCTGGATCATATTCTGAGGATGCACCTGGTAGGCATATGGGTGAAATGGTGGGGCCCATCGTCAGAGGTTCCTTCAGTCTCAACAGAGCAATGTCATTATCAAAGTCTGTCCGGGGCTCTGTCACAATTTTTGTCCAGTTTGGGTGAATGACTGTGCCATCCACAACAAGGGGCTCAGCAGTGCGCATGGCATTCTTGCCAACCACAAGCAGTCCAGCATAGACAGTTGGGCTAGGGTACCCGTCCAGCACATGAGCTGCGGTAAGTATCCAGCGGTCCGAAATAAGAGCACCGCCACCTCGTGGGTCTTCAAAGTAAATTTGCCAGGGGAAGTTTCCTTCTTTAGCCAATGCACCTCCAAAAATCCTCCCTGCTCCTTCAATGGGTGTATGGGGAACTCCACAGACTAGAGCAAGAAAAAAGGAAACAAACAAAAACGTGTTTTCAAGCAGTAGGAAGACAAGATTCCTGTAGGTTAAATCTCTTCAACTGGTTATATGCACTTACATTGGGAGCAAGCAAAAACACTGCCCTCTAGAACAGCTTTAGGTTATGGGCTCAGTTGGAACCAGCCTCTTGACAGGACGGTGCCCCTGCCAATGGTCTTTTTGATAACAGCCTGTTTACTTCTTGTAAAATGTACTGGATGCCACTGAGAAATGAGCCTGTTACATGTATATCCCCGTCCTGGGCTTCATTCTCTTTATTACCCTATAGTATGATGCTAGGGTGTGACAAAAAGACATAATCTAAGACGGAGTCCCTAACCTTTTGGGGACACACCTGGAATTTTGACAGTGTTGTGTGTGCTCTCACAAAATGACCACCAGGGGAGCTTGCCCATTCACAAAATGGCTGCCATGGTAGGCATGGTCTGTCACAAAACACCCAGTTCAGAAGGCAAACTGCTGAGGCTAAAAGACAGCCCCACAGTTAAAAAATTAATTCAAGAAAACAATTTTTAAAATCAGGAGGGTCAGGGAGGCTGACGGGTGTCAAGACAGATGTCTATGGGCACCACATTAGGACACCCAGATCTAAAAGATGCTTTTTAGGTATAAGGAATCAGTATGGCCAACTGGGCATCTGTCTGAGACATTTGGGTATTCAGAACCTATAGAAGCCCAGCAGAACTCCATCCCCAGTATTGCTGTATACAGCAAGGTGCCTTGGACTACTGCATAGTGGACAGCACTGAGATTAGAGTAGGGCCAGGCAAAAAGTCAAAAGACAAGGGGATACCCAGGCTGCCCCAGAGTCCTGCTCCTGTGCCCCTTTTTCGTGTGGTTCAGTGCTCTCTCCCCTTACACTCCACGGCCTATTTGGCTCCTTCCTCTGCCCCATCATTCAAATCTCCAAACTCAACAAAATGGTTAACAAGATGGACTCCCCAAATGTGGCACATTGGTACTCCCAGCCAGGTTGGTGCTTTGGTGAAGCCTCTGAGGGGTTTAAACAAGGGTGCTTCCAGATGGAGGGCTCCTTGGACTACCAAGCAGAAGGCACTGTGCAGTGATTCCCTCTTTTTTTCTTTAACAGATTATCTGTGATAAGAAAAAGACAGCAGAAGTGGTGGGAAAACACAGGAGGGTTACGAGTGGAAGAAATATGTCTGGACTGCCCATAAAATTCTGTGAATGAGGCAGGGCAGTGGCACCACAAAATCCTTGTCTGGAAGCACCCCAAATGAGATGCAGAGCTTTGCAAACTATTGACACGGATTTTTAAAAACCATTCTGAATTACTAAGTAGTTTAAGGACCTTTGTTATTGGAAGAAATGAGAATTTTAAAATACTCATAGGAGAGGCAGTGGAGAGGAATCTTATTTTGAAATAGCAACTTGATCACAGTATCACATTTCTACAACATCTGCATCTACACTGAGAGATACACACACACACACACACACACACACACACATTGTACCTGGGACACAAACTGGAAGGTCTGTTTTCTCTTCTTTATCCACCCATTTCCCACTGGCTGAGCATCGGTAAACTCCTTTGAAAATAAAGTAATGTAACAATGAGCTTAGTTGTTTCTTTGTTTTTAATTCATACTTGCATAGCCAGACACAGGGCTGGCCACAAGGTAATCATAGTCCGCTGGTGGCCCCCTGGCTAGTTCCCTGCTGGTTCATGGGATTCCTGCAAAGAATGCTGGCCCTTGCTTTGCTCAGCAGAGCACTTCCACTGTTACTAAGCAAGAGCCTTCTCAGAAGCGCTGATCACAGATCAGTTATGCCTGAACTGTTACGGGACGCAGTGCAGAAGGATCCATTTCTGTGGTTGTCATTCATTAATTTCTATACTGAATCTGAGCTTCCTCTTGTGATGGTGTTACATTTATGGAAGCAAAGTGAGTGAAAACTCACCCGAAAGGGTCACAAAGACACTGGAATGACACTGGTTTTATCTCTATAGTTATAGGCGCTTGTTTGTTTTGAGTTGTGGAAAGGTTTGTCCCTAGAGAGCCAGTAGAAAAACAGGGAGGTAGAAGAAGAGAGGGAGGAGGTGAGTGGAAGGAAAAATGTGATAAAAAGGAGTTAAGAAATAAAGTAGGGATCTGATGGCATTCAAACCTTTCCCAGTCCTCCTTACTGAAAAGAAAATACTCTTTAACGGGGGGGGGGGGTGTCTGTCATAATAATCCTATCCCTAATTCTATCCCGGAGAGGGCAGTCACCATAAACTGAGCAGAACAATGCCCTTTTCAAGCCCTGAATCACATTCTACTTAGAGTTGGGAAGGGTGGGACACACACCATCTCCTTTGCCCCTCAGTGTGTAATAGGGCTGATGGCACGCATAACGGACCATGGCTTGATACCCAGTCTCCTCAGATCCTGACAGGAAAGTGACATCTCCATTTTGAAGATTATCAGGCATGCCACAGTCTACAGCTGCAAGGAAAAGAAAAGTTGGGGGTTAGAGGAGCATCCTCACCCTGCCACCTGCTCAGCCTGTACACAATCGGAGCTGGATCTACATGGGGGATTTACTCTGGTGTTACTGTGCCTCACACATGGGCATGGCAGATATAACCCCCAATCTGCATTAATTTTTAATGCCATAAAATCACATTTTTGCAAAGTCATTTTGTAATGGATTCTCTCTTTAAGGCAGCTTCCCTGTGTTGAAAAACTCAGTGAGCTGGCTGGGGGAATGGTGCTGTGAGAAGGAAGGGAAAGTTGCTTTCAGCAAAGGGAGGAGAGGAGTTAACCCCTTCCTTGGGTCCACCCTCTGAACTAAAGAATGAGCAAAGCTGCTTCCCCCTCCCCCTGCCTTTGGGAAAAAAACCCTTCCCAGTTCTCTCCTTTGTCCTTATTATTCCCTTGCCTCAAAGAATGAGCTGAAAACACGGATAGACATGTCTACATGGAATTATCACATTGCCTTCAATTGCACTTACTCAGCACTGGAGTGGAGGGAGAGAGGTGGGGAACTGGGAATTGCTTTTGGGATTACGATTTTTAAAATCTCCACTCATTCCCTGCATCACCCTTGGCCATATGTGAATAACACACACATCTCACATGGCTCTGCTCAGCGGAATGAGCTGAAAACACCAGATAAGCATGTCTACTTGGAAGTAAATCACATTGTCGTCAATTGCACTTATAGAATCATAGAATCATAGAATAGTAGGGTTGGAAGGGGCCTACAAGGCCATCGAGTCCAACCCCCTGCTCAATGCAGGAATCCAAGTCAGAGCATCCCTGACAAATGGCTGTCCAGCCTTGTCTTGAAGGCCTCCAGTGTGGGAGAGCCCACCACCTCCCCAGGTAATTGGTTCCATTGCCGTATTGCTCTGACACTCAGGAAGTTTTTCCTGATGTTCAGTCGGAATCTGGCTTCCTGTAACTTGAGCCCATTATTCCGTGTCCTGCACTCTGGGATGATCAAGAAGAGATCCTGGCCTTCTTCTCTGTGACAACCTTTCAAGTACTTGAAGAGCGCTATCATATCTCCCCTCAGTCTTCTCTTCTCAAGGCTAAACATGCCCAGTTCTTTCAGTCTCTCTTCATAGGGCTTTGTTTCCAGTCCCCTGATCATCTTTGTTGCCCTCCTTTGAACCCTCTCCAGCTTGTCTGCATCCTTCTTAAAGTGTGGTGCCCAGAACTGGACACAGTACTCCAGATGAGGCCTAACCAGTGCTGAGTAGAGGGGAACTAGTACTTCCCGGGATTTGGAAGCGATGCTTCTATGAATGCAGCCCAAAATAGCATTGGCCTTTTTTGCAGCCACATCACATTGTTGGCTCATATTCAGCTTGTGATCGACAACAATTCCAAGATCCTTCTCGCTCGTAGTGTGGTTGAGCCACGTATCCCCCATCTTGTAACTGTGCATTTGGTTTCTTTTTCCTAGGTGCAGAACTTGGCATTTGTCCCTATTAAATGCCATTCTGTTGTTTTCTGCCCAGCACTCCAGTCTATCCAGATCACTTTGAATTTTGTTTCTGTCTTCCAAAGTATTAGCTATCCCTCCCAATTTTGTGTCATCTGCAAATTTGATCAGCATTCCCTGCACCTCCTCCTCCAAGTCATTAATAAAAATGTTGAAGAGCACTGGGCCCAGGACTGAGCCCTGCGGTACCCCACTCGTTACCTCTCCCCAGCTTGAGAAGGTCCCATTGATAAGCACTCTTTGATTCCGATTCTGTAGCCAACTGTGGATCCACCGGATCGTTGTTTCATCTAGCCCACTTCGAGCTAGTTTGCTCATCAGGATATCATTGGGCACTTTGTCGAAAGCTTTGCTGAAGTCGAGGTATATGATGTCTACAGCATTCCCACGGTCTACAAGGGAGGTGACTTGATCAAAAAATGAGATCAGATTTGTCTGGCAGGACTTGTTTTTGACAAATCCATGTTGGCTTCGAGTAATCACTGCATTGTTGTCAAGGTGCTTCCAGATGGATTGCTTTATGATCTGCTCCAGAATTTTCCCAGGGATTGATGTCAGACTGACTGGTCTGTAGTTCCCAGGTTCCTCCTTTTTACCCTTTTTGAAGATAGGGACAACGTTAGCCCTCCTCCAGTCATCTGGCACTTCCCCGGTCCTCCATGATTTCTCAAAGAGAATAGACAGCGGTTCTGAGAGTTCTTCTGCCAGTTCCTTTATGACTCTAGGATGCAGTTCATCTGGCCCTGGAGATTTGAACTCATTCAAAGTAATGAGGTGTTCCTTGACCATATGCCTGTCGATCTCAAGCTGCAATCCTGCCCCTTCAGCCTGTACTTCGCCTTTGCCAAGGGGGTCATAGACCCTCTTTTGGGAGAAGACTGAGCCAAAGTAGGAATTGAGCACCTCTGCCTTTTCTTTGTCCTCTGTTATCATTTTGCCATCCTTATTTAATAGCTGAACCACCATTTCTTTCCTCTGCCTTTTACTATTCACGTAGCTGAAGAAAGCCTTTTTGTTGTTTTTAGCATCCCTCGCTAACCTCACCTCGTTCTCCGCTTTAGCCTTCCTGACGCCATCCCTGCAATTCTGTGCTACCTGCCTGTACTCTTCCTTTGTTACTTGGCCTTCTTTCCACTTCCTATATGTGTCCTTTTTTGTTTTCAGGTCATCCCTAAGCTTTTTGTGAAGCCACATTGGCTTCTTCTGTTGTCTTCCACCTTTTCTTCTTGTTGGAATTGTTTGTGATTGTGCCTTGAGAATTTCCTTTTTTAAAAGTTCCCACCCATCTTGGACTCCTTTTCTCGCTAGCATTGCTTGCCATGGGACCTTACTGATCATTGTTCTGAGTTTATTAAAATCAGCTTTCCTAAAATCCAGGGTACGCGTTTGAGTACACTCGGCTTTTGCTTCCCTTAGAACCAAGAACTCAAGTACAACATGGTCGCTTTCCCCCAGAGTTCCTGTAACTGCTACTTTATCCACTAAGTCATCTCTGTTGGTTAGGATCAAGTCAAGGATAGCCGATCCTCTAGTTCCTTCCTCTACTTTCTGTAGGAGGAAGTTATCCGCCACACAAGTCAGGAATTTCCTGGAGGGGCCATGTTTTGCAGAATTTGTCTCCCAACAAATATCGGGGAAATTGAAGTCCCCCATTACTACTACATCATGCTTCCTTAAAACATTGGCTATTTGCTTTTCAAAAGTTTCATCCTTGGCTTCTCCTTGATTGGGTGGCCGGTAGTAGACTCCGACCACCAGGTTCCTTTTATTCTTTGCTCCATTTATTTCAACCCAGATGCTCTCGATGGGGCTACCAAGCTCCTCCTCCTGTATTTCTGTGCAGAGATATGTATTTTTCACATACAGTGCAACCCCGCCTCCCTTTCTGTTCCTCCTGTTCTTTTTGAACAAGTTATATCCTTCAACTGCTGTATTCCAGTCATGAGAGTCATCCCACCAAGTCTCAGTTATACCTATCAAGTCATAATTTCCCTCCTGTATTAAGAGTTCAAGTTCGTTCTGTTTGTTTCCCATACTCTGGGCATTAGTATATAGACATCGAAGACCATGTGCTTCATAGTCTGGCTTTCTTCCTACATGTGTCTGAAGACTATTATTGGGCGCTATCAGCGCTGTTCTCTCCATTGCAGTGCATGCGCCTACGTCCATTGTTACCCCCAACATTACATCTCCCTTCCCCGTAGGATTCAGTTTAAAGCCCTCCTGATGAAGTTCTTCATGCTGTGGCCAAACACATTCTTCCCAGCCTTTGTGAGGTGCAACCCATCCCTAGCCAACAGCCCATCTTCCAGGAAGTATAGCCCGTGGTCCCAGAATCCAAATCTCTCTCGTCGGCACCACCTTCGTAGCCAGTCATTCACCCGGAGTATTTTTCGTTCCCTTTCTATCCCTCTTCTAACTACTGGAAGGATGGATGAGAAAACTATCTGGGCCCCAAAGTTCTTGAGTTTCCTTCCCAAAGCTTCAAAGTCTGACGTGATCTCTTTGTAGCTCCGCTTGGCGCTATCATTTGTTCCCACATGGATGAGAAGAAAGGGATACCTGTCAGTGGGCTTTATGAGTGCAGGTAACCTTTCAGTCACGTCTCTAATCTGTCCTCCCGGGAGACAACATACCTGGCGAGTCCACGGGTCTTCGCGACATACTTGGGTCTCGATCCCACGCAGCAAGGAGTCTCCCACTACTACCACTCTTCTCTTCTTCTTCTTGTAGGCCTGGGTTTCATCGCCTCTGTTTGACTGACCTTCAGCCTCTTGCTCACTCTCATGCAGGTTCCCCTGTGATTCTTCCTCTGCAGGCTGTCCTCCAGTCTCATCTGCAAGTACCTGGAATCGGTTCCACAGCTCCACCGCTTCCACTGGTGCAGAGTGGCGTCTAGTTCTTCTTCTCCTAACTGTCACCGTTTTCCAAGGAGTATCCTCTACTCCATTTTTCTTCTCCTCAGCATTTCCCACTTCTGCCTCATCTTGCTGTTGCTCTTCAAGCTTCTGGTCTGCCCTTTGCTGCTGTAGTTCCCCCATTCTGTCCAAGAACTCTTCGTGTTCTCTTATTCCCCGGAGGGTTGACAGTCGCCGCTCCAGTCCACTTACTTTTTCCTCCAGCAGCGTGATCAACTTGCACTTGTTGCAGGTGTAGGCCATGTTGTTCTCAGGCAAGAAAACAAACATGGCACACCCCTTGCAGGTCACCACCACTGGAGAGTCTTGTCCTTCCATAGCCCCGTTTCCCTTTTTGTGTCTAGCTTTGTGATTGTTCTAGACTAGCCTGTGCCTGCTCCTCTACTCAGTAGAGGTTAAAAGCAGAGTCCCACTGGTGTGGAAGTGTGTGTTACAAGACAAATAAATGGGAAAAAGTTAGTTAAAAAAAAAATGTTAGGGGCCTCCCCCTTGACCTCCCCTGCCGAACTCCCCTGGCCAACTCCTGTTTGCTCCCCCTGTCTGCTCGCTCCGTTCGCTCGCTCTCTGGGAGCTTGCCTGCTTCTGTAGTCCCTGGACCAGCTGGAGCAGCTTGCTCTGCTCTGCTCAGCTGGGAGGCGGGAAACAGACTGAAGCTTCCCGCCCAGTCAGCTGCTGGGAGTACTCAGGCCACACCCCTCCAATTCAGTTGGAGCTCTCAGAAGCTCCTGGTGAGCTCACAGCCAGTCAGAAGGATAAAGGGCAGCGCCCTGGGCTTCCTGCAACCCACTTACCTCTTAGCCTCTGTCTCCTTTGTCTCCTTTGTCTCTTCAACCACTGCAACTCCCCTGGCCAACTCCTGTTTGCTCCCCCTGTTCGCTCGCTCTGTTCGCTCACTCTCTGGGAGCTTGCCTGCTTCTGTAGTCCCTGGACCAGCTGGAGCAGCTTGCTCTGCTCTGCTCAGCTGGGAGGCGGGAAACAAAACCCCACACACCCGTGATAGGCTACGTAATGATTAACTTACTCTTCCTCCCTCTGCCTTCCTGTCTCTGGGCCCACCTAAAAGGAAAGACTTCGTGAAGTGATTTGGGCACAATCCACACTTTCACAGAATCGAATTGAATTAGCTCTTTCCACGGTACACGCAGTGCTGTGATCCTCCGCTTTTGCAGTGTATACGGGGACTGAAGCTGCATTCGCTGGGGTGAGGTGGGCGAGTCGGAGTCACAAGTAGGAATGCGCGTCAGCAACTGCGTAGGTGCGGGGCAGCCCATGAGCGGAGGCCTGCTCCCCCTCCCTCACGTGTTCAATGAAGTGCAATGGAGGATTTGCTTACGAGCAGATGTCCATGACAAACCCCACATACCCCATGTACACACACACATTCATGAGGCAGGCGGGCAAGCAGGCAGCTGCTGCCACCCGGAGACTGAGCAGAATGAGCGGGAGTGCAAGAGGCCCTGAGAGCAGAGCGCGCGGAGCTGGCGAGGAGGGAGAGCGACTGGCACGTTGTCTTTGATGTAGATCAACTGCCCAATCAACAGGCTTCCTGCCCACCCCCGCCGCAAACAAACACGGGCTCAATGAAGTGCATGAAGAGTTCATGAAAATCATCCGCCCTGGCATCCACCCTTTCTTAGCTGCGCATAGGGATGTACTAAAGGGACTTACCTGGTCCCGCAGCTTGCTTCGCGGTGGGGGGGAGGCGCTTCGGTTCTCCCCCCGAAGTTCAGGCCGGCGGGGGAGGCGCCCCACCTCACCCGGCCGAAATTCAGGCTGGGGAGAAGCGCCCCGTCTCCCCAGCCGCGAAATACAAAAGTAAAACAAAAACCCACACACCCGTGATAGGCTACGTAACGATTAACGTAGCCTATCACGGCTAGATTGCCAAAGTCAGCCGTGATAGGCTACGTTAATCGTTATGTAGCCTATCATGGGTGACTTTGGAAAAAAAAAAAGCGCGTACGCAAATGGCGGCGCCCATGGGTGCCGCCATTTGCGTTCCTTATTTGGTCCCGGTAGTCTACGTAAATCTTTACGTAAACTACCGGGACCAAATAAGGAAAGCAAATGGCGGCGCCCATGGGCGCCGCCATTTGCGTACGCGCTTTTTTTTTTCCCCCAAAGTCACTTGTGATAGGTTACATAACGATTTACGTAGCCTATCACGGCTGACTTTGGCAATCTAGCCGTGATAGGCTACGTTAATCATTACGTAGCCTATCACGGGTGTGTGGGGTTTTTTTACTATATTTTGTAATGGTGGCGGCGGCAGCCGGTTGGAAGACCAGCCCCCGCCCCCGACGAAACACCGCCAAACTCCTGCTGGGACCCGCCGCCAAGAGGGACATTCGAGGGAGGTAAGTCCCATCCCGGGGGGGGGGGCGGGGGGGCGGAGAATTTCACCAACAATTTCGGGGGGCTGAATGCCTTGGCATTCGGCCTCCCCAAGATACGTGGAGAAATTCTCCGCCATCCCTAGCTGCGCAGCTTCGAATCGACAGGCATTCACCGTTTCTCAGCTGTGCTCCTTCGTAGCTGCACAGCTTCAAAATAGCAGGACTGGCAAAGTGGAACTGAAGGCAATGAATTACTTCTTGGTAGACATGCTTACACCTCTGCTCTGCCCACACCCACGCTCCACATTACTTTTCCTTCCACCAATTAACGTCGCTTCCACTAGCCTGAGCGAAAGCCAGCTGAGATCACACGGACTCCCACGCTGCACTGAAGCAGCTGTGATGTGAAACTCCATCACAAAATGAGTTTTTTAAAAACCCTGATTTAGGACAAGAAACGCCGGTCTAGCTACAGAGAGCAGTGTGCATCATCTGACACTATTGATTTTGGGGTGGAGCAGAACTGGAGTAAAAGCCCCATGTAGATGGGGCCTCTCTCTTTTTTTTTATACTTGTTGATGACATGTTGTTCAATTGTAGGACTCCGCCCACATATGCACAAAACAATACAGTTTCTCCTGCTGACGTTCGCCCCGGTGATAGCAGTTTTTGCCCAGGTATGCACTACATTAGCTGGCAGCGTGCGCCACAGGAGGAGCAGTTCCGAAATAATGAAACTCTGGTTTTAAATTGAACTGTCTCGGAAAGCATCTCCATGTAGGTGGGGCCCAGGACTGAACACAACTTTCTCTTTTCCCCTTCTTGCTCCTATTATGCAACCTCTCTGTTTCCATCTCTGTCTCCATCCCCTTCTTGGATTAACTGTTAATGTAATGGGGGGTGCATTAATGTACCCCCCACCAAGAAACTCCCCATGTATCAATACTTCAGAGTCACATGGACAATGGTTTTTAAGCCTTGTTGTAATGAGGACTGCTATTTTGGTTGGCTTATTCTTTGTGGATCACCATATTTTCTTACCTGACAACCACCACAAAGGAGGACACTCATCCTTTGTGGTTGTGATCCAATACAGGTAATATAAGAACATAACCATAGCAAGTTTCTTTGACATTTCCACTGCATCTGCTTACAGTACTGAAGCGGCAAGGTGCTTTTCCATTTAAATTTAGAACGGAAAAGTGGCTTAATTCTTCAGTATGTGGTCAAAACCTCAAAGAACTCACCTAACTCTCAAGTATTTTTCTCTGTAGTCATTGTGGTCTCAGGACCACCTGAAAATGTGCTAGGGACCACTGCTGGATCACACAAAACCAATATAAGGAATCTGCACTTACGAACACATCTTTGGTCAGAGTTGCTCCACTTGCCATTGCTTTGACAGCTAGAGTGGAAGGATCTAAGACTGCCTTGTGGCTGAAGGAAAAATAATTCAAAGATACTGCAGTGAATTCCCCAAATGAGAAATGCATCAGATTTACAATCTCTCCCCAATGCCACTTCCTTTCCTCTGTCCTTCTCTTGTTGCACTACCTTGTAGACAGTGCATGGGGAGGGTGGAAACATGTCACTTAAGGAGGTGGAGCACCGCACTTGCTAAACAAGCCTGCCGGCATGTTATCTCCAACCACAACAAAGCCTAAATATGTATAACTGTATTTAATCATCCATGTTTCTTCTTGTTCTTCCCACCCCCATTCCTGCCCTCTCTCATTTGCCACCCTGGATTCCCCTTTCCCTCACCCACTTCATCTCCTACCGTGTCAACATCTAAATTGTAAGCTCCTTGTGGGTGAGGACCTGCCATTTCTGCTTATGTTTCTCTCTCAAAGCACCATGTACATTTATGGAACTGTGTTAATTATTGATTATTAAGATGATGATATGGGGCAGAAACTGGGAGGGCAAAGCAGGAATAGTGGAGCAGACACAATTGTTGGAATGTAGCTGGAGCATCCAAAGTTTTCAGGGCAAAAGTGCCCCTTCCCCAGCCACCACAAAGCCAATCGCCAGGCATTTCAGGAAGTAAGGAAGGGACTCAAGTCAGCAGTCTTGTGGCCACCTGCTATCTGCATCACAGGCACTACTGGCCAGAGAGGCAAACTACAGGCAGCTATGGCTGAGAAACTGATATAGCAGCCCATAATCCTCTTCACCTGGGAAAATAGGTGAAATGGGGGTGGTGGGCAAATCTGGTGCTACCAGCAAATATGAAAACTCTCAAGTCTGGGCAACTCGTCACTGAGGGAAGCCGCCTGGTTCTCATTCTAACACGCATGCCGCTAGCTGGCCCCAGCCTGTTTCTGGTTGGCTGACCAATCTGTCTGTAGCTGCCTTTGGCCTGCCCATCTTCAAGATACCTGTCTGCCTTCTAGCCTGAGCACCTGACATCAACGAATGCTCCTTCAGTCCTATGGAATATGAGGGGTTGTTGATTTGATTTGGGAAAGAGTGTACAGCACCAGGAGTATATGATACAGCAGGGATGCACTGTAGAGCCAACAGGATTCTCAGCAAGGCTTACAGAGAGCTTTCACATGGTGAGGGTGGACTTACCATCACAATCTCATAGCCTTCAACACAAGTCACCGTCACAGAATCCTTAAAGACGTAATGGTCTCTTATGGGATCCAGAACAGAGTTTGGACTAATATTCTGGGGACAGGGCATTGCTTTGAAAATGAAAAATGACATCAGTAACCAATCACTTAATCACCACACACGTGTGCGCGTGCGCACGCACACGCACTAATAGTTATACACCTCCCATTTTCTATCCACAAAAGTCACAGTCAAGTCTGATAAACAAGCATTTAATGGTCATACTTTCTTCTGTGAGGGTTACTCAGCTTCTTCTGCCTTAACTTTCGCCAGTGAGAGGAAGAAGGGGTTGCTTCCCCCATCTCCTTAGAGATAGCTGGCCATAGCTTGCAGGGCTTTCAGCTGGAGCGCTTTCTCCTCTCTCACTGGCTCTGAAGACACATTCTCTCTCTACAGTGCCATCACCCACCCACTCTCCCTCTTCCACAGAGGTTCAGGAGAGTGCTTGGATGCCCCTGGATTCTTGTTCTGCCCCCCATTCTCAGTTCTAGTGGGACTGAATGCCAGCCAGGGAGCCATTTGCCAACTGTCCCACATCAGCTACCAACTCAAAAGTTCTCCTGCCAGCAGCAAAAGAAATTTTCTAGCCTCTCCCACATCCATTGTTACAAAGCATCCCTAAATTCAGTTGTTTGGGGAAGAGGTAGCCTGCATCTGGGAAAAGGCTGTATTGTGGCCTTGGAAAAGGGCAGAACAACAGCCTCCATTAGGACGATTCAGGTCCTGCACATCCCAAGTTAAACGGTGTACATGATTTACAAACACCTTTCAGGAGAGCACATTGTGATTTCATTTAGTCCTCCATGTTAACACAGAAGCACATAAGAAAAGATATGCTGGATCAGACCAAGGATCTGATCCATTGGGAGAATTTACCATTTATTCCTACTCTCTGCTTTCTGTGCTTTAACCAGTTACTGATCCATAAGACGACCTCTCCTCTTATTCCATGAGCAAGTTTGCTTAGCAGTTTTTGGTGAGCAACCTGGAGCCAATCTGCACAAGTGATTTAATGTGGAGGGAGAGCAATTTGAGGTCCTTTGAGACACATGACATTGTCACCAATCCGCAGCCAACCAGCAGCTTCCCTCCTGAAAAGCCACATTTTTGGAAAGTCCTTTTACTCCATTTTTTTTTCTTCCTTAAGTGGCTCCCAGGCAGTTCCGCTGCAGTGTGCCCTGTCTCCCTGCATGAAATCCTGGGCATGCCTCTGTGACATGGCTGTGACCTGGCAATGAGATGGTCAGGGGGTGGAGCCACCCCTTTCCCCCTCCAGACTCTTCTCCCCTCAGCTGCTACTGCCCTACTTCTTCCATTCTTCCTGCACTCATCACACCAGTGCCCACAGCTCTTCTTCCCTCCACTTGCAGCAAAGCAACAACAGACTCACCAAAATACATGCTCACTCCATCTCCTTTAAAAAAAGAAAAGGCACCTTTCCCTTTTGGTTGCAACACAGTGTCTCCCCTTCAGAACTGTGCATTTATTGCTTTTGCCACTGAGGATCTAGCCTGCCTTTCTCGTTCATAAAAGAGGTACAGCGCTATTTCTGGCCTTCAGAATTACGTTTTAGTTGCTTTCTGATTCCTAACAGCACAGTAGAATTGCTCTCCCATTCGCTGAGTGGCACCTCCAGGGTTGATGACGTTCAGCTCTCCTCCCTGACTCCATCCACCCAACTCTGAAGTTTAAAGTCCCGTGTGACCAGAAAAGCTGGTTTTTCGGTGCTGTATACTCTGCTTCTCTTGCTTTGTGTGCTGCTGACGGACCAAGTGATTTTAGGGAAATCAGGATATAACCAAG
The DNA here is from genome assembly GCF_057233095.1 of Heloderma suspectum. NCBI lineage: Eukaryota > Metazoa > Chordata > Lepidosauria > Squamata > Helodermatidae > Heloderma > Heloderma suspectum. The sequence goes on along the minus strand of NC_139459.1, from coordinate 152,909,045 downwards.
AAGCGCATCCGATTCCATTGCCATGCAGATCACCCCCAGTCAAAAGCCTTTTAGAAGTCCAAGTAAACCATGTCTACCTGACCACCTCTGTCCACATGTTTATTGACACTCTCAAATAACTCTAAAAGGTTAGTGAGACAGGACATATGTTTGTGGAAACCATGTTGAGCCTTTTTCACCAGGTCTTGTCCTTCTATACGGTTACCAATTGTATCATTAGTGATAGCTTCAACCAATTTACATGGAACTGACGTTAAGCTAACTGGCCTGTAATTTACATGGAACTCCCCTGGATCCCTTTTTTAAAATTACCATTACATTGACCATTCTCCAGTCCTCTGGTGCAGAGGCTGATCTTAGGGACATGTTACATATTTTTGTTAGAAGATTAAAAAATCAGCAATTTCACATTTGAATTCTTTAAGTACTCTAGGATGGATACCACCTGAGCCTGATGATTTATTAACTTTCAATTTGTCAATAAAGTTGAGAACACTTGCAAATGGCAGCCCTTGCCTCAGGGCAACAGCCACAGTAGCACGTACTAAGAAATATTTTATGTTGATTTTAAGTCATATGGAAGGAAAAATTATTAGCTGTTATTATTTTGTTTAACCTTTTAACTGTTCTTATAACACCTTTTTAAGCTTTCAAACTCTGAAACTTCCAACATTAGAACTGCATTGGAAGAAAAAAGGCAACTTTTGTCTCAGAAAGGAAACATAGACTTTTCCCCATCTCTCACCTGGACCTATGATGACCAGAGATAATAACACAAAAGATCCATCTCCTCTCCACTCCCCTCACATCAGGAAGGAGAAAGAAAAGCCATGTTTTTCTTTCTTCTGTCTCTGACTAGCACCTTGAAACCCGTTTCTCAAATCTGATGTGCCACCTTGAAGTGGAAGTTAGTTTTATTTAGTTTTGTATTATTTAATTACTGTATCCTGAGAGGAAGGATAAAAAGAACACCCCAAGTTTAGGATTTTAGGAAGGACTCTCACATTTGCTGCTCAGAAGAACAACCATCTCTTTTTCTTCTCTCTGTCTCCCCTTCTTGTTCCAGAGCATGTATCTTCTTCTGTACTAGACTTCCACCCTTGCTACTTGCAAGCATATGTCTGTTCCATTAACAACTATTTCTCTGTCCCATAGTACACCACATGTTTTCCTCATAGGATATCTACTCACGGTCCCCATAGTAGCGGATTTTCCAGCCTCTGCCTTGTGTTGTTTGGTCTGTTTGGAAGAAAATGTCAAGAATATTGCTTCTAGTCTTGATTTCTGGAGGACCGATGAACGTATTGCCACAGTAGGGACCAAAATGCTGATCCCCTGCCGAGAACTACAAGAACAACCAACAAGAGTATTGGACAAATATAGTGGAAAACAGAGAAGCATATATAACTGTCCAAAGAACAGGAAATACATCCAAGATTTGGACTGAGTTAGAAGGAGAACAAGCAAACATTTAGTGGTTGAGGGATTAGGAATACAATTGAGGGGCCTTTCTACATCACTGCAAAGCAATGAAAACCCAAATGCAAGCAAATACTGAAATACTCATATACATTTAATGAAATGAAGTTTAAGAATGTGCCAAGTGCTTGTTAATCTTCCCAGTGATAGGCACTAACTGGAAAAAACACTGGAAGCTCAGAGATGGACTTCTTTCTGAGCAATTGGGTACTAACGTGGGGATTGCGGAGAAATCCACAACGGAACCAAATGAGTTCAGATTTTTATGAGTCCAACCCATGGATTCCGCAGCAGACCAGCTTCCCCCCTGTCGGGTGACAGGGGTGACAGGGACACCCCTGTCGGGTGTCCTGCAGACTTGTGGACTGTTTTTCTAACCTTCTGGAATTTTGCACAAATTTCATTGTAGAAAAATAAGCAAAAATGTAAAAAAACCTGGCCAAAAATGTGCATTTCCACATTTGGGGGAAATTTGTGCATTCTTGCATGCGTGCATTTATGCAAATTCACATTTGCGCAAAGTCAGAAACTAAAAAAAATCCAATTCCATTGATGGGTGAACAGTGGAACAAAAGGCACCTGACAACCTGCAAAACACAAATGGAATGAGTTTTACGCAATCTGTACATCCCTACATGGGGTGCTTCCAGATGAGGCTCTTATTGTGCCATTGCCCTGCCTCATTCATGGAATTTTATGGGGGTCCAGACAATGACATCTTCCCCTTGTAACCCTCCTGTGTTTTCCAGCAGCTTCTTTCATCTTTTCTCTTAGTGCAGAAAATCCATTAAAGCAAGAAAGGTGGAATAGCTGCACAATGCCTTCTAATTAGTAGCGCCAGGAGCCTCCCATCTGGAAGCACTCACATTTTCTTTTCTTATTTCTTGTAAAAGGTCTAGCGCAACGGGGCAATCTCTCTTACACTTTGGACTTGACCTGAAACATGTGCTGGAAAGGTTGGCCTCTGCTGCCCTGAGAATTCCTCTTCCTATTCATTCGTCTTCTCCATTGTTTCTTCCAGTCCTGTTCCTTTTGAAAATCCTCTTTCAAGCACGTATGAAAATCCTATTTTCGTACATGACATGAAAGCCTCCTTTGGGCCTCTCTTCAAGAGCAAACAGAGCATAGTAGAAGCAGATAATCACTCCTACAGCCAGCAGCAAACCCACTCACATTGCCTCAAAATCCCAGAGAGCCACTGTTGCAACTCCCCCCTCCAGCAAGGCAGCATCTCAGTTCAGTTAATTGGAGTTTTAAGAGCTTTTCTACGTAAGGCTGTTAATCCGCGGAATCTAGTTTTGGTTTTGTCACAGAACTGAGATCTGACCACTACGCAAGGAGCATTTCCTTTCCTGCTTTTCCACAACATAACCTTTAGGTGGCACTGTGATATAGCGGAATAGCACAAATACACAAGAGGAAATTGGGCTTTCTTTCACTTTCACAATTAAATGCTACATTTTCCCTACTCTAAAAAGACTCACTGAATGTGCTAGTTAGACGCACAAGCGAAACTGGAGGGTTACAACATCGTCTAAAGAACCCATAAATGAGAAGCACATGATAAATGCCTTGTGTAGAAAAGCCCAAACTCTCAGCTCTCTCCTCTGTCCTCTCCAAATTCAAAAGTGCTTTTTGTTCTTACACACTCTGTAAGGCACTGATCTTAGATCCCACACCCTGCTGATGGGTTGCTCATTCAGAAGAACATCCACAGCCATTACAGAATATTAAGTTCTGACTCCGATCAGGAGACACTATAGGTGAAACCATAATAACAGGCACATTCACAGCAATCAGACAACCCAAACAGTTGCTTTCTAGCCAATGTAGGGTTTACATTAAAGGCTGATTTAAGTTAAAATCAATTTAAACCTAAGGTCTGAAAATGCCTAATTTTCAAGGAACTGTAGTCTCACTGCTTGCTGCCCAGCAATCTCACTCCTCCATACTCCAAGGATTCCAGCTTCCTCCCTTTACATGTGCTTTTGTGTGCTTTTTTGTAGATGGCTTTTAAACTTTTTATATTGTATTTAATGTTTTAACTTCTGTAAACCACCCAGAGAGCTTTGGCTATGAGGGAGTATCGAAATGCAATAAATAAAAATAAATAAAAAAATCAGGCCTGTGGCTCCCTTCAGCCACCTTCAATAAATTTTCAATTTAAAACAACACACAAAATAAGTCTTTATAGTGTACCTACGCAGTCCTCTCCCATGTACTGCTGCCGCTTCCCCTTAGTTGACTAAGCTGGAGAGCAAACAGCAGCAAAATGCTGGCACTGTGCCATAGCCAGGCCCCCTGTGCTCCTGCCCAAGTCTGCCACAAACCCCACCAAAGGTTCTCTTCACACCTGGCATTTTATCTCACTACAAACTGGTCCTTTTGATTCCAGATCCTTTCCGGGATTTACAGTGGCCCTGTAAACAGGTGTCTCTCATAGCCCTTCCCTCCACTCTATAGCGTTTCATGGCTGGGCTGAGCTGCAAAGAACAATCAGGACAGAAGGGGCCTGCCGGCTCCATGCCCCCTCCCCTCCCCTGATCATTGGTTCTTGTAACATGACTGATGGCTCCGCCCAGCCCTCCACTCCTCCACAGCAGGAGGGAGTTGGAAGGAAGCCCTTCTAATGACCGGGATAGTGGGCTAAGGGAGCTGGTCCCCTGCACCCCTCCTTCCTCTGACTTTGTGGCGAGGGAGAGCGTCTTCTCGGTGGCTTACCCCAAGGGTGCTGGCGCTGCTAGTCCTTCTCTGCTAAATATGTCAGTGTGTGATGGAATTAAATGCAGTGTATTGCTTGCACTACTGAGTTTACCAATTTCTGGGTTCCCAGCTACAGAAGAAAGAAATCCACAAATGGGCTTGTATATAGTCAATGCATCAAGCCATCCCTAGCAGCCACCGCCCCAGGCAACTGCTCCATGGGGGACACCTTCTTCATTAGACCCGGCTTGCTCCCGCCCCCACCCCGTGCTGCTGTTGCTCTTCCCCCTTATTCTGGCTTCCCAAGAACCCTGCAAGGTGGGCTAGGAGAAGAGATAGTGGCTGGCTAGGTGGGAGGGAGTACTATGGAAAACCACCTCAGCATTACTGCCTTATCTAAAACAACTCCACACCCAAAAAGGAAACCATTAAAAATGACCATTCCAAGCTCTGCATGATGAATTTATTCAGGAGAGGAGACAAGGCACTTTTAATACCCATTGAAATCCTAACTGTCAAGGCTTTCTCCTGCGTGGCTGAGAAGGGAGACTCCCCCATCCAGCCTGGGATGAAAAAAGCCCATCAATCTGGTGAGCAAAAGGGAGAAGAAGCAGTCAGTGAAGTCAATGGGAGGGGGAGGTTCCAAGTAAATGCACTGAAGGGGATGGGACAGCTTAAGACTGCTACCCTATGTAGACTTACAATGCACTCCTATGCATGCCTACTCAGAAGCAGGTCATACAGATTTCAATGGCACTTACTCCCAGGAAAGGAAAGCCTTACAGCCAATGAGTTTACTCAGAAGTAAGCATTGCTGTGTTCAGGGGGATCTCAGAGAAGCATTTGGGATGATTAACCACTTTACAGTTCAAGCGCCCGCCCGCCCGTAGTGGAATGGGAGAGAGGCAGAAACAGTTACTAGAAGCATGGTCAGTGACCTGCCCCCCCCCCTTTGTTGTCATGACAATGTTATTCAACACCACCCAGCAACACCCCAGACACATGCCCACACAAAGAAGGACAAAGCGCTAAAGGGGAAATACACAGGGGGGGGGGGATAACTATTTCAATTGCAAGCACAGAAAATGCCGGGTTTTCCCCATTCTCAGATAACACAGAGAGAGGGAGGGGAAGTTGTGAGATAGCAGCAGAAGAACAGCGGCATCGTTTAAAGCTCCCATGAAAACCAGTGATTAAAGAAGAACAATTGTGATAAAAAGCCAAGGTGTGAAGAGAGCCTAAGATGCATTCAGAACAGGAGCAGGGAGACCCCAAATATTCAGGAGCCCTCCTCCCTCTGAGCCATCACCTACTCTTAAGGTATCAAGGCAGTTTCCTTCCGCGTCAGCTGGCTCTACGTCAAAGTCGTTCTTCCCAAGAGTCAAGACCACGCGGTATCCTGGCTCCAGGGCTACACGGTAATCGCAGTGCGAGTTCTCAGGATATGGGCTGGGGTAGTTCGGGCTGGTGATTTCCCCAGACAGTTCAGTGAAAACATTCCCAGTGCAGTTCACTAGAGTTTAGGGAAGACCAATGAGCAGGAGATCAGTAGAACAGTTAGCAGCTGCCTTTCTCTTGGAGCATGCATTCTATGTCTTGCTTAAAGCCCCTCCCAACAGCCTTTATCCATTGTGTTAAGACCCTATTAAGCAAACATGACAGAGCAGCAAAGAGTCAATCATACATTTACCAAGTGTGCATATGCCATCCAGGGTTTCTGCACCAAAATGTAATGGGCTTCTTTTGGTCAAGACATTGCCTCAGAGAAAGTACAAGTATTTCAGCAATAGCGACTAGTTTCTGGTATCAGTTAACTCTCACAGTTTTTCCTCAAATGTCTGGTCTCAGACACAAAAAAACCACCCCAGCATCCTTCTCTTATGATAGAGGCTCATACTGGAATGAGCAAATAGTACAAATAATTATGTTCACTTTTAATACTATTTGTTGCATGATTTTATGGTAGAAAATTATTTTTTTCATGCTGTAGCACCCTTTTCTAAATTGTAAAGAAGGCTCTCTCTCAAGAAATACAAATCCTCCCAAAATGCAGAGGTATGTTGTCTCTATATCTCTGATACTGCCACTAAGGCTTTAAACAGGACTGTGCATATTCCATATTTTTTAAATTCCAGTTCTGCGAACCAGCACTTTAAATTCTTCAGTAAGAAAATCTGAATTCTGTGACTTGTATAAATTACAGCTATTAAGCAAATTTAAATATTTTTTCTTATTTTGCATAAATCATTCATCTGCTTTCGCTGTTGGTTTTGCTAGTGATGGGGAGGGATAAGGATGCCCTCAGCCACTGGAAATCTTATTCAGCCACCCTGATGTCTCAGGTTTCAGCATACTTTCAAACACATCTTTCAAAAAATTTCACTTGAAAAGAAAAGAAAGCAGACATTCTTAGGAAGCTGAATTCTAGGCCCAGTGCCACACTGCGTGCTTTTTATGAGCTCCCACGAAGTTGCAGCATATACTAGATTCTGACTTCAAACTTCTTTGTTATTTGCCTTTGTTTATCCATTTCAGCAATTTCAAAATTGGTCATTGTGTTTCTTTTCTTCCATGTTGGCTTTGTGTGTGTTGTTGTTTTAAACATGATCTCCTGTGTTGTAGTCTTTTAATCTGAATAATGAGCATGTTTAAATAAGAACAAAATCAGGTCCATCAGCGCCAAGAATTTGTACATAACTATCTGAACTCTTGTTCTCACTGGGCTTGGCAGAATTCCATGCCTACATGAGCATTTTGTGTGTCTCTGCCTTTTGAGCACCCCACTCCCCCAGTTTATCAACCTATTTCTAAGATTCAAGGAATTAGATGGAAGTTCTGGAAACTCAGTGCTGTCTCCCCAGGTTACCTATCACTGTTCCTCAAAGTTACCATATGACACTTTATCTATACATTCATTCTTCAACTGCTTTATTATTTTTAATAAAAGCAGTTAAACTTTTTCAGATTCCTATTTTTATTCCTAATTTTAAGCTTAGGAGAATCTTGGCTCCCAGTGTATTTCTCAAACGATTTAATTATATTTCTTAATCATTTGATGCTGGTTTAATTTCCTGTTCTTGTGAATAACTGTGGCTCCCTCCAATTTCTCTGCTTCTGTGGATTTTCATATTTTCAGAGTAGACTGTGGAAGTTCTTTCCAGTGCAGGTAAGGATTGCTATTATTGCAGCAATGCACACCAGACTCCTACCTCCACATGTCTTCTGATCCTCATGTAAGAAATATTCAGGTGGGCAAGAGCAAAAGTAACCACCAATGTAGTTATTGCAGTAATGGCTGCAGTCCATAAAATCTGTGCACTCATTCACATCTGCAAGAAATGGAGATATAGATAAGAATCTCTGTGGGACAACAGAAAACATGTTGGGGATGATGGGACTGAAAAACAGCAACACTTGTACTGGTAATGAGAGAGGAGGTCCTTCATTTAGGGTCGAGTCCTAGCTAGTCCTACCTGGCTGCCCCCATCATACACCCCTTTGACACCCAACTTCAAGTGAGCCCTGCTACTTCCCATAAACTTCCACACTTGCCTTCTTCTAGGTAAGGACCCTGACACCAGATGAGACTTAAAGACATAGCAGTTTCTTATGCTGCAAACTCTTCCACAACAGAGTTTGCAGCAACAGTCTGTGAACAGGACATTGTGTTGAAAAGGGAAAAGGACACTAACAACCACAACCAATAATGTAGGTCTACCGACCTGGCATTTACTCCCAGGGGAATCTACCCGAAGCTCTTCAGTGTACATAAATATGAGCTATTTTGTCAAGATGAAAGATGTCAGGTGGTCTCCAAATCTTATGTTCTATCTCACTCGAGAGACTTGGTCCCCCCCCACAACCTTGTGCACCCCTTTGCTTTCTGGGGAACCTCTACTATGCAGTCTCTTCCAGCTGGTTTCCCCCTCTTCCAGTACAAGCACTGACATACATAAGTCTATTCACTAGGTATAGGGTTAGATAATGGCCACATCCCTCCTTTTCAGGTGCTGACTTCCTGCACAATTTGGTCACTGGGAAATGTTACCAGGTACGAGGGAGACAGGATTAACCCAACCCTGTAGAGCTCGGGTCACCTTCTGGGCCATTAAGTCCTGGGATGGGGACTGTGGTTTAATTACGATCAGTTTGTTCAGTAAGGTGATACAGTGTTGGAGTTCAGTTTATCAGCACCAATTCCCCTTCTTCTCCCCACTCTTGCCTTATCATCCACGCGGGCATCATTTAGGGAGGATTTCTGCATCCACATATCTGGACATTCCAGATCATATGTGACAGTTCCTCTAGAGTACCTATATTTCTGGTCAAGTGCTGGTTCAGAGTAATTATTGTAATAAACAACTACATGGGTCTATGTGCTTGATAGGCATGCCAAAGGCAAGCATCCCTTTTGGGGAGAAATGTGTATGGGTAATAGTTTGACCTGTGATGATAATGTTGCTAAAGTTGCTATAGTTAGGAGTGATAAACAATTAACCAAACAAATGCTGTTAATACACTTCCCTTCTAAACAATTTAATCTTGAATAAATCCAAGAGTGGGCCTTTGAACTCTGCTAAGAATCTTGCTTCCCTTCTTAGTGAAATCTAAAATGGTGCCTCCTGTAGACATCCCTTTCCAAGGCACTGCTGGAAGGAATCTCATTCTACAAAGCTCAGAAGAGACAGCTAAGGGCTCACCCTTTGCAGTGTAATAAGCAGCAAACCCAGTAAATCTCTCTTCATTGGAAAAGTCAGACTGGAAGGTGACAGTCAAGGTATTGTCAGGGACATGGAACTCCTTCAGGATACTAGTGCCAGGAGTTCGGCTTGTCCTCCGTCCACAGAGCTGTCCCTCAACATGGTCACCAGACAGGACCTGAAAGGGGCAGACACACGAATATTCTGGTCTTTACTCTCAAAATGGATTGAGGCTAGTTGTGAACAATATTCCTGGCTGACACAATGCACATGCATACATACGCCACCCTACCCATCCCCAACCTCCACCCACACACAGATTGACCTCTGTGCACACTTGAATGACAACAACACATCTCAGTTCTACACACACTGCTCCACAGTTTCTCAAAGCCATTTTTCACTGGGTGACTGAGGAAGGGAATATTGTTAAGTAGGATAAGACAGAAGGAGCCTTACATGATGTAGTGCCTGCACCATGGCCCATTGCCAGGGCCTCAGTACACTGGGGCACCCTTTCCTATCTGTTCATGTTACCTCAAAAAGAAAAATTGTCACTACCTTACAGTGGCGGCAGCAAACCTCTCCACAGCTCAGGCAGCTTTTCACCTTTTCCCTGACCTTTATTTTAAGCTCACCTTGGCAGCCCTCCAGTCACCATCTTGGTACATTGTGGGGAAACTAAGATGGCAGCCAGATGGCAGTCAAGGAGAGGGCTTGGTGTGTGTTGCCACTGCTGCTTCCCAGTGGCAAAGAGTTTATAATTTTAAAAAAGGGGGTGTAAAATGCCAGCTGGACCATGGAAAATTTTGTTGTTCCCACCATAAGGCAGCAGTGTTTTAATTTAATAAATAAACATGAACAGCTAGGAAGGGGGAGCCCACAGCAGAAAAGAGAGGGCATGTAGGAGGGCCCCCACTGGCATCAGAAAGGGGAACAGACATATCTGAGCCATAGGCAAAATCCACCACGACGTTCCCTTGCAGAAGCCTTGATGATGTGCATGGGAGCCGAGGAAGAGTGCTACTGTGTTCTTGCAGAGCTTCCATTCATTTCCAGTGAGGCTTGCACAGGGGGAGAAGAAACCCAGTGGATTTTGCCATATGCTTATTATTGTAGGCAGGGGGCACGCCGTTTGGATGTTCTGCCTCAACCTATATTTGGATGGCGCCTGGATAAGGGCATTGTAGGACAGCACCATTTAGGCAAAAAATATTAACACGCTGCAGGCCTATAGGTGTACATTTTGTGATCAGGATGCCTATTGGAGTGGTAGATCATTGCAGAATACCCAGAATGTACATCCAGGGAGCCTGGTATGTTTACAGTTATTTAGGCTCCAACGCCAAACACACCTACTAGAGACAAGTCCTACTGAACACAGTGGGACTTCTCAGCAAAAATGCAAAGGATTGCACTATAAATTACATTACTTCATAGTGAGCAATTGGATAAGACATACACTCTTCCTTATATCTCCACAAGTAAAAGGGACTAGAAGCCTATATTTGTAATGGGAGCTGAACATTTTGGGAGGGGACTGGGATATATCCAAGAGGAGTAGGCCCCCCTGCGGCTAAATTCTTGGCTTCAAGATACACAAGGGCAGGGAAATCAGTCTGGAACAGCCAGTACATAAGCACAGGTAGTAGCTTAATATGCTAGAAGTTATGTAACTGCATTAAATATTAGTAACATTAAAACTAATGTTATTTTTTGTTAAGCGTTACGTGCTTGTCAGTTGTTTCAGTGCCTTTGTATGGAGGGAGATATGGAGGATGGGGGCCTGAATTAAGTTTCATAGCTAAAAATTATTTTTCAAGTGAGTAGTATGTCCATTGTCCATGGCATGTATGTGACCAAGATGATGGTGGGACAAAAGAAAAGTCTATGTACATCATGGACAATGTGATGGACTCTCTTAAAAACTGTCATCTGTCTCTAACCAGGGGAGTCACATTCACACCTTGCATTGTGTAGCTTCTCTCTTCTGTTCCTAAGCACCATGACACAGCTTTGGTGTAAACCTCAGTCCAATAGACATCCCTGCTGCTCAGTTCCCCCTCTTCCAGCCCCTGCCCGTAGCAGAGGGATGTGACCCTGTACCTTCACGAAGTCATACTCGCAGTTTTGAGATGGCTCAATATCCAAATGGGTGAAGTAGAGATGGATGCCATAACCATGAGGAACCCTTATTTCCCAGGATTCCAGAGCATTATTGGGGTATGCCTGAGGATAGTTTGGAGACAGGATTTCTCCATACATGGAGGTTGCCTCTGTACAAGCCAGGAGGAAGCAGGTGATGAAGGTCCTAGAGAAGACAGAAGAAACTGAGAGTGGCTCCAAGTCCACCTGCAGCCAGCCCTCATCTGCCTGTGCCCCAAGGGCTGCAAGAAAGGTTCAGTACTCCTTAACGACAGCCCCTATAGACCACCCTGGCTTCCTCTATTACCCCAGTATATGGGAGTGAAGCACTGTGGGTAAAGTTACATTTCTGAACAATGCAGGACCGAAGCAAAGCAGAGCTGTCCCTAGGCTTGAGTGGGCAACTGGGAGCCCTGGCCAGATGCAGTTCTCTGAGGGGTACTATCTAGCCCTGTAGCTACCCAGAGGCAAATAAAGGATAGCAGGTGAGCAGTATCTCTTTACTAATGAATAGGCCACGGCAGCAAGCCCTTGCAGGGGGAGGGGGATGTGTACCTTGGCTTGCCACCCCCACTCCCCCCTTGAAGTGGCCCTCCAGCAGGTAGCTGCTGATCAGGGCCCCACATTATTAGCCCAGCTTTCCTCTGTGCATTCAGTAACTTACCACACCTGCCAAAGCTCCATCTTGGCTTCTTCCTCAAAGCCACAGTGGATGGCCTTCAGCAGATTTAGATCAATGGAGCACACTGCTTGGTGGACAGCTGGCTCGCTTCCTCCCCTGAAGCAGATCTGGTTGCAGCACAATGAAGTTACAATCCAGCACACAGACAGTGGTGGAACCACTAGGCACGCAATACTTCAATATTACTTAGCATGTAAAACCAATTTCTGTAGCAGAGTATTCTGTAACATGATGCCCACATGTCCACAAAGTAGCAAGGCACTCCGTAACACCACAGAGGGCACTGGGTGAAGTACTGACCAAGGACTCTCCACAGAGTGACCAGCCACTTCCTCTAAGACAACCTCCCCCCCAAGAGCACAATTGCTTGGAAGAAGCATCATTACCCTTCCCAATGTAAACAATAGGCTGGTCGCCATCAGGAAACATTTAACCCAAATCCTAACATACAGAAATATCCGCTTCTAAAAAGGGAGGATTACCTTTAACTCCTTGTCTCTGCAACTGTTTCTCTCTGTGTCTCTTCTACCTCTGTCTTCATATACCTCAGCAACACATACCCACTTTTCGAACTGTTATTTGCAGAACTCCATCTCCCTCTGCTGTCTGAAAGTTGCATGTTCCACTTCACAAAGCCCATAATGCTCTGAAGAGAAAGCCGTGTTCAAACAATCAAGTTGCACAATCCCCATTTTTGGCCAGGCTCAGGTCCTTGATGTGGGGAAAAGCTGGATCCTTCCAAACTGGGTTTTTTCAGAGAAGTCAGGTGACTTCTAGGAAGACAGTGAATGAGGGAAATTCCAAATTCCAGTCTAAAAATGTTGCACAATCTCAATGGAAGACTGCCTTAGTTTAAATCATTGACCTTATCATCTGTTGACCTCCAGTTTAGACTTACTGCACATACCATGCATGCACGCACGCACACACAGTGGTTCATTTGCAAACAACTTTTCACCAGGTCAGTAAAACAAATAAACAGAAACGCTCTGCACCCAAAACACGGAAACAGATTGTTGTAGCATACATTTGTTTCAGATGCACTATGTGTTCACATAAGTAGGCAGCTATATATATCCTGGGTACAGAAAGAAGAAACATTTGTTGTTGCTGCTGTTAATAGAATAAGATCAAAAGATCAAACAATGCCAGGGACAGCAGAAGGTGCAACATGGTACGATATACAGCACAGATACAGAAGCCAATCCAGAGAATGAGATCCTGTCAGCATGGGTATGTCCCACTCACAACTAGCATTGGAAGATCACTACTGTAAATGCTGTATTATAGTATTCATACACACACACAAGATCACTGAAATGCTATAGGCTGTCTTTTGGGGCAAATCCCTTGCAAACTGGCATACACAACGAAGAAGATAATAGATTAAAAAAAAATCAATACTTCAAAACTCGTATAAATTACTATGAGATGACACTTGGGCATTATAGGTTTAAACAAAGCCAGTTCTGCCAATGGTGCCCACAACTTTGGATTTTGGCAATGTGGCGGAACAACACGCTAGCAGCTTCTCCAAATCAACTGCAAATCAGGGCAGGGAAAAAAGAAGTAACAACATGAGGGTCAGAAATGCCTCCTTCAACTCCCTAGACTACATTCAACCCCATTCAGGACTGAGCTGCTGGGAACTCTAGCTGTCCAGAGTGAACTTGAATGGCTGTTTAAGGGCTGAGATTTCTTGTGGAGAACAGAGCAGAACGATCCATCTTTTCTTTAGCCTGAGTGAGATGACTGTAAAATGAATAGATAAAATTGTTGCCTTTTTGATACTTTTCTCTCGTCATTGTACATGTTCTCCCCGCCCCAGAAGAGCATCCTCAAATTTAAGTCATGATGTATTCTTCCATCTCCCTTATTCATGTAGGTGCAGTTGTCTTTAAAAAACAGTCACAAAAACTTGCTGTTGGGGTGCAATTGGTCAGAATAGTTGAAGCTGATGAAAAAAGCAGTCCTTTTGCTGTTTGTTTTGCAACTGAAATGCAAAACCCCTAGAAATATACACCTTGAAACGGCAGCAACAGAAAAGAAAATGCTAAATGTGTGCTCAGTTTCAGAGATAAAGATGCTTGGTGATTAGGGCTCAGCCCCTGTAAGGTCAATGTGCATGTCAAATCTATGCCTCTACAAAATTACAGAAAAGTAACACTAAGGTGATTGCGCTGCTAGTGCAAAGTAACACTACAGAGATTGCACTGCTATTCTGCTTTTGCTTTTTAAGTCATATTTTTCTGTGGCCTAAAACAAGGTGGAAGCACAGTGGAGCAACAATTTGATGGAGACGACTGAACAAAGCATGATAATTCCATAGTACATGCCAAGTGTAGAAGGACCAATACAGTTGCTCTTCTGTTGGCTGTCCTCACAGGGGATTTGCTGCACATTGGGAGCATTTTGTGGTCATTCATAGCAGATGAGATTGTGGCCAATCTGCAGCCACCCTGGAGATTTCTGGTGCAAGCCTGGATTTTCTGAGTCTACTTTTACTCTGTTTTATTTCTTTAATTCAGGTTCTCCATGCTTCTAATGCTCTGTGCCCCTATCCTCCGCATTTACTTCAGCATGATAGACCTGCCCAGGGGTGTGCCTTTCACCTGGCCATGACTTCACTGAGCCTTTCCAGCCTTCAGAATCGCCCTGCCATTCTGCCAGTAATTAGCCTCCATGATGATGCACTTCTTTGATGTTTGCATTACTTCACTTCTCCATTGTTGTGTTAAAGCGCATCTCTGATATTGTGTAAAGTTGTTTCTTTGATGCTATGTAAAGTCACTTCTCTGATCTGGTGAGGTCTCAAGAGCTTGTCATTGCAAGCAGGGAGGAAGTGCCCAGAGAAGGAGAAAGTATGTGTGTTTGTGCGTGCGTGCGTGCGTTTAAGCAATAACTCTGTGACAATTTGCTGGAAGGGCGTGGAATTGTGTGGGGCAGGGGGGGAGAGAGAGATTCTCTCATAGAGAGCCTTCAGATGCTTCACTTGAGAATCAGGGTTTTGGGTTTCTTTAGGCAAAAGTGCATGCATTGGAAAAAATGGGGTGGGAGCAATAACCCCATGACAGTTTGCTGGAATTGGGTAAAAGGGAGGGCTGCTCTCAAGAGGGAGCCTTCAGGTGCTGTACTGAAGAATCAGGGATTTTGGCTCCTTCATGCAAAAAGGGGGGAGCCCAGAGAGGGGAGAGAAACAAGCCTCTCTCATTGGCTGAGCAGCCCCTGCCAGGCTGATGACATTCCATTCTACTCTCCCCTCCAAACCTAGAAGTATGTTCCTTTGAAGTGCTGTGTGACCGGTGAAAACTGGATTTTAAAGGTATGGTACACTCGGCTTTTCTTGTTTGGTGTGTTCCTGATGGACCAAAGCCAATTCCAAGAAAATCCAGATAATATTCCAACATGCTTCTCATTCTGTTGTCGTGACGATCCCCCGCTGGAATCTAATTTTAAACATCTATCTCACTCCATAAATATTGGGACAGCAGGGGGCAGTAGAATACAACTTTTTTTAAAAAAATCTGTATTGTTTGCCCAACTGACTTTAAAAAACAGCGATTTTCTCTTCCCTCCCCCTCAGCATGGTCTGCCCCAGCCCCACTAAATCACTGCTGATAGGCTTAAGAGTTCACTGAAATCTGTTTGCAACTTCCAGGCACAGAATACAAGGAATGGAGGTAGAAAGAAAGAGAGAGATTAAGTCAAGACTATGAACATGTGAATGTTGATGATTGTGTGGGAAAGGAGGAGGGTGGCAGTGACACCTAAATGGCAAGGTAACAGGATTTACTTTTTTCCCTGACAGATGGTGCTTCCAGATAAGGTTTTTATTCTGCATTCACCCTGCTTCTTTTACAGGGTCCATATGATAATGTGTTCTACCCTTTCCACAAAAAAATCCATTAATGAGGAAAAGACAGAACTGCACACTGTATTTTGATTGGTAGTACTAGAAGCCCTCCATCAGAAGCACCCCTTGGCTGAAATTAAATCTGTATTCAATACTACAATTGCTTACACATTAGGAGCGTCTCCACACAGGGTTTATATCATGCGATCAAGATTGGTTACTCACGGAAGTTTATGGGTCCTTTACACGATGTTGTCAAGCTCCAGGGCCCCTCCTATGGTTTATGACCTTTATGCCGGCTTTGTAAAGTGTGGGGAAAGTCCAATTTTTCTCTAGGAAGTGCTTATGAAGTGCTCTACTTACTGTGTACTTTTGTAATGGCGCTATAACTACAGCACCATCTAGTGGCTGTAAAATTAAACATACAGAACCTGCTGAGAACTTGCCAAGAAAGATAAATGGCCTGTATAAGAAGCCAAGCTTAATCCCACAAAGAATCTGGAAGCAGAAGCCCCAGTAAATTGCAGGATAAAAGGCCTGGTGTGAAGCCCTCTGTGTTTACACTAACATAGCCATGCTATTTGCTCACATTTTATGAAGCATCTATAGGAAATTGTTACACAGTCATTGCCTTCCTGTGTTTCTCTTGCGCCCCTTCTGTCTTTTCTCAGACTGTAGAAAATCTGACTTTGGTAGAAAGGAAGGAACAGTAGGTAGAAAGGAAGGAACAGTAGCACAATCATTAGAGGTGCAGTTAGCCTTCAGGCTACACTTCCATTGATAGATGGTTTTCACATGAACAGTCATGTGTCTGGAGGAAGAGTCTATTGTCACATCTACTTTGGTTCACCTTGACTATTGCTTTTCCCAGCAGAGCCAGCTTATAATTGTGTTCAATTTTCTTTACACAAACCTAATATGTATTAAAATAACCTTTTTGCCTTTTTTAAAAAAACAAGATGTGTCTAGCTGCTAAGGCTAGACATATAAGTATATACCTGGTGAAATGTCAAAATCTAGAGTGGCAACAAAGTAGGTAAAACCTTAATAAAGAAGGAGGAACGTTTCATACATTACATTGCCCAAACAGGGGCTACATACTTAAAATCACATTTTGTGATAACAGATGCTGAACAACTATTTAAAAAGTGAATAATGAAGTACATACAAATTGTCATGGACCAGGGCCCCAAACCCTCATCCTCAGAGGACTCTGACCCCTTGTTCTCTGAAGGAGAGGCAGTCCAAAGTTAATGGTTCAGGGAGAAGACTCAGCCACAGAAAGGCATCAAGAGGCTTCCATCTCACCAGGACTCAATTCCCCAGAAAGATCCCGGGGGTTGGCACCCCTGCATCCAGAGGAGACTTTCTTGCCATCTTTAGTCTTTGAGGACCCCTGCCATGAGGACACTGGTATGCCTCAGCCACTCCAGTGTCACTGCTGCTAAAACAAGCCAGGCCCCTTCAAGAGACCCAGGGATATGTGTCTTAAGTAATTTATTTGAAAATGCAAAGAAATATACAAAGACAAGATAAATAGTAAAAGTGGTGAGGTTAGAAGAGTTACAGAAACAAAACAGTAATAAAGGCGGTAAATGTAAATCTGAATTGGTTAAAAACAAATTGAAACTATTGGACGCTTATTCAGCTGCTACATCACAATTATACCATAAACAATCAATATTTTAATTTGTAAATAAACCAGGAGTAATGTTAGCTAAATCTCTTACAGCCGACTCAAATAAAAATTTATGTATATCCAGAATAAAAGGAAATGAACAAATTTTGTATCAAAATGAGCACATAACAGAGGAATCTGCTAACTATTTTGAAAAACTACCGTCAGGGCCAGAAATATTGGAGCAAGGATAACTGCTTTGGCAGTTGGCCTCCGCACACCACCACATTGAAGTTGAAAGGAAACATACCCAGATGGGAGTGAAGTCAGGACTTTCAGCTGTAATTCAAGGGGTTGGACAAAAGTGGGGCACTACCCATTCAGGAAGGACAGCCAGTGGCATACACACACACCCATCGCTGGTGACTCATATGTAATGGAACGAATGGCTGACAAGCAGCTGCATGGCCAGGGGTGGCCTGTTTCCTGGGTACCCCATGACCAATCAAGCAGATGAAAGGCCTGGAGGTGGTTCTGAGTGTTAAATTTGCAGTTGGTAGCTGTTCACTGCAACTCCCAACATGAGGTCCAAAGAGGTGTCCATGCGAGTGAAGGAGGCCATCGTTAGGTTGAGGAAACAAAATAAACCCATCAGAGAGATAGCAAAAACAGTGGGAGTGGCCAACACAACAGTTTGGAACATCCTGAAAAAGAAGGAATTAACTGGCAAGCTCAGCAACAGCAAAAGGCCTGGCAGACCACAGAAGACAACTACAGTGGATGACCGTAGAATTCTGCTCATGGTGAAGAGGAACCCTTTCACAACATCTAGCCAGGTCAAGAATGCTCTTGCGGAGGTAGGCATGTCATTGTCAACATCTACAGTCAAGAGACGGCTTTATGAATGTAAATACAGAGGCTTCACAACAAGGTGCAAAACACTGGTAACGCTCAAGAACAGAAAGGCCAGATTAGTCTTTGCCAGCAAACACCTAAAAAAGCCTGCCCAGTTCTGGAATAAGATTCTTTGGACTGATGAAACCAAGATTAACTTGTACCAGAATGATGGGAAGATAAAAGTATGGAGAAGGAAAGGAACAGCTCATGATCCAAAGCATGACCACATCATCTGTCAAACATGGTGGAGGCAGTGTTATGGCATGGGCATGTATGGCCACCAATGGAACTGGGTCACTGGTGTTTATTGATGACCTGACTGCTGATAAAAGCAGCAGGATGAATTCTGAAGTGTATAGGGCTAGATTCAGCCGAATGCTGCCAAACTGATAGGACGCCACTTCATATTGCAGATGGATGATGACCCAAAACATACAGCAAAAGCTACCCAGGAGTTTCTGAAGGCAAAGAAGTGGGATATTCATCAATGGCCAAGTCAGTCACCTGATCTCAACCCAGCAGAGCATGCTTTTCACTTACTGAAGACAAGGCTGAGGGCAGAAAGACCCACAAACAAGCAGCAGCTGAAGGCAGCTGCAGTAAAGCATCTCGAGGGAGGAAACTCAGCATGTGGTCATGTCCATGGGTTCTAGACTTCAGGCAGTCATTGACTGCAAAGGATTTTCATCCAGGTATTAAAGGCGATCCTTATGTTTGAAATAATGTTGGTTTGTTCCATTACTTATGAGCCACCAATGATGGGTGTGTGTGTATGCCACTGGCTGTACTTCCTGAATGGTTAGTGCCCCACTTTTGTCAAACCCCTTGAATTACAGCTGAAAGTCCTGATTTCGCTCCCATCTGGGTGTGTTTCCTTTCAACTTCAATGTGGTGGTGTGCGGAGGCCAACTGCCAAAACAGTTATCCTTGCTCCAATATTTCTGGCCCTGACTGTATGAATCTGATAAATGAGACTTAAAAATGATAGAAGAGGGGTCCCCAGCAGAGGGCCAATGGGCACCATGGCACCTGCAGGGCCTGCAATAGAGCCCACAAAGCTCTCCCCTCCCTGCTCCCTTCAAAAAATTGTTTTAAGAAAGACCTTGAAAATGTTAGGGCAGCCTTCTTTCTCTCCCTTTCTAGCATCCTCCCTCTCAGCCTCTAGCTTTAGTATTTCTCTCCCCACCTTTCTGTTTCTCCCCAATCCCAACCTCTAGTATTGCCTTGCTATTACCCCTTCCTCCCAGCCTCTAGCTTCACTCTTCCTCCCCTCCCCCATCTCTTTAGCTCTCTTTTGACTAGCCAGGCCCTCATGGCAGCCACTATGTGATGAGCCACATCCTCCATGGGAACCATTTTGTGGTGGTGCCCACAGCAGTTTCTCAAATTCCCAAAAGTGCCCATGGGTCCAAAAAAGTTGGGGATCCCTGTGATAAAGCATGTCCAGCTTTGCCTTAGCAAACTCTAAATGCGGTGAAGTCAGTAAACACTCAAGCCTCCAGGTGGTTAGCCAATGGGGTTCAGACTACAACATAGGTGGTCTATATCCAGGCAGAAGTCAGAACACAGTCAGGCAATGAAGATCAGGCAAGAGCAGGAGTAGTCAAGGTAACAAACAATAGGTCAAACACAATAAAACAGTTAAGTACTTTACACAGTCCCAAAGGTTAGGAAAAAGAGCATCAATCACAGGTTCAGAAGACAGCGTTCACAACACAGAGGTTAGATGGACAATGTTGTTGTAGGGCTGGCTGAGTTTCTAGCAAAGGCTTTTGGACCCCACCCAGAGCTCAGCTGCAGTAATCAGAGCTCCCTTTCCAGAGTCTTATTCCTGAGAAGTCATTTTCTCCTGAGGAGACCTTTTCTGGAGGTGAGCATTCCTTTGCACAGGAGCCCTACTCTAGCCTGTTGCTTGAAGCAATGATGCTCCCGAGGGTCAGAGGGCTGCTCTGCAATCGATAGGTAACTGGGTTGATCTGAGCAGTTATGGGAAAGGGGCATATGAAGCGAGCATCCAGTTTATGGATCGGCCGATGTTTTGGGAGATGATGAGTGGACAGCCATACCTGATCCTCAACCCATAGCAGAGGTCCCAATTGCCACTTTCTATCAGCAAAATATTTATATGATTGCTTAGCTTGGTCGAGTTTCTCCTGTAAGAGCAGATGTTAGGCCTGAAGCTCTTTAAGTAGTTAGCAGCCAGAACAGAGGACAGTGAGGAGGCAGTTGGGAAGAAATGAGGGTTATATCCATAATTGACAAAGAATGGAGTCTGACAGGTAGAGGAGTGTGGGGAGTTGTTGTAGGCCAATTCAGCCAGGGGTAGTTGTTCCACCCAATTGTCCTTTTGGTAATTTATATAACATTGGAGGTATTGTTCTAAGGTGGCGTTCTTTCTGTCCATCTGACTGGGGATAATATGCTGTAGCAAGATAGAGTTTTATCCCTAAGAGCTTGGATAGGGTTTGCCAGAATTTCAAGTTCTTTTCAAGGAAGGCCCATAAGGCAACAAGCTCACTTTCAGATTGTGAGTAAATCTGGCCCACTGGGATGTGGGCTCCCAGCAGCAACTCAATAGCACAGTCATAGGGCTGATGAGGGTGCAGTTGATCTGCCTCTTTTTTGTCCAATACATCCTGGAACTCATGGTGTTTGGTTGGAAGGCAGTCCCCTGTGAGCAGTGGCCTGGAATCAATTGAGAAGTTTGCCCTTTCAGGCCAGCAGTGTACATGGCAGTAGCCTGAGGAAAAAACTACTTCTCCCTGGGACCAGGTGATCCGGGGTTTGTGGAGAGTGAACCATGACATTCTCAAGATCAGCAGAAAGTGTGGAATAGCAACCAGTAGAGATGGACTTGTTCACAATGTTCCTGGATTTTCAAACTGAGGAGTCACTGGTCCTGAGGCCAAGGGCCTGCCATCTATGGTTTCCACGGTTACAGGGCTGCTGATGGGGTGTATTGGAATCTTGCAGGTAGTTGCAAACCCAATGTCCATAAAGTTACCGGAGGCTCCTGAGCCCAGCATCACTGAAGTATGCAAGGCAGGTTGGTCAGGATAGCAAAGGATCACTGCAAGCGACAGGTGCTGAGAAGGAGTACATTCTGGAGAAAAGGGCCTAGTAGGGTCTTCCCACCCCAGACCTAGGATCTCATTTCCGGGTGCCATGAGCCATGGGTGTTTCACTGGGCACATGCTAGCATAATACTGCTTTCCCACAGTACAAACAGAGGCCAGCTTGTCTTCTTCATATTTTTTATTCAGCTGTCAAAGGGGGCCTCAACCTGGGCAGCTGCATGGGTTCCTTTAAAGGAGGAGAAGGGGTCACAGAAGGCTCCAGTCCCTGATGTCTAGCAGATGGGCTGGGAGCCCCTTGAGGAGCAGTCGAAGGATGTGCCAAACGACGGCTTCCCAGAAGCCATTCTATCCAAAGACACAGCTAGATTAGAGCTTGTAGGGATGAGGGTCTTTCCACCTGGACTAACTCATCCAAGATATCATCTGCCAGTCCCTCCTGAAACTGGTCCTAGGGGCTGTCAGCCTTGTTGGCCATGTCACCCCGAGTATGCAACCTGGACCCTTCTTCCACAGACCTCCCTTGGGCATTGCGGATGGGACTTGTGTTCCTTCTCAGAACGGACAGCTGTGCTAGTCTCCTTTGGGGTTTTAATCAGACACTCTGTGCTGATACAGTGCTTAGTTAAAAAAAAATTTTTGGGAGCGTTTTATTATAAATGATCACATTTCTGTTTCTGAAGATGTGAGGAGTGTGTGTGTGTGTGTGTGTGTGTGTGATATGGTGGGTTTGCCTCTTCATTCAACAGAAAATAGGGGCAAAATGTTTCCCAGTTTAACAAAAACCTCAGGGACTTGGGCTTAGGTGGATGAAACGGGTGGTGGCAGCTTTCTGTATTGCCCCTGCCTACCTTGCAAGGAGTTTGGGCAACTCCCAGTCTCCCTTCAAAGGTGGCCATGTTTATTACTTCACTTATGAAGCATACAGCTAACACTTCTCTTTGTCCCCCAACTGCTGTTCCACGCTTTACAATGGCTTCTACATTCCAAATATGTTAGAACAACAAAATCAGAACTGTTTGCCAACGATTTTTTAAAAAAAATCTGGACACATGCAGCTTTGCATTTTAAACTCACGTAAATCATAGCACCATCATAACTATAGGAATAAAATGGAGTTTGCTGCTGTGATGCCTTCATCACATGCCATTTGGGGGGTGGGAGCGCTAGCTTTGAACTTTTCTGAAACCAGCCTGTCCAGGAGATATGATATGATTTGCTTTCTCCCATTGTTTACCATACAGTTTTGGAGCAAAATCTAAAAGACTTATTGGACAATAATTTCCGGGATCCCACCCATAATCCTTTAAACATTTCAGCTATTACCTGGCAAAAGTCTTGTGAGACTTCAGTTGACCTCTTGTGAGACTTTGCCTGCATCTTGCCAGACTTTGGGCAGTTGGGGGTGTGCACACCCCGCCAGCCATTCTCTCATTGCAGCAAATGCCATAATGTGGGAGCAGCTGGTGGGGGTCTCCAGAACACCCTCTGGAGGAGGAGGAAGCGAGCCCTCCTGGTGGGGGCAGGAGCAGTGCAATTTGCCACTCTTCACTCTCTGCCGCCTGAATCGTTTGCCTCAGTCTGGCTACTGAGAAGGCTGGCCCTGCATTGCTGACGAATGGCTGTGTCCAGTCTCTGCTTGAATACCTCAAGTGACGGAGAGCCCACTACCTCCCTAGGCAGTTCATTCCATTGTCTGACTGCTCTCACCCACAGGAAGTTTTTCCTGATGTTCAGCTGAAATTTGCCTTCCTGTAACTTAAGCCCATTATTTTGTGACCTAAAGTCTTGCAGCCCTCTTTTGTGTGACAACCCTTTAGGTCCTTGAAAAGTACTATCATATCCCCACTCAGTCTTCTCTTCTCAGTGTTAAACATACTCAGTTCCTTCACTCTTTCCTCATAGGTCTTAGTTTCTAGTCCTCTGATCATCTTCATTGCCCTCCTCTGAACTCATTCCAATTTATCTGAATCCTTGCTAAAGGGTGGTGTTCAGAACTGGACACAGTATTCAAGGTGAGGTTTGACCAGTGCTGTGTAGAGTGGAACTATTACTTCCCGTGATTTTGAAACTATACTGCTGTTGATGCAACCTGCAATTGCATTTGCCTTTTTTGCAGCCACATCACACTGCTGACTCATATTCAGCTTGTGATCAACTACAACGCCAAGATCCTTTTCACACTATTCATGTACTATTGCCAGGCCAGACACCCCCTTCTTATGCCTGTGCTTTTGATTTCTCTTTCCTAAATGAAGAACTTTGCACTTGTCTTTGTTAAACAGCATCGTTATTTTCTCCCCCATCTTCTAACCTATCAAGATAATTTGGAATGTTCTTTCTGTCTTCTAAGCTTTTAGTTATTCCACCCAATTTTGTGTCACCTGCAAATCTGATAAGCAGTCCCCCCATCTTTTCCTTGAAATAATTAATAAAAATGTTGAAGAGTACAAGGCTTAGGAATGAGCCCTGCAGCACCTCACTCGATACTTCCTTCCAGTTTGATGAAGAACCATTGACGAGCACTCTTCGAGTACGATTCTCTACTAAGTGTTAAATCTACTAAAGAAGTTACCAAATTGAAAAATGAAATAAGATTAGGCTGGCAGGACTCGTTCTTGAGAAATCCATGTTGGTTTCTAGTGACCACTGCATTCGTATCAAGATACCTACAGGTCAAGCACTTTATAATCTACTCTAGAATCTTCTGAGGTATTGATGTTAGCCTGACTGGTCTATAATTCTCCTGATCTTCCTTTTTGCCCTTTTTGAAGATAGGGACAACATTTGCTGTCCTCCAGTATTTCTACAACGCAATTCATCTGGACCTGGGGACTTGAATGCATTTAAGGTGCTTAGATATTCCCTGACCATCTCGATGTTAACCTCAAGCTGCCTGTTTGTCACATATGCCAGATGGGACACAGATCCTCTTTTTGGGAGAAGACTGAGCCAAAATAGGAGTTGAGCAGTTCCACCTTTTCTTTGTCACCTGTCAGCATTTTGCCATCTTTGCTGCATGGTCTACCATTACTTTTGTCTTACTTTGAAGAAACCCTTTTTGTTATTCTTAGCATCCCTTACTAACCTCAGCTCATTCTGAGTTTTAGCCTTCCTGAAACCATGTCAGCAATTTTTTGTTTTTATATTTTATGGAGGAAGTAAGGGAGAAGTATCTAACATATTAATTAATATTAGATAAAAAGAAGAGGAAACTGCAACATAATAAATAGAAAAATAGGTCTGGGTTCCTGAAGATCTATTAGATTTAGAACCATGAAGACAATAAAGTTGATAGAAAGCTAAATGTTCAAGAAATTTCAGCCCAGATCTATTTATTACTTTATCCTGGGATGCTCTATCTAAAAGAGAATTTCATCTCATAATTATCTCTCTTCTCACTTTTTTGCTAAATTGCTTATTTAAATTGGGGGTGGAGCTTTGGCTGCTGGGTCACTTAACTGCTTTTGAGCTGAGTTTGGGGCATTTTTGAAGGTTTCTTCCTCTCTTTGTTGGCTTTGTTCTCTCTCTGGGTGTCTCTACATGAGCGATTTATTGCACGCTTGTGAATGGTAATCCACGGAACTTTGCGGGTCCTTTACACAACATCATCAACCTCCAGGACATCTCCACACATTTCCCTTTCATCCTGCTTTCCCCAAAAAGATTGGAGATGAGCTAGTAATAAAAGTTAATGGTGCCACATTGGCAGTGTGTACTGTCGGTGCAGCACTATGAACTTGCTGAGGAAGGACGTTCCTTAATTCAAACCACGTCTCTGCCATGTGAATGCTTGAGCAAAATGCCTCCCTGCAACAAAGAGATACAGATCTGATCCTCCACCCCACCAAGCTCAGAATCAACATCCTCTGTTGATTCAGAGCATCCCATTAAGTTCAGTGGGGCTTAATCCCAAGTAAGTGTGCCGAGGGTTGCAGACTTACATTGCAATCTTATGTCTGCTCAGAAGTAAGTCCTACATGTCTGCTGGGTAAAGGAGCCCATCATAATCCCACAAAGAAACCAAAAGCAGAAATCTACAGTAAGTATGCGGACTTTTTGCTTAACGTACAGAGACTCTCTCGCTCTGTGGCCCCATCTACACAGGGAATTTACTCTGGTTCTACTGTACCTCACAGATGATTGTGGCAGATGATGTTACCCCTATGCTGCATCGAGCATGGGTTTTTCTGCCCAACAAGCTGCTTTTTTACAAAGTCTTTTTGCGCCAGATTTTCCATTGCGCTGGCTTCAGTGAAGTTTGGGAGTCTGTGTGACCCCAGCTGGCTTTAGTGCAGGCTGTGGGGAGCAGCACTGATAGGTGGAAGAGAAAGTTGCATCATGAAAGGGTGGACACAAGGAGAAGTGTTGATTAAACATGTCTACTTGGACATAACTCATTGACTTCCATTGCACTTCCCTGAGTATGGGATCAAGGAGAGGGGCAGGGACCAAGCCTATTGTTTTAAATTGCCGCTGTTACAGAAGACTGAAGGTACGCAGGACTGTAACAATTTCAAAAGCTGATTGCCCCCCAAATGACCCTTATTCCTGCTGAGAAAGAGTGGACACGAGGAGAGGGGTTGGCTAAACATGTCTGCTTGGAAGTAACTCATTCTCTTCCATTGCACTTCACATAGCATGGGAACAGGGAAAGGGGTGGGGAGCAAGTTTCCACTCATTCGCTGCCCCACACCTATGCAGTTGATGACATTACGTTCTACACGTGGGACTCTGCCCTCCCAACTCCAAATTAATGCAGTTTCAACTGCTGTTTACCTCATGACAGTGGTATTTTTAACAAATGTATACACCACTTTCCCGGCTATGTGTGCCACTGGAGGAGCAAACTCAAATTTGTGAAAATTCGGATTGAAATGGAATTGCCTCAAAAACCATCTCCGTGTGGACGGGGACATGGCCTAGACAGCTGAGTCACTTGACTGCTTTTTTCCTAAGCTGCTTTTTTTTTTTTTCAAACCGCCCCTCTCCACACTGCTAGTTTAAGTTGGAGGTGGAGCTTTGGCTGCTGGGTCACCTGACCCAGCTTGCTGCTATAAAAGCCTGTGGCTTGTGGGTGGGGCCATAGTGCACAGCTGAAGCTAGTCAGAGCAGGGGAGACCATGGAAATGGCAGTCATTTAGAATGCCTAGCCCTATGGAAATGGAGGGAGTTGTTCCAGTGACTTGCAGGGTGTGTGCCATGTTTGTCTTCCTGAACAGGAATGACACCTGCAGCAAGTGCAAGCTAATAGCCCTCCTGGAAGAGAAAATGATGAGGCTTGAGTCATGCCTCTGTACACTTCAACTTATCAGAGAGAATTTTTAGAGGAGAGACAGGAGGCCCTCCTGAAAGAGCAACAGAAGGGGAGGTGTCCAAGGAAGAGGAAGACAATAAAGGGCAAGAGGTAGGGGAGTGGAAGAACGTGACACATAGGACCAGAAGACATTCTGTGCCACTGCAACTACACAACAGATAACAGGCTCTTCCCATGGAGAGTGACCCTGGGCCGCCTGAAGATGGGACATCACCCTGCACTCTACAAAACACTAAGGAAGGCACTTAGAGCCATGTGGAAATGAGGAATTTAGCCACCAGCCTGAGGAGGAGCAGATATGTGATGGTGGTTGGAGACTCCCTACTGAGTGAGAGGGATGGAGGCAGCTGCGTGCACACCTGACATGTCATCTTGGGAGGTGCATTGCCTTACTGGAGCATGTATTCAAGATGGAGAGGCTCATCAAACCAAATGACTGCTATTCTCTCCTGATGATCCATGTGGGAACAAATGATGAGAACAAACGATACAGCCACAAGAAAATGGATCTCCAAAGACTATGAGGCTCTGGGTAGGAAAGTGAAGGAATTGAGGGCAAGTGGTGTTTTTGTCAGTCCTTCCTGTTGAAAGTCAGGTCACTGGTAGGGAAAAAAGGATACTGAAAGTGAACAGTTGGCTGCACAGATGGTGTCATCGAGAAAGGTTTGGTTTCATGGACCATGGCCTATGATAGCAATATGAAGGACTCCTTCATGCAGATGATGGGGTGCACCTCATGGGGACTGGGAAAAATCTTTTTTGGCAGGAGCCTCACAAAATTGATCAAAGGGGCTTTAAACTAACTACTGGGAGGGGTGGTGGCATAAGCCCAGAGCTAACTACTAAGCCAAGTATTAAAGGAGGAGACAAGACAGTGGAAGTGGATCCCAGTAAATTCTAGATAAATACAGCAGGGAAATGGGGAAGGTGCAACATTCATGGCCTCATGTCTATATACAAATGCATGGAACATGGGAAACAAACAGGATGAACTTGAAATCCTAATACAAGATGGTAAGTACAATCAGAAAGGTATTGCTGAGACTTGGTGGGATGAGACTCATGCATGGAATATAGCCATTGAAGAGTATAGCTTGTTCAAAAGGAGAGTCCCCAGGAAGGGAAGGGGAGTAGTGTTATATATAAGGAATGAATACAGATGTGTGGAAATTAATGATTCTGATAATGGAAGCTCTGCTGAAAGCATTTGGGTAGAGACAGAGGGAGATTGAAACAAGGGTGATATTGTTATGGCTACAGGTCAACCAGCCAGCCAGAAGATACATATGATGGATAGTGGTTTCCTGGAACAGATGAAAAAACTTTCACAGAGGCAAGCAATAATAACAGTAATGAGGGAGTTCAACTATCCTGAAATCTGCTGGAAGTCTAACTCTGCAAAGAATGGATCATCCAATAAGTTTTTGACTTGAAATTGCTGACAATTTCATCTCTCAGAAGAGATGACCTGATGGTAAAATGTGCTTTGGACAATACTACAGTTAGGTGGATCCACAGCTGGTTGAGCAACATTCCTCAATGTGTGCTAATTAATGGCTTGGCATCCTCCTGGAAGGTCTTGAGTGGAGTGTAGCTGGGATCTGTTATAGGCCCTGTGCTGTTCAGTGTTTTTATAAATGACATGGATTAGGGTACAGAGGGATTGCTTATCAAATTTGCAGATGACACAAAACTAGGAGGGATAACCAACGCCATAGAAGACAGGATCAAGATTCAAAAGGATCTAGACAGGCTGGAACACTGAGCTGAATCTAACATGAGATTCAACAGAGGTAATGTAAAGTCCTGCATTTAGGTACAAAAAGCCAAAGACAAGAACAGGATGGGGGAGACCTGGCTTGGCAGTAGTACATATGAAAAGGACCTAGCTGTCTTAGTAGATCACAAGCAGTGTGATGCAGCATCTAAGAAAGCTAATGTAATCTTGGGCTGCAGTAACAGAAGCATAGTGTCCAGATCATGGGAAGTAATCGTTAGTTAGGCCACATTTGGAGTAATGTGTCTAGTTCTAGGCACTTTGTTTTAAGAAGGACATTGACAAGTTGGAGCACATACAGAGAAGAGCAACCAGGATGGTGAGGGAACTGGAAACCAAGTCCTTTGAGGAACAGTTGAAAGAGCTGGGTATGTTTAGCCAAAAAAGAGAAGATTAAGGGGAGACATGATAGTGGTCTTCAAATATCTTGAAAGGCTGTCATGCAGAAGATGGAGCAGGTGTGTTCTCTTTTGCTCCAGAGGGCAGGGTTAGAACCAATGGGTGGAAATTACAGGGAAGCAGATTTTGGCTAAATGTTAGGAGAGATTTCTTAACAGTGCAACAGATTGCCTCCTTGGGTTCTCCTTTCCTGGAGGTCTTTAAGCAGAAGCTGGATGGCCTCTGTCAGGGATGCTGTAGCAGAGCCTACAGTGTAGGACCTGCATTCAGCAGGGGGTTGGACTAGATGATCTCCAGATTTCCTTCCTACTCTGTGGTTCTATGATTCAATAACGTGTTCATTTTCTTCCCTATTATTCTGAACTACATGTTCCTTTCTTTCTTACATTCCTTCTTCCTTACTAACTCTAATGATAAAACATCCATCCCAAATTCTTTATCTTCCCTTTCTTCTTTTTGTCCTATATTTCTTGGCATTTTCCTGTCCATTGCCATCTTTTCCATAAAACATAGGATATTTGTTTGCATTTCCCCCCTTCTCTTTCTTCATATATTTCCAATTAACCTGATCAATATTAATTGTAGACTTTTTACAATTAAAATTAATTCAAAGTTCTTTAAGAATGTAAGCCCAGATTAATTGCTTAATTCTCACAGAAAGTTATTACATTTTTCTCATTCATTCAAGGCCCCATCTACATGGGGCTTTTACTCCAGTTCTACTCCACCTCCAAATCAATAATGTCAGATGATGCACATTGCTTTCCATAGCTAGCTCAGCGTTTCTTGCCCTAAACCCAGGTTTTTTCAAACTCATTTTGTGTTGGATTTTCCTGTCACAGCGGCTTCAGTGCTGTTTGGGAGTCGGTGTGACCTCAGCTGGCTTCAGCGCAAGCTGGTGGAAGCGGTGCTGATGGCGGAAGGGAAAGTAGCATGGGGCGGGGGCATGGGGAGAGCAGAGGGGTAAGCTTGTCTGCCCGGAAGTAACTCACTGCCTGCAGTTCCACGTCTCTGCCTCTCACTATAAATAGTCAAGCTTGGGAGTGGGGGCGGGGGAGCCAGCCCTGCTGTTTTAAAACTGTGCAGCTACGCAGGAGCACAGCTGAGAAACGGTGGATGCCTGTCGATTCGAAGCTGCACAGTTAAGGAAGGGTGGATGCCAGGGCGGATGATTTTCATGAACATGTACTCAGAAGCGCTTCATTGAGCCCGTGTTTGTTTGTGGCGGGGGTGGGCAGGAAGCCTGTTGATTGGGCAGTTGATCTACATCAAAGACAACGTGCCAGTCGCTCTCCCTCCTCACCAGCTCTCTGCTCTCAGGGCCTCTTGCACCCCCGCTCATTCTGCTCAGTCTCCGGTGGCAGCAGCACCCTGCCCGCCTCATGAACGTGTGTGTGTACGTGGGGTATGCAGGGTTTGTTAGGAACATCTGCTCGTAAGCAAGTCCTCCATTGCACTTTGTTGAACACGCGAGGGAGGGGGAGCAGGCCTCCGCTCATGGGCTGCCCCACATCTACACAATTGCTGATGTTCATTCCTACTTGCGATGGGACTCGCCCACCCCAACGAATGCAGCTTCAGTCCCCGCATACACCGCAAAAGAGGAGGAATACAGCACCATGTGTACCATGGAAAGAGCTAATGTGATTCTGTGAAAATGTGGATTTTGGCCAAATCGCTTCACAAAGCATTTCCGTTTAGATTGGGCCCCAAAACAAAAAACAAAACAAAAAACCTATAATAAACCAGTAAGGATTGATTTCTAGATCTGAAAACCAATCAAACAGAACGATAAACATTCCATCTCTGATAAACTTTTTCACAGTTCATTACCAACTCTCCAGTTTAAAAAGACTATCTTAATATACAATCCAATTAAGATATTATAATCTGAGTACAAGCCCTTTCTGCATGAGCAGTTAGAATAATTAGCCCAAACTCAGAAACAACACCAATCGTCAGAACTACAAGAGGCAGAGTTCCTTGCCTCAGCTTCGTGGCTCGCAAAAGTGACTTGCCAAAATGGTGAACCTCTCCAGCTCCACACCTCCGATGGCACAGCACCAGGGGCACTTCACCTTGGTGCCAGTAAGATCTTAAATACTGCACCTTCTCCCCCAAATAGGGCTGGGGGCAGGGAACAAGCACCCCACCATTCTCCTAGTCCCAAACAGATGGGGCTGCCTTTGCACTGTGGCAAAGAAGGGTGAAGTCTCCACTGAGTTTGGGGGATTGATGGCTGGAATCCCTCCTCTCTCCTCTGCAAGGTTCACCCGCTCTTCTAACCACTTCATTTTTGTCCAGCAGAAGTATCCAGAGCAAGGCTTCTGATTATGATCTCAGCACATGGGAAAGTTTATTGCACTGAGCACATCACCACAACTTCCATCCAGTAGGCCAATAATTGTACATGTGACACTGTGCAACCAGGTGTGGCCCCTTCAATTATCAACAATTCTGACTTGGTGTACTAGCAAAGCCCATTACTTGTGTGGCCACTAACCCCTCGTTTCTCTGGATCCTGTGGCCGAAACAGAAAACTTGGGGAAGAAAGTGGTATTTGCTCTCTGTGAAGGCTTGAGGCCTGCAGAGGCAAGGAAAAGGTTAGGCCTAAAGGCCTAGAGGTTTTTTTTTGTTGGAAGGGAGTATCCCTGAGAAGAGTAGTTGCTTTGACTTAGATTCCTGTATTGAGCAGGGGGTTGGACTCAATGGGCTTATAGGCCCCTTCCAACCCTACTGTTCTATGATTCTAGTTTCATTTCCCCAGTCACATTTCATTTTCATTTCCTCAGTTAAGTTTCATTTCTTCAGGGTAGAAACAATACTTTTGGTTTCAAGGGAGGAGGATATATAAAGAGAGTGAGAGAGCCAGTAAGAGCAGAGTCAGGAGACAGAGCCTGAAGAGGGAGCAGGAAGCAGCAGCCTGGAAAAGTCTAAATGCAGCTAGCGTAAAGGAACTTGTGTTTTGCAACTTTTATTTTCTTGTAAAGCCTTTTGTATCACTCAGTCCTATTGTGTAAATATCTTTAGTTGTGATTTGCTTGTTTCAATTTACCAGTAAGTTGTTGTGGTTAAACCCTGAGTCTAGTGGCAAGCACCCCACGCCTACAGCCTAAACCCCATGTTATTGGAAAAGAGAAGTTTAAAACAAGGAAGGCAGGATGCTTAAGGAGGCAAGAGATCCTTAAGGAGTTGCTCAGGGGGTCCAGGTCATAAGGGGAACCCTGACACTCTGGATAGACTGGAGCGCTGGGCAGAAAA
Organism: Heloderma suspectum; assembly: GCF_057233095.1. Classification (NCBI taxonomy): domain Eukaryota; kingdom Metazoa; phylum Chordata; class Lepidosauria; order Squamata; family Helodermatidae; genus Heloderma; species Heloderma suspectum. The sequence continues at coordinate 152,877,140 of NC_139459.1, read as the reverse complement.
CAACAGAATGACATTTAATAGGGATAAATGCCAAGTTGTGCACCTAGGAAAAAGAAACCAAATGCACAGTTACAAGATGGGGGATATGTGGCTCAACAACACTACAAGTGAGAAGGATCTTGGAATTGTTGTCGATCACAAGCTGAATATGAGCCAACAATGTGATGTGGCTGCAAAAAAGGCAAATGCTCTTTTGGGCTGCATCAATAGAAGCATAGCTTCCAAATCCCAGGAAGTACTAGGTCCCCTCTACTCAGCACTGGTTAGGCTTCATCTGGAGTACTGTGTCCAGTTCTGGGCACCACACTTTAAGAAGGATGTAGACAAACTGGAGAGGGTTCAGAGAAGGGCAACAAAGATGATCAGGGGACTGGAAATAAAGCCCTATGAAGAGAGACTGAAAGAACTGGGCATGTTTAGCCTTGAGAAGAGAAGACTGAGGGGAGGTATGATAGCACTCTTCAAGTACTTGAAAGGTTGTCACAGAGAGGAAGGCCAGGATCTCTTCTTGATCATCCCAGAGTGCAGGACACAGAATAATGGGCTCAAGTTACAGGAAGCCAGATTCTGGCTGAACATCAGGAAAAACTTCCTGACTGTTAGAGCAATACGACAATGGAACCAATGACCTAGGGAGGTGGTGGGCTCTCCCACACTGGAGGCATTCAAGCCGAGGCTGGACAGCCATCTGTCAGGGATGCTCTGACTTGAATTCCTGCATTGAGCAGGGGGTTGGACTGATGGCCTTGTAGGCCCCTTCCAACCCTACTATTCTATGATATGATAAACCCTCATATGGGGCTACAGAAGAGGTACAAGCTGCATCTTGCTCCTGCTTCCTTTAGGAAACGCCCAACTTTCAGGGGGGAAAGTACCCCTCTTTTCTTCTGCATAGAGGGAAGAGAGTCAGAATGGGTTCTTACCTGTAACTTGGGTTTTTGGAGACATTGCCAACAGCAAATATGCAAATTTTAGGCAAATATGAGCCCTGCTTGTGTGTGTGTGTGTGTGTGTGTGTGTGTGTGCACGAGAGAGAGAGAGAGAGAGAGAGAGAGAGAAAGAGAGATTGATTCATTTCCTGTTTGGGGGCAATCTGAAAGGGAGTAGGGAGAGAGACACTGGAGACCATTGCAACAGTTTGTCGCGTGGATTCTCCCTTGCCTTACTTATCTATGTGGGATGCCCTGTCCTGGTTGAGTGAGGTTTGATCTTGGGCATTTGTGTCTGGAGTCCTAAGGCAGGGTCCTTGTGAGGGTTCTAGGAAAGGAAGTATTAACTAGGGCTGTGCAGGGACCCCCTGATCTGACTCAGGAGCCACTTCAGGTGTGATTCGGGGGGGACCTTGACCTGCCTCGGCCTACAAAGCCGAAGTGAGATTTGGACATCCGAAACCTGCTTCGGCCCACTCAACATACTGCCCATCCCCCAGCTCCTTACCCGGGCCCTTGTTCCGTTGCAGGGGGCGCCACCACTGCCACTGCTGTTGGTGCCACCGGGGAAGGTGCTGTCCATCAGAGCCCGCCAACCGCCGACTGGCATGAGGGCAGGAGCTGCCCTCCAACTGCACTCTCTTCCTTCCTTGCAAGGAGGGGAGGGCGCCCAGTTGGAGGATGACTCCTGCCAATGAAGGCAGGCTGCTGCCGCCGCCACCGGCTCTTAGGCCCACTGGACGCAGCCGTCTTGTTCCAGGGAATGGGAGGAGCCATTTCCCCATTTTTTCGCTGTGGCTGGGCCTGTGAGCAGCAGATCCATGTTTTTTTCTGTTCAGTCCATGGAGGCAGATGTGCTGTGAGTGGATGGTAGTTTGGGGGATTTGCTCTGCAAAAATCATATGAAATCAAGAGGATCCCTGCTAAGGATCCATGATTTTGCACCATGGGTGCACCCACAAGGAGTGGATCCATGATTTTTCTGGTTTAGTTCATGGAGGGAGATGTGCTCCCCCTCCTCCCCCCTCTCCTCTCCTCTCCTCTCCTCTCCTCTCCCCCGGCCTCTCCTGGTGGCCGGATCTCTTTCAAATTGATACATTTGGTGCTTCCGCATCCTCTCACCTTCCCCGCTCCCTCCTCCTCCTCCTGTCCTTCCACCTGATCATTCAGAATTTGATACATTGTAGAGGCAGCCTCTCTAGGCTGCTCAGAAGGCATCAGAAGAGCTCGCAATATATGAGGTGGACAAGGCGCTTCGTGGAGGAGCTGCTTCGCTTCGGGGTGCCTCAGTGCTGGTCTGACCTGCTTCGTTATCACAATGAGGCACCTCTGAATCAGCCCACTTTGCCTCATTATTCGGGCTTCCTACCGAGGTGGTGCACAGCCCTAGTATTAACAACATGCTCAAGTTCCTATCTGTGTTCAGGTGCCAGGCTGTTCGTCCAAAATGCTTTCTTCCTTCCTGTGCAAGGTGCCCTTTCTTCCTGTTCCTCATTAGTAGAGTTCTCCCTTGTGCGCTTCAAGTTCCAGAGTGATATATTCCCATGGAACACACCCTATCATTCGAGTTATGGGCTTCTGACCTGGGGTTTATGTAGGGGTGTTGGTGTGTTGTGATAGGGTGCACAGTTCCACCGTATCCTATACTTTGTTGTGGTGATGTGGGCAGGGCGGTTAGCGATGACAGTGATTTTTTGGTGCTTCCCCCTTCTCCACTGAGCCATATAGGAAGGATTTTCTTTGTGCCAGCTCTGTTGGACTCGATGGCCTTGTAGGCCCCTTCCAACCCTACTATTCTATGTTGTCAGTAGGGATGGACAAATCTGTCAATTCTGGTTTCTCTTGGTTTTTAATTTTTCCAGTATTAAGTTTGTTTTGTTCCATTTCTGCATCAATTTACAGATATTTTGAGCTGCATAAAAATGGTAAACTTTTGTGTGTGTTTGTCATATATATGCATTTTAAAGCACTTTTGACTAATTATACATTTTTGCAAGCAATTTCCACTAATACAGTGTACTTTTAAATACAGTGTAGTTTCACAAATATATGTATTTTGGGCACAAGTCTCCCTAATATATACATTTGGGTACACATTTTCTGGGTGGGGAACTGCATTTCAGAATTCAGAGAAGTGTGAACACCAAAGGATATTGGCATTTTGATCCATAGATTACCCTGGAAAGTGTGGATTAGGTAAATTCTCGTTAAAATGCAAAGGTAACAAATTTCTCCCCCATCTCTAGTCATCAGCATTATTAGGTCCTGAAGTTTTGTAGGATTTGGTATACATCTCCTCCTTCCCTGTGCTGCCTATGACTCACCCTGTTCTGGCCAATCTGCCAGCATAGTCTTGCCTTAGTATATCTAACCAGTTGCGCCATTGTATTTTCCATAGTGGTGGCACATCTCGTTTCACTGGAATAGCTGTGCTCCCCTAAAGCCTATAGCCACTTCAGCTGGTGTATCTCATGTATAGGATTTGCAACTTAGACAACAAGTGAATATAATTTTGTTTACGTATCCCTTTGAAGGAGGACAGGAATAAATGTTTTGTAAAATTGTTTGCTGTTTCTATTTCCCCCCCTAAATTTCTATTTCTATTTTAAGTGCTATTTTATTGTTAGGAATTGTTATTGTTAGGAAATGGTGGGAAAGCAGGATGTAAATATTTTAAATTAAATAAGTACATAGTAGGGAGTTACCTATATTCTCCAAAGCATGCCAAAGTTGTTTTTTTAATGCACATTTGGCTGTATGAACGATGGGCAAGTCAGCATGGATAAATCCACGCTTTTATTAATGTAGGAGGGAAAGAATCATCCAGGATATTCCTTCCTCAGGTCTGCTTCCTTAAGATAACTGCTTTAAAAGGTGGTGGGAAGGGAAAAGGTGGCAAGGAGCCCAGGGTCACCTTCAAGGGCTGGCCAGCGTGGTTGAGCACCTGCCAAGGGCCCACAACTCCAGGAGAGCCCCGGTGACAGGAGGGCCCTGGAATCAGCCCTCGTAGTTATTATTGGAACCTGCTTGTTCAGTAAGAAGCAGTAGACACCGCTGCCCACTCGCCCGCTGCCTATCAAGCAAGCAACAGCAATGACAGGGAAGGGGAGAACACCCCGTCGCAGCTAGTAGCACTGCCAGTGAGAAGCTGGACTCGCCGAGGACAGGGCTCTATCGCGGGTGTCTTCCCAACAAAACTCGAAGATCTAGTCATTTGCACGGGAAGGGCTGGCATTTGCCTCCTCAAACTGGATATCACGACGACCGGGGCTTTAATTTTAAGCAGCGGCATGGATCCTACCAGCGTAGTCATAACACAAGCAGCAACGCGGCGGGAAACAGACGTTCGTCGTTCCCCAAGACGGACAACGTCGTGCGGGCATTCCGCGCCCTTAATATTCATGCCGGGGGCGTGCGCCTGGCGCCGTTCAGAGCGGACCGCGTAGACGAGTCCGCCGGTCTGCAGCAAAGCCACGCCCACTCCCGCCTTCCGCCTCGTGCCCGATAGTAACCTCGGCCACACCTCCTACGCCTGCCCCCCTCCCTGCCCGGCTCTCTCCTGTCTTAGGACAGCCAATGAAAAGCCGAGAACCGCCTCACGCACCGGACGCCGCCCTTCTTTCCCAATAGGAAATGGCCTCCCCTCCCTTTCAAGAAGGCAGAAGCCGCCCTCACGTGTGCGCGCGAGGGAGAGGAGGGGATTGGGGTTGAAGAGGGTGTGGATAACCTTTGCCTCAGTTAAACGTCGAAGCCCTTGCCCCACCCCTTTGCCACCTGTTAGCCAATGAAAGGCGGCAGCCGGGCGTCTCGAGACCAATGGGCCTGAAAGGAAAGCCGCTAGGGGTGTGGCTCAGATGCGGGGGCCGTCGCGGCGGTGCTGGTGCCGCCGCCGGGTTCGAAGGGGGCAGCGGAGCGGGTCCGGTTGGGTGGCCTGGCGGAGAAGATGGCGGAGGAGGGCGGCGGCGCTAGCGCTGGGACGGGGTTCCGAATAGGCATCAGCCTGGCGGCGATGGCGGAGTCGCTGGGCTCCTCCGAGCAGGCGCTTCGCCTCATCCTGTCCATCTTCCTGGGTGGGTAACGAGCACTGCGGGGAGTGGGACGGAGCGGAGCCACGAGGGAGGGAGCGGAGCCGGCTGTCAGCGCAGCACTCCACGGGACGGCGGTGGGGAGGGATCCGCACATGATGCGGGGGAGAAGGGTAACCGGTGCCGCTGCAGCGGTGTCTGCGCAAAGGAGGGCGGCACAACTTCTGCAGGTGGCACAGCTCACCTGTGGTACGTGTGGCCTGAGAAGAAGCTGTGTATGCCGAAATCCCCTCCTCCGGTGTACACAGCATTGGCAAGGGCGTATTAAAAATGGAACCTCCACGTTCAGAGGCAGTGTACCTCTGAACGGTGCTTCTTGAAACAGGGAGGGCCTGTACCTTTATGACAGAGCACATGCTCTGCATACAGAAGGAGCCAAGTTTAGTTCCTGGCATCTGAAGGATCTTGGGTAGCAGGTGCTGGGAAAGACCTCTGCCAGGTCCACTACCAGCTTTTTACAGAAGACAGTACTGAGCGAGATGGTCTGATTCAGAATAAGGACCCTTCACTTGAACTGAAGTTGCTGAAGGTGAAAAACAGTGTGTGTGGGGGTGAAAAACAGGAGAGAGTGGATGCCCTCATACAGAAGCATCTGGCTGGCTACTGTTGTAAAGAGAATACTGGGCTAGATAGTCCTTCAGTCTGATCCAGCAAGATGATTGTTATGTACTGACTCCTTTGCATTTATGGTGACCCTTATTCTCCTTGCCTTAGTTATAGGGGTCTGGCATTAATAATGGTCGGCTACAAAGATATTGAGTGGCAAACTGAGTGACTGTCTGCAAAGGAGAGGATAGCAGGGATAGTTGTGTAGAAGAAGGAATTTGAGTAAATACAGCAGCTTTTCTCAGCCCTACATGACAAGTTACATGTACCAACGCTTTTTTCTCTTACATACTTTCAGAGGCATCCACAAAAGCTTATGGCATAATAAAGTTGTTAGTCTTTAAGGTGCTGCAATCCTTCTCTGTATCTGGGATCACCCACTGGGTATGGGTATCTGAAATCACCACTGATCGATCATTAAGGTGTAGCACAATAAACCGTGCGAATGAAAAGTTGCAAAGAAGAGGACAGCAGGGCTTTTTTGCAGTTTCATGATTATATAGAAAAGGAAAGCAGCAGATGCAGCAATCTTTCTCACTCTTGCAAATTTCCTCTTCTGCACGGTTCTTAAAGATGCGCTGGCCTTCTGTCTACCTTTTGCATCAGTAGTCGTTTCCTAGATACAGCTGCTTGAAACTGGCAGTGATCAGTCAGCACTACAGGTGGAGAGCAGTAAGCATACAGGTGACCAGATGCAAAAGAGGGCAGCAGTGGTCCTGGTACCATATATGCACATCATAAATGGTGCTGGTGTGGAGCCCAGTGATGCAATTCTAAGTATACTTACATGAAAATCAGACTCATTTCTGGAAGTGGTTAGGATTGGGGTGGTATCAGTTCTATTAGTGTCTCACATCAGCTTTGACACAACTCTAGAAATGACAGGGTAATTTCCTATGTAATTTAAAATGGAAGGGGGGCTATGTTGCCAAGCATCAGAATAGTAAGTGGGAGTACCATGAAAGTGCTACCCATTGCTGGGCTCATGACACCACAAGAAAATTGGTTGATGGGCTTACTAACAGCTTCTCAAAAGACAGGGATGGCTTTACAGCAGTGTTTTTGAATTCTGGCCCCCTTCTTAATTGGTTCTACTTTTCAGCCCCCCACCCACCCACTGCCAGTCCTCACTGCATATGTGGTGTCCACTGCTGTGTGCAGAAGGTTCTGTAAGTTGGGGTGCTGATCCAACTTGGCATTACAGGAGCACTAGTACAGGGCAACACAAATTCCTTCCTAAAGCTAGCTAACCAGGAAAGAAGGCAGCAAGGGAAGAAACAGCTGTGACAGGAACTTGCGTATGTTTTGGTGGCACACAGCTAAACCTCTGGTGCGGGGAGGAAAACATCTGGTTTCTGCAGGACCTTTTTCTTCCTTGGAATGTTCTGTTTCCCTCTGGAGGTGGGGGGATGGGGGCAGGTATCCTACAGTTTGAGAGCAATTGGCACATGGTTTTTAGATGTCTGTGGGATGCATGTCCAGGAAAAGGGAGAGATGACTGTGTTCAATTTTAGTGTAATGTATCTAAATTGTGAAAATGAAAACTAGGTCTGGGTATATGAAAAGACTTCTGATGCTGACACTTGAGAAGGTGATAGTAACACTTCCACATGGAATCACTGCTGCATAGGGTGCTTTGAAACCGTACTTGTAATATTTTTTTGGTGAGGTAGTATTACTTGCAATAAAGAGATGCCACTTAAAAAAGTCACTTTATACAAGTACCTATTTATATTGCCTTGGTCTAAATTGAGAACAAGCATAATTGTGTGTGATTTGCTTAGAAGTAAGTCTTGCTAGGTTTGGTGGGACTTGCACATTTACTAGGAAGTAAGTCCCATTGAGCTTGCTAACAAATAAAGTGATAATGATCCTACGCATAAGTTGTTACATGGCAGTAATAGATTCTGTTTAATCTATGGGACATCTTTTTGCCAAATTTATTCAAAACTGAGATGTTAGATAATATAGGTGTATACATAGCCATTGGGATGCTTTAAACATTAACACTTAGCATTTTATATGCTTACCAAATTCCCCATGAGAGCCCACATATCTATACAAGCAAAATGTGTGTTGTGCATACCCTATAAAAAGATCCAAATCTGTTAGGGAATTCACTGTCAAGGTGTGGCTGTCCTAATAGTAGAAGAGTGTGGGAATGGTGGAGCATAGTTAATTACTGTGGGGGTGGGAGAAATTTGCTGATTTTGCTAATAGTTGTGGTGCTGTCTCATGTGAGTATTGTGTAGATGTACTGCACTCTGAGAGTCCGACACTGTCAAAATGCAGCACATCTTGCCAACGGAGTGCTATACACTTGAAGCACATAATTCCTTCCTTCTTACTGTCCTTGGTGGTCTAGAACATTATCACTGATTTCAGGTTCCTCCTCATAAAATTGATTCTTGATCTTCACTTGCAGGTACTCTGGGATCCCTTTGTTTTTGAAACTGGAATCCATGTTTATGAAGCTGGATCCCCATGTCTCTTGCCCTTAGGTTTTCATCCACGGGAAACCTTTTCTTCCATTCTCCCACATTGCTACAAGCTTCTACCCACTTCTTGGCTAAACAAACTTTCCTTCTCACCATTCTTACTGGGGTGCCAAAGCTCTGCAAACCTCCCAATACCTTCCCTCAGTTTCTTTCCCAATAAGTCTGGATGCAAAGCACTTCATCTGTGGCCAGTTCACTTCCCATCAATGCTGAATCCTCCGCTCCCACATTATCTTGCGCCATCTTTAATTAGGCTTTACATTCCTGAGGCTACTGGGGAGAGTAAGGAGAAATGGAACAGAAGAAATCTTGAAAGAGGGTTTAGGTATGTTTTAGACCTAAATATTTTAAATTATTTCTAGCTTTGTTCTTGTCTGTTTTGAAGTGCAGGCACTGCTCTGGCAAAGATTGCCTATCTGAGTGCTAACATGCACTGGTTGCACCAGTCTTATGTACAAGGCTTGTATATTGAGGGAGTGGCTACCTTTTCCTTTCTCCACCGCCCGAGCTCCCCATCCTGCTCCCCTTCCTTTTGTTCCCTGCTCCACCCCAGTGGGAGGCTGCCTTAAAACTATGCTAAAGTGACTACTGTACAAGGCTAGCAGGTGTGGGACACTGTGGCTGTTTCCATGTCTAGATAGCCAGTGTTCTCTATCATTGCCAGGCAAGGAGGGTTTGGAATAAAATGCAGGCTCAGCAGCCACTGTGCACATGGAATTCCTAATGTGCGTGTGCTACTGCACTGTTCAAACTATGTTTACCACACCTATTGCTGTCATGCTATAAACGCAACTTATACTGTGTGAGTTACATTGTAATTGGATTTTCCCAGTTTGTGATATTTTCCCAACTGCATTTATTTATTTGTTACATTTCTATCCCAGCTTTATTCCAAGGACCCCAAGGCAGTGTACATTATCCTCTTTCTCTCCATTTTATTCTCACAACAACCCTGTGAGGTAAGTGAGGCTGAAAGTCAGTGATTGGCCCAAAGTCACCCACTGAGCTTCATGGCTGAGTGGGGACTAGAATCCAGGTTTCCAGAGTCCAACACTCTTAACCACTGGCTCTACATCTGTATGCTTTCAATTGGAAGCAGCTTTACTCAATTCGGGTGAGTGCCTAATGACAAGTGTCCTTACATCCAAGGGTGTTGTGCAACACCTCCAAAATTACAGCACTTTGAATTTATTTATTTTATTTATTAAATTTCTTAATTTCCCATCTGGCCGGTCACCCGGCCACTCTGGGCAATGTATAGCAGTACAATTTAAAACGGTAAAATTACACATTAGACATTATTTAAAAATACCCTAACCCACCCCAAATGCCTGCCTGAATAACCAAGTTTTCAGTGTGTGGCGGAAGCTCATTAAAGAGGGGGCATGGTGGAGTTCCCTAGGGAGGGAGTTCCACAGAGTGTGGGCCACCACAGAGAAGGCCCTTTCCCTTGTCCTCACCAGGCTAGCTGTCCTGGCTGATGGGACAGAGAGAAGGCTGTCTGAGGCTGATCTTCTTGAGTGGCCTGTCTGGTGTTGCTGGAGGTGGTCCTTGAGATAGGCTGGGTTGGAACCGTATAGGGTTTTAAAGGTCAAAACCAACACCTTGAATTTGGCCCGGAAAACAACTGGTAGCCAGTGCAACTCCTTCAGCACCAGAGTGATGTGATCACACCGGCGGCTGCCTTTAATCAGGTGAGCCGCCGTGTTCTGCACCAGTTGCAGCTTCCGAACCGTCTTCAAGGGTAACCTCATGTAGAGCGCATTACAGTAGGCTAGACGAGAGGAGACCAGGGCATGTACTACCAATGGGAGCAGATGGTCGGGAAGGTAGGGGCACAGCCGCCGTATCAGATGGAGTTGATACAATGCTGTCTGGCTCATGGCTGATACCGGATTAAAATGACCCCTAGGCTGCGGACCTGGTCTTTCAAGGGTAGTTGTACCCCATTCAACACCAGGTCAACATCCCCCAACCTACTCTTGTCTCCCATCAAAAGTACCTCAGTCTTGTCAGGGTTCAGCTTCAGCTTATTCATCCCCATCCAGCCACTCACTGTCTCCAGACATTTAGACAGGGATTCCATGGCCAACCCTAGTGAAGAGTTGAACGAGAGACAGAGCTGCGTGTCATCCACATATTGATGACACCGCACCCCAAACCTCCTGATGATAGCCCCCAGCGGCTTCACATAGATGTTAAATAGCATTGGGGAGATGATGGAACCCTGTGGCACCCCACATGTGAGCAGCCACGGATCTGACACCTCCTCTCCCAGTGCTACCCTCTGGTGCCTGCCAGAGAGGAAGGACCGGAACCACCGTAATACGATGTCTCCAATGCCCAACCCCTCCAGGCGGTCCAGGAGGATACCGTAGTCAACGGTATCAAAAGCCGCTGAGAGGTCGAGGAGAACAAGGAAGGAGCATTCACCCCTATCCAGAGCCCTCCTCATATCATCCACCAATTTGCATTCAGCACTGTCTTGCCATGATTCTCAAGTTTTAATAGAATTGATTTCCATGGATATAGTACAGCCTTCCCCAACTTGGTGTCCTGCAGATGTTTGCACTTCAACTCCCATCAGCCCCAACCAACATGGGCAATGGTCAGGAATGCTGGGAGTTAAAGTCCAAAACATCTGGAGGATACCAGGTTGGGGAAGGCTTATATAACACTTCTGATTTTTCCATGTGAGCTCTCATTTTGATTTTAACCAGATCATCTGTGTATTAGCTTTTAATATTCATATACAAGAAACATTTTGGTCTGCTGGTACTTTTTCTGTATTAAGGGGCAAAGTTGATGTCAGCATCTTGGGCATGCCGTATCATAAAGTGGTCTTAAGACTTGGTCTTTTGTAACTCTCATGCTCCTTCTACATATTTTCTTGTTGCTACATGCCTTGATATGGATGGGTGTTGTCTTTAATTGGTGTGCATTAAATCTGCTATGTTTCCACCAACTTTCACTTGTGGCTGTGTACTGAAACCCCATCCACAGCTTGTCTCTGAGGAAGCTGCTAATCCTACCTCTAAGTCAGGCCATTGTTTCATCTAACCCAGTACGATCCATTCTGATTGGCAGGAACTCTTCAAGTCTTGAGGAGAAATAAATCTTCCCCAGCACTGCTACCTGGGTTTCTTTAACCAGGAATGCCAGGGATAGACCTGCATACAAAGCATGTGCTTTGCCACCGACCTATGGCCCTTCCTAGGTGAACATTAGAGGCCCAAGTCTGTAGCCAGACTGAAATTATTTATTACTCATTCAGTTTATGAATCACCCTATAGCCGAAGCTCTCAGGGCGACATAAGCATAAATAATGTCTCTGGGCTGCTCCTCCTAATGCTGGATTATACCTCTATCTCAAAGACAGAATGCTAGTTCTTTAGAAGCTGAGACAGCCACCTCAGGTGGTGGCTTGGGGGCACTTATTACAGGGAGCAGAGTAGGAGATGGACAAATCTGATGTGTGGGGTGCAGTCTGTCAGGATGTTCTGCGCAAACCCCATTGACACAGGAGCTCCTGTTCATATCAATAAGGCTTGCACAAGAGAGCTTCCCAGTAGAATGCACCCTATGTGGCTGCTTTTCTTTTATTACAGGAATTTCTACCTTGACCCCTCCCCCGCCATGTTAGAGTAGCTTACAGTGCCAAAATTCAAAGCACAATAAGATACATTAAAAATATAAAAGCACTCTAAAAGCATCAAAATCTTTGACAGCAGCATAAAATCATAAGCAGAGATAAAACAGATAGGAGATGTGGAGACAGGCGATGTTAACTAAGAATGTGTGGGCTGCCAATTGGCTCAGGCTATAGGCAGTGTTCTGGGTGAAGACTAGCTGCTTTTTATCTTGAGCACATAGGCAAATCCTCTGGTACTATCAGGATTCTGAAGGTTTGGGCTTGTGATTGGAAGTCTCATGGTGTTCAGAGCTGTTATTCTAGGGCTGCTCCACATCAGCAACTTTGCCAAGAACTGCATGTACCTTCTACAATCTGCGCCATTTGGCTTTCTGAGAAACTGCATCTTTCTTTTGCAATTAGTTGATTGTGTAGCTATGAAGATAAGCTTGGAAATATTGTGGACAGTACCTCTGATATACTGCAAAGGCAATGAGGATCACAAGCACAATAATTCACATTATAATGTATCAGAGTGGTTGTGTGAATTTGGCCCTTAAAATGACCTGTTTGTCTTGGATCTAGATCACCAGAGCCAGTTTGAGAGAGGAGCATAGGTTCTCTAAGGCTGGAGACAGATATTATTTTCTGTCTTCTGTTATTCAGAAAGTTAAAGTGGTATGATACACAGCCATGGGCAATGAGCGTTATACGTTTTATAATGCTTCAAAAATCTATTTGGCCAGAGGCATGAGTAGGATAAAAGAAATGAATGCAAACCACAGGAAATGATTCTGATGTGTCACACTTCCTTCAACTCTTCTTCCTTAAAATTTAGTGAGTTTCTAGCCTAATAGTCTCAAAATTCTGGGCTGCTGCTAATAGTACTCTGGAAGATTAGGCAGGAGAAAGCAAGACTGACGGCTTTAAACCTATGATTCCATCAGTAAATCATTAAACCTGATATCCTGAGTGGCTCTATTGGTAGTATGGGTTTGAACCTTTGGAGCTGTCTTGAAGCCTTTGGGCCATAAACACAATGATTTATCAAAGACATTTCTTCAATTTTCAAACTTAAAACCGAGCCCCAAGATTGTTGTGAGGACGAATGAGAGTTGGAGAAGATGTAGCTTTGTTATAAATTAAAATAACATAGAAAGCTTTGTTGGAGAGAGGGCATGCGGTCTCAGAAATAAACCACTTGAGGGGAGGGGAGTGTGAGATCTTGATTACAGTGTCACTTCTACAGTTTATGGTAACTGAGTGGTCATATTTATAGCATGGCTGATAGTTCTGGAGAGCAATTGGTCTTGTAACACGTGGCTTATGTGGTGCTGGAGTTCAATGTACAACAGGCTGAAGGAGCTAAATGTCAGTCATGGACAAAGAAAAAAAGACTGGGAGCAGAAGTGAACTGAGGTGGCTTTTGGTTGAGGGACTTATGCTGCAGTTTAGAATATAGAAATGTAAAAAAGGCTTTGTGATGGGTTACAAAATGTTAGAGATGGAAAAACTTGCATAATCAGTTGAACGAATAACTGCCTTAACAGATTTTATATTGTAAGGAAGTGGTACAGGAAATCCCCTTGTAGTCTTATTAGGAACTTCATTGTGGACATTTTGGAGTGAGATGTGTGTGAAATAAAGGATTTTATAGTAAAAGGGCCCTTGGGGCACCTATCATTTTGGGGCACTTGGTGTACATTGCATTCCCCCGCAGGTTCCCTGTCAGTGAAGCCAGGCCATCTTACATCAGTGGGGAGGGCCAGTTTTGCCACCTCCACAACAGCGTCCCAAGTGCACCCCTGTCAGCCGAAGCTACCCCCTAGCTTCCTGGGTTTTATTTCTTAAATCTCATGTTGGGAACAGAGAGAGATGATCAACGTATTGAGATTTGGCTTGATCAATACACATTATGTTAAAGATATTTTACTACAGAAAGATCACTATAAATCATGTTAAGAGGTCTTGCCTGGGTTCTGTGTGTGTGGTGTTGTGCCTTTTTTACTTGGGGTTGTTTTTTGGGGGGTAGGGATGGTGCTGGTGTGTCATGTGGGTGGGAAATTGTCTCTGTGTGTGTGTGTTTCTCTGAACATCACCAGTTTGCCTTCTACAAAATGGGTATTTTGTTGTTTTGGGTGCAAATATGTGATTTGGCATTGGGGGCTCAGACCTCTAGTCCATTTCTTGGCCAAGTTGTCTCTGAGCTTCATCAGTTTGCCTTCGTTTACATGGGTTTTGGAGCAAAAAAAACTGTAGGTTCAAAAAAGAATGTGCTCACTACCCCCAAAAGGTTGGGTACCCCTGGAATAACCATTACCAGAGGAGTAGCCATGTTAATCTGTTTGATACAACCATTAGTATGTCAGGATAGTGTTTGGAGGAGCAGGGAAACCCATACTACCCAGCCCCTTCCAACACCCTAATTTAGAGGTGTTGAACTTGGCTTTGTCCAGGGACCAGATATCTCCCCCACCACCCAACCAATCCAACCCTCCCTGATGTCATTTGTTACTGGTTCCCATCCCTCGGCCATATTTGGCTTTTCTTTGTGCCTCTTTCTGCATAGCCAGTGCTGGCTGTCTCTGGGTTTGTGCACTGCTTGTCTTCCCAGTTGGGGCATTGAACGGACTCTGCTCCTCCAACTGCTAGTTGGGTCTCTGGCTTTGCACACTACTCTTTATTTAGTATTTATACTTTTTGGATTAATAAACTTGTCCCCTAAATGTGCTGGGTTTCCATTTGTTTCAGGTTGTATACTATAACCCTATGTCTTGGAGTGGGACTAATACCAATATAATAAATGTTGATACAGTGCTTTCCCCCCACAAATATTTACAAACATATAAAGTAGGCCAGTGTAAGCATTGCTACCCCATCCTCCTTACAGATTGTGCTAAGGTTATGAGATAACTCGATAAGGCCATCCAGTGAGTTCATGAAATCTGAACAGGGGACATAGAAGTCCATCTATGTTCAGTGAGTACTGGAATCGTCAAAGGGCGGGGTGGGGGAGGTAAGGTTCAGCTTTTATTAAATCCTTTTGTGTTTGTCAAGACTAATTTGTATTCCCGTTCTCTCTCTTTAGGATACCCTTTTGCCTTGTTCCAGCGCTGTTTCCTTTTCCAGAAAGAGCTCTACCTCATTCACCTGTACAACACATTAACGGGGCTCTCACTTGCTTACTTCAACTTTGGTAAGGGGGCTGAGAAGATGGCTGCCCAACTAGTGAGTACCGGAGTGTGGGAGGGGGTGTGATGCTGCTTCTTTGTGTGGTTTCTAATCACCTTCATTTGCCTTTTCAGGGACACAGTTCTGTCACTCCCTCATATGTGTCTTCATTCAGTTTCTTATACTGAGACTCATGGGCCGCACAGTCACTGCCGTTGCCACTTCTTTCTGCTTCCAGATGGTAAACATGTTCCCTCTGTGTTTCTCTATAGCTTTCTTCTCTAACCTGGTGCCCTTCAGAAGTTTGGGGCTTCAACTTCCATCATGGCCAATGGTCAGAAATGCTGGGAATGGTCATCCACAACAACTGGAGGACACCAAGTTAGCAAAGGCTGCTCTATATAGCATTCTGTTTTTGCCCACTACTGTTCTGCTCAGCAAGTACTGCGCAGGAGCCTTAGGCAGATAGAGGAAATAGAGCCTAGGGAGTAATGTATCATCACAACTAATATTTTTCAGGCATATCTGATGTCCGGCTATTACTTCACTGCCACAGAGAACTATGATATCAAATGGACAATGCCACACTGTGTCTTGACTCTCAAACTGATTGGTAAGCAATTCTATTTCTGAGCCACAAATTCCTTCCTACCACTCAAACAATCTTGCTGATTTACAGTGCAACCCTTATGTGTCTACTCAGAAATAAGTCCCACTGAGTTCAGTGGGGCTTACATCCAGGTAAGGAGCTATAGGATTACTGCTTTAGCATGTTGACCGGGAGATCCTAAAGAACCTTTCTATCTTGGGTCTTAAACAAATGCATATTTTTACTTGGTAACCTCTTCTTGGAGGAATATCAGGGCAGTTGACATGGGGCTCATAAACAAGCAGTGATCACATCCACACCAATTGAGTTCCGACGGTGGTGCTCACAGACCATTAATTGGGCCCATCTCTTGTTTGGTGTTGAACTTCTTGATCATATTGTCATGTGTTTTTCTTTAGGTTTGGTCATTGATTACTATGATGGCAGAAAGGAAGTGGTGAGTAAAATCCAATTATTTCCTTTGCCCAATTTCTCTGTAATCAGGAATTAGGTTCAGGGCAGTGATTGGAGAGCAAAGTTGTGGTTATTAGGGAAGGACCCTGTGGCACATGCTGCATGAATGTAGGGGTCTACCCAGAATGCTTATAGGATAGAAACCATCCCATTTTAAAAAGAGAAGTTGTGAAGGAACCTCAGAATTGATTTCAAAACCTGCTGCGTTTTAACAGACAATTACAAAGGAACCCTCTGTAACTAAGGGAGATTGCCTGGAGAGCAGACTTAAAACCCCTTTAGACACAAATGTCTGGTGGGTTTATTAAGAGACTCTGACTCTTAAAGGAATTTGTTTTTATAGTTCCATCTTTCAAAAGGTTCAAGAAGCAAGCGTAGCAAAATTCATAAAATCACAGTGTAATGTTCCAGCCAGTTGGCACTTAATCCTTGGTTATAAATAAAATAGTTCAAACATTCCTGAACTATCTTGAAAACCCTTTCTGTTACCTCTACATTACATAAATGTACCCCACCCCACCCACAAAGAGATACTTCCTAATTTAAAGCTTCCCATGGATTGAAAATGCATGTTTTTTTCATTGACTGGGCAAGAGAAGGCAGTTTATGCAATCAAGATTGACAAATTAGGCCAATGAGTTCAAGTCTCCAATCCAAGAAAGCAGTAAAGTCTGTTCACCTGCTTTATGTTAATTCATCTTACATACCAAAGCACTTGTGAAATATTAACCCATTCACACCTGTTGGCAGGAGATTCCCAACAAGCTAGAGTGTGAGACTCCTAATCATGCATTTGCTCCCATGTGCTCTAGATTGAGCCAAGAGCTGCTGGGAACAAGGCCAGACAAAACAGAATTCTAAGCCAAGTTTATTTCAAATATGAATCTGGCCCATCTTCAAGTGTCTGGGCAAAGACTGCAGATAGTAGTGGGATGGCTTAAGAAAAAAAATAAGGAATTCTCTCTCTGCTGACTTTGTATCATCCACCTCTTTCACAATTATTTGTTCCAGGTCTGTCAAGCAGTCTGTCTTCAAGCGGGGTGGGGATGTACCAGTGTGTGCATGGAGTGGTGGTGGGTCATCCTAGCCCATTGGAGTGTGTAATTTGTTGGTATGAACATGGCATTTGAGGGATGGTGTATGTTGGAGGATTGGGTAGAGTGATGCTCTCTGTTCCTATGGCCTTGAGCTTATCAAAGCTACTACTGTGCCAGTCTCTGCCCCAAGTCTCTGTAGTTCCAGGGAACAAAGTGAGAAAGTCTTCCAGTTGGCAAGCACTCAAGTGAAGTAACAGTCCATTATTAGGATTGCTGATGCCACTACATAGCATGCCAAGGGGCTGGAGATCTCTGTATGGTTTGTGTGGGGGATAGACTTCTTGTGGGATTCTTGTCAAGTGGACCCTATTGCTCAGGGGATCTAGAACAACTGAGGTGGGGAGCTTGAAGACTAACCAAAATCTCATACAGCTAGGAAGTCTAACTTAGGGATGCTAATGTTGGTGTTTTAATTGTTACAATGCAGGAGGCCCTCACCGATGAACAACAGCAATTTGCTGTTCGGCGAGTTCCTACTTTACTAGAGGTCTCTGGCTTCTCCTATTTCTATGGTGCCTTCATGGTGGGGCCTCAATTCTCCATGACACAATATCAGAACCTGGTAAAAGGCGAGCTGACTGATGTTCCAGGCCAAAGACCCAGCAGGTAATTCTCCATGATGAGGTCCCCTAACCAACAGCTCCCAAAGTACCCTTATTTTGAGAATGCGTCTGTGCTGTTCCTTGTGCATTAGTAATTAGTGCTTCTAATCAAATGTGTTGCACTTTGGGAGGCTTTTGGCATTCCAGCTTCATAAAAGTAATTGCATTAGTGAAATACATACAACCTGGTTCACTTGAGACACACACACACACACACTCCTTTGTTCTGAAATACTAGACTACAAGATCTCTGATTTTTTCTCTCTCTTGACACTTACTTTAATTTCAGCCTTGTTCCTGCTCTTAAGCGCCTGATCCTGGGCCTCTTCTTCATGGTAGTCTACACTATAGTGGCCCCATACACCTCTGAGGAATACCTCATCTCTGATACTTATCTGGTAAGTAGTACTAGAGGGGATGGAACACTAACTCCAGAACGGGAATAATATAATTAGAAATAAGAACTTTAAAAATCTGAGTGAATATGATAAGGAAGGATTAAACTTTTAATTCCTGACCATTTTTAATGACAAACATGCTGAACTGAAAGAGTGTAAACTGTGTAAGTGCTTCACTGCACTGTTGTAACCGCTATAGCCAGCAGCCAGATAACCTTGTAAACTACAAGCCATGTAACTTATGTGACACTTCCCCAATTTGTAGCTGGGAAGTTTTTGTGACAGGCTTTAACAGTTGCAAAGTTTGTTGTCCAGGAACCGACTTGATTACTATTGGTTCTTTTCCTTGAGTTCAACCAGTACTATGTCTTTTGGCTACCCCATGTCTCCATGTATCTCCTTTCATGAGGCACCATAAAAATTTGCAAGAGAACCTTTCATTCTCAAGTACAAATGAAAACCTACACTTTAAAACTATATGAGAGATCACACTTTTTTAGTATCAGAAATCCACCATAGACACTACACATTTCTAAATTTTTCTGCTTTGTTTTTTGATTTATATGCTGCCCTTTCATTAGAAAGTTTAAACAGCTTATGCAGCATACCCAGTGGTCTCCCATCATAACACGGAGAAAAGCTCTCTGTCTCTGTCTATACACACACACACACAGATCCACCTTAAACTGCCTGGAATACTCGGATCTTGTCTGTCTCAGCATCTTGCTTAGCATGGCCCTGTTCTTCGTGGTGGGTCTCTGTACTCTGTGACTAGCACTCTTATATAGCACTCTTTTTCCTAGAGTGCTGTATTTGATACACCATCAGCTTCTGAGATTGGTTACGTTGGAACTAAGCTAAAACCCCAATTATAGCAATTAGGTTTAAAGATACTTGTTCTCTCTGGTTTTTCAACTGAAAAGGGCTTGTGGTATTTGCAGGTGTTAAGATATTTGAAATTCTCTTTTATTGTAACTGGGATTTTTTTTTTAAGTTTAAATTTAAAGTGCTTTCATAATTTGTGGTATTGAATTGTACTGGTATTGTAAGCAACCTAGGGAAGCTAATGGTTTTGAAAGGCAGCTAAGAAATATATAAAATAAATAATTGGTCATCACTAGAACTTATTCATACAAAGCCTGTCTCTGGCTTCTGATACAAATCTTACATCACAGATTTGCTGTTTTCCTGCAGGATCAGCCCTTCTGGTTCCGCTGCCTTTATATATTGATCTGGGGCAAGATAACACTCTACAAATATGTTACATGCTGGCTGGTCACGGTAAGCCTGAAAACTAAACATGGTCTGCAAAACCACTTCCACCAGTTGGGTAGGGTAAGGTGATTCAGGCCAACTTTAACTTGTGAATCTGTGTGACTTTCGTTGCAGGAAGGAGTCTGCATCCTAACTGGCCTTGGATACAATGGAAAAGATGAAAAGGGGATGCCAAAGTGGGATGCTTGTGCCAACATGAAAGTGTGGCTCTTTGAGACAACTCCTTATTTTACAGGGACCATTGCCTCCTTCAACACTAACACCAATGCCTGGGTGGCCCGGTGAGCATTGCCGACAGACTTCTGCAAAACAGTTTTAGCCATACCTGAACAGGAAGGCAGTGGCCTTGCTAGGTGAAGAGCTCTGTAGATTTTGCACAAGTGCAGAAAAAACTTAAAACTCTATCCTGAGGGTAGCAACTTTTTTTTTAAAGGCACAGTTCTAGCTTTGAACAGTTTGGAAGTGTCAAAAACGTCTGGTAAAACCTCCAGAGCTAAAGTGGGTTCAGTAGGAATTCCAATGGCCAGAAAAAGTTCTTCAGTGCTCTGCAAAGCTCCTCGCTCTTAAGATTAGCCAAAGTAGTTTAACCACAGTTACTACAGCAGGAGTCACCAACGCAGCATGCACCAAGACCTCCAAGTGTGGCCCCCTTCGTCTGGACCCCTTCCATCCTCTCGTGCCCATTTCCCCTCCTCTCTGCAACCAGGAAGTAAGAAGTCTCCTGATCAGCTGACTTGCTTGCTGCTGAGGTGACTCGGAAGCAGTGGCAACGGCAGGCAAAGTGGCTGACTAGCCAAGAGAAGCAGCAGAAGTGGGGGGGGGGGAGGAAGTAATCTTAAGAAGTGGGGCCAAGAAAATTTGCCCACAGGGGCCCCCCCCATGTAATATTTGCCTGTGGCTCCAAAAGAAGTTGTCACATGAGACTGGGCCCAAAAAGGACGCCTACCACTGCACTAGAGTTTTATTGAACTCAGTAGGATTTCCTTCTGAGTAAACATGGTTATTTTACTTAGTACATTTATATCTGCCTTTCTTCCATTATGGAACTCAAAGTAATGTACGTGGAGTTCCTAGGTGGTCTCCCATGCAGACACTGACTGGAGTCTGAGGAGGCAGCTGTGCCCTCAGACTAAGCACATAAAACATCTTCTGATATCTGTGGACACAATCTAGCCACACCTCATTAGGTTCATATTACCACCTTCCCAAAAGCTAAGTGTTCTTCATTCTCACTTTTTTTTTTTTAATGTGGTAGCTATCTAGCAGTAGTGATGGACCCAGATACTTAATTTGTGAATATGCTGAACACAACCCTTATTGTAAGTTGAAAGCCACAATAGTTGGCGACTTTTGGAATTGATAGGACTGCAGTTGAACACCTTTCCCTGCTCTGGGAACCTGTACATCACCAATAAGGAAAGTGGATTTCTACATGGGCAAAGTTTCATGGTATTCCTATTCAGAAATAGCAACTATTCATGGATAGGGGTAATGGCTTCCATGTGACAGGGTATGAGCATGACTTCTAGACAGAACCTCATTTAGAATTTGAGTCATTGCAGTTCTTAAATTTATGCATATTCTTAGAATGCAAACCCATCCATTGCCCCAAGCTAAAACATATTCATCAAAGCTTTTTGAAGACAGGGAACACTTGCACCAATCAAAGGTTGTTGGGGGAAAAAATGAAAACTGAACATAGGAAAATACAACTGAAGTGAAGCTTAGCACAACAAATCCTAGTATAATGCAAATTAGACTGTAGATCACATCTTAGCGTCGTTTATAGCAGGAGTGCACGAGCTTCTCAGCCCCAAGGGCTGCACACACACACAAATATGTCCATGCAGCCTTCTCTCTACCTCCTCCCCCAGTGATCCTGATAAAGATCGCTCTTTCCATGCTGGTAATGTTGAATCTCCACTTGCTCCCCACCCAGATAGCTCTTTCCTCACTGGAAAGTGATCAATACCACTGGTAGCAATGGGGGGATGGGGAGATCTGGCAGTGGTGGTGGGGTCAGGGCACCATGGGGCCACAAGGCCTTCAGGGCCTGGGGTTGCGCACCCTGATTTACAGGATAGCTCTATACCACATGATCACCTTGACAGGGTATAATGATAGATTTAACATGCCTCTAATTTTCTCAGCTGCTCAAATACAAAGCAGCCATGTCAGTAGCAACAGATATGCTTCCAAGCATAAGGCTTCAGGTTCAGTTCCTAGCATCTTGACTTACTTCTGATGGCATACTTTCCCCTCCAAACATCTAACTAAACCACTTATTTCCCTAAAATTGAAAGAACAAATCATTTCAGCCACAGGGGGAAAGATAAGGGTTTAATTTGAGCCAGGGCCTACTACTTTTAACTACTTTTTAAAGTATTTCCTTTTACTCTTTGAGCCTCCTGAAGCAAAAAAAATGAAAACCTCCTTGACCTTCTGATTGTTTCTTCCTGGATACAATAAAAACAGTGATTGTCTTTTAGGCTGCCAAGCCTGACAGTGTTACTTTTTGTTCTCCATGTACAGCTATATGTATAAACGACTAAAATTCTTGGGAAACAAGTTACTGTCACAAGCCTTCTCCTTACTTTTTCTGGCTATCTGGCATGGGCTGCATTGTGGCTATTTGGTGTGCTTCCAAATGGAGTTCCTTATTGTCACTGTTGAGAGACAGGTGAGACTTTAAAGCTTTTTTCTAGTAATCTTGCTAGAGTTTAGCATCTGGAGGTTCTGGTTTTCTTAGAAAACCTCCATCATATTAGGTGAATTGTGTATAGAGACACTATACTGTCAGGATATGGAAGAACTGTGAATCACTGACAGTAGTTAATTGTGACCTCTTGTTTGTGCACTTCACCAGTGACATAACCAGCATCAATTTACAACGGGTTGTGTTTGATTGTTTTAGTGTCTTTTGCTTGTATTAGTTAAATACAAAGTGTGCTGTTCTTCAGTATCCCAAAGGCTTTACTAAATGCACATCTATTTAATATGTAATGGAACAAACAAATGCAGATGATTAAATTCTGTAAACTAGCTGACTGCATTTGTCCAATAAGTTCAGTGTAAAGCTATCTCTTGATAGGGGAGCCTAATTTTGTTAGGACTTCAAAGCGAAGATATTTCAAATGGTACCTTACATAAATGCCTTACATAAAGGCAGATGTAATGCAAACCCATGGCTTGTTTTAACATCTGTACCCAGGCCTGCCCACAAAGTGGTTTGTTTTGGGTTGGCTAATTCTGGTTTGCTTTTTATGATTGAATTCACAAACCGCAGTTGAGGCTATTGCTCTGCTTCAAGAAGTAGCTACACCATGGAAATGGGAGTAAACTTATGAAGTTGAATCCTGAGCAGATGGGAAAGCTGACAAGCACCTCAAACTCTGGTGTGGGTTCTGGACAATTAAAGCATGGTGTTACATCTGAACCCAGCCACTGAGCAGTTCTTTTTGTTGCAGCTCATTAGCCTGGTACGAGACAGTCCACCTCTGACTACCCTGGCCTCAGTGACCATTTTACGGCCTGTCTTCTATGTGCTTCAGCAAACTATCCACTGGATGTTCATGGGATATTCTCTGGTGCCATTTTGCCTCTTCAGTTGGGAAAAGTGGATTAAGGTATTGAAGGAGTCTAAACCCTCTGAAAAGAACATTCTAAACCCTCTGAAAAGAGGAAGACCTCTCCAAACTTACTGGCAAGAGGAAGTAATAGCAAGTTATCTAACACCGACTTCTGCATTTTCTGCTTCACAGGTATACAAGTCTATTTATTTCATAGGTCACGTGCTGTTCTTCACATTACTGTTTGTATTGCCTTATATCCGAAAAGTACTTGTGCCACGAAAAGAAAAGTTAAAGAAAGCTGAGTAACAACCAAAAGGTGAGCAAAATCCCTCTGGTCTGCTATAGCTTAAGAACAGTAGTCTTAGAAGGCATGCAGCTAAGTGGTTTTGGTTTTTCTCTTTCAGATTGTACCATGTGTGCATTTATTATGGGGATGGTTGACTCATCACCTGCCAGACTTCTGCAGTCAAACCCTTGCAGGGTGACTAGGGGCAAAAAGAGCACAGGGGTTAAGACCCCCAAATTAGGGGAACTGGCTGCAAACTCCTCCACCCCGTCTACAGGTTGCCTTATCTTTTAACGTCTCCCCATGGACACTCCTGTCTCTGGAAATGTCAGACGATTGTAAAGCACTTGATGCAGCTGCCATCTGGGAATGGAGCCACTGCTTGACTTTTTCTACTTTCCAGTTCTGCTAGATAAAATTGGTCCCAGTTGGTTTTTCATTCGTGCTTGAGATGCTTTTTTTCCACTAGTTTGGGTTGGAACTCTCTCTACTGCTTCCTGGCTTTCTTGGCAAGGGCAAAGACTATTGTTGTATGTAGGCTAAGGAAAAGTATGAGGGATATACTTAATGCAGTGTTTTATGTGATTCTTCAAACGATGGTCTTCTCCCTTCTACATGTGGGCACACTAAGTTTGCCAATTATTTTCATGCCTTGCTCCTCTGTTTTTATAGTACTGTACACCACAGCAACTGAGCTGATGAAGCTATTTCCTGGCAGAGATGAAATAATTGTAATCCAGTTATAGTAGGAAGTTTTTATTAAGATAGCACCCCCCCCCCAAAAAAAACCCTGTGGCTGCTACAATGGTGTACACTTTAACCATAGTGACTGCTCTGAAAATTCCACTTGAGAAGGTAAGGGATAGAACCATAGCAACAGTACTATTGCCATCTTGCGCAGAACAAATTCAAAAATCCTTTGCAGGGTACTTGGCCTAGGTTACATGAAAAACTGCCACCCTAGAAGAAGAACATGAGCCAAGTTCCATCTAATCCAGCATTCTGCTCTCACAGTAGCCAAACAGTTGCCTATGAGAAGCCCACAAGCAGGACACAGGTGCAGTACCACCCTCCTGTTCATGTTCCCCAGCAACTGGTGTACATACGTATACTGGCTGAGAGTGGAGGTAGCATATAGCCATCAGGACTAGTAGCCATTGATAGTCCTATCTTCCATGAATTTGTCAAATCGCCTTTTAAACCCATCCAAATTGGTGGCTATCACTACATCCTGTGGTAACAAATTCCAGTTTGACTACGCATTGTGTGAAGTACTTCCTTTTATCAGTCCTGCATCTCCCACCAATCAGCCTCCTATGATGACCCCCACATTCTAGTACTATGAGGGAGAAAAATGTTTCCCTATCCCCTTCCTTCACACCAAGCACAATTTTGTACACCTTTATCATGTATACCCTCACTTGCCTTTTCTCTAAGCTAAACAGACTCGGATGTTATAACATAGGGGAGTTTCTCCAGCTCCTTGATCATTTTGGTTGCACTTTTCAGTGCCTTCTCCAACTCTACAGTGTCCTTTTTGAGGTGGGGTGACCAGAACTGTATACAGTATTCCAAGTGTGGTCACACCAGAGATAAAGACAGAATGATACTGGCAGTTTTATTTTTGATTCCTAGTTTTTCATAGCAGCCACACACTCTGTCAACATTTTTTTATCAAGCTGTCCATCACAACTCCCCAGTCTCTTTCTTAGCCAGTCACCACTAGCTCAGAACCCATCAGCATATCCATAAAATTACCATATGTTAGCCTGCCTATGCATATCCCTATAGGCAAGGACACCCACCTCACTAAGAAAATTTTATTTGTCACAAAAGGGAACAAAGAATTTATGGTTCTATTACTTTCCTTAAAGAAGGGACGCAATAGATAGAACCCTGCAATATACATCATCACTCCAGAATGTGGAGCTAGCCAACTGAGTCTTAGGTAAATAAAATCAGCATTAATAAGCTCACACCACTCCCCACACTTCTTCAAAAGCTGTAGTGATCTTGGCACAAGTCAAAGCAGCAGAGAGTGGATAGTTGCTGATAGAAATAGTCTTCTCTGTGTAGTCAACATTAACCTAGAAGAGAAAAACAGCGACCAACACTTCAGTCAGCTGCCATATTGTATTTCTGATACAATGCATTATTACCTAGACCACAGGTGAGCAGCTTTTGGCCCACAACTCCCATCATCCCTCACCATTGGCTATGTTGACTAGGGCTTATGGGAGTTGTAGGCCAAATCATCTGGAGGGCCACAAGTTGCCCAACCCTAAACCCTCCTTTTGCTAGTCAGTGTAGACAAGAGAGAGCTAGATGGACTAATGTTCTGACATTATAAGACAGCTGCTTTTGTCCTAGCTGAGACCAATATGATCACTACTAATTGTGGCATAAGCCAGATTCAAGCGAGCTTTTTTTTTTTTTAACACCACACTCAATGGCCAGAAACTGAGAGAAATTGCTTCTGTTGCTATAGGGGGTATTCCCCTCTCCTTTTTATAAAAGTAACTATTCATACAACACACTGCAGTTCTTGAAAGTGTTCCACTGGTTCAGCCCTCACAACATGGTTGTAATATAGGCAATTATCCTGCAGGGGTGTGTGCATAAGTACAACATGCACATGCTACCTATGAGTAGGGATGTCAGAGAACTCTGCCATGGATTCAAATGAGGCCAGATTCTTTGGAATCCGCAGTGGAACAGCCCCACTTACCTCCGCTCCGGGAGGACTCTGGCCAGAATGGCACTCAGCTGCTTGAGGCTTAACCAGAGCCATTCACTTCCGCACCAATCACCATTTCTCTTTTAAAAAATGGCGATCAGCAGGATGTGCCCATAGACTTATACACAAAATAGAATCTGTGAATCTCACGCGCAAGTCTTATGTGTCCGTAGATCATTCCAGTCTCCCCTTCCCATTCCAGGCCAGCTACGTGGGGGCAGCAGCTTGACAAGACTCTTGACTCTTGTCAAGCTGCTGCCCCCACGTAGCTGGCCTGGAATGGGAAGGGGAGACTGGAACGATCTACGGACACATAGACTTATGCGCAAGATTCACGGATCTATTTTGTGTATAAGTCTATGGGCACATCCCGCTGATTGCCATTTTTTTTAAAGAAAAATGTCAATCAGCGTGGAGGCGAACAGGTCTAGGTAAGCCTCCCTCAAGTCGGGTGGCTCCGCAGAATCCTCACAGAGCAGAGCCGCTCCGGAGGACTCAGGGGACGGATCGCCCCCGCTGGATTCCCCACCAGAAGGGAAGGGGGAGAATCTGTCCATCCCTACCTATGAGTAGCATCTTGTCCTAAGGCCATCTAGTGCATTGGAAGTGACATGTCTGACTTGCAACTTACAAGTATGAAAACACCCTTACCGAACCATGGGCGAAAGCTCCCACAATGATAGCTATAGGGTCTGCAGTAGGGACTAGGTCACGCACATCTGTCACGGTAGGGCTGGAAAAGGATGTGTCTATTTTTGTGCAGCCTACAGGGAGGTGATCAGTCACTGGATTCTTAATAACCTACAAGAAAAAAAGAATTAATTTGGGAGGAGAAACAATAACCATCTTGCATAGAACCATATAATATACCAGCAGAGTTGTTACCTTTAATAACTTTTGAGGCCCATCAGCAGCTCTGACACTGAATTTATGCAGCAATTGAACTAAGGAGAGACAGAGGTAAGAGTTTTACACTGGAGTTACAAGATAAGGTAGATGCCATTGCATCTATCAAGTTCAGAGTTCCTTGCCCTGTTCCTTTCTGACTAGTGATCCAAAGAACCCTTTCCTTTAGAACACACCTGGACAGTGACCCATGAAATTGACTGGTTAGACAGCATGGCCTGCCAGGTGCTTGACAGTACCCATTTTGCTATCCCAGGGGGACAGTCAAAACAGGAGGCTGAGCTGCTTTAGAAAAGAGGTAGGGAACCTATGGCCCTCCAGATGTGGGACAACTCCATGACCACTGGCCATGCTGGCTGCAGCTGATGGGAGTTGGAGTCCAACATGTGGAAAGCCACAGATTCACCACTCCTACTTCAGAAGATCTAATGGATTCAATCAAATATTCACACTGATGTGCACCTGAATGCTACAGACTACTAAAATGTCCAGAAGAGTTCCACTGCAGTTAACTTTAAGCAGTCAACTGCAATGCAGCACTTCTGGACAATTTAGTAGCCTGTAGCATTCAACTGCACAGTAATTACCACAGGGCCAGTACAATGGAGTGGCTGGGGACTACAAATCAGCAGGTTTTCGTATAGTTCAGGGGTGGGCAACTTCAGGAGGTCTAGCAGCCATCTCCTGCCCCCCCCCCCCCCGGCTGCAGTCCCAGGAAAAAAATGTGTCCTTGCCACTACAGAGCACAAAAAGAGTCAAAATTAGCTTCCTTGCAAGCTAAATTGGATCTTAGCACTCTAGCAGCTACAGGCATTTCCCCCCTTCTAAAAACGTGTCTACATTTGGGGGGGGCGCCTTGTGAATTGGGGGGCACGTGCCCCTGCCATAGTTAGAAACACCACATGGTATGTTTAAAAATAATCATGTCATGTTTGTTAGGATTTTCCCTGAGCTACATTACGACTCCACTAATTTTTCTTATTCCCTCGAGTGCTGTAGGCCAAGATATTTTTTGTTCAAATCCATGTGTACATAGCCCACACACACACTTTTAGTCCCCATGGCTCAGTCTACTCCCTCCCTACTTAACATCCAACTTCCACAGAGCCCTATGAGAAGTTCATCTACCTTGTCCTCAGTTCTTTCCATGCTCCATCCAGCCTTCCCCTAGGTTCCCATTTTTTTTTTTTAATGCACTGCCTGATCTCCTACAGTTCTTATACTACCTTTGCTCTGAGCCTTAGGCCCTACATAATTATTTCCTGCTAGACAAATTAACCTTATACTTTTCTCACTGATGCTGCACCATTTATCAATATTTTGCTGACACCTTTCTCCACAGGAAACCTGTTAACATCCTGTGACGTCATAACAGTAAATAGCTGGGAGAAGATTACGAAGTCAAAACCTGAACAATATAGGTCTTTTAAACACCTTCGTAGTACCAGGAGACAATAAAACTTCCATTTCACCCATGCTTGTTCCTGTTCCAGCCCTTCCCTTCCACCTGCTGAGGTGCAAAATGACTTGCTTCAGCAGAGAGGAGAAAAGGGGTGGACGTATGTATCGGAAAAACATAATGACACTAAAATCATAGCTTTAGTGTGCTATTCTGCTGCAAAGCTGTTTGCATCCTGTCTGTGTAACCTGGCAATGCCAAGTAAGGGCATACAACAGTCACATTTATTTATTTATAACATTTAAATAAATTCTGCTCCACATCTAAACAGATTACAGAGTAGTGAACAATAAAAGATAAAATAATAAAACACCATATTAAAATTTTTGTTTTTAAAAACAGAATACCAATAAAACCTGTGGCTGGTATATCAAGGAAGGCTTTTTGAAATACAGATGTTTTCAGGAGGCACCAAAAACAACACCATGTTGGTGCGTGCCTGACCTCCACCACACTGAAGGCTCTTCTCTGGGTGGACCATAGGTCATGTGGAACCACTAGGAGTGAGCCCGCTGATGACTTCAGTGATAGGCAGGTTGGTAAGGGAGAAGGCACTCTCTCAGGTGTCCTGGTCCCAAGCTGTTTAGGGCTTTGTACACTACTACTGGAACCTTTAACCTGGCCCAATAGCAAATAGGCAGCCAGTGCAGTTCCCTCAGTAAAGGAGTTGCATGCTAGAAAGAGGCAGCTCCCGATAACAACAGAGCTGCTGTGTTCTGCACTAGCTCCAGCTGCCAGAGCAGCCTTAAGGGCAGCCCCACATTGACCGTGTTGCAGTAGTCCAGTCTTGAGGTTACTAGTGACTATACCACCGTTTCCAAGCTACTGCTGCCCAGGAAAGGCCGTAGCTGACAAACCAGCCAAAGCTGGTAAAAGGCACTCCGAGCTGCCATGGCCACTTGAGCCTCCAGCAACAGTGATGGATCTAGGAGTACCCCCGGGGTATGAACCTAATCTTTCAAGGGAAGTGCAACCCCATCCAGAACAGGCAATGAGCCTACCTCCTGGACTCGGGAACCACTCACCCACAGGACTTCTGTCTTGCCAGGGTTCAGCTTGTTTATTGTCCCTCATCCAGCCCATCACTGTGTCTAGGCACTGATCTAGGACTTGCACAGCCTCATCTCATTCAGATGTCACAGGGAGGGAGAGCTGTGTGTCATCAGCATACTGATGGCACTGGCTCCAGATCCCCTAATGACTGCTCCCAGCAGCTTCATATAGATGTTGAATAACACTGGGACAAAACGGTAACCTGTGGAACCCCATAGCTCACTCGCCAAGGAATGGTCATCCAATGTTACTCTCTGAAATCAACCCTGCAGATAAAACCGGAACCACTGTAACACAGTACTTCCAGTGCCCATGGAGCTGATCCAGGAGAATACCATGGTTGAGGGTATCAAAAGCCAATAAGATTGAGCAGAATTAACAGGGTTGCACTCCCCCTGTTCCTCTCCTGATAAAGGTCATCCATCAGGGTGACCACAGCTGATTCAATGCCATAACCAGATTAAAACCC
The DNA here is from genome assembly GCF_057233095.1 of Heloderma suspectum. Classification (NCBI taxonomy): domain Eukaryota; kingdom Metazoa; phylum Chordata; class Lepidosauria; order Squamata; family Helodermatidae; genus Heloderma; species Heloderma suspectum. The sequence goes on along the minus strand of NC_139459.1, from coordinate 152,847,303 downwards.
AGAATGGAATGGGTCTAGATAATCACTATCCTCCAAGAATGCCTGCAGTTGCTCCACGACCCGCTCAAGTACCTTCCCTAAGAAAGGGGAATTTGCAACTGGGCAGTACTTGTCAAATACCATTGAGTCCAGAGCGGGTTTCTTTGGAAGTGGCTGCACTACTGCCTCCTTAAGGACAGCAGGAACCAGCCCTTCACACAAAGATGCATTTACCACTCCCTGGGCCCACTGGGTCATACCTTCCCTTGACTAGCTTTTATTAGGCAGGAGCAGCAAGGATCAAGAGGGCACATGGTTGATCGCATTGCTGCAAGCACCTCGTCCACATCATCAGGCCACAGCAACTGAAATTGATCCCATTAAATCAGGGAGATGGTGGCATGAGACACCTCGACTGGAGCTGCGCTAACAAAAGCATCAGGTTTGCTGTGGAGACAAGCGATTTTGTCCTCAAAGTGTGATGCAAAAAGGTCGCAAAGGATCCTTGAGGGGACCGGGGCTCCATTCAGTGGGGAGTGTGTTAACAGCCCCCAGACCACCTGAAAGAGGGCCACTGGATGGCTATTCAAGGACACAATGAAGGCAGCAAAGTAAGCCTTTTTTGTTGCCACACCACCACACAACAGGCACAATTAAGTGCTCTAGCACATGCTTAGTCATCTTCACTTCAAGTTTTACCCCATTTGTTCTCTAGCCAACATCCAGCCTGTTTCTTTAATCACAGGTCCCCGGTATACCAAGGAGCAGAGCGGGCTCTACAGCACCAGAGAGGGCACTCGGGTGCAATCGATTTAGGTTATTTTATTTATATATACACACACATACACACACACACACACTGCCAAGTGATGTCTAGCAGCAATTATTGGTAAAACAGACCTGCCAACCTATGGTGGAATCCAACAAAGTCCTCCTGCTGACAGAATATTTGTGAAAAGAACTGGGAGGAGGATATTCTCTCTTGCCCCCACACACTCTCAAAATCTGCTCCAGAGGACTGGGGGACCCCCTGGAGCAGACTGAGAGTCCCAGGGGCTGCATGCAAGAAGAGAGGAGGAGAAAGTCCCATAGCTGGATTCTGGCCCTAGACTGGTTTTACTGGTCTTTTTGACCCCTTTTCTCACTCAAGGCATATTTTGTGAGGGGATATAAATCCTGCTTTTACTCTTACCCATGAGGCCACAAAAACGATCAAAAGTGCGAGGAATTCTTGTCTGGGGGTTGACTTCAATCAGGACATTCTTTTCAGTATGGATATATACCTGGAGAAGACCAGCTCGGTTCAAAGGACTGTCCATGAGCATCAGGAGGCTCTGTGATGAAAAGTGAGAAGCATAAACTTAGTCTATTTAAAAAAAGGAAATAAGTTTTATTGTAGCAATGTCTTTCAGAAAATTTCAGTACTGTATTGGAGAAAAAGCTGTGTCTAAAGGAAATACTACAAGATATGTGAATAGGAATCCTCAATGAAAAAAGTATATAAAGTATTTAGGCACATTCGTAGTTTTAATCAAAAATAGAATTAGATGGCTTTTCCATAACAATTACGGGAGCAATCCTATGGCCACTAGTCAGCGGCTAGGCAGCCACAGGATACATCGGTTCCCTGAGAACCAACTCCCTCCCCACCCCGTGCTGCCTCACAGGCAGCTCAGAATGGCCCCGCACTTGGAAGAGGAGCATGGAGCGGCGAAAACGGGGCATTCCTGGGAGCATTCCAGGGCGGGGAAGGTAGAAATGACAGTATGACACATCCGATGTGTTGTCTGGCAGCCGCTTCCCTCGCTCCTGAAGCATAGAGGGGATGATCCCCTCCATGCTTCTCCTGCCCTACATTGGATAGGTCATCACCTCTGAGTCCGGAGGCAGCCTCCTATCCCAATAGGATTGAACCCTCCAGTAGTTACCCAATCAATATTTCAAGAATAGACAGAAGTCATAGGCTGGATGTACAATCTTTACCGTACGGTAGACATATGACCATACCTGGTGGGTGATGTCAGGTCGAACCTTTCCGGGGTCCCGGCCACTTCGTAGAAGCAATGATTTATGCTTGTCACAGTTCAAAAGCTCGTATGTTTTCCCAACCTGGAACCATGATTTTAATTTATTTATTACCTTCCATCCCACATATCTCCACTGGTGTAATCAAGGTGGCTTATAATTTAAAAAAAATACAAAATAAAAAATCACTGACCAACAATAAAAGAGTAAAAAGCAGTAGTTAGAATAACAGATGGCAAATTAAGAAAATACTTCCTGGAATAAAACTGTCTTCAGCGCACCTCCCTAGGCAAGCTTTTCACCATCTGAGTGCCACAGCTAAAAATTCCCTTTCTCTTGTGCCTACTTGCCTTGCCTGATGAATGTAGCTGTGTCTCAAAAATGGGAGGGATATAGAAGCTGAGGTTGCACAAAATCACTACATAGGGGTCTCTGACACGGTGCCTTTGGGCACCATATGCACACATAAGGCCAGGCTGAGGCACCCTCCAAGCTATGTTCATCCTCTGCAAGTGAATGGAATGATTCTTCAACTGGTTTTGTCTACTGGCTTTAAACAGCGATGGAAAAAGCACCCTTGCTAAAAAGAAAAAACAGCTGGGGGGACAAAGTCCACCCCCTATCAAGGACCCTTGGGGCAACAAGAAAGAAAGAGGAGCCAGAGAGAGAAAAGAGCCAGAGTGAGTAGCATACACACAAGGTGCATATTCATGCACACACATAAACACAAACGGGGGTGGGGGGCGCTATTTCCAGTGCTGCTTCCAACGTTTTTGTGATTGGCCCTCAATCCCCCCTAATTTGTGGTGGCACCCCAGGGCACTTTCTCAAAAAGCCAAATGTGCCCATGGGCACAAAAAGGCTAGAGACCCCTGCAGTAGGGGATGCCTCTATGCAATAGTTCAGCAAAAGAACTATCCTACTGGATCAGACAGAACATCCATCTAGCTCAAAATCCTTACTCTGGCAACAGGCAACCATATGCTTCTGCTATTCAGTGGCATACTGCCTTTAAACATGATCGTTTAATTTAGCCTATCACTGATGTTTGCTGATAGACATATCCTCCTTTAACCCATCTAATTCTCTTTTAAAAGCATCAAAACTACTGGTCATAATCACACTGTATGACAGTGAACACCAAATATTTAAGAGTAGGGATAAGCAGCCTGGCAGACTCCAGAAGTTTTCAACTACCGCTCTCACCAGCCCCAGCCAGCGTTATCAATGGTCAGGGTTGATGGGAGTTGTAATCCCAAACATCTGAAGAGCATCCGGTTGCCTACCCCTGATTTAGAGGTTCGCTGCCTCTGGAAATGGAGATTCCATGCAGTTATAATGGCTAATAGCCGCTTTTAGGTCTTCCACCCTCCATGAACTTATGTTCAAAACCCGTCAGAGGTTTGGTCTACACATGCAGCAGAATGAGGCGGTAGAGTGGCCGGTATCACTTCAGGGATACTATCCTTTTCTTCTCCGCGCACAATATTCTCTACAAATTAAAATGGAGCATAGCAGGGAGGAAGGAACTGAACTACCATCATCAACCCTTTGCTATGATAACTTCCTGCTTACGAGGTGTTGGCTGTTTGAAACGAAGCATTAAAAACCAGCCCACTGCTACCTCTCGCCGTACTGCACCGCGCCTCTCATGCTGCGTCTGTGCAACTAGCAGGGAATGCCAGACTCCGCTAAGGCTAAAGCTGCAGCACAGCCATTGGGGCTCCCGGCGGCTTCTCGCTGCACCTTCACAGTCTCCAGCGACGCCCCCTCCAGGACCACCAGCAACCGCCTTTTCCCCGCGCGGCGAGGCTCCGGGCCCCCTCCGCCGTCTGCCGGGCGCTTCCTCGCCGAGGCCGCCGCCATCTTAACGCCAGGCGGGCCGCGCCGCCCCACAGGCTTCCCGCTTTTTAAAACCAGGAAGTCGCTTTCCGCTCAAGGGTCAACGTCAGTTTGCTTCCGGCTCCAAAGCCGCGCCTCCGCGCCAAAGCTCACGGACGGTAGAGTTTACATTGCGAGTTAAGCACAACGCTGCCGCGTCTCTACCCAGGCGCCCGTTTCACCCGCCCAAAAGGGGGCTCCGGGAAGAAGGCGCGCGCCTGGCCGTAGCAACCACGGAACGCTGCTCGGGCAGAACGCACTCCGGAAGTAATATCCACGCGGAGCTTGCACATCCGGGCACCGCACGGCCAAGGGGAAGAGATTGCGCCGAGGCGGCCGCCTCTCGCGACGGCCGTCACTTCCGGTGTCCTCGCGTTGGAGCAGCAGCGTGGTAGGCAGGCAGGGCGAGGGGTCGCGGTTGTGCGCGTTGTCTGGAGACAAGGTGGCTCATGGGGCTCGCTTATGGGTTCGCTTGAGAGGGGCAGAGGCTCTTGAGAGTCCCGAGTATGCTTGCTTAGGAATAAACCCTATTGAGTTTGGTGGTGCTACGCTCAAGTAAATGTGCACGGCATTATATTCGATGGCTAGCCTGATGCGAGTGATTGAGGGCAGAGTTTGAGTGCATTGCCCTGGCTGCTTGCTTGGCAGGGTTACGGTTGCTGATTTCTGAGATGAAAAATGCTAGCATCCTAGATCTTGAGCATGTGCAGACTGCCTTCCTCTGGTGAAAACGAAAGCAGCTAATGACATAGTGCTTTGGGCATGTGCGGAGAGTGCTTTTCTGTGATAAGAATGGCTTTTAAAAGCCTGTAACACAATTTGAATGTATGTCTACTGGTCTTGAGCACGTGACTTACCCTGATGGGCATGACTTCTTAAAAGCCGGGCATGCAGTGGTTCTGAGCAGGTGCAGAGTGTTATTCCACGTAGAGGACTACTGGCTCCTATTCGTTGTTCCCATCTTTAAAATGTCCCAGATCTAAGGAATGATTGCCTCAAGATAATATTCAATTTAAAAAAACAAATGGAAAGTAGGGAATTTGTCATATTCAACTCGGTGCTCTCCTTGGTGTAGTGCTTAAAGCTGCAGGATTCTTGACTCAGGAGAGTGCATCAAAGAGAGAATTTTCTTCAAATTTCTCCTAACAGACAAATGCTAAGCACACACTTTTTTCCTGACTTGGTAGCAGGAGAATGAAATCATGAGTAGTTAACAGTGATAGGCAGGGTGTAAGAGCTTGGGTAGGGAAATGCGTACATCTTCATGGAGTACAAAATTTTAATTTCTCATTTTGTGGTCCTTTTTCCATATGAAGGTGACCATGGCTCAAAGCCTGAAGGACTTTGCTGGGCGCTTGCCCGCTGGCCCACGTGGGATGGGCACTGCCTTAAAGTTGCTGTTGGGTGCTGGTGCTGCAGCCTATGGCATCCGTGAGTCTGTCTTCACCGGTAAATCATTTCTATTACTTTTGCATACTCTTATCACCATCTTCTGTACAACACTTGGTAGCCACTGACTGCTTTTGTCTCTCTACTCCAACAGTGGAGGGTGGCCAGAGAGCAATATTCTTCAACCGCATTGGCGGAGTTCAGCAGGACACCATTCTTTCTGAGGGACTGCATTTCAGGTACCTAGTTAGGGACTGTGCAGTATAGGAAGAATCTTTGTAATCTACTAGGGATTCTCAAGATGGTGTCATCCCCACACCAATATTTTCCAACAGTTCCCCACCTCCACAGAGATTTCCCATTAAAAAAACAAGCCTGAATTTAATTCAAGTGCCAAGATCTTTTTCCTTTTCACAGAATCCTCAAAGACCTCTTGTTAGTCATTATGAAGGAAACGTTTTATCAAATACTAATACAACTTCTGTCTCTGCTAAAGATTACATTCTAAAAGCTTCAAGAAGTATCTACCTAATCAGGAGAAAGTAAGGGAGCAATCCTATGGATACTACACATTGTCTAGAGGGCCATAGGATTTTTCGGTTTTGGGGAACCGAGGTCAGAGTCAGGGCTCCAAACGCAGTTCCTAGACACGGTACTCCCTGCCCCTTCGTAGCCAGTGTGGTTCTCTCTGCACCAGCTATGTCTCCACACTCAGAAATGGAGTGTGGAGGTGATGAAAAGGGGGCAGTCCCAGGGGTGGGGAGGGGAGGAGACCGCGGAAGCCGTTTTACACACCTTCCTGTGTGTTGTGCGGCCCCCTTCTCTCCCTCAAACCATGGCTAGACAGCCAAAAATGGCTGTCTAGCCAAAAATGCAGGGTAGCCGGAGCACGGAGGAACTGGATACTCAGCAGTGTCTGACTTCAGAGGCTTCCAACTATCTCAGTAGGATTTTGCCTTAAGTCCTAGAACTTGGGCCAAAAACGCTGAAGATTGTTTGCTATTTTAGTTCCCACATACGGGAATCAAATAATGCAAGAGGATGCATTTTTCAGGCAGGCACTGTGGCATATTTTTTCTCACACCAAGTGAGAAGAGAAGATTTCTTTTTTCCCACCTACCTGTGATAGACATGTTTTTTCTTAATCTCATATTTGGTATAATCTGTCTTTCTTATTATCTCCCCAGAATTCCCTGGTTCCAATATCCAATAATTTATGATATTCGAGCTCGGCCCCGCAAAATCTCTTCACCAACAGGCTCCAAAGGTGAGGGCATAGAGGAACACGGTGTTCTTTGGTTTTGTATCCCAGCCTTCAAGAAACTCATATTTTTACAATAATCCTGTGATGTAGGTTAGGCTGAAAGAGGGGTAACTGTCCCAAGGTCATCCAAGGAGCTTCACTGCAGAGCGGAGATTGAATCTAGGACTCCTCTGTCTGAGTTCAACACTCTACCCACTACATAGACCCCAACATCATTCTGTTGTCACTTCATGGAAGGGCATATGGTTCTGCAGCTAGGATGTGAAGGGAGGGATTCAGGGCAGCGTGTACAGAAGAGTGCAACTTGGTAAAATCTGGATCAGAGCTAGAAAGAGAAGAATGGCGAACCTCTGGACTGTGGTTGATTTCTCACTCTAGATCTGCAGATGGTGAACATCTCCTTGCGTGTTCTGTCACGGCCCAATGCTGCGGAATTGCCCAGCTTATACCAGCGCCTTGGCCTGGATTATGAAGAACGGGTCTTGCCTTCCATTGTCAATGAAGTGCTCAAAAGCGTGGTGGCAAAGTTCAACGCCTCACAACTCATTACCCAACGAGCTCAGGTCTGTTGCCTTCTCATGCAGGCAGGCTTTACTGACCCAATACCACTTTTCATGGGAGGGTGGGCTAAAACCGGGGGGGGGGCAGTTGTCATGCCATAGGGCTCTGATGTGGATTCAGCATGCTTCCAGGACCTTGGTGGTTACGGATGTTTTAAGGAATTTTCCAAAGGATGCATGGAATGATTTGCAATGCTCCTTTGGACTCTTAAAACTTTGTGACCCTTCTGGGGCTGAAGGAAATTGCTACTTCCCACTGCTCATAGAGATAGATGCTGAGGAAGAACTGTGGGGTCATTACTTCAGGTATCTCTGCTTATCCGCCGGGAGCTGACAGAGCGAGCAAAGGATTTTAGCCTTATTCTGGATGATGTTGCCATCACAGAGCTGAGCTTCAGTCGGGAGTACACAGCAGCAGTTGAGGCCAAGCAAGTGGGTGAGTTGATACTCAACTTCAGTGGAAGGTGGGCTTGTCTTTCATTGTCTATTTTAAATAAAGAGCCAAGCAGTGGTGATTTTTGGTCTAGGGTAATACTAACACTGCAGGAGTGCAAGTAAGAAGTCTTGAGAGAATGTGGATTCACAGATTGATTTGCTGTGTTGAAAAATCTGGTGGGCTAATGAGTTGTGTTCGGTCACAACAGCAAGAACTATTTGGCAGTGTGTTGAAGTTCCCATTGGTGTATTACACAGGCCTAATTCTCAGCAGAATGGCTTGAGTCTGGCTATACTGCTTGGGGGCTGACATGTTGTACACTGCCTTGGTTTTTGCAGAAAGATGGTATAGTAATAAGTACTGCTCCTCCACATTTAAAAAAAATAATCCTGCACATTACTAACTAGCATGTCAGGGAGAAGAGTGGGCTAGAACCGTTCTTCCTGTAGGGCTTATTTTTTAAACTCATAGAGGAACATTCAATTATATCAGCCTCCATCTGCTGTCTGAATTAGTACAGCCCACCTCAGTAAGAACCAGGCCAAAGTCCTGGTTCCTTCCCTAAATTTGTAACAGCATAAAGTAGAGTACCAGGATGGCTACACCATGCACAAATGCCTGGGAGTAAACCCTGTTGAACGTACTAGGGCTACTCTTGAACAAATATGCATAGGATTGCCCATGGAAATGCAGAGAATTTTGGATAGATGATCCCGAGGAAGTTGCTTTTGATTCCCACAGACACTGGTGTGCATTCTTTTCTTCTCTAGCCCAGCAAGAGGCACAACGAGCTCAATTCCTGGTGGAGAAGGCTAAGCAGGAACAAAGGCAGAAGATTGTTCAAGCAGAGGGAGAAGCCACAGCTGCCAAGATGATATCCTTGCTTTGCTGTGTAGAGACAGGCTGCTACAGTTTTCCAAGGAAATGGTCTCTCCTAGAATTGCCAAACTCCAGGCCTTTGAGCTTGGATTGGCCTAAGTGGCATCACCTTGCACCTGTGAAGTGAACAGCATCTGTTCCTGGTTGCTAGGAGGCATCGATGATTTAAACTCAAAGGAGGGGATGTTCTAGGGAGAGCAGCGCATGCAAGGTACTGTTAGGAAGATTACAAGTGCTGAGATTCTGGGAGGTTCCACAGCTGCCAAAAGACAAGCAGCGGCTGGAGAATACTCCCTTCCAAGAATATTTTTTCTCTTTCTGGAAACCCCTCTCCACCCTCCCACCCCGAAACAAGTAAGGTGTGCTCAGTGGATGAGAGATTTGGAATAGGGGTATGGGGAAAGGGAGCACTCCTACCTAATTAAACTTCTCCCTGGGTTACAGATGCGTTGTGTGCAGCAACAGGATGGATGCATTTGCAAGGCAGTGGAGGTCAATCCCAAATGCATGGGTTCTGGAAGGTGGCAAAAGGTTAGAACAGGGTGGGCAACCCCCAGCCCCTGCTGTACCTGTTTGTTTTTAACTAGAAAAAAAGGCAAAGAAAAGTTGTGGGTTTGGGTCAGAAACCACTATAAAGGCTTAGAACAGAGAAATTTAGCTTGTTTTCAAGCTAAATTTGTCCATTCTGAGCCTCTGTAGTGGCAAGCTGCAACTTTCTTTTACTTACTGCCTTACTATTTACTTTCTTTACTTACCTTTTCGGCAACTTTGGTGTGTGGGGGGGTGGGGAGGGCTGGATTTGGCCCCTGGACTGCCCAAAGTTGCCTGCCCATCAGTTAGAAAGTGGGGCCAAAGTTCCAAAGCTTTGAGAAATGCTGCCTTAACCAATTCTTCACATTGGTGAAGCTCTCAGCAAGAACCCAGGTTATATCAAGCTGCGCAAGATCCGTGCTGCCCAGAACATCTCCAAGACAGTGAGTTTTGGGATGATGCCGTTGCTCTCATGCACCTGAACCTCCCTCAAATGCTCCTCCTTCACGAGACCAGGCCAAGTGATGAACCGAAGGCGAATATGATATGCTTCTCCTGATGCCTCTGTGCACTTCCAGTCCTTGCTTATTTATGTTGATCTCTGCAACTTAACAGGGGCCTGGAAGTCTCTGACCCTTGTTTTAAGAGCAGACTCACATCATGTTCAATGTGCCACACCTAGCCATGGCCACTTACAGTTCACAGTGTGCCACAGGCCAGGGAAAGGCTCACAGGAAAAATCAGACGAGAAGCAAAATGAAATGCCTGAGTTCAAAGACTGATGGACCTGGATTGGAAGGAATCTGTGATAGAGCAGGATTAAAGCACCCTGCATTCAGAATTAAGCTGGAGTTTGGAATTCAACTTTTACAGTTTCAAATCACTGTTGCTATTCATTATTTTCTGGCTTCTGGGACCTAATAAAGCAGTACCCATAGCTGTTTTCTTTTCCACCCCACTATAGGCTTTGGCAGCTACCTTGGTTAAAAAAAAAAAAACACAGTTCAAGTGGTATATTTTAACTCTCAACAAAGGATCATTAATTGGTTTACCACCACCATGTTGGTGAAACCTTGTGCTCTGGTGGGCTTCTGCTTAGTCCATTGAACCTCTGGATCTTTGCTAACTCCCTTCCTCTTGTGACTCACAGATCGCTGCATCTCAGAACCGTGTGTATCTTACAGCAGACAACTTAGTACTGAATCTACAGGATGAAGGTTTTACAAGGTGAGATGATTTGCAGAGATCTGAATAGCTCCCTCCAAGGTTTCGTGTTTCTTCTGTGATGGAACTTATGAGCTACATTCCCGTATATGATTTAGGGAGTGTTCTGAAGGCACCAGTTCATCTGGTGGGCATGTGCAGTACCTGGATGGGGACCACTTGGGAAGCCTTTATCTAAGCTGCTTTGAGTTTTTTTGGAGGAAGAGCAGAGTATATATAAATGAGAGAGAGAGAAATACACGCACACAGCCCTATTTACCTTGCTTTCTGGGTGTTATATAAATAAGTGCTCATGTGGTGTTAGTTCCCCAAGCTGTCTGTCTGTTTCTTTATCTCTCTCACATGCACACGCACACACACGTGCATATGTATGTATAACAGGCTCACCAGATATTTCTAACCAGTCCTTTTTTATCTCTGTCCCTTTTCCTTCCACCACCATCTATTTGCTTCTCCGGAACCAGAGGAAGGTAAGACTCGGTATCCTAACTACTTTATTTTTATTTCTTATGACGTGGGGGCTGGAATAGTAGGGCTGCCACCTTTACTTGAGTAAAAATACCTTTAGCTGACTAAAAAGACAGTCCTGGTTAATTAGGCAACACATCTAAACAAAAGTTGTTTTTAATACAACTACTTATAAAGCCAGCAGGTGGCAGATGTTGCAACAGGTGCCATCTTAGAATGGGCATTCCCTCCTCCTCTGTGAGAGTGAAGGGGGAATGCTTCTTCTGAGATGGCCCCTGTTGTGGCATGTGTACCATTTAAAACCACAGCGTGCTGTAATCGGAAAAGAGGAATAATGTTACTGGGAGACGTACTATGATGGGGCTATTGGTTGTAGGGAGGAAGAAGTGGAGAAGTGGATTGGGTTGGGCTTCTGTTAGAACTTATCCTGGGCAGCACACATGAAAAGGTAGTTGATGGGTTTGTAATCACTGGGAAAAGATGCTGCATAGAAATAAAATTTCTAGTAATTTTGTGCCCAACTTTGCAGCTTTGTGGGAGAATCTGTGGGCCAGAGACTACATAGGCGTAGTTATGAACCAAACTAGGCATGAATTCTAGTGAGAAGTCTCCCAACAGTGAGTTTTATTTCTTTTAAGTGAAGTTTAGTCACAGGGGCTATGAATCTGAAGGTTGGGACAGGTGCATAGTCCTTTCCTTGCAGGCTGTTTTTCCAATAAAAAAGGCTTCCTTTCCCAGTTCCTCTATCCCATTTGTGGGAGGACAGATTCAGGAATTCCACATATTTGCCCTCCCCCAAGCTGCTTTTCTCCTTATGGAGAGCAGACAAAACAATGGACATCCCCCTCCCCCCCTCCCCCCCCCCTCTGCTGAAACTGGCAACCTCCTCCAACCGCTTTTCAGTCTTGCATGTTGTCTGCTTTGACTCCGGGGCACATGCTTATTCACCTGTCCCAAAGGAGGGAGCAGTGTTACTATCACATCCAAAGCAGCGATAGGCTTGCTTGCAGGTGGGGTTCAAAGCTGTGCACTCTCAGGGCCAACTCCACTGCTGGCACAGTTGCTTTTGAAGTGGTCTTACCAAAGCATGCATACAGAAAGTGCAGTGCCGGAGTGGGCTGCCCAGAGAAGGCTTTCCAGAAAAATTGGTTGTAACCCTATACACATTTACCTGGAAGTAAGTCCCATTTCTGAGTAGACATTCATAGGATTGGACTGCCAGATAATGCATTTGGATGCGGCTTTTTGTGCATGCATTAATTTCTTGATTGCCTCAGGAAGAAAGTAATTGTACAGATAGGAAATGTTAGTTGAAACCAACCCTGTACAGGTGGGTCCCTATCCCTGTCAAAGATCTCCATGCCCGTGTTGTGTGCATGTTTCTCGTAATCCTTTGATCCCTCTTTATTTCTCTCCCAGTGACAGCCTCCTGTTGAAACAGGTGAAGAAATGAAGCAGAGACTGCCTCCCAGAACCATCCAAGTGACTGGCAGCGTGGGACTTAGGGGCAGCCTTGGTAGCGCCCTGCACATCTCATCTGCCCATATGCATTCTCCTAGGCCTTCCTTTCAGTCGTCATCTTCACTTGTGTCATCCTCCCAGCCCACTGCTAATAAGCCCTTTCTGGCTAATCTGGTTCCTGTTTTCAGGAACTGTCAGCAATGGGAACCAGCTGTAGAATCCAGCTTCGTGATGAAGTGGTGGTGGACTCTGTGCTCCCTTGGGCACTGATCCCATCCCTCTCAGCCTGAAGGATTGGGCAAGCGGAGAGGTTGCATTGCGCTGTCTTCAATTGTATGTAGATCAAATTGTTGCTCGCCTCTTCCTGCTGGGTCTGGGTGAGACATTATGCATATAATAGCCTGCCTCTCACTTCATTGGGTGTCTTACTCTTTCTGCCCCCTCCCCTGCCCCCCATTGAGCACCCAGTCTCAGGAATAGATGGGTCAAGGGGCTTCTGCAAGTGATCTCCGTTTATGTAAGTTCTATTGCCTTGTGATTCACATCTTTATAAAAATAAAATCAGGTCCAAAACCCTTCCGATATCACTGTAAGTGGTCTATGCAAATTCCATTACCTTCACTAGGCTTTTTGCTGAGGGGTGGGGGGGACCTGTGGCCCTCCAGATGCTGGACTGCAGCTCCCATCATCTGACCATTGCTGCACCCCTTGTTGAGATGGATTCAGTTGGTGCACCAACCACCCCACTGCCCAGCAGTCTCCTTGCCTGATAACACAGAAGTGGTCTCAGTGTTGAGGGCTTCTAGGATGTGTGACATTAAGACACTGAGGTTGCCTTCATAGGGGATGCTCAGAACTTCTTGACAACATGGGGCAGCCCAATACGTCATATGCCATGACACATTGCAGATCACACTTGGGAACTGGTGTTCTCATTGAAGCAGGAAGATGGTGGTCTGAAGGTGGGCGAGGTTCCTTTTGACTCCCTTGTCATAATCAGATCACTTCCCTGTGCGGTTTTGATTCACTGCAATTTCTTCCTTTCACACGGGTGGGGGACTGATGAACCAAACCTCCCCCCTCCTCCTCTTTCTGGAAAGACCCGTGAACAAAGAACAGGTTAGGCCTGGCAAGATTGCAGCAGACCACAAAATTTGTATTTTTATACATTCCAGACTGACTCTTCAGCTTCACCTTCCCTTCCCGCTTAACTTAGCTGATGTAAAAGCAGTACAATAGGAATCATCTAGAGCGTGGATGAGCAGGTCCTCCCAAGAGGCTCTGTTAACTACACAGCCTGCAAACAAGGATCCTCCTCCAAACATATGCCAATGTTTCGTGCCAGTTTTGTGCCATCACCCACAATTGTGTACTGATGCATCAAACACGGGCACAATGACCATGTGGCCCTAACAGTAATTTGAAGGCAACACTTAAAACTGACCAGTATCCAAAGATAATGGAAAAAGTTTTGTTTTTGTGAGAGGTAGTTACCGATATAAACTGTAAAACTGGAAGCCGCCACCTCACCTGTTCAAAGTGGATTTGTATACATGCACATTTATTCAGATACAATGTTTATATGTGTTCCTACAAAAAAATTGGATGATAGCCCACTATACTTTTGCCCATCAAAGGTCATTCTTTGACCTTGAAGAACACATGACGGAATACTGTGTCACTTCAGTAGCAGCTGCACATTATGAAGGAAACCAGCATTTTGCTGAAATTTCAGGGATACTTTATGATTATAATAAAGGATCTCCCTATTCCAGGTCATGGTATGAGGAGAAGGCTAACTTCTACGTAACCCTCTCTCCCCAAAATGCATATTTACCCAGGAGGTATATGTAGCGAATATGGTCTTGCCTTCCAAGAATCCTTACAAATTTTACTGAGAGAGCAATGTCAATTCAATGATGTAGATATATGTTGCCCAAATTGTGATCCAGAAGGTGAACAAAGGGAGGGGAGGAATATTTCGTAGCAAAATTGCCTCCTATGTGGGCAATCCCTAAGGGTGTTGTAACAGGAGTTTTGCTTGCGGTATGCTATAGTGTCCCAGAGCAATAGTGAATTGGGTTCACAAAGGAGGCAGACAACAGTTTCAGTACTGGAACGTGTTCTTAAATGGTCCAATTTGAAAGACAAAGGCAAAAGTTAACAGTAAGGAGTGACATTTTAAAGACTATTGGTGATTAAAATGGACTTGGGTGATACCATTAGCTGAGAGGAGATGACAGTGTTGGCTCTGGAGTGTTTAGTATGTTACTTTGACTTGGGTTGCCCAATTAGAAAGACAAAAGGGGTGATCACAAGTTTGTATGAACAAGGTCACAATTTCTGTACATTGTACATAGAACAGGTGTTTAGTTAATACATTAAATTTGTGCGCGCACATCTGTATAAAAGCTAGATAGACTAACAACAGAGTATTTTTAAAAAGTATGTTTTGAGCTAAATGTTTTGGCCTCTGCTGTCATCAGTAGCTGTGCTGTTAAATGGATACCAGGAGTGGCAGTTTGGAATGCCTGGAGACAAAAATTCCTTAGGATAAAACAGAAGAGAAAGAAGGATGACTAGTATAATGCTTAATGTTGTGCCGCTTTACGCTTACGTATGTGTGTGTGTGTGTGTGTGAGAGAGAGAGAGAGAGAGAGAGAGACATAGTCGATCTGAACACAGGTACACATATTCACACATAACGTTCTATCTGTGTACAGTCCATGTGCAATGTACACTAGCTGCTTATCTCCAGGCAGCTACTTACATGTAAGAGAGCATATATGCATGAACATGCAAAGAATTAGGCTACAAATAGGATTGGGAATATATTTCATGCACGAGGTTGACTTGTGGATCCCAAGAGCATCTCAACAGTACTTCTCAGTGCTGTTATCAGTGTCATTAAAATACTCTGTAATGCTGGATGGAAAGGGAAGGTGGAAAATTTGATGCGGACCTAGTAGGGTTGCTAGCTTTTCCTGGCTGGCTGTGCTTTTAACAGCGGCCTGGCAGGCAAGCAAACATCTTCAAAGGGGAACCTCTTCCCCTTATTCGCAAGGGAGAAAGCCCCTCGGTACTCCGCAAGTCTTCAGTAAATAATGGCAACACAAAACTTGGGATTTGTGGGGCAAAAGAGCATGAACTAGCACAAAACTTTGGCAAAGGGTTGGAGGTGATACAAGAATCTGGAAATTTCAGCCTTCACCAGGTCTCGCCTTAAGGGAATGTCATTTTGGAGTTAATTATGCTGTTCAGTGTCCATACTTATTGTATATTGGCATGACAACTAGGAAAATCAAAATCAGGATAGGGGAACATAAAAGCTGGATCAGAACTAGAAAGGTGCATGCACCAATGGTAAAACACTTCATTGAACAACAACATGATGCAAACTGATTAAAATTCTGGAGCATTGAAAAGGGAAACAAAAGTTATACAACTTAGAAAACAGGAGGCTAGATGGATTTATAAAACTTAATACGATAGTACCCCAAGGACTCAATGAGGTCATTAAATGGTTGTTTGTTCAGTAAAATACATTTCTTGCCATGGTTATATTCCTAAGTTACACTGTTAAGATTAAAAATTAAATGTAAGTCCCTTCAGAATACAGAGCACTTTCAACAATAGCAGTTTGGATCCTGATTAAGATCTTTATCAGGTGTGCAATACAGTAAGGCTTGATATATTATAAACTCCACTTGCTAGAACACAGGGTGACAGACCTTGATAAACTGAATTTTGAACATGCAGTGGTAAGTGGCTAGAAATTTGGATATGAATATTTTTCATTTTTAAAAAACATTGAATTTAAATTTTTTTGAACTAGGGCACTTTTGCTCTATGTACTGTTTCTTGCAGAGCACTGTTGTATTGCTACACCAAAAAATTGGTTATCTGATCGGCATATTAAGAATATGGGCATCAATATAAGCAGCATCTGGATCCAATCTGGTGAGATAGATTTGTATGTATTAGTGAGAAATATATTAATTTGTAATACTATATATTAATGGATTAGTTTTCTTAAATAATTAATTTTTGTTTTGATTCAAGCCACTGAGGAAGGCCACACAGGCTGAAAAGCATTTGCCTTTGTTTTGAGATCATTGAGTATGTTTTCCTGTTTACCGATTTCATGAGCATCCGGCAAGGAGTGATATGAACCCCTATTCCATCATTTTCATGTTATGGACTATATATTGACCTTCATTCCTATGCAACCTGTGCTGGGCTTTATGAGAATTTGTCATGCGTTAGATTGTATTGCACAGATTTTGATTTTTGTGTTGTGCTTTTTAAATAATTGGGGATTGTACCCATAGTTCAAATAAATTTTGTGCTCAGTATTTACATTTTATTGTGTTAGTGAGGTTGAAGTTGTGGAAATACTGGCATACCTTTGACTTTTTTTAGTTGTCACACCTAAGGGTACGTCAGTTTCACGATTTGGGTGGTGGCACAAAACTTTGGCACAGGTTTGGAGGTGATAGGAGAATGTCGAAAGTTTTGCATTTCGCCGCTCCATGTCCGGGCTCAGTTCAAAGTGCAGGTTTCAACCTTTAAAGCCCTTAATGACTTGAACCAGGATACCTTAAGGACCACTTCCCAAAGGGAATCATTTGGATCCGTCCAAGTATTCAGATACTTCTCTGACGTCGTCTTCTGTCTTCAAAAGTATGTCAGGGGCAGGTCCACAAGAAGGTCTTTTCAATGGCGCCTTACCTAGGAAGGCTCTTCCCGGGCAGAGGGGGGTGGAGGCACTCTTGCCATCAAGTCTGATGTCTTTCTGGTGCCAGGCAAAGGCCTCTTCATTTGCCCAGCTGTGTTAGACATTTGAGTTTTTGCACAATGTTTTAATCTGGCTTGTATTTTTTCCCTGCTACTACTGCTACTACTGGAGAAGGAAATGGCAACCCACTCCAGTATTCTTGCCAAGAAAACCCCATGGAACGTATCACAAGGCTAAAAGAGATGGCGCCGGAAGATGAGCCCCTCAGGTCGGAAGGTGTCCAATATACTACTGGGGAAGAGCAGAGGGTATTTCCAAGTAGCTCCAGAAAGAGTGAAGCGGCTGGGCCAAAGCCGAAAGGACACTCAGCTGTGGATGTGTCTGGTGGTGAAAAGAAAATCCGATGCTGTAAAGAACAATATTGTGTAGGAACCTGGAATGTAAGATCAATGAATCAAGGTAAGCTGGAGGTGGTCAAACAGGAGATGGCAAGATTGAACATTGACATCTTGGGAATCAGCGAACTAAAATGGACAGGCATGGGCAAATTTAATTCAGGTGACCATCATATCTACTACTGTGGGCAAGAATCCCTTAGAAGAAATGGAGTAGCACTCATAGTCAACAAAAGGTGGGAAAAGCAGTATTGGGGTACAATCTTATAAACGATAGAATGATCTCAGTACGAATCCAAGGCAAACCATTCAACATCACAGTAATTCAAGTCTATCCCCAACCACTGATGCCGAAGAAGCTGAGGTTGATCGGTTCTATGAAGACCTACAACACCTTCTAGAACTAACACCAAAAAAAGATGTCCTCTTTATCATAGGGGATTGGAATGCTAAACTAGGAAGTCAAGAAATCACTGGGATAACAGCAAGCATGGCCTTGGTTTACAAAATGAAGCAGGACAAAGGCTAATAGAGTTTTGCCAAGAGAACACGCTGATCATAGCAAACACTCTTTTCCAACAGCACAAGAGACGACTCTACACATGGACATCACCAGATGGTCAATATTGAAATCAGATTGATGATGTCCTTTGCAGCCAAAGATGGAGAAGCTCTATACAGTCAGTAAAAACAAGACCTGGAGCTGACTGTGGCTCAGATCATGAGCTGCTTCTTGCAAAATTTCAGCTGAAATTGAAGAACGTAGGGAAAACCACTAAACCATTCAGGTATGACCTAAATCATATCCCTTATGAATATACAGAGGAGGTGAGGAATAGATTTAAGGGATTAGACCTGATAGACAGAGTGCCTGAGGAACTATGGACGGAGGTCTGTAACATTGTTCAGGGGGCAGCAACTCAAACCATCCCAAAGAGAAATGCAAGAAAGCCAAGTGGCTGTCTGATGAGGCTTTAAAAGTAGCTAACGAAAGAAGGGAAGCGAAAAGCAAGGGAGAAAGGGGAAGATATACCCAACTGAATGCAGAGTTCCAGAGAATAGCAAGGAGAGACAAGAAGGCCTTCTTAAATGAACAATGCAAAGAAATTGAGGAAAACAACAGAATGGGAAAGACTAGAGATCTCTTCAAGAAAATTGGAGATCTCAAGGGAACATTTTGTGCAAAGATGGGCATGATAAAGGACAAAGAAGGCAGGGACCTAACAGAAGCAGATGAGATTAAGAAGAGGTGGCAAGAATACACAGAAGAACTATACAGGAAAGATCTGAATGTCCCTGATAGCCATGATAGTGCGGTCACTGAACTTGAGCCGGACATCCTAGAGAGTGAAGTCAAGTGGGCCTTAGGAAGCATTAGTAACAACAAAGCTAGCCGAGATGACAGTATTCCAGCTGAGCTATTTAAAATCCTAAAAGATGATGCTGTTAAAGTGCTGCATTCAATATGCCAACAAATTTGGAACACTCAACAGTGGCCGCAAGACTGGAAAAGGTCAGTTTACATTCCAATTCCAAAGAAGAGCAACGCCAAAGAGTGTTCAAACTACCACACAATTGCGCTCATTTCACATGCCAGCAAGGTGATGCTCAAAATCCTACAAGCTAGGCTTCAGCAGTATGCGAACCGAGAACTACCGGAAGTACATGCTGGGTTTCGAAGAGGCAGAGGAACTAGAGATCAAATTGCCAACATTCGCTGGATCATGGATAAAGCAAGAGAATTCCAGAAAAATGACTATTTCTGCTTCATTGACTATGCTAAAGCCTTTGATTGTGTGGATCACAACAAACTCTGGCAAATTCTTCAAGAGATGGGAGTACCAGACCACCTTACCTGTCTCCTGAGAAACCTGTACGAGGGTCAAGAAGCAACAGTAAGAACCAGACATGGAACAACCAAGTGGTTCAAAATTGGGAAAGGAGTACGACAAGGCTGCATATTGTCGCCCTGCTTATTTAACTTATATGCGGAGTACATCATGAGAAACGCCGGGTTGGATGAATCACAGGTCGGAATTAAGATTGCTGGGAGAATTATCAACAACCTCCGATATGCAGACGATACCACCCTAATGGCAGAAAGCGAAGAGGATCTAAACAGCCTCTTGTTGAGGGTGAAAGAGGAGAGTGCAAAAGCTGGTTTGAAACTCAACATTAAAAAAACGAAGATCATGTCATCTGGCCCCATCACTTCCTGGCATATAGAAGGGGAAGAAATGGAAGCAGTGACAGATTTTACTTTCTTGGGCTCCAAGATCACCGCAGACGGTGACTGTAGCCATGAAATTAAAAGACACATGCTCCTTGGGAGGAAAGCTATGGCAAACCTAGACAGCATAGTAAGAAGCAGAGACATCACCTTGCCGACAAAGGTCCGTCTAATCAAAGCTATGGTTTTCCCAGTAGTAATGTATGGCTGTGAGAGCTGGACTATAAGGAAGGCTGAGTGCTGAAGAATTGATGCTTTCGAACTGTGGTGCTGGAGAAGACTCTTACGAGTCCCCTGGACTGCAAGGAGGTCAAATCAGTCCATCCTAAAGGAAATCAACCCTGCCTGCTCATTGGAAGGACAGATACTGAAGCTGAAGCTCCAATATTTTGGCCACCTAATGCGAAGAGAAAAGTCACTGGAAAAGACCCTGATGCTGGGAAAGATTGAAGGCAAAAGGAGAAGGGGACAGCAGAGGATGAGATGGCTAGATAGCATCACCGATGCAATGAATATGAACTTGAGCACACTCCGGGAGAGAGCGCAGGACAGGAAGGCCTGGCGTGCTATGATCCATGGGGTCACGAAGTGTTGGACACGACTGAATGACTGAACAACAACTACTGTCTTGTGCTTTTTTGCAGTACTTAATGTTTTTGATTTAAGTTTCTTGGCCACTCTGAGAAATTATAACCTGAAGAGTGGGATAAAAGTCTTTCAAATGAAATAAATGTTGGCCCTCCCTGAGCCAACGACTAGATAGCCCAGTTATTCAAAAGAATGTAAGATGATGGTGTGGCACAAGAGGGCAGTGCTTCGTAGGAAAACAGTAAGACCTATCCAAAAGTGCATGGCAGAGGGGACTACTGTCCTCCACCTGTAGCATGGAGGGTCCCGGGCAAATGCTGAATCAACAGGGAAGTTCACCAAGTCATTAAGAGCTGTCTCAAAAGCCTTTCTACTACTGGCATGCTATTGTGGCCAGAATATAGGGCAGGAAAACAACTCCCAGCCACTCATGGCAGAAGGTTCTCTCCCAAAGACCTTCTCACGCAGAGCTTGGGTACACAGAATAGAGCCCCGTAAAAGTAACTATCCAGAAGGCTTTCTAGTTATTTCCTGTATTGAGCTCCTCAGACATTCCATAGGGTTGGGTGGCATGAAAAAGAATACCATATTTCAGTCTGTATTCTGTCTAGGATAGCCAACCAGCAGCCTGAATCTGGCCTCCAAGGCAATTTTTCTGGTCCTGGTGCCTCCATCCAATTTTAATCAAGATATCACAAAATATTTTTGCTCTCAGTTTAAAGTCATAAGAAGAAAACTCTTCCGGAACTTCCTAAGAGATGGGGACTTTTCACATTTTAATATTGCATCTTTTAGTTTTGTATGTGATGTTCTGGGGCAGCCATGAGCATCTGTGCCCCATAACTGTGCCCCATCTACACAGAGATGCTTTCTGAGGTGATTCTGTTTAAAACTGGATTGCCATGAATTCAGATTTGCTCCTTCCGTGGCATGCATAGCTGGTAAAGCAGCATATACATTTTTAGAAAACGCCTTTGTGGGGCAAACAGCACCTGAAATGACATTAGTTCAGGGCTGTGTGGGTGGAGTCCCACATGCAGGATGTTTCGGTCCATCTCAAGCCTCATTTTAAAATGACGTATTTTCCCTGTTGCCACTCAGACCAGGAGTTTCAATGCATCCTAATTCATCGGTTTACAAGAACAGGGTTCAGCCCAGGGAAAGGTATCTAAACGCTCCCCATTTGTTTTTCTACACACACACCTTCCAAAATTTCACCCTCTCTTTCCTATTGTGCGTATGTTAACTGACTCCATCTCCTTAAACTGACTTAGTGCCTCAGCTTTAAGTGCACCCTGCCCTAGTTTGCTAGTAGAAAGAATTGCAGCTGAGACCCCCTTTTGCTTCTCCTTGCTCATGCAAGATTTGGTTCTTGCAGTCGGCCCTCTCTTCTAGAAGAGGGGGCCGACTAGCCCTATTCAGGCATTCAAAAAGGGGTTAAAATCAACACTTGAGAAGGCGCACTCCAGCCCTGCCCCCCTCCTTCCTCATATTTGTTACCCTCAACTCATGGGCGGCAACAGTCTGAAGAGGACAGCCTCCTCTATCCTCAGAGGCTCCCCCCGTGAGCACAAATGCTGGGAAATTGGCTTTCTGGCGCACATGGAGATATAGGCAGTTCTCTTCTTCAGACTGAGAGAGAGGGGTGGGGCTGGAGCGCTCCTCCTCCTCCTCCCCAGTTGGATTTAACCCCTTTTGGAATGCCTGAATAGGGCTTAAGAAATTCCACAAATACAGGAACAATGATTGGACAGGCTTGAGTAAACAGGAGGCAAGCACAGAAAGTGCTTTCAAACTGACTAAGTGTATATGCAATTTTGGATAGATCCCTACTCCCCCTACTAACCTCCCTTTTAGTTATGGTAACTAAACCTGGGTAACTAGCTCCATTGCACCTCAACACAAATTCCCTGCTCGCCCCCTTCCTCCTCCTTTGCCCTCTATGCTTACCCGCAGCACTTTCTTTTCCATCCAAAGGGTGTTAGGGACTCCCAGTCTCCCTATGCCCTCCTTGTCTCGCTCCCTAACAAGCCCTTCCTCCTGTGCAGTCAGTGCATGTCAGCAGCCAAGCTTAGCCTCCAGAGACCATGTTTGCAAGAAATCAGTAATTTCCCCACAAAATCAACTCTCACTGAAGGCTCAAGGGTTTATTCTTGTATTTGAATTTCAGTTCCAGTATCAAGTTACTTCCCTCAAAACAAATGTATGCATTTTAAATATGTGTTTGTAATCTACCTTGAAAGGTAGAGTACATCTCAGTCTTCTTTTGAAGAAGTAAGGGAGAGGGAATCCTCCAGAAAAGCCTCTAAGAGAGTAATTCCCTTACGCAAGACCCACGTTGAAACGCGTTGGGAATTCAACTGGTGCAGCTGTTCCTTTTTTGATCAAAGTCAAAAGGTGCCTTTTTAGTGAATGTGTGTCTTGCAGTATGTGTACAAGTTTGTACACATATCTGAAAGGAGCACTTTTGGTAACAACGTAATACTCTCTGGTGCTGACTTCGGCAGTGTAGAGGAGGGATGGGCAGGCTTCAGGCTTGCAGGATCTACTTTGCTTTTTTGTTTTTTTTTACTAGAATCCTGCGATCTACCTACCAGAGCTAGGTGTAAAATAGTGGCACAGGAGTGTGAATATACACTAAAAATTAAGGAACAGGGTGCCTCTAAGCATATGCTCAGCCCAGGAATTGGTGGTCAGTACCAGAACCAAGCTCATAAGTCCTTTCACACTAATACCCACTCCTGGTTTCCCCCAACTGTTCTTTTTCAGCAACTACATTTAAGGTAAGGAAGCTTTTAAGTTTTTGCTATTGTTAACCAAAGGGGAGTCAGAAACACTTGCCAACCTACTGTAAATCATCCAGAGATCTACCAGTAGATCTACTTTTTGCCCAGCTCTGGTGTAGAGTGTGTATATGCACGCTTGTGTGCTGCTCACTAGCAGCACACAAGCATGCATTTTTGCATCTTGAAGCAATTTTTTTTTTTCTTTCAAAACTCAGAATTGGAGCTCTTGGACAGAGGAAGCAGGAAATGGTCACAGCCTCTGGAATGTGCTGCTCACAGCATTTTGCTTCACAGTAAAGCTCCTAAGCAGCTATGAATCACTCCTAGGGGCCCAGCAGTCTTGCTCCACACGGGTCTTGTGCCCCTCCCTTAAATCTGAGTTTGAAAATCCAATTAATAGTGAAACAAAATTAAGTCTACAAAAAAACCAAAACAAACTGGTTTAGTTCCAAAGTAAAGAAATGACTCCATCAGATTAGAAAATCGCCAATTATTTCCAGAGAGCAGTGGGGAAGGTTTGGTTCCTAAACAGAGGTTGGCACGGAAGTTATAGAAGTTGTTGATAGGCCTGAAGATTCAAACAAATAGTGGAAAGAAATTGGACCAGGAAGAGAGTGAAGCTATAGAAGCAACATTTAATCAAAGACAGTGTATCTAACTTCTTGACCTAGAAGGACCAGGTACCTGGAATGGCTGAGGGGTCATGATGAACAGAAGAATCTGGAGGCAGGAGCTGCAGTATCCTGAGAGAACAATGAGATGTGTTTCAAGCTCTCAAAAACTGCCTTTTAAAGGTCGAGCCTGGAAAGCAGTCAGATCTAATGGATTTACTGGTACATGTAGGAATCGAGCGGGTATGGGAGGAGGATGGTCCTCTCACAGCTCCTGTTGAATACCACAATCTGCTCATGAGCTGGGAATGGGGTCCGAGATCCCCCCCACTGCCAAACAAAACAAAGCCCATGCCAAACAAAACAAAGCCCACAGACAGCTAAACGTAATATGAGTGAGTCATAAGAGGGAGAGAGCCACATTCATTAGTCGGAGGAGAACGTGCCATCTGGATCTTCCACCTGAGGCACCAAAATGTATTGGGCTGGCCCTCCGTAGTTCAGTAAACCTCTGGGGGAAGTCCTTAGCAGAGAAGAAGACAATGCCTGCTGTGAATGGAAACACTGAGGCAGCCTCACTGGAAGCCGCATGGCATTACTTTTTCTTCAGGGAGCCCTTTTGTTTCTTCTCCTTCCCTGAAGGCCATGGTGTTTGCCCTTTCTCTTCATTCTTCCCTTTGGCATTTTCTAAATTCTCATAGAGGGTTGGTTCCTCCTTCTGCCTGTACAGAGAAAAAGGAGCAAAGAGGGGATGAGCTAGGCCAAGCTGAACCTGGAATACAGAGGGAAGATAGAACGTGTAACGGGGAGACAGGGCTGGCTCAGATGTATACCAAACCATGGCTTGGTACTCTGTGAACCAGCCTCATGCTAGTACACTCCCTCTTCCCCTCTAACATGGGTATTCCCTCCTTTCCTGGTTGAGGCAAAGCATAGTTTGCTATTTTGTCTCCACCAGCAGATGGAGGATCAAACTCTGGTTTCCAGTCCTGATTTTTAGGGTAAGTGAAAACCATAGTTTGCCAGTTTGCTGTTTTGTCCAAACTGTCATTTGCCTCAAGCCAGGAAATGAGGAAGGTACTCACCATGCATGGAGGGGAGAGGGAAGAAGAAGAAGTAGTGGTCCAGCCAGAGTTATTCACATATTGTCAAACCACATCTGAACCACCTGAGAGACTCCAAGGCAGGAGCCATTGCAACAGGTTCCTGCATTTGTGGTGTACACATACATACCAGCAAGTTAACGGCTGGATCAGCAAGTCATTTCCCATGCAATGGAAAGGTATTGGCCCTTAATCTTGCCCCAACCTTCATACATCATGGGGGCTATTGAACTTTTTTTTAAAGTAGCACACACATCATAGAACCACAAGAATTGGCAAGGATTTTGGAGGTCACCTAGCCTAACCTTAAGTGCAATGCAGGATCTGCAATGCAACAACAGCATTCTGCCAACCGATGAATGTCCAGCCTTTGCTTAAATACCACCATCAAGGGAGAGGCCACCCCCCCCCCCAAGGCATTAGTTCTACTGTCCAACACCTCATACCATTAGGAAGTTGCTCCTAATGTTTAGCTGAAACCTTCCCTACCATTTCTACCCATTGGGAGTTCTAGTCCTGTGTTCTGCAGCAACAGAGAACAAATCTGATCGATCTGTTGCAAGACAACCCTTCAGATATTTGTGGATTGTTATCACGTCTCCCCTTAACCTTATCCAGGCTAAACATACCCTGCTCTTTCAACTGTTCCTCACAGAACTTGGTTTCCAGAGCTCTGTTCATATACAGGTTTATCTTCCATCTTAGAAGTAAAAAGATTTCAGAAACATTTTGAAAACTGATGGAAATTTGCAGGGGTCCAGGGTAGGGCATCCACTACAGCTGTCTCCCATCCACCCCAATCAAATTCAAAGTGAAGAATGCTGAAAAAAACCATAGACCTGAATTTTGTGTGTTTTGGAATTTACCCCAGGAAAGAACAGAGCAGCGTCACCATCAAATTACCACTCTCAAAATGTTACATTTGTCTTCACCATGAGATAGCTATGACTAGGAGAGATGCTGCTATATGCTGCAGCAGTTATGTTCTTACTTGGAAGATTTTCGTGAAGCCTTTGAGTGCGAGGTCTTCTGTGCAGGTGGGTATATTATATTCCCATATTCAGACTCATTTGGTCTTCCTTTCTGAGACTACAAGCAGAAAAAAAGAGGTGATTTATGAAGTGGGAAACTATGGGGCTGTACTGCTATGAATAAATTCATTTCATTCATTCACTCATTTAATTTATATCCCGCCTTTTTTTCCTCCTTAAGGAACCCAAGGTGATGTACATAATCTTCCTCCTCCTCCATTTTATCCTCACAACAACAACCCTGTGAGGTGGGTTGGGCTGAGAGTCTGTGACTGGCCCAAAGTCCCCCAGTGAGCTTCATGGCCGAGTGGGGACTGGAACCCGGATCTCCCGGCTCCCAGTCCAACACTCTAGCCACTACACCACACTGGCTCTCAATCAAATTGATTGATTTGATTTGTACCCAGCCTTTCCACCAAGAAAAATGGCACTTAAGGCAGCTTAATTTGATTAAAATGATAATAAAACAATGCATTAAAACACAGCAATACCAGAATAGAAACAGTATCCAATCCAACAGACCCACTTACACTCTAGAAGCCTGCTTGAATAAAAAGCCTTTGTCTGCTGGCCAAAGGCCAACAAAGAGGGAGCAAACCTGGCCTCCCTTGGCTGAAGGTTCCACAGCCTGGGAGCAGCCACCAAGAAGGCTCTCCTGCCTATATACACACACACGGTGCACTTTGCAAGGCCAGTGAGCACTGGAACCTGGATGTGTATCTCCAGCAGCGGCGCCAGAAGAGGCGCATGAGCGGCTACTGTCTCCATGCTGTGGAGCCACATAACCCTCTTGCCAGGTTCCTCTTACTTCCCCCTTGCAGAATATGCTAATCGTACACAGTAACTGAATGGCAGCTGCCTGCCTGGCCCTGGCCCATACCTGCATAACATCCAGCTTCTTCTTGGTGATCTCTATAAACTGGCAGATGGCCATGTAGATGAATTTGTACTGAGCTTCAGTTTGCACCATTCCCGAGCGCTGGGACCGAACCATCTGAATGGCCTTTGGGATATCTATGTCACAGTCCAGCCCTGGGACAGAACGAGGAAGACAAAGGGGATGGAGACAAGCAGCTGGAGGCATGTTCACACAGACATGTCCTCCTGAGTACAGTGGGGCTCACTTCCAACAAAGCACAGGCGGGTAGTCAGCTAGTGCAAGGGGGCGGAACCCCACCTCTGTCCCTGCATCAGAGTCCCAGCTCCCTGCCTGACCTCCAACTGGTATGTTTTTCCCCACTTGCTTTCTGCTTACTGCTGCGCTCCCAAGTCCACTGACTGCTCTAATGCAGGACTCCCTGTTTTATTCTGTAGTGGAGCTGCACATGCGCAAAAGGAGCAAAGTTCTGCACGTGCTCTGATCTTCTCTCTAAAGGCATCTGGCACCCAGGCAGGCAGTTCATCAGAGAGGGCCATCCTGCCTGGATGCCATATCTAAGCATACCAGTCCCGTCCCCCCGTCCCCCGCCAATCAGGGGGATCAAAAATTGAGTCATGAAGTGGGCCTCAAAGAGGGTGCATCCAGCCAATCAGTGTGCACAATCCACAGCTGAACCAGGCTGCCATGCCTGCCCGGAGTAAGCGACCAGGGGGCTTGCTGGACTGTATTGTTCTTCTTCCCTCCTCCACAATGGGAAGAGCAGTCAGCAGAGCACATTTTTATACATCAAAAACTGGGAAAAGGAAGCTTGGGACATGTTTCCATGACAACGGAAGGAGATGCTGATGGAGGAGCACCAGATTTTTTTAAAGGAATCAGCTTTGCTGTGAGTGGAGCTCCGTGAGCACATTCTCCACACCAGTAAAAATCGCTTCACAGAACATAATTCCTGGTAGGGGTGGGGGTTGGAGTGAACGCCATCTGACTGGCAGGGGCTGCTCAACCAATAAGAGAGGCTTCCCCCCTCCCCCCCTTTCTCCTTTCCCCTGAAAGTCCAGATGCACCTGCATTTCAGGAGCAAGCCTCATTGAGCACAATGGGAGTTACTTCCGAGTAGACACACATGCTTGTGCTGGGAAAGGGGGGGCAGAACACAAAAATGGAAACCAGCCCCCATTTTAACCCACAGGACCTTATTGACCACAATGGGAGTTACTTCTGAGGAGACACTAATGGGTTTGTTGTGGGAAAGAGATGGAAACCAGACCCCGTTTTAATGCACAGTATCTCCATAAGGAAGCTGTGAAGTAGTTGCTTCCTAAGGCAATGAATCGGAGCCTCGAGATGGTGCTTAATCGCACTTAAGGAATTGGGCTTTAAAATGTACCATGTCAATTGAAGTAATTTCTGTGGTCATTCAGAGGGCAAGCCCATTCAGCACAATGGGAGGAAATACCCCTTGACTGGGTTTATGGTGAAAGGCACACCCCTGGGCAGGGCTAGCATAACTGAGCTAAATGCAGAGGCTGGGGCATACAACAACTATACCGGGGAAAACCCAACTTAAGGAAAAGAATTGAACTTTAAGCAGTCTCAGGAACTCCGGTTTTCCCCTGATACACTCCGGGGTGGCTGCTGAATGGTTACGACATCATCTATCCCTAACGACCTCAACACACAGCCAGCTTGGAGTAAATCGCTGGTGGAAACACTCCCTTGGTCTCTTTTTCGACTATTCAGTTAGAAGAAGTGAGTGAGTGTGTGACAGTGTGTGTGTGCGTGTGTGCGTGCATGCCTGTGTGACTTCAATTACGTATAAATTCTGTATGAGTGAGAGTTCTCTAAAGCCTGCCTGGTGGGAAGGAGGAGCCAAAAGATGGAACCAGTCCAGGGACACAGAACAGAAGTGACCTCACCTTTTGTGGAGATCATATCCACGATCATATCAATGACAATGATGGTCCCAGTGCGACCGATCCCAGCACTGTAGGAAAAGGCACAAATGCAGATTAAGGAGAGGCCAATGCATTCAATGCACAGTAAAAGAGGTAAGAATCATAGAATCATAGAATAGTAGGGCCGGAAGAGGCCTACAAGGCCATCAAGTCCAACCCCCTGCTCAATGCAGGAATCCAAGTCAGAGCATCCCTGACAGATGGCTGTCCAGCCTCCTCTTGAACGCCTTCCAGTGTGGGAGAGCCCACCACCTCCCTAGGTCATTGGTTCCATTGTCGTATTGCTCTAACAGTCAGGATGTTTTTCCTGATGTTCAGCCAGAATCTGGCTTCCTGTAACTTGAGCCCATTATTCCGTGTCCTGCACTCTGGGATGATCAAGAAGAGATCCTGGCCTTCCTCTCTGTGATAACCTTTCAAGTACTTGAAGAGTGCTATTATATCTCCCCTCAGTCTTCTCCTCTCAAGGCTACACATGCCCAGTTCTTTCAGTCTCTCTTCATAGGGCTTTGTTTCCAGTCCCCTGATCATCTTTGTTGCCCTCCTCTGAACCCTCTCCAGTTTGTCTGCATCCTTCTTAAAGTGTGGTGCCCAGAACTGGACACAGTACTCCAGATGAGGCGTAACCAGTGCTGAGTAGAGGGGAACTAGTACTTCCCGGGATTTGGAAGCGATGCTTCTATTAATGCAGCCCAAAAGAGCATTTGCCTTTTTTGCAGCCACATCACATTGTTGGCTCATATTCAGCTTGCGATCGACAACAATTCTAAGGTCCTTCTCGCTTATAGTGTTGTTGAGCCACGTATCCCCCATCTTGTAACTGAGCATTTGGTTTCTTTTTCCTAGATGCAGAACTTGGCATTTATCCCTATTAAATGTCATTCTGTTGTTTTCTGCCCAGCGCTCCAGTCTATCAAGATCACCTTGAATTTTGTTTCTGTCTTCCAACGTATTAGCTATCCCGCCCAATTTTGTGTCATCTGCAAATGTGATCAGCATTCCCTGCGCCTCCTCCTCCAAATCATTAATAAAATTGTTGAAGAGCACTGGGCCCAGGACTGAGCCCTGCTGGATTGTACCAAGGTGTAGCTAGCCCAGGACTGTGTTTTCAGTAACTGTCATCTAGATGCCTCTGGAAAGCCTCCAAGTAGGGCATGGCCTTTGGCAGTTGGTTGTTTGGTACTCAGAGGTACATTGCCTTTGCACATGGAGGTTCCATTGGATTGTTATGCCTAAGAGTTGTGGAGAGATCCACCACCCTCTATGAATCTATCTAATCCCTTTTTAAAGGGATCTGAAGCTGTGGTCATCACTACTTCTTGTAAGAGTGAATTCCAGAAGTTAACCATCCACTGTGTGAAGAATAAGTCTATTTCCTTGGGCTAGAGACCCACTTGAGAGGGCCCTCCTTGCCTGGGACTGGACAGATACCATGCACAATATTTGCAGTGCTGGGCAATGGAGGCACTATGTTACCCAGGCACAGAAGCCCACTTCGCACACAGTTGGATGTGTGTGGCAGAGCCTGTCAGCAACAGACTCGATGTTTAGTAGGAACAATGGTCTCTCTACACAAGCAGGTGCGGCTGGAGAGGGTGCATAAGCTCAAGGATTGCTCCTGAGCCCCACTGGATGCTGCTGCCGCCATGTCTGAACTAGCTCTGGGATGCTGGGTCTTTCAGCAGCTGAGAGAAGGCACAGGGTCTTTCAGCAGGGTGGCCCCCTGGGAGGGACTACAGCTCAATGGGATGCATGTTTTGAGTGCAGAAGCTCCCGGATTCTATCCCTGCCATCCCCAGCTAAAAAAAGGAGTCTCAGCAGCAGTGTTGGAGAAGACTTCTTGCTAATACGCTGCCGCCACTTGGAGCAGACAATCCTGATCTTGCCTAGGCCTTGGAGAGCAGGCAGGACTATGCTGGACAGGCCAACTGCCTGCTTCGATACAAGGTAGCTCCCTATCTTCATATGCCCAACAGACTCCAGGGGCTGGCGCAAAGGTCAGCATTACCAGATCTCCATGGACAGGTGAGTGGAAGTCCCCTGTGAGTTTGTGCTGCTCCTCCTCACCTCTCACATGCACATTTCGTCTTTCCTTTCAGACCCAACAATGGCTAGTGTTGTATGAGCACCACGCCATCATTTGTAGCCACAAGAAGGACATTCGCAGACTGTGATTGCTTCTGAAAAAGGAGGGTGCCTGGGATGCCTCGTCTTCTAATGATGGGTAAGAGATTAGGCAGCATCACGCAGGCGTAGGACCTATGAGGGATGGAGAGCCATGCTTCCGCTGGCTTGCTTGATTTCTATACCGCCCAATAGCTGAAGCTCACTAAAATCACAGAGTGCAGAGTAAAACAATATGGAAAACGAAAGCTTAAAGCCACAAAATAACAGGAGGGTGAAAATACTTCTCCAGATGTATTCATTCTCATCCTGCACCATCAAGGTCATAAATAACTATGACGTCGTTTGATCAGAGCTGCTTGCCGCAAACTGCAATCGCAACCATGCCACGGGTTTACAGGGGGCACTGTGATATTTTCTGGATGAGGCGCTTGAGCCAACTGGCAGCAGCTCACTCACCTGCAGTGCACAACGATGGGTCCAGCCCCAGGGACGCTCTCCTGCTTCTGATTGACTTGGGCAAGGAAGCCAAGGACTCCTCCAGGCTCACTTGGCACTCCATGGTCAGGCCAGCTCAGGTACTGATAGTGCCAGATGTCTCTCCCAGCCTCGCCCTAGCAGGCAACGACAACAACACACCCTCATGCGGCTCATGCCTGCTGCCCCTCTGCTGTCCTTCCCGTTGCCCCCTTTGTTCTCCCCATCAGGCTTACAAATCAGCCCTCCTAACTCCTGGGGCAATGGCTGGAGGAAGGAGATCAGAGCATAGCTCTGCCAGAGACTTTGGGCCCATCCGCAAGGAAGATCTCCTGTGCAAACCACATAGACATAACAACTGCATAAGAAAACAGCTGCGCTCTTCTGCAGCTTGCAT
The DNA here is from genome assembly GCF_057233095.1 of Heloderma suspectum. NCBI lineage: Eukaryota > Metazoa > Chordata > Lepidosauria > Squamata > Helodermatidae > Heloderma > Heloderma suspectum. The sequence goes on along the minus strand of NC_139459.1, from coordinate 152,815,891 downwards.
TTATTTCAAGAGGAGGACGTTCCGCTGGATGTGGCCCATATTCATTATTCATTAGTAGTGGAGGAAGACACCATTTGGATTTTCTTCCTCAGGCACCAAAAATGGTTTAGTCCATCCCCAAATTCTCTGAATCGATCTAGTCTCTCAGCCAGCCAGTAGAATCTCATCTTAAGAGCCTTGTGCCAAGTGGACTGCTGTCTCCATGTACTGGCTATTGTGGAGAGTTCTTGGGGTTTTTTCCCACCTGCTGTAATTATCCTAGAGCCAATTAGTAATAGTGCTGGAATTGCATAGCCTTTGCAATCCCAGGTAAACCATGAGACATTCAGATGGACAAGACAAGACCAGAAATCTGAATCTCTGGAGTCACTAGGTGCTTCCAGATGGAGGCCTCTATTCATTCATTCATTCATTCATTCATTCATTATTACACTTATATCCCAGCTTTGTTCCTCTTGCAAGGATTCCAAGGTAGCTGACATGATCCTCCTCCTTTCAATTTTATCCTCAAAACAACTGAGTGAGGTAGGCTGGGCGGAGAGTCAGTGGCTGGCCCAAAGTCACCCAGTGAGCCTCATGGCCAAGTGGGGACTAGAACCCAGATCTTCTGAGTCCCAGTCCAACACTCTAGCCACTACATAGCACTAGCTCTCCTGTGTGCTGGTGCTAACAACCAAAAGGCATCATGCAGCTATTCCATCTTTTCTTCCTTAACAGCTGAGGCAATGCGATTTCACAATAAAAGCCTCGCCTGGAAGAGCTCACTGAAAGCAAAGCAAACGAAGCTGCAGTAGAGTTGTGGGGAAAAGGAGGAAACATGAAATAGCAGAAGAAGAATATGAAATTTCAATGGCTGCTTCCACACTAACCATTTTTTTCTGGAATAGATATGATTAATTAATTAAATTATTACCGAGAAGCTAGATGTTGTCATTGCTAAACTATCGTATTCTACTGATTTACTTGTTGTCCTCCTGACTTTTTTCATGCTTGTTTTGTGGCAGTTTTTCTGAATATAAACACAGTTGCAGTGCCAAGTAAATTACGCTATAGAAGCGCATTCACTGCCATTTAGGCTGCCTTTACACTAAAGAAACCCCCCACAGTCCTCCTGTTCTGGAGCCTTTCCGTATTTATCGCCACCAGCTCCCAGACAGCAACCACATGATTGCTGAGAGGGGAAGCTTTTAATTTTCAAGGTTCTATAGAACACAATGAAACTGCGCCATCTAGTGGCTATTTTAATCATGTAACATTCTGAGTTAAAAAGATGGTACGTTAGTGCCAGATCTTTTTGAGACAAAATAACCAGGAAATACCTCTGGATATGAAAAGGACCTGCAAACTTCTGTGAGTGAGCAATCACAGCAGCAGGATAACAGCTCTGTGTGAAGGAGCCCTTTGACACATATACAGCCTCCTTGCCTAGATCAGGTTCATGGGGAACCTGTTCTTTTGCTGATTGGTCAGCCCTTGTGTCAGTTACAAATCTAATTCCCCCCCCGCCCCCACTTCAATTGTTTAAAAACAGTGTAAATTTATATAGATATAGACAAGTGCCTAACAAATGTCTCATTGGATAAAAAAAAAAAAAAGAACCAAAAACCAAAGCAACAATCCACCTGAAGTACGGGCGGCGGAGGAAGCAAACAGGATTCAATCCACAGGGTGCCTGTGTCTTTTACAAGAATGAAGGGGAGGGGTGCAGAGCTCACACCATAACCAAAACTCCACACCTACTTGTGTTCACAGGTCCATTACTCCATATCCTATAACTCTGGCCAGCCACACGCTGAGGCCTAGTTCACAGTGAAGTGTTAACCTGTCTTGGGGGTGCACCACGTCAGACTGCCAGTGGGGTCTCACACGATTAAAGGCTCCTCCAGACAAGAACAGAACTCTGCACATAGAAAATTAGAGGAGACTAGGCTGCACCCTTCTCCCTGACATGCTCATTTTGTGAGCAGAGAGAACTTTTTGTGTAGAGGAGCATTTAATCATAGGAGTTCCCATCTGTAGTCTGAACTTTCTCAGGCACAGGTATACCACCTCGGTGTGTGAACTAGGCCAGACAGAGTTGTGTAAAGAAGGTGAGGGAGGGCAGTGATTGTCCTCTGTATATTATGTTGCTATGGCTATTCTGAAGTACTACAAAAAAGGGCCACAAAGCTTTTTTGCAGCGTAACTCTGTAGCCATGAGAAGGCTGTAGGACTGTGCTGAATCACCCTGCTCCTTTATTGAAATATCTTCCTTCTCCCCCCAAAAATCTCAAATGGTGCCCCGATTTTGTTTCTAGGTTTGTCCACTCCTTTCCTTGATCTCTATGGATATTCTATGCCTTTAAGAATCTCCCCCCCATGCTGCCGCCCACCCACTTCTAGGACCTCACCTTTGATCCTTAGATGTTCTCCTCCTTTAGGATCTAGATCTGCAAATTATACTGACCATGGCCATCTCCAGAAATTGCTGGCAGTGCCATCACCACATGAAATAACTGCACTGAAACAGTTACTAGCTTATAAGCAAATGACTCCTAATTCATTCCACAATCTAGAGACCACAGTTTTGAGAAAAAGCACTTTGGAAGTATCCTATTTTTCAGACCTTTCTATGGCCTTTCTATGTGATGGTCAAAGCATGTCCTGACTCCACTGCAGCCTGACACCACAGTCCTGCAAGTCTCTCTTCAATGAAAATAGTATCATATTCAACACTGGCAGGCCAATTCGGTGTTCCAGGGGCCATGACAGGATAGAATGGAAATCCCTGTCTGAGGTCAGAGACAGAGCTCTGATCTCAGAGGAGGAGATCCAGTTTTGGATCCCACCCTCTGCTCCTACAGAAGGATCTGTATCAAGTCTCTGATGTTGAAGTCCCTATGTCAGAGAGAAAGAGAAGGAGGATCATGGGTGTGGTGTGGGTGGAGCAGGGGAAGCTTTGGATCCAAAGCCCTCCCAGCACTAGTCACACTCCCGACACAGGGAAATATTTAGATCAGCCCTGGAGCTGGAAATGGTTAAGAAAAAAAATGGAGGAAGAACAACCAATATTTTGGAAATGTTGGAGTACTGCAACCTCGGAGCACTCCAACTCAAATATAGGATTGTGCCTTTAAGAAAGCAGTTCCTTGGTGCCAGGGATCCTGTGGCCATAGGACTGAGTAGAAACCCCTCCAGCTTCTTTGAAGGGGAGATCTGTCTCGGAGCCCCCCTCTTCCCCCAGCTGCTGCGGAGGTTTCTGTGGATCTACAAGGTCAGAAAAGAGGTGTGTTGGGGCTCTGGTGGTGGGCAGTGGGGAGAGAACATGGATCCACAGCTCTCTCAGCCCCCACCCCTTTTTATTATTAAAAACTAAACAAACGTTTGGCAGGACACCTCTGCAAAAGGAGGGTGTGTGTAACCTTGCTGGTGTTCAAGATAGACAGACAGACAGACAGACAGCACTCCCAGGCTGGATTTTTATGGTGGGGCAAGACAGGAGTTATAAATCAAACACACAACTTTTAAAAAGAGACTGGAGGAAGTGAGAGGGTGGGGAAATTTCTTATAACTAATTACAATTTTTAAAAACCATCTGGTAGGCATCTCATGACACTGCATAATTGAATCTATATAGCACTAAAAGAAAGTACAATTATTGCTTGGGATTTCACATAGTACTAAAGCTTCCTAGAGTTTATATCTTTCATTTCTGCCCTCTATTATTCATTCCTTTTGCTCAATTTGCATTACTCAGATCATATAGATTCATTACATGCTAACTGTATTACTAGCCATATTTTTTGTTGGAATTTTGCTTGATTTTGCCTGATTTTTATTTTTTTTTTAATATTGCCTATTTCCCTCATACATGTCTCATATTTTTAAGGTGCTGGTTTGTACCATTTTGTTGTAACTGTAGCAAGTCCTTTCAGGTATGAACTGCCACGGTGCCATTTGTCTCACCTGGTTTGTGATGTAGTTAGTGGGTGACAGTGAGAATCCTGCCTCTGTCCATTGACTTCCTGTCTGCCTGCCCCTCCACCCGTACATGTCCGGAAATGACGTGCCTCTGCTAGCACCATCTTTTAAGTTTCATTTTTAAATCTCCTTGTTTATGCATTCAAGTGCATATGTGAATGAAAAATAAACAGTCTTGTCAGCAATGGCTGACAAGTGGATGCTTCCTCCAAGTCTCTGGGCCTTTGCATGCCTTCTTTCTTTCCTCATTCATATATACACCAAGGGGATAGGATGTATATGAATGTTCTTTCCTTCTCCAAGTGCCTCTCAGCCTGGCAGGTATTCCTGCTGCTTAGACCTTAGCTTTTCACGTAATACTTCAGAATTCTATTATCAGGAGAAGGAGTCAAATAAATATATTTAAAATATTTACTTAGATCGTCAATGAGTAGCAATGTAACTAACTAAAATATAACAATACAGACCAAATACAAATAACCACAAACCACTATTAATTACAAATATAATGTTATAGCTATTAGGGCAGGGACAGTTGCTTTCAGTCTCTTGGGCCCTATCTACAAGGGACTTTTACTCCGGTTCTCCTCCACCCCCAAATTGATAATGTCAGATAACGCATGCTGCTCTCCATAGCTAACCCGGTGTTTCTTGCCCTAAATCCTTTTTTTTTCTAAACTCATTTTGTGTTGTATTCTCCTGACACAGTGGCTTCAGTGCTGATCAGGAGTCCACGTGACCTTAGCTGGCTTTGGTGCAGGCTGGTGGAAGCAGCACTAATTGGCGGAAAGGAAAGTAGTGTGGGGTGGGGGCGTGGGGAGAGCAGAGGGGTAAATATGTGTACCTGGAAATAACTCATTGCCATCAGCTCCGCTTTGCCAGCCCTGCTATTTTAAAACTGTGCAGCTCTGAAGGAGCACAGTTGAGAAAGGCTGGCTCAGTCGCTGCCTCACTTTAAATAGTCATTGGCTGGGGGGCGGGGGGCGGGGGGGGGGAGCCAGCCCTGCTGTTTTGAAGCTGTGCAGCTATGAGCACAGCTGAGAAATGGTGGATGCCTGTCGATTCGAAGCTGTGCAGCTAAGAGCGGGTGGATGCCAGGGTGGATGATTTTCATGAACATGTACTTATAGAATCATAGAATAGTAGGGTTGGAAGGGGCCCACAAGGCCATCGAGTCCAACCCCCTGCTCAATGCAGGAATTCAAGTCAGAGCATCCCTGACAAATGGCTGTCCAGCCTCGTCTTGAAGGCCTCCAGTGTTGGAGAGCCCACCACCTCCCCAGGTAATTGGTTCCATTGTCGTATTGCTCTTACAGTCAGGAAGTTTTTCCTGATGTTCAGCCGGAATCTGGCTTCCTGTAACTTGAGCCCATTATTCCGTGTCCTGCACTCTGGGATGATCAAGAAGAGATCCTGGCCTTCTTCTCTGTGACAACCTTTCAAGTACTTGAAGAGTGCTATTATATCTCCCCTCAGTCTTCTCCTCTCAAGGCTACACATGCCCAGTTCTTTCAGTCTCTCTTCATAGGGCTTTGTTTCCAGTCCCCTGATCATCTTTGTTGCCCTCCTCTGAACCCTCTCCAGTTGGTCTGCATCCTTCTTAAAGTGTGGTACCCAGAACTGGACACAGTACTCCAGATGAAGCCTAACCAGTGCTGAGTAGAGGGGAACTAGTACTTCCTGGGATTTGGAAGCGATGCTTCTATGAATGCAGCCCAAAAGAGCATTTGCCTTTTTTGCAGCCACATCACATTGTTGGCTCATATTCAGCTTGTGATTGACAACAATTCCAAGATCCTTCTCGCTTGTAGTGTGGTTGAGCCAAGTATCCCCCATCTTGTAACTGTGCATTTGGTTTCTTTTTCCTAGGTGCAGAACTTGGCATTTGTCCCTATTAAATGTCATTCTGTTGTTTTCTGCCCAGCGCTCCAGTCTATCCAGATCACTTTGAATTTTGTTTCTGTCTTCCAAAGTATTAGCTATCCCTCCCAATTTTGTGTCATCTGCAGATTTGATCAGCATTCCCTGCCCCTCCTCCTCCACGTCATTAATAAAAATGTTGAAGAGCACTGGGCCCAGGACTGAGCCCTGCGGTACCCCACTCGTTACCTCTCCCCAGTTTGAGAAGGTCCCATTGATAAGCACTCTTTGAGTCCGATTCTGTAGCCAACTGTGGATCCACCAGATCGTTGTTTCATCTAGGCCACTTTGAGCTAGTTTGCTCATCAGGATATCATGGGGCACTTTGTCGAAAGCTTTGCTGAAGTCGAGGTATATGATGTCTACAGCATTCCCACGGTCTACAAGGGAGGTTACTTGATCAAAAAATGAGATCAGATTTGTCTGGCAGGACTTGTTTTTGACAAATCCATGTTGGCTTTGAGTAATCACGGCATTGTTGTCAAGGTGCTTCCAGATGGATTGCTTTATGATCTGCTCCAGAATTTTCCCAGGGATTGATGTCAGACTGACTGGTCTGTAGTTCCCAGGTTCCTCCTTTTTACCCTTTTTGAAGATAGGGACAACGTTAGCCCTCCTCCAGTCATCTGGCACTTCCCCCGTCCTCCATGATTTCTCAAAGAGAATAGACAGCGGTTCTGAGAATTCTTCTGCCAGTTCCTTTATGACTCTAGGATGCAGTTCATCTGGCCCTGGAGATTTGAACTCATTCAAAGTAATGAGGTGTTCCTTGACCATATGCCTGTCCATCTCAAGCTGCAATCCTGCCCCTTCAGCCTGTACTTCGCCTTTGCCAGGGGGGTCATAGACCCTCTTTTGGGAGAAGACTGAGCCAAAATAGGAATTGAGCACCTCTGCCTTTTCTTTGTCATCTGTTATCGTTTTGCCATCCTTATTTAATAGCTGAACCACCATTTTTTCCTCTGCCTTTTACTATGCACGTAGCTGAAGAAAGCCTTTTTGTTGTTTTTAACATCCCTTGCTAACCTCAGCTCATTCTCAGCTTTAGCCTTCCTGACGCCATCCCTGCAATTCTGTGCTATCTGCCTGTACTCTTCCTTTGTTACTTGGCCTTCTTTCCACTTCCTTTATGTGTCCTTTTTTGTTTTCAGGTCATCCCTAAGCTTTTTGTGAAGCCACATTGGCTTCTTCTGTTGTCTTACACCTTTTCTTCTTGTTGGAATTGCTTGTGATTATGCCTTGAGAATTTCCTTTTTTAAAAGCTCCCACCCATCTTGGACTCCTTTTCTCGCTAGCATCGCTTGCCATGGGACCTTACTGATCATTGTTCTGAGTTTATGAAAATCAGCTTTCCTAAAATCCAGGGTACGCATTTGACTACACTCGACTTTTGCTTCCCTTAGAACCAAGAACTCAAGTACAACATGGTCGCTTTCCCCCAGAGTTCCTGTAACTGCTACTTTATCCTCTAAGTCATCTCTGTTGCTTAGGATCAACACCTAAGTTCTAGGAAGAACTTGGAGCACTTCATTGAGCTCGTGTTTGTTTGTGGGGGGGGGGGAAGCCTGTTGATTGGGCGCAGCTGGATGCGCCTGATCTCGTCTGATCTTGGAAGCTAAGCAGGGTCAGGCCTGGTTAATACTTGGATGGGAGACTGCCCAGAATCAGGTTTCCTGCATAGAGCAGGGGGTTGGACTCGATGGTCTTGTAGGCCCCTTCCAACCCTAGTATTCTATGATCAAAGACAACATGCCAGTCGCTCTCCCTCCTCGCCAGCTCTGCATGCTTGCTCTCAGCACCTCCTGCACTCCCGCTCATTCTGCCCAGTCTCCGGGCGGCAGCAGCTGCCTGCTTGCCTGCCCGCCTCATGAATGTGTGCGTGTACGTGGGGTATGTGGGTTTTGTCATGGATGTCTGCTCGTAAGCAAATCCTCCATTGCACTTTGTTGAACACGCAAGGGAGGGGGAGCAGGCCTGCACTCATGGGCTGCTCCGCACCTACGCAATTGCCCAGCTCCAGCGCCCTGCTCTTTTTCTCCTCCATTCCATGTCTCCATTCCATTCCTTTCCACAGCTCAGATTCCAAGGCCTTTAGGAGCAGCTGTTACATGCCCCTTCTTGCCCAAGAGAGGGCCACGGGCAGACAGCCTTCCATCAGGGCAGCTACTTTTTATTGTCTTTGCTGAAGTTGTTTCTCCTTTTAAAAACATCATTGGGTATCAGGATGCTGTAAGCTAGAACACATGCCTTCTCCAGTGTAAGGGGTGTATGTGTGTGCCACATTCCCCTTTCAGCTGTTTTCCCCTTTAATCGACCTTGCAGTTACTTCCCTGCGCTACAGCTATTCCTCTCCAACGCATTTCACGGAGAGAGAGAGAGAGAGAGAGAGCACTGCAGTGACAGGTCCCTGCTAGCACTACTTTAGTGCTACACGTAAGGCTGGGTTTTTTTCTTTCCCATCTAGAAACATCTCTGATATTGTAGTGTAACTTCTCGGGGGCAACACGGACAACTGCCCTGTGAGCAATCTCTCCCCATAGCAGGTCCATGTTTATGATGATATATCATTGTCTTGTTTGCCATGAACAGCTGCCACCATTTTATTCACAAACCATGGCTTCCTCTAGTGACAAAGCGGTTGTTCAAATAGGATCTATTTAGTAGGTCAACCACAAGCAGAGGAAGAGGTTGATTAACATGGGCAGCGCAATTGTGTGCCTCATCCGTCAGATAAAATCATCCAGATTTTTCCAGTTATCTATCACATTTCCTGGGTAAGCAAAAAAAAAGCAAACTAGTGAGTTTTTTTCTGGCCCCTTCTTTCAAGCATAACTAATATTCCAAAATGCTGGGATCAACTGTCTTGCAGCTCTTACTTTTGCAACAATTCTCCAGGCAAGTACTCACGTTAGTGAATGGTGAAAGATGAAGCTGACGGAGTTTATACTCCAGCGCATCATGTTCTCCCGTGTTTTCCACTACGTATGGCCCGTACTCTTTGCTGCTTCCCACCTCTGGCCAGTAGGGGACACACTTGTTCTGTTAGGAAATAGGAAAAAGACGTTTGGAGCTGCAGCTAAAGGCTCAAGTGACACTTGAAGCAAATGTGTCCATTCCACCTCAAGTGAAATTTCTGAAGAAGTTTTGGGACACCAAAAGTGTTTCAGTCAGAGTCCAACAAGGGAAGATCTACATTGCAGCTCCTTTCGTCTGTGAGGCACCTTTGTGTCAGTAATTTTTTCAAAGGCAACTACTGCTCGGTGGGCGCATTCTAATAAATATAGCACAGTATCTGCTGTGTTCATAATGCAGTCAGGTGCCATTCCCCAATGCATAGTGTTGTAACTGCGGGGGAAGTAGGGGAAATGTGAAAGGTCTCATGTGTTTTCTCTTTTGTGTTTATAGCACGAGCATGTGCCACAAGCCACAGCATAGTGGTGCAATTGCAGGGGAAGTGGGAAGTCATGCTGCTGTTTCAGGTTGCTTTTTTTAAAAAAGGCTCAGTAACTGCATGTACACTGCATGTAAAATTTTATTTATATCCCACCTTTTTTCCTCCGTAAGGAACCCAAGGTGCTTACACAATCCTCCTCCTCCTCCATTTTATCCCCACAACAACAACCCTGTGAGGTGGGTTGGGCTGAGAGTCTGTGACTGGCCCAAAGTCACCCTGTGAGCTTCCATGGCTGAGTGGGGACTAGAACCTGGATCTCCCGACTCCTAGTCCAACACTCTAGCCACTACACCACACTGGCAGGAATGCAGATTTAAAAATAAACTGTGTGGTTATTCATAGCTGTGTAGGTATACGGAGAAAAATAGCCTAAAAATAATCAGCGATTTCCTGCCCACAAGTCCCATCAAAATCTGTGTGTGGAAAGAGCAGGGATGGGAAAGAGACAGAAGATAAAGATGTGGGGTGGCAGGGAGAAGATGGAGTTAAATGTTGCAAAACAGATTCTACAGCTTTAAAGCCACTCCCAGCAGTGAGAGTTGTAATACTGCTATTGGAACACACATAAGTGTTTTCCAATAGTGCACAGAAACTGCGGTCACTGAAAAAACTGTCATAGAAGTAGTGTGTGTATGTGTGTGTGTGTGTGCGGGGAGGGGTGGTGGAGGAATGAAATACCGAGGGAGAAACGGCATCAGGATAATAGGTTGGGGAGTACATTGTGTGTCCTGCAAATGAGCAAGACATTATAGTACCAGGATAAAATGCTTGTACAGATTGGCCCCAACTAAACCTTCTTTCAATGGCCCTCCTCTTCACAGGAGTGATTTGGAATGGATAAGCAGCAGGGAGACAGAGAGGGAGCGCTTAACCTTTCCCACACCTGCTGTTTTTCCACTGAAAATTGGATCCCCCATCCACTTCCACCCCTGTCTCCCATGGGGCACATGCATCTGAACAGTCAGAACAGTTGCTGGTGGTGGTCAGTTTTCAACAGAAGAGTGGTGGGCAATGAAGGAAAAACACCAAAGGCTTGAGCATTTCTCTGCTGCAACTGACCCCCTCCCTACACGGCTTTGCAGCACAGAAAAGCCATAAAATGCTTGGCTAGTACATTCTCAGACTAGTGTCATTTCTCGGGAGAGTTTTTCACATCCTTACAGGAGATGAACACTGAAGAAACAGCAGCAAAAGATCAGGTATACTGAAAAGGTAGAGGGCTGGATGGTAAGGTACTCTGTCATGGGCCCAACTTACCCTTCCTTTCTCCACCTCCCGGGTGGTCATCACGATGATGCGTGAATTTTCTTGCCACACCATTTGCCAGAAGTCATTGATTGTTGCATCCAAGCAACCTTGGCTGGCAATGTAAGTTTTATTGCATTCCTCGGGGCTGAACAGCTTGTTCTGGAAAGGAATAAGCAGGCAAAATAAAAAAGGCCAGGAGCAAATCCACCCCATCCCTTCTTTCTTTCTGCCAGGTATGGCAGAAGACTCTTCCTCACCTTGATGTAGTTGGCATTGATATAATCAGACCCAGAAACATTCATGTCTCTGTCTTGGAGGATCACCCGGGAGTGGTCAACTAGAACAACAGGCAGAGTTAAGACGTCACTGCAGAATGCCTTTTGTAAAAGGGGCTTTTGCAGCCCACTCCTCCATGGCCTGGGCTAGGCATAGCAACCCAGGCACTGTAACAAAGCTATATAAATCAGCTCTCTCCCCTTGCTGTAAAACAGGGGTGCAGTACTTTCAGTCCAGAATGGGACACCCCAATCTGGCCCACACAGCTCCAAGCCCCACCCCCTGGAGGAACCCCAGGAGGCTGCATGGGCTGGATTGGGGCACCTCGCAGTCCGGATTAGGCCTGTGGGTGGCGGTTCTGCACCTCTACATTAAAGGGCCAATTAAGATGGCAGTATGCCCACCAAGTTAATTGTTTATGGAGTCATACAGACCCAGAAAGAGAACCTGATACTCTATAACTTATGGAGCTAACTACCAGTATCTTAGAAGGTTAGAAAAATGGTTAGACAGTTTCATGGAGGATTGGTCAGTCAATGGCTATTAGCCACAAACGCTAAAGGAGACAGGGCATCTTTCTAATAATTTTTGAGGGGGCAAACAGCAGGATAAGGCCTTGATGCCCTGGTGGCCACTGCTGGAAACTGAATGCTGGACCAGAGGAGTCTCATCCAGAAATGCATTGCTGAAGTTCTTATTTCCTAGGTCCCATGGGCAAGTGCTCTCCAGAAGTATCCTCCCATCTCCACTTCAGCAATGCTACCTAGGGGGAATTCGAGCCAGCCTTTCTGGATGCCCCCCCCCCACCTCCTCTTTGTGGGGAACCTTCCCTGTATGTAGAAAATTAGCACTGGTGGGTGGGGAGAGGAAGATTCTAACTAGCCTTTGCTTTGTGTTAACTTTCTGCTCTTAGGGAGCTGTTTCACTGTTTGTTAAAGTAGGGGAACACTCAAAATAGGATCCTCCCTGGGCAACTGAAATGGTACACTCCATTCTGTCACCATAGGACTTTCCAGCACCTGAGAAAAAAGAGCCTCTGGGAAAAGAGAGGTTGATTCCAGACTTACATGGCAAGATGTTCTTATAGCGGTTCTTGCCCTTGTTTTCTGGTCTTTGGCCCTCATGCCGATCATACAAGTTCTTAGTCTCTTGTTTCTGCAGGCTCTGAAGGAGGAAGAGGTGAAGAGGGTTGTTTAATGATGACAGGCATGGTGAACAGCTGGAGGAGAGGGACGCATCAGAGGGAGAGAGACAGAGAAAGCACTCATGGGGGTGCTGTACTTCACAGAGGCACTATTAAGTGCTTGGCTATGGATTATGGGCCCTCTGGGTCAGGAAATGACCGATGGGGGAGGGGGCGGGTTCTAGGGCAAGGAGATCCAGCCCTGCTTGAGGCATCGCTCAGCCCCATCTTCTCTTCCTCCCTCTGTTGCCTATTGTGTCAAACCTTAGGTAGTTCGTGCCTCAGGGCAGGCCTTTTTGTATATAAAGTGAATGCCGGCAGTGCAAGCATGCCCAACTGTAGTAGGGGTTGGGCTAGAAACAGGGCAGGGGTTCTTGGGCCATGGGGGAGGGCCCAGACCCTGTGACACATTGCTAAGAAGAGCAAACGCCCCAAGTCTCCACTCACATCAAATTCCTCCCAGAAACCACCTTTGGCTGCCTCTTCCATTTGGCTTCTCTTGTTCAGCATTTCCACCCTGTTCTCAATGTCAGCTGCATTCACTCGGGTGGCATTGAAAGGCTAGGGAAAGAAAGAAAGAGAGAGAGAGAGAGAGAGAGAGAGAGGTGTGGGACAAATAGATTACTCTCCTCAAGTCAGGAATAAAAGGTAGGGGCAGGGAGCCGAGCCTTCCAGCATCTCAGGGTCCAGACTGGTTTGCATTACTTAGTGCCTGCCTACACATTGCACTCATTACATGAAAAATGCAGCTCGTGGCTTACCTGGGGAGCAATGTGGTGGTGGTGCGTGGTCCAGATGGGGAGGTGGGGAGGGGGCAGCTGCGCCAAGTGTGCGAGTCTGCCAGAGGCCGTGAAGGGTGGGGCCTCCCACGTGTCTTCAGCATTGCCATCGCCGACTTCCCCACCCACCCACTCTAGAGTAGCTCATTTCTTGCCATGGATTACGGTTACCCACTCGTTAAAGGGGCTGGGAAGACATTTTACCAGCACACAGATTGGCACCATGGTTCAGGGTTTTCACCTTCCCCATTGCAAGAATGATTGCAAGAATGAAACACATGATCTTCAGGAGAGCCCAGAATTCTTAACAGGCAGATCCTGGCTTGCATACGGTTACTTTTCACTTGGTGAATGTAATACACAGTCAGGCTCTTTATAAGAAGCAACAGAAGATACAAACCAACTTGAAAAGTATTGTATTTGAAGTGCCATCATGTTGGATGATCTATAATGTTAGATCTGGGGTCTTGCACACATGTAGCTCGCCCATTCTTGTACTCTTTTTATTAGCAATGTATCTTTTCATTCAGGAAAGCTTTTGCGAGGTTTCACCAAAAAACGTGAGCTGGAGTGTTTGTTTGCTCACACTTCACGCGTTGTGCAGCAGCACAGCCACATGTGATCCTACGTAGACATGGGGCGGGGAGCACTCACCAATCTAGACTCCCTGGCACATGTACCTGTGCATACTGCAAGGTTTGCAGACACATTTCTTCCATGCATACATGACCTATTGATAACATAATACATTGTATCTTGTAAGATCTTACAATGTATTAAAGCATCTTTCCACATCCGCTGTAGTATTTTCTAGTCCATAAATATGTCCAAAGTCTCTCCAAAAACAAATTAATGTTTTCCACTTATTTTGAAACTCCAAAATCTGATTGTCACTAATGCTAGGTTCAGTATCAACAGTCCTTCTCCCCCATTAAGGCTACATCCCATATCTTCATCAACCAGCTCTTCTTACCTGTTGAAATATTCACATTTTCACCAAGCAGATCTTGTCTGCTACCAACAATAATTGCATCAGACCATATTGTTCACTGGTGATGTATTTCGGAATATACCCTAATAACTCTACTTCAAGGGCATCCCATAATGGGTGACCAGTTATAATATTGGCATTTCATAAAATTTCTTGCCTATAGTTTCTTACACAGGAGTAATCCCACCACTCCCTTCCAACACAACCCCAATACCTATGCTAGCTATTTTAAAACATTTCCCAGAGAATTAGATACCATCTAGAAATTATCTTCAAATGTGCCTCTCAAAGTTAAACACATAGAGACCACTGTTGCCACTTTCCAGATATACTGTCAAAACAGCTATTCCACTTCCCTCACTTTGTTCTTCTATTCCTCCATATATCTACATTCTTTCTAATCTAATGCCACTATTAGTATCCCCTTACACTTGGCATTAACAAAATCTGTGGTTCAAATGTCAGTTTACGAAGCTGCTTCTGCTCCGTTATCCCTCTTACTAAAAAGCATACTTGAAAGTACTGAAACACTGGTACTTTTACCCTTGTTCATCTACAGCAGGAGTGTACAGCCTGCAACTCACATGAGCCCCCGCCCCGCTCCGCACCCCAGGCCTGTTGGTCTGCTCCCATTACTGCTGCTGAAACCTCCCCCCCGCCCCGATCAGAGTCTCTGCTTCCACGCTGCTAATGGCAGAGGGGGAGCAGCTATCCCAAAGCAGCCTCTGCCCACCCTAGTGCTCTTGCACAGGATCACTGGGATGGGGGCAAGGTTAAAGGCACAGCCCAGAAAGCAAGAGCGAGGGAGCGGGGGCACATGCATGTGTGGCCCCCGGCTGTCACTGGACGCAGCCCTGAGGTCCAAAGAGATTGCGCACTCTCAGTCTTCAGGAATATCATGATAGCTCATAAAGTTTCTGTAAGCCCATCCATCTCATTGAAAGAAGCTTAAGGCATTTACTGATGTTTTCCAGCACTGCTCTCCAATCAAAATCCTTAGCAAAAACTATCCCAGCTAAAGAAAATATTTCTGGGCTCCAACTTTTAATATACCTATTCCACATTTATAAGAAGTTAGTTATCTGAGACTTTGTATTTTGTACATGCATTGTACTTTCTGTAGGCCACATCATATAACATAATGGGACAGAAAAACTCTGAAGTTGGTTTAATTTTAAATTGGGTGGTTTATGGTCTTTTTTCCTTTCTTTTTTAACCAATACATTGTTCACATTATTATTTTTCTTTAGCTCACTTTCTCTTGGATGTTCCTTCAGATATTTTGAAGAGAAGTAGTTAACAAGCTGTATAAATAATAAAAAAATGGGATGAGTAAGCAAAGGTGAGATAGACTTCTGTGTGTGTGCATCCACATTTACCTGTCTCAAATATACATAGGATCCAGAAGCCTCCTCAATACCTGTCTTCTTAAAATGCTCCACCAGGTCAGCCAAACTTCCAAACTTTTCTGTGCCCCCAATTGTGTACTTCCCCTTCTGGAGGAAAGAAAAAGGGTTGTTATTCATTTCCCTTATATACGTAACACCTCTCTCTCAGTAAAAAGAATATCTGAGCTATTATATTCTCAGTGTTGTGGAACGCTATTATTAAGACCAGACTGTGGTGTCAAGTGGCAACCCTAACATTTAACATTCATACAGGAATTAACATGGACCATAATCCACCAGAATGTTCTCCTGTGGATGTGCAAAACCACTTTTAGGGAGCTCCCATTCATTTCAGTGGGGCTTGCACAGAAGAACTTCCTGGTGGATTATAGCCCAGGCATCTACACTTCTTTGTCTTCCTCTTTTTGTGCCCTCAAGGTCACCCAAAATCAGTTGCCTTTAGTTGCCATCTCACACTTCCTCATGGGAAGGCCACATCTGGTTATAACACTGAGGGACAAACTAATGACTTACTTGGCCTCTCGGTTCTGCATCTGACCAACTAAATGCTTGACGACTGGCTACGAAGAACTGGGCCTGCCTGGTCATATCAGTCGGCTAATCTGGGTCGCTAATTCCAGTTGCTGCCCATAATAGCTGAAGTTTCTTGTGGAAATCCACACGATCTTCTTATTTCACTCTCAGATTTATCATGGATGCATTCAGCTCAGTAGCTGGTCCCCAGAGAGTGTCCAGGGAGCTATGGTGACCAGTCCATCTCTATACAGCACCTAGATTATCTATAGCTGCTTAAATACAGGTGCTGTTAAAGATTACAATTATCTAGAATTTTTGTCAAATTTGGGGGGGTTGCCCCAATTACATTAATTTCAGATTTCAGGCCATCCAGAGTCTATGTCCAAAGTGAATCTGGATCAGCAGCAATTCTAAGAATTCTATTTAATTTATTTACAGTATTTATATACCATCCCCAAGGTGGTTTACAATAAGAAATATTAAAATAACTATTTGAAATGTACATGTCTAAAAAAAAAAATCTAAAACCATAAATCAAACAACTAAAAACAACAACTAAGAATAAGAGCTACAACAGCAGACTGTTCAGATTAAAAACACGCACCAATACATCAACTTCCAAAAGCTCAGTCTCATAAATATCTTGGGGTTGGGCTCACAGATTTGTAAATGGGCTTGCTTAGAGGCCTCCACCCTCCCAATGGCTCCCTCTTAGTCTACGCTGACCAGCAATTCATAATGCGAAGGAAGCAGGTTTCATGGAGGCCTTGGACACTGCCGGGGTAGTTGGACATTATGGAACCTCTAACTCCCATGATCCCCAGCCATTCTGAATGCACAGTGCACATACAGGACTATCCAGAGTCTCCCCAAACCTTGTGCAAATCAGATGGATCATCTTCACTGCCCCTACTTCACATCAGTTTCTGGTGAGAAGACACAGTGGAGAAGCTCATATTTCGTACTCTAAGGGATGATGACTTTAGAGAGGCCCTGTGATTGCACTTCCTAGGATAAAAGAGCCACCTTGGACGTTACTATGCATATGTGGAAGAGTCTTGATGCCACCTGCCTCCAGTTAGCACAAAGAAGGGAGAGGTGACAGAGAAAGCCTAAACCACAGTAGGCAGGGCACAGACGTCACAGAAGCACGGACGACGTGTGCCTCTTGATATTATTTAGACCACAATCTCCTTGAGGTAGGGACCCACCTTTGCTTATGTCACTCTGTAAAATCATGTGCAATCATCCACAATCAATCTGGAGTTATCATGAATCTGAGTGGGGACCGGTTGCTCATCGCTGCACTTAAAAAGTAATAAACTGTCATTGGTAGGGTTCCCAAGTTTCAGGTTTTTACCTAAAGATTCAGGGTTTTAGCCCCCTTCTAACAGACAGAATCAAGAGGGAAGGCTATTTCCTGCTTGGCTTGAGAGGTTTTTGCCATTTGCTCTGCGCCCCATGTCCATCAGGTGCGACCCTGAGCTACCTGGCACTGTCAGGCTCTTCCCCTCTTCTACCAGGTGCCCTGACCAGGTAGCACTGGGCTCCACCCCGACTTCACCAGGCTCCATCCCCTGCTCTGCCAGTCATCCTTAGCTCTTTGGCTCTCTCCCCTGAATCTCAGGGGACTTGACAACACTTGCCATTGCCAGCATTTTCCGTGGCCCAAGAACTTGGGGTCCCTTTTGGACCGTCTTCCCTTTTCGTTCAAAGTGCAAGCACTACAATGTTGCACAGGTCATCTGCTTCAGCCATCACCGCTGCCCAAGACTCAGACCTTCACCCTTATCCTACAGATTATACTTCCTCTCACTGCCCAGTGGTTTAAATTGCAGCTACTGCAGACACATATGGACAGATATAACAGCCAATGTGGAGTGTTGGATTTAGGACTGGAGAGACCTGGGTTCAAATCCCCATTCAGCCACAAAGCTTACTTGGATCAGTCACTCTATTGCAGTTTAGCCTATCCCACAAGGTTGTTGTGAAGATAAAATGTGAGGAACCTGCCTCAAGAAGGGTGGGATACAAATATGTCCAAGGAAATAGCAATCAATACATAAATTAGACTCAAAGGATTCCTGGTGGCCTCTTAATCTGGGACCATGGCACAGGGAGAGAGGCCAGCTGAGAATCCTGGTCCTGTGGGAACACAGAAATTTTCTGCTCCTCCTCTCCCTTCTCTACCCCAGCTTCTCACCTCACACATGATCTTGACATGGGTGACTTTGAATCGCACTTTGGGGGTGCTGGTGGCTCCAGTCAGAGTAGCATCAGTCCCAGATTTAGGCTGGTCAGTTAGGACAGACAGCACAAAATCACCAGGCTTGCTAAGGCTCTCACGCACCAAGAAGGTCCACGGTGCAGCCTTGGCTTGGAGTAAGGTCTCAGCTGCAGGGCCAGAAAGATGCCCATGGTACCACCTGAGGACAAGGAGGGGAAAAAAGAAGCAGGCTTTGGAAAAAGAGGGTAACAGTGGCTGGAACATGATCAGAGTAATGAAAACAGTGTGTGACACACATGGCCCAGGGACAGGAAGGAAAAGAGGGAGAATCAGATGATCTGGCAAGCCTAGTGTTATCCAAAAGTTCACGTGGACCAACAGTTTAATATCAAAGTTGATTTCTTTCTTTCTTTCGCATGGGCAGTGAAACATTTTGGGATGTCTCTGTCAGTAGCCCTTATTGTCACTAATTGCCTTCCAACATTATCTGATTTTGTGCACATGCACATATTTAGTAAGCTCTACTATCAGAGGCTTCTCTTTCTAGCCTTTTCCATTTTTATTGCACGTTCAGCATTTTTAAAGGATGTGCAATTTGTACACAAATGTCTTTGAATTAAAAAGAAAAAGCGGTTTGCCTGTCCATGAAAAAGTAGAACAATGCTTTATTATGGGAAAATGAATCACACCGCAGATATTAGTGACACAGTAGAAATTGAAAGATTCACAGAGTTCTTAGGAGCATACTGCTCAGAGAGAAAAATGTGACCCCTTAGGGAGGGCTGTGCTGCTCTGAGTCCAGCCCACAAAAGAAAGAAGTCAGCTCTGGGGAGGAACAGGGCCTTTTCTGGGGTAGCCCCAAAGCTTCCACAAGGAGTTTATGTCAGTGCATCTCCATTTCAATAACAATATTCTTAATAGGACTGAATACTTATATCCTAACTCTTCAACCTAGAAGTACCCAAAGTGGGTTACAAAAACAAAACAAAAAACCAACAATAATACATTAAAAATAAACATGCAATATTAACACTGAAGAATGAAATTAAAAAACACACACAATTAAAATCCTTAAAAGCAGCAGAATTAGATAATAACATCCTGTTTGCTTAATAATATAATGCTCAACATAGCAATGGCAATATTAGTAATAATTGTTAATGATAATGATATACAGAGCACCATTCCAATTGTTTCTTGTACATTATCTCAGCAATCCTTGTGACAATGCTGCAAGGTAATAAAACCCACAGCCATGGAGTCCATTGGAGACACCACTGGCATAACCAATCATGCAGTGGCATGCCAGCAATCCCCCCACCCCTCAGTTGCCAGGCTCAGAAGAATCCAACAGACATGCAGTGATGGGGAGACAACCGCAATGCCACCCCTTTTGAGCCCCTCGGCCAGCAGCGGGGTTGTGCTAGTGTGATGCTGGTGCGATGTTATGCTGGTGTGGGGTTCCCACTGGTGGTGTATCTTATTAACGAATCTTTCGGTACTCGGGATTTTCATCGGGAAGCACCAAGTAAGGACAACCTCAGAAAGCTAATGCACATTGGATCGTTCTGTTGCATGCTCAGGCACTATCTAGATGTGACACAGAAATATGCTATTTGAACTCTGTGCGGAGAAAAGCTGTGTGTGGGGGAAGGATTTGGAGCAGAGAGGTTGTGTTAAGTGAAGCTTAATACCTCCCACCTCATGCTTCTCCTCTCAACATTTCTGTCTCCCAAAGTGGCTTTTCTTTCCTTTTAAAAGAAACACCACATGGTGAGGTGAACTATGGTTCACTGGAGAGCAATTTTGGGCAGAACAAATGACTACTCTGACACCTGGCCAGCCGCAAAGTGCCTTCACTTCAAGGGGCGCCATTTCATATCTAGATAATGGAGGGCGGGAGAGAGCAAGAGATATATTCTTAGATATATTCAAGATTATGCGGTCTAAAACACACAAAAGCAACAGCCACCACCCTCTCTAAATAGCATTCCTCATTCACCCCCCCCCCCGAGGTCTCCATCACCAATGTCATGTGAAATGGCTGAAGTAGAAGGCACTGTGTGTTTCCCATTTAACCAAAAAACACTGCAGTTTAATTATATTCTTTGCCCACATTTTGTTTGAAAAAGTACCGCTAACTGCCTCACTGTTGATTGATTGATGGATACACACACTTAACAATTACTTTAGAGCAAGCTCCTAGTTCTCTTGTTTTCAGACAATACATTTAAAACCAATGCAGAGCTTTATTTATATATGTATCACCCCTTAACAAAAGTGGTCAGTAAAAGTTAAAACAATAAAGTATACAAATTAAACATAAACAACAGCAGAATAAAACTGAAGTAAAACTAGGGATAGGGAATAACACTAATGCAAGAGCTCTAAAAAGCATCAATGTTTTTTAAGACTAAAAGGTTTGGGAAAACCACAATGTAGACACCAAGTGAGCCTCACTATTCCACACCTGGGGTGCCACCATTGAAAAGGCCCTTTCCCTAGGAGCCACCTGCCTCACTTTATTTGGCAGGGGTACCCAAGAGGAACCTCTGAAGGGTCCTTGTATGGACTGAGATGGGTTGGCCCTCCACCAGTCCACTGCTGCACCCAGGCATGGATTCAGAACATCCACTGCCTCACCTGGGTTTGAAGCAAAGGAGAGACAGAGCTGGGATCATTCAAGTATCGATGATCATTCAGTCTACACCTCCAAATAAAATGTTCTAGCATTGCAGATGTTGAACAGCTTGCAGGATATTGCTCTGTCCAACCTGGCAAAGGGCAGAGCAATAATCCGCCAGCACCACTTTCTGGAATCAGTCCACGTAGGAGCAGTACCCACTCCCCAGTTGATCTGGATGGCCTCTTTTACGGTGGACAGTATTCAAAGGACTCTCTTGTCCACTTCCAGTGTAAAGATAAAGAACCATAAGAACTCTCACAAATCCACAGTGAGCACCTGGACAAGAGGCTGACCAATCAGGCTCACAGGACCCCTGTTCAGTGTTTTATACAGCGTGGTGAGACATACTGTAGTTCTATTTAGATTCTAATAGTTATTTCTAAATTTACATCTATTTAAATTAATAGTATAATTAAATAATAATATTTAAATTAATAAATTAGCACACACAAATCACTGGTGATACATTTCCTCTTTTTTGGTGATGCATAAGTGGCGACCCTGCATTGATCCCCCCCCCCTCGCGTATGCAGATGAATAGCATGCTCAGTGGTACTGAAAGCCACAGAGAGGTCCAGAATGATCAACAAGGTTGCGCCCCCAAGGTTGCTCTTCTTTTGTCAAAGGTCATCCTACATGGTGACTAAAGTAGTTTCTGTTCCAAAATGAGGCCTGAAGCCTGATTGAAATGGATCCAGAAAATCAGTTTAATCCAAGAGTACCTGACGTTGGTCAGCAACCACACACTTGAGCCCAAGAAGGGGATTCTAGCACTTTGCCTATAGTTGTTTACATTTTCCAAGTCCAGAATAGGTTTCTTCAGGAGTGGCCTAAATACAGGTTCTTTTTAAAAAGCTGGTACCACTCCCTCTTTCGAGGAGGAGTTTACAGCCTCCTGGACGCAGCAAGACATCCCCTTCCTATTAGAAGTGTTAAGTCATGAGAGAGGGGCAAGGGGCAATTATACAAGTGGGCAGCCAGATTTGGCCAAATCCCTTGTCCTTCAGTCCTCAGCAACTGAAAATAATCCAATAAAGCTGGACCAGACAGTACTCTGAACACCTTCATTAGTGAAACTGTACTAAATGTGCAGTCTAACAGCCTTTCTACATGAGGCATATATTGTGCGCTTGTGTTTTCTCACTCACAGTAGTTTGCAGGTGCTTTACACAACATCGTCATCCTCCAATGCCTCTCCCATTCTGTGCAACTATTATAGCATGTGTGTTTTTTCTAACAAGGAAAGTCTGAAATTTCTGTGAATGGTGGCATGAAACCCTGGTGTATTTGTGCAATTCCGTTCTAGCAGAGCGCTGCCTAGTGGTTGTGTAATGGAACATATAGAAAGGCAGAGAAAGAAAAACCCCAGTGCCATGCCACAACTGCAGGAGTCCTTCTCAGAGGAGGGGCTAGAGGCCCCAGAAGACCAGGGTACCCCAGACCAGGGACTGCCACCAGACCCACAGGAGCCTGGATCCTTGGGGGAGGTGGGTGCAGGGCCATCCCTGTCAGGACAAAGGGACTCTGCCTCGGAGGCAGAAGCTGAGCCACCCCCTGATCCCCAGGAGCGTCGCTGCTGCAAGCGACAGGCTAGTAAGATTCCTATGCAAAGAAGTGCTCACCTCCAGAAGAGGTCTCCTCATGAGAAAGGGTCTCCTCAGAAGTAAGCTCTGGGACAGGAGCTCTGATTGCTGCAGCTGAGCTCTGGGTGGGGTCTAGCGGGCTTTGGGCTTAAAAGCCTGCACTGGAAATGCAGCCGGTGGTGGAATTTGGTCTATCCAGTTTCTGCTGTGCGCCTTGCCTGGATTGGGCCCTGTGACTGCTGCTCTACTAACTGATGATTTGGGCTGCCTAATGACCCTGCTTCTGGACTGCATAATGTACCTGACTGATTGACTGTGTTTGACCTCTTGCTTGTTGCCTTGACTATTCCTGCTGCTCCCTGATCCTCCTTGCCTGATTGACTGACTGTGTTCTGACCTCTGTCTGGATTTTGACCACTCCTGCCTTAATCTAAACCTCCTCAGACTGAAACCAATGTGCTTGACCATTTGCTTGCTAACTTGACTATCCTATTGCATCGCTCCCTGTACTTGCTTGCAAAGAGCCAAAACTCAATCTAGAGCAGGACACCTGGAAAAAAATATGTGTAAAGGAGCTGATCTTAATCCCACAAAGAATCTGGAAGCAGAAGCCTGGGTGGAGTGGCATGTTAAAAGACTCATGTAGAAAAGCCCTAAGTCATGACAGATGTGAGAGATTTTATCTTCAAAGTATCTTGCAAACTTGTCATGGCATACTACCAAGGGTTCCACTATGTCTGTCTCCGGGCCAAAATGTAATGGGTCTCTAACTACCTGGGAAAACTCTGCTGGCCAGCACTGGGAAGATGCAATGGTGGTGGAAAAAGAAAAAAAGAACTCTTTTTTTTGCTGCTACTACCACCACAGAATAAAGTTGAGACTGAGCTCTAACCTGTGTTCAGTCAGGCTTAGCATGAGTCTTCCTTCCTCTGTGCTCTAGCCATATCCCCTCTTGCTTCATTGCCCTCAGCCCAGATTCTGCTAGACCCCAGACCCCTCCTGAAGCCATTCCATTAACTTCTGGGGGTGGGACATTTTAATATGACCCCCACCCTTGCAGAGGAAAAAAGGGTGCCAAATGTCTAAATCTCAATAGGAAATGATGTAACCACATCCATGACAACAGCGAAGATCTTAAATCTCCCACTCTCAGATCACCACCCTCCAGTCCAGCTGAGAAAGCCAAATCAAGAGTGTGTCCTGCTACATGTGTTGGGCCAATGACCTGTTGGGACAGCTCCATGGTGGCCATGAAATTACGAGTTGTCCCAGTCCAACAGTCCCAGCATTTATGTTGAGATCCCCCAAGTGAAGCATCTTGGTGACCCTCAGAGCTAAATCCGAGAATGTCTCTGTCAGCTGAGGGGCAGTGGGGTGGGTGGCACACCAGCAGCAAAATCTCTAATCTGTCCCAGGTGTCTGAAACAACCTACAAACACCCAATACTGAGGATGCTCCTAGCACTACCAATCAAAAGACATTGCATAGTTTTCCTGCCTTTTCCCCCTTAACAGATTTTTTTTTGTAAAAAGGATGGAAGCAGTGAGGAAACAAGGGAGGGTTACGATTAGAAGACTATGTCATCTGGAAACCCCAGTCCCCATTAAATTCTGTGAATGAGGCAGGGTGATTGCCCAATAAAAGTCTTGCTTGGAAGACACCTGGCACTCAAACAGAATTCTTTCTATAGACTACTTCAGCAACCTGCCCTCCCCAACCCTCATGTTGATGCTACACTGAGTTCTCAGAAGGACACAGCTGCAAGAGACTAGCTTCCTCCACCCAGGTCTTGGTAATGCAAGCCAAGGCTGCCCCATACCCTCAATTAAATAATGGATGAGAGAGATTTTATTTTGGATCAACCCAGCATTTGGAGACAGCCACAAGAGACCTGAGGGCAAGTTGGTAAGACACCCAGGAACTGTTGGGTTGGGAGAAGAACCAGAAAAGGGAACAAGCATAGGTCTCACAAGGAGCTTTTATCCTGCTATTGAGATAGTTCACTCACAGAAGTTTGTGGGCCCTTTAGATGACATTAACCTCCAGGGTGCCTCCTGCACTAAATGCCCTTTGTTCTGTTTTTAAATAGATCACAGATAATGATCTATCAAATTACCCAGCTTGTGTTCCACTTGAGTTCCCCCCATGAAAAAGGAAAAGCTGCAAGAAGAGGAGCGAGATCAATGAAAGATAATGGAAGACTGGGTGGGGGGGAGCACCTGTAGAGGGAGTCCATTGTGATCCTGTATTTAAAACGGAAGCAGAAAGCCCGGTTTTAAATGTGGGATTTTAGGCTGGTGTAGAGATGCTCATTGTCTAATTGCTGTTTTCATCTAGCCTGTTGATGCTATACCTTCCCCTACCCATTTCCACAGCAGTAGGAAGATACTCTTGCTCAGAGGGTCATATACAAACAAAAATCCATGCAGCTGCCAGATCAATGGTTCATCTGGTCCAGTGTGGTCTATTCCGATTGGCCACAGCTTTCCAGGATCTCAGCAAGCCAAAGATTTTTCTCAGCCCTGCTCCCTGGAGATGCCAGGGAATGAATCTGGAGCGTTCTTCATGGAATGCTGTGCTCTCCCATTGAGCAATGGCCAAGGATGCTTTCAGGGAGGAAAATTGTGTTTCTACCAGTCTAGCTGGTTGCTGTTACGCTACTTTGGTGTCTCTTCATGCGAAACACTTTGAAATAGTGGGAGAACAGGCATGGGAGCCAGTTAATTATTAGAAGTAAATAAAGCCACACTTGCTTTTTAAGGCTATTTTAGTTTTGATATGTTATTGTAACAGGAAATGAAAAAGAACATATTTAAAGATAGCTGTCCTTTCCAACTATGAATGATAACTCTACCCAGCAGCCCACCATTGTATGTTATCTTACACCTACTTCAGTGGATGTTTCCAGAGGAGGCTTTCATTAGCTGAATTTTTCAGGGGTCAAGATGACATTGTCTCTTACTTGTAACCCTCCTACATTTTCCCACCATATCTTCCCTCTTTTTCCTTATTGCAGAAAATCCATTAAGGAGAAAAAGATGGAATAGCTGCACAATGCTTTTGAATTGGAAACACTATGAGCCCTCCATCTGGAAGCACCCAATATTTATTCCTTCAGTAAAATAAGTTGTACCCGTGTTGCTGGTTTATCTTTCATGTTATGTTCTGCTCTTTTTATCCTGTTCTGATGTGATTTGTTTTATTATAATTGTTTTATTGTTATGTTGTATTTTATGTTTTTAATTTGTAAATGACCAGACAGCTTATTGGGTGGTTTAGAAATGTAAATAAATATTTCAAAAGCTGAGTTTCTAGTAATTTGCAAATATGAATGTAATTGATGATTGAATTAGGGTGCAATCCTATGGCCGCTAGTTAGCAGCTAGACGGCCATAGAATAGGTTGATTCCTGGAGAACCAACCCCCATCCCCTCCTGCGCCGCCTCGTAGGCAGCACGGATTGGCCTCACGCTCCGCGCTCGTGAGAGCAGTGAAAATGGGGTGTTCCCAGGGGTGGGGCGGGGCGGGGCAGGGAAGACAGAAATCGGTATGACACATCCTATGTGTTGTGTGTCCACTGCTTCCCACGCTCCAAGGTCCCACAGCTAGACAGCCGAAATCGGCTGTCTAGCCATGAAAGCAAGGCTGGGGGAGCGAGGAAGACATCCGCTCCTCACCACTCCTCCCGCCCTGCACTGGATAGGCGGTCGCCCCTGGGCTAGGAGGAGACTGTCAATCTTGATAGGATTGCTCCCTCCGTGTATTAATTAATCAATGAAAAGACAGATCAACTGAGCATTCTTTAATCCATTGACAGCATTAGAGACATATCTCTACGAATCTTCTCAGAAGTAAGTCTCATTCAATTCAGTGGTATTTACTCCCACATAAGTATGTAGGACTGTAGCCTCAACTTGTTACAAATGTGTTCTGAAAAAAATTTAAACATCCTGACTTAATTTTAATTTTTCTATACTCCACTTACAGTTTGAGTTGGGTAACAGTAATTGGGAACGAGGGTGTGTAGGCCAAGTCAATATGTGTTGATTTCATGTATGTTTTAGGCATGACAACAATAAATGTGGACTATTTCAACTGTAATTAGAGATGCTGATGTTGAGTTCCAAAATACTGGCTCCTTGGCCAGGGCCAGAGAGCGGAGCCAGAAATATCAGAGCCAAGACAAAACCTAGTGGGTCACAGGTGGAGCCTGAAAGGGTGAAACCAGAGCAGAATCTAAAAAGTCATGGGGAAAGTCTGAGAAAATCTGGAGTTTACTGGTTTCTCAGACTCCAATCCTGGTTACTTGTCACATCAGTTTTACTGGCTGAACCATTTAAATACTAGCTGGCTAGCAACAGTAGTCGCAGTGTTTGTCACAGAACAATATCCTTCAGTTTCCTGCAAAGGTGAACTCAAGTAAGGTAATTCAAGTAAGAGAGAGAGAGGGAGAGTTTAAAGATACAGTAGCTCTCATACAAATCAAGTTCTGTGGAGTCTAATTATGCATTTTCATTGTTAGGAATGGAAACAAAATATTTGTATGCAGCAGTCAGTAATAAGAGGCCCTGACAATGTCCACTGTGTTCACTTCTGCCATCCAGGGCTAGACCATATGGACCAGTACCAGAAAATAAACAAAACGTGAATAATATGGGCCCTGACTGAGAGAGGTTATCTCATCCTGGCCCAAAGATTAGGCGTTTTGATATTTCAGGATCCCGCTTATTTCAGGAGCCATCTTGAACTGTTGAGAAGTCATGAGATTAGATCCGGCCTGGGCAATGTGTGAGCCACCATGGCCCATGTGTGCGGCAGCCCAGTAGGAGCTTGGCAAATGGACTGGGGGTTTTCTGCTGAACTAGGGCTATGAAAACTGAGCAGCTGTCAAAGCACCTGGAAGGCTCCATTCAGCTGAGTGGGTCACAAATTGTGCAAGACTGCTTTGGACTAAAGTCAAATGAATTTAAATATAGGGCAGGGAATAAATCCCTGTAATAAATAAAACAAAATCGCTTGCTTAAATTACGATTTGGGAACTTTTCGGGTTCCTGCTGCCTTTATTTTAGAACCTTTTCTCAAAAAAAGAAAGATGCTCAGAAATATGGAACTGCTATTGCCCCATTGTTAAAGTTACGAATGACCAGGACTGACAGTTACTGAGTGGGCCTCCCTCCTCTGCAGGGAGGAAACAGTTAAGCTCAGGGGACCTAGATGGGAGGAAGCCACGTGATGGAAAATCTTGGGTGCGGGGAGGGAGAAAGAGCTGAAGAGCTTTCGTAAGTGCCTGGAGGGCAGAACTTTCCAACCGCAAGGGAGGAAGCAGCAGGTTCCCTGACCAACTGCTGCTTTTGGATGCAAACACACACATACTAAACAGCAAAGAGGATAAACATAATTATCCCTTGCAAGGGGATGCCAGTCTGTTGTGCAGGAGGAGAAACCTAGCTCTGTCATAGGAGCTGTCAAACACTTTGACTCCACTCCTGCTCCTGATTACAAAGCAGAGCTAATTGAGAAAAGCCACATGTTCTGACATACACATTCTGTGCTACAGATGTGATACACAAACTTGCAACAGAGGCGGAAAGGGATGTTGGATGAGGCTGCCTAGAGAAAGAGCATAGTGTATCCCTGTAAATATTAATTGCTCTTTACTGCATAATTCATGCAAGATCTCTGCAACTTAGATACGCCACAATTTTCATGTTTAACAGTGTGCCAAAAATAGCAAATCAATGAGACAGAGGAAATCCAGTTTCCAAATATAAGTCAGACTGATACTGAAAGCGCATCACATGGCAGTGGGCAGATTGCAAGTTCTAGCCCCCTGCCCTTTGGACTCCTGCAGGATCCCTGGACCACAACTGTTTTTGGCCCTGAGGAGTTTATGTACAGGATGACTCTGGAGGTGATTTTCTTATAGGAGTTTCTGGGGGAGATTTTTTGTGAGGCAGTTCTGAGGGAGTGTGGAAGATTTGAGGGAGGGAAGAGATCTGGGAGACCACAAGGAATAAAAAGCACCAGCTTAAGAAAATAATGGAGGAGAGAACTGCAGCCAGCAGCAGGCGGGGTGAGGCCTGCAGCTTCATTCCAGGCCAGGGTGGTGTAGCAGTAGGCAGGCCTGAGAGGAGAGACCCTAAGCCCGCCTAGCCCAACCAGGGGCCCCCCAGATGTTGTGGACTGCAACTCACAGCATGCCTGACTACCACTCATTCTGGCTGGGGCATATGCTTCCCACCTTGGATAGCTCCATTAGAGTTCTGACTGGTTGTGACTGAAACCTGGAGCGAATTTACCACCCACTGATATTGGAGCCACCAGCCTCCACTGGGCTTATGGGAGATGAAGTCCAAAACATCTGGAGGGCACCAGGTTGGGGGAGGCGCTCACTAGGAGATAACAAATTTACGGGACTCCATCCCCTCTTTTTTGTTTTTGTTTAGAAACTTACCTTAAATTGTACAGTTATCTGAATTGTTCTGATTGCTTCCTTCTATGTTTTACCCTCCTTATTAAACAAATTCTTGTCAACAAATATTTTGGACTTTCATTAGCAATTTGATTCATTAGCAGCTTCATAGCAGTGCTTTGCATGGGTAGATAATTTCTTTTAAAAACTACACAAACTAGACTACTTGTAATGGTTTAGGGAGAAGTAGTAACTTTTCCAGAGAGCACAATCCTACTGAACACATGAGGACTTTTTCCTGTGTAGAGAAGCAGCAGTGCTTTGATGAACAGCTGCATGTGGTTTTGTTTTTTTAAAGTAATCCATTTACTCATCCAAAAAACCCTTATTTCTACTGTTTGTTAATCAAGTGGCTCGAATACTGCAGCAGCAATGGATTTGGTACATATTCTTCCAAGTGAAGAATAGCCTTTTGATGGGCAAAAGGATACCGGGCTATCATCTAGAAATCCCTATATGAAAATATGTACACTGAATCAGATGTGAATAACTGTACATATGTTCAGATCAGCAATCTGCATACAGTGTACATATATGGTACACATGTTGAATGTAATGTGTGAACATCCCTAGGGTGACACTGGATGGAGAAAGGGGAGGGGGAAATGGTGCTCAGTTACAGGCATAAACAGGCCTGCTTTCTCCATACCTCTCTGTTGTGGGATCGGAGCAGTTCAGCGGATACCTCAAGTCTATGATGGTTCCATCTTTATCTTGCAGGGATCCCTGCTGCTGTGTGTAATATTCCACCAATTCTGACAAAGTGGCAAACTTTTCTCCTCCATAGAGATCATAAAAATCCCCTGTATTCTGGATACGGATGTGGGTTACCTGGTCACCAACCCTGTAGGGAGAGGCAGAAGCATCTGGTCAAGAAAGGTTGGTGGCCTTAGGAAATGGGGAGGGAAGCACAGCAAGGCAAGGCAGGACAAAGTTCCCTCCACCCACTTCCCATTCCATGAGCTCAGGAAATGTCAGCCAAGAGAACAGGAAAGGGTTAAGCAAAATGTGTGCTCACCAGGGCTTAGCCTCATATTACATGCCAAGGCTCAACCCCAGAATAAGTTAAGTAATAGAACCTGAGCCTTTCCTTCAAATTGGAGTACCAGACAAAATGTTGTGCAAAGGAAATGAAAAAGGTGGAGTGCCTGGGAAAGTATAAATGGATGCCATTATGGTTCCCCTCTACACTTTTTCATCTGCTTCATAACCAGTAGAAGATTCCCCACCTAAGTCCCTGAGGTGGGCAGGGACTGTGGCATTAGAACTGCAACTGACGTTTTCACTAAGTGAAAAATCCCAAGCCCATTTTCAGGTTCTTCCTCAGATGAAACTTCTGAAGAATTTTGTATGAAGCCAAAGGAGTTTTATCAGACAAGTGAACATTCTCAGGGAGTGAGATTAGCACATCGCTAGCAAGCTGGGGAAAGTGGAAAGAGGGACAAGAACTAGGTTCAGGGAGCTGGCCTCAGAACTGGTACAGAAGCAGGAAGCTACTGGAGGAAGTCCCTGAGGGAAGGCCTGCAGCCTACACCAAATGCCAGGAAAGGGTCTTCCTGCTCCAACAGCTGATAACTCCCCAGAAACAGTCAATCTGCAGAAGTGTCTGGAAACTGGGGGAGAAATAGGGTTGATACCAACTCTGGCCTGGAAAGGGTTTTGTTTGTTTGTTTGTTTGGGGGCTAGTTGTCAGAAAGTGGCAAGCAGTTAGTTTCTTTCCTTTGGCCTTTATTTTTGGTAGCCTTTTTCACTGGACTCCATGCCTGAACTTGCCAAAAACTTTCTCTCCCCGACTCACAAAGAAGAAAAAAAGCTGGGCTTTGCCACCATACCTGCACCGCCAGACAGGGGGATCCTAGGGCTAACAGTCAGAAGATATTGTGCAACTATTCCCTCTTTTTTCTTAATGGCTTTGTCGTGGTAAGAAAGAAGATGGAAGAAGTGGTGGATAAACATGGGAGGGTTACAAAAGGAAGCTGACAATGTCTGGAACCCCCATAAAATTCCTTGAATGGGGTAGGGCAATAGCACAATAAAAGCCTTGTCTGGAAGAACCTGCAGAAGAATTCATCAGCAAGACCTATCCAAGTACTGGAATGTTTAGTCTCAACTGTGGGCAAACCCATTAATGGCTATAATCATGATGGCTATATATTACCTCCAGGATCAGAGGCACTATGCCTCTGTAAACCAGTTGCTAGGGAAGACAAGCAGGAAGAAGCTGTTGTCCTCCTGTCCTATTGTGGGCTTCCCATGGGCATCTGGCTGGCCACAATGTGAAGAGAATGTTTGACTACACAGGCCTTTGGTCTGATTGAGCACAGCTCTTCCTACATTCCTATGGAGAAGGTAACAAGCTCCTAATACCCACCACCATCCTCACCCCTTCGTTCATCCTGTCTACTCTCAATTCCCCTTCTCCCTTCCAATCTGGCCTTTGGGGCCTCTATTCCAATTTGCCTTTGTTTTCTGGATATCATTTGAAAAATAAGAGTTCGGTACAGGCCCGGAGGAAATCACCCCCATAAATTACAGAGGAAACCTTTTTGAGTACTGTAGGGTAGGGCTGTTTATGGGAAGCGGGCCCAGAAAGACTAATGGACAGCATAGGAATGGGACACCATCAGTGGGGATGGCTGACCAAATACCTGACAGAAAGGGAAAAATCCCCCTTGTTCTTCCGACTGGGGCGAGCCAAAAAACTGCCATGAACTCCTCGTGCTTTGAGTAAGGCTTCTGCATCTATGCCGCTAAGGTCACGATGGAACCACCTGGTGGGTGTGGGGATGGGGGGAGAGAAAAGAAGGACATGATAAATTGGGAGAGAAAAGAGGCAGATGGTAGAGTGTGCAAGCACAGTCTAGTCCTCATGAGGAGGATACCTCAAGACTCCTCCACAATCCACAAAGGGTCAGAAAAGTAGGTAATTACCTTTGCATTCCCTCCCCTCACTGAAGTTCCAGCCAAGCACTGGTTTACACATGCATGTCCATCATTTAGAAATTAGAACCAGCCCAGTTCAAACACAACTCTCACCTCACCTTCAACACAATGCTTTTAAATGGAGACAGTTTACACATTCAGTTGTCATTATTAAATGCTGAATAATCAAGTGATGAGAAATCAAATGATTTACATGTATGGACGGGAGTGACGCTTTTTTCTTTCTTTCTTTTTTTTTTAACAGGCCCTACACCTGTTAACAGCAGCCTGGAAGACAGAAATGTAGCTGGTGAATGTTTTTCCAGACTAGAAAGAAAATGGCTACATTTCTGCTAAATTCTAACGGCATAGTAGCAGATCCAGGATTTTTTTAAAAGTGTCTACATTATTCACATGGGAACTGGCCTTTAGGCAACTTTTTCAGGGAGGAAAACATGTGAGGCACTGAGAGTAAAACTCTCAACTCTATCTCAGCTCCAACACCCAAACCCATAAGGCTAGATGTAACTAAAAGAATGGTTTCCCACCACCACCAACACTTCTCTCTCTCTCTCTCTCTCTCTCTCTCTCACACACACACACACACTCTCTCTCTCTCTCTCTCTCACACACACACACACACAGGGACCATAGTCCCTCCCGGTCCTTTCAAAGCCTGGGAAAGAAATGATTGATCCTCCACTTGCATTCCTAGCACATTCCTTACCTCATTATTGTCAGGGGACAGCAGGCAGAATCCAAAGTACAGTAAAAAAAAAAGAAAAAAAGAAAAGACAAATTAAATGGAGAAGCTCCCTTTAAGATACCGATAAAGGAGAAGTGGGTGTCTAATGTTTCTGTGAGACTTCCTAGCTTCAAATACTCCTTCCTTGCTTCTGTCCATCTACTTCATACATTTCCTCTGCCCATCAGGATTTCATGGACTAATCCTCAGTCTGTCTGTGTTAGCAGGTATGGGCAAACGGAAAGAACTGAAGCATATATACAATTCAGAGTTGCTGTTTGCTATTACAGGAACAGGAAGCATATCTAACATCACTGCTCTTCACTGCAGGCTGCTATGCATGTACTTCTGCTTCTCCTTTTGGGTCCCTCTTTCTCCTTCCGTCCCCTCCTCCCTGTACACCATTATTTCTAAGTTTGTTTGAGGGGTTCATAAGACATATATAATGGGTGAGATGAGTGCAATACTGCTCATTTAATTGCCACCTGTGGAGAACCAACACCACCAACAAATGCAGAATGATTCAAAGGCAACGGTATCCCAAAGGTATGTGGCATGGCATGAATACAGAAGACTAGATGGAGGAATGATACACAGAGATAAAAGGAACTTGATCAAAGTCTGGCCTGCAATAGAGCAAGGAATCAACCTCAGACATTTCAGGTGTGAAATTAATACTAAGAGTAATAGCCTGATGGTTGCCCTTTGAGGGAACTGCCAACCAATGTTCACAATACAATTTGCAATTTTTCAAGTTGCACAGAACTCTACTTAAAATTGGATGTTAAATTAAAAACAGAAAAATTTAAGGGGGGGATGTTTCCAATAGTGTCCTCAAAACACCTTTATTCACTAATTTCACAATGTATGTAGGTATGTACATTTCAAAATGCATGCATGCTTTCAAGTTACATAGAATCTTTCTTCAGGCTGGTTAGCAAAATACATATTATTTTAAAATAGGAAAAGAAAGTAGAGCTAGTCAAGAACACCCCCTCCTCTTTGTGTTTGTGTATTTTTGTACCATCAACCTAGGGATGTACAGATTTTATAAAATCCATTTCATCTGCATTTCATGGATTGCCAGGTGCCTTTCGTTCTGCTGTCTGCTCATTGATGGAATTGGATTTTCCCCCAATTTCCCAAATTTGCGCAAATTTGTATTTGCAAAAATTTGAACTTGCGAAAATGTGTAACTAACTCCCCCTGCCCCCATGCTCATGTTCATGCTTTAGCCTATGGGGAAAATGCCCATTTTTAGCCAATGTTTTATGTTATGTATTTTTCTACAACTAAATTTGCATAAAATTCTGGAAAGTAAAAAAATGGTCCAAAAGTCTGCTGCGGAATCCATGGGTCGGATTGATAGAAATCCAAACCATTTGATTCCCTTGTGGATTTCTTCAACATCCCTAATCCAGCCTGAATGATATTTCTATTGAACTTGAAAACTTGTATTGTAAAGTTTAATTGATCCTAATAACGTCCCCTCTGTGGGTATTTCTAGTGGTGCCAGTGCAGCTGTGTGAGATCTGAGTGGTTTGCCCCAAGACTTCTTGCAGTGTTGCAGAGGATGCTGGGGGTGCAATATATAGCCATGCATGATCCCAGAGTCACACATCTGCAACATTGGAACAGGTGCTGGGATAGCTCCTTGAAACAGCAAAATATTTTGGTCTAGCCCAAGAGAAACAATTGTGAAGAACTAATTACATGTATTCCTCCACCACTTTGTGGGCCTGTTCACATGATCACCATGGCTTAAACAAGCCACGGTACATGCCAGGTGCGATTTGAATAATCACTGCTCGGGCGCAGCTTGTCATGTCATACAAACCTGGGCAGCATGGCTTGTTGATTAAACAACTCTCAAGTTTAACCCTCCAACAAGCCATACCATCTAGGTTTAAATGACACAACAAGCAGCGTGTGGGTGGTGATTATTCAAATTGTGCCCAGCATGCACTGTGGCTTGTTTAAGCTGCGAACCAGGTGATTGTGTGAACCAGGTCACTGTCTTGAAAGTAGAAACTCCAATGAACGCTTCTCTGCAGTATGATGTTGAGCAGGAGGCAATCTGAAAGAAGAAGAAGAGAGAGAGGATGGATAGGTGGATGGATGCTTAGCCCTTTCCCTTCCCAATGGCTTTTGCTCTTCCCCAGCTGGAGGTCAACCCTTCGCCACAAGGAAGAAAAAAGTGATGAACAGAGAAAGATGGAGGAGAGTTATGGCCATATGAACCTGCCTGGTACCAAGTCATACCATTAGCTCAGTCATGTCTACCCTGGCAGCAGTGTACCATGGTCTCAGGCAAGAGTCTTTTCCAGCCCTGCAACCTGATATCCTTTGAATCGAAGATTCTAGGGGAGGAACTAGTGACCTTCTGCATGCAAAGGATGTGCTCCACCACAGAGGCAGCCAAAACTCAACAGCGACTCACTATCATTTGTTATGGACAGCATAAAAAGAGCATTTGGGAGGCCATTCAAAATATGAGAATCCTCATCGTCGCCCTTATCACTTAGACCAGGAGAGGGCAACTTCCAGGAGTTGGGGAGCTACACTGCCTCCCGGAATCAATTGGGGGCCACACCCCACATCAGCCATTGCTCAGTTTGCTGTGGTGGCCGCAGCCAAAATTGCAGTGATTTTAGAGGGAAAGAAGCTGAGCAGGGTACGGGCGCCTTGTTTCCAAGCAGAATCACAGTTCCGGGAGGCATGTGGGAGTCCAATTCTGCTTGCAAACAAGGCATGCGCTCTCCACACATTATGTTTCCCTGAAAAATTGCCATGATGTTTGCTGCCGACACTGCAGAACTGATGGAGATGGGCGATTCAGCCACTTTCTCTTCACAAGGTGATTTTGACAGCATGATTTCGGCAACAGGGGAACACAGTAGGAGCTCCATGCAGTCCATGGCCCATGTGTTGCTCACCCCTGATGTAGACCTACCCCAAGCCCCAGCCTCCTAACTTGTATTCCCACTCAACAGAGATAGGCAGGAAGAGGAAAAAAGGACAAACTGGACATCTCTATCCACAAGGCTTCTTCTATCATGACAAACTAATGCTCTACAAGGCCATAACATTTCAAGCTGAATGACATTTTTAAAAATCTGGGTCTGGAAGGGATTGTGTAATCTAGCTTCACCTAGCCTGGAACAGGACTGGCTATATCTACATAACATTTCAGGGATGGTTTGCCTTCTACCCTACTGAATTCTAATATTAAGTATCAGCCACAATATTTTATATGCACAGAGACTGCATCAATCCAAAGTCAATTACCCCGAGCCACAAAAGGCAATTGCAACAGGGGTTCACAACAGCAAAAAAGTATTCAAGCCAAGGACTGCAGCTTCAGAAGAACAGCAAAAGAAGTGAACTATTTGTTTGATAATTTTTTATTTAAGTGTGAAACGCCAACCATCAACTGAAAAGGAAAAGCAAGGAACTTCCCCCGAAAGACATGACTGCCAGTGTAACTCTTGATGGCTACATAAACGATCAAATGGGAAATATGCATGCTGAGTTGGATGTTGCAAGACTGCCTTTGCGTTCTGTCACATTGAGTGGTCCTCTGAATATCCCCCAAACCAATTTTAATTGAACCCAGCACCTGTTTGGGTAACAAAACTTCTGGATCCAGTTTCCTTACAGTTTCTGTTTTTCTTCACCTATGCACACTCTCCAGTGAAGAATTCTGTCCCCCAACTCTCCTAGGCAAAAGGTAGGAATCACTGCTGGATGAGACATACCTGCAGGATGGCATCTGGACCCCAAACTCTGGGGTCCCCAGTAAGAAAGCCTGAGAAGATAAGGTACCAACTGTGGCCTACAGTCCTTCTGGAAAAACAAAACCAAACCAGAAACAATATGGGCAGTGTCCATGAGTGCAAAGTAGGATCAAAGAGTGCCAAGAACAGGCAAAACATCATTTATTTTAATATTTTTAAAATATACACAAAACAAATATTTTTACATTCAGTGTATTTTATTATTTTTTTTGTTAGACAACTTGAAATATATAAGGAAAGGCAGGATATAAACATTTTAAATAAATAACAATATTTTATATGATTAGGGTTTTTTATGATACAAATCCTCTGTTCTTATACTCTTTGAGTTTTAATATATTACCGTGTTGACAATAATGGTGTGTATTTTCCTGAAATGTATTTACATTTTAATAGATTGTAACATTTCCCCATTCTTCTCAAAATTCAAGACATGGCTCTTGCCGCCCAGCCTGCCCCATTTAAGATCTAGTAAACTATTCAATTTGCACATTATTGTCACATTCCAGATCTTCCTAAGCTATTCGTTATCTACTTTTTTTGTTATGACCATTTAAGTAGCTACTTACAGATGACCCACCATAAAAGTCAGTATCTCTTCTGAGAGAGCAATCCTCTGCATGTCTACTTAGAAGTAAGTCCTGCTGCATTCAGTGAGGCTTACTCTCAGGAAAGTGAGTACATGATCACAGCCTTAGAATATATTTCCAAATGACTGGTATAATAATGCATTGCCACCAGATGTGTAAAAACAAAAAAGCCAACATCTGACTGAGGAAGAGCTACATATGTTCTTAATTCTTGCTGCAGTTATGGATACGGGACCAAAACAAGAGGCCCAGAGCAAGCAAACCTCTCTCTGGTGCACCCACATGAAATACAAACAGAAAAGGCTCAGAACTCCAGTTTACCTGCCCAGGCTAGCAGCCTCTTCATTAATGGCACAGGTATGGTGGAAGTAGAAGAAACCCCCTGTTCAAATGGCTGGTCCCAGGACACAAGGCTCTATTCTTTTCTCTGGCAAATGTCTCCCAGAGCTGTAGTTAATAAACACACAGGAGGGTGTTGGGAGGGGAGAGGCTAAACCTGTGCGGCGCAGCAGGTAACTAGGGGAGGGACCGTCTGCTCTCTCCACCCAAGCCACGGTCAGCCAGCAGGGCCCTCACTAGGTGGGTCTGTGAGCGACTTGCAACTGAAGCACACAGAAAGCAAATGTGGATTTACACTCATCCCCGAACCAAATCTATCCAATGCCACTTGCCTCTTCCTTTCAACCGTTTTCTGCTGTCTTTTCACAGGGCTCACCTCATCAACCTACCTGTCCTGAGCTTTGCCTTTTCCCCCTAAACACACAGCCCCGTCAGTGCCGTTTTAGCCTCATCACAGAGATCCACTTAAAAAACAACGCAGGAATCATTTTAGACCCCAACTCACTCATGGTCTGTACAAACGCACCTTTTTGTTGGTTAAATCTTATCTCTGGAAATGTAAATATGCGCATGAGGCTACAGAGCCACCTTAAACCAAAGAAACTGTTTTTGTTTCATGCATGTGCAAATTATATTTTTGCACTCATCATTTTGAATCTCTTATCAGCTGAAATGCCTTCTTAGCACAAAACGCGTCCCAGATGTGACGCAAAATGGAACACTTTTCAAAATTTGTTCCTTTGGACCCAATTCGCAGTGAGGTGGTAAACTGGTGTCCAGGGGGGTACCATGTTGGACTGCAAGTGAGGGTTCTTGTGCTGGAATGCAGCTCCATATGCACATCCATCCATCTATCCACATAAAGTCACAGAACTTTACCTTTCTCCCTGACAGGTATTTCTTCTGTGTGTAGAGAATTAAAGCAAAAGTTTTTTGGGGGAAGAATTTAGTGTATGTGGCCACCCTGACATGTACTGAACGTATGTTTCTTGACTGTAGGGACTTCTCACATATGAAGGATTCTCCTCCCCAGAAAGCAGGAACTAAAAGGGTGGCAGGATTTGAAAGGGTGAAGAGATCAATATTTTTCAGTTACTCAGTAACTCAGTTTGGCATCATCTCCAAAAAGCTTCATTGTGGGACTCAAGAATCTAAGATTTCTTTTCCTCCTATGGCCCTTTATATTCAATAAGTTACTGAATAATGAAGGTCCACCTTCTAAAAGCGTAGCATAGTTTTGTTTTTAAAACATGGTCCAAGAGGTAATAGTCATAACCTTGAAAAAATGCTCATCAAAAGGAAGTAAGTTGTTCTTGTTCATAATCATTCTTCTGTGCCAATTCATACGAGATCCTAAAAATACCTTATCTGAAGTGACTGGAAATATGTAAACAGCTTCAGTTCTATTATATCCGGAGTGAATTCTGCAAGTATACCTAAACATTTCTGGTTGCTATTGGAGATCTGCCCCTATCAGTGACAGATTCAAGTGCATAAAGGATTCAATGGAACTTCCATGGCCCAGTATTTGTTGCCACGTGTGGCTTGGATGTACAGGAGAGATGGTGAATGCCATGTCCTGAGTGTCGACTGTCTCATTTTCAGACACTTTGAGCAATAGGCTACATGTAAGATTCAGGTTTCTAACTCATAGGGAAGGGTGCTAACAAGTTTTATATGCCCATAACTCAGTCAGCACCAAGCATCCTTTTTCTGGACTAGCAGCGTTAATTTGTTTTCTGCCAGCACAGATACACATTTCTGACCGCAATGGAAATCTTCTACCAGCACCCCTGTCCGTTCTCACCAAGCGTGATTCGAGTGTGTGAAAGAATAGAACTCCCACAGACCAGCACTGTTTCGCTTGATCTGGAGTGCTGCTTTCTATAGCGAGGTGAAATTATTTGGAAGGTAAATTGTTGTCTCTTGTTTTTAGGGAGAGATGAACAAATCCTTTGTTCCTTCCCCATTTTCTCTGGGAATTGGCCTTGTAGCCAGAATAGTAAAACAGTAACCATTTTGAGATGCACTTTAGTCCTGTTCAGGCATTTGCCTGAATGTATGAGGGCTTAAAGTGTGTACTGGGAAGGGCTGCGCATGCTGCCCCCCGCCCTCTACGTCTCCCAGTGCACCAGCCCAGTCCCCCTCACTTCAGACCTTGCCGTATCAGATTCCAGATCATGCGAAGAGTTCCACTTGCACTTAAGTGCACATGAGTGGAACTCCCTTTCAGACCTTGACGGTCCAACATGGCAAGTTCTGAACTGGGGGGGAGGGCAGTGCACCTGGAGATGCAGGGGGTGGGGCCGGTGTGCACGGCCCTGTCCCAGGGCACACTTTAAGCCCTCATGCATTCAGGTGAATGTCCGAACAGGGCTTTGGACTATGCGTGAACCAAATTTCAGATATCGTTTCTGGGAAAGTGTTCTAATAATTTTGATAGCTCCATAACTGAACCTGGGCCATAACACATGAATAATCTTATCTTCTCACAGCAAAGCATGGGGAATTTGTGGAGTGTGTGCGCACGTGTGCAGGGATAGAGTGTGACAATGTCTGACCTCTTCTGTTGCACATTCATCCAAAATGGTTTCCCACCTTTGGCTGAATTTAGGAGGGCCAGCACAGAGAGATTCAGTCAGAAATAAGTGGGAGATATTTACAAAGGAGTTTTTATTCACAAGCACAAAAAAAATTCAGACAAAATACAAAACAAGCACTATACACCGAAGTCAAAAACGTCTCCCATGATACTGAAAGAAAACAAAAATGTCTCAGAATCCGGTTAAGACATCCTGCTACAAGGACAGTGACATGAATGAGACAGGCATGCGCAGCAGAGGCTGCCAGCTTCATGATGCTGCAACACCCCCTGTTCCTACCCCATGCGGCGGCAGTGTCATTGGAGGCAGGAACATGGATTTTAGCTTCCCAGACATGCTTGCAATTTCAGGGTCCTGAGACTCATAAGATTTTATCAATCGGGCAAACTTTAGGACTCCTAGAAAAGAAAGAAGGGTAAACTCTGTGATAATACATCTATCCACCACGACCCTGACATCTTACAGTTTTTCTTAAAATTCTCAGATTGCATGATCTGCAGGGAAGCTTTCTTTGGTTAACCTGAGCAATCAGGGTAGGGTGGGGGTTCTATTGCTTCTGACTAGGACATGAATTTGTGTTTTGTGCTCCCACAGACATAGGGGTCTGTATAACCCCTTCCCCTCCATTTCCAAATAATTAAACACTTAGAACCCACCTTCCCCATCATTACTGAAGCCATAGGCTTTGATCACATCCTGCTGGATCTGGGTAGCCACAGGCAACAGAAACTGGAGCATCTTGCCCATGTCATTGCAAGCGTTGTCCCTTGCCTCCTCCATGCGTTGGGCATTTTCTGGTGAACCAAATGCCTTGATGACTTCAGCCAGAACCACTAAGAAAGAGAGCAGAAAGGCTTTAAGGCAATTCCCACAAACAGACACAACTTGTGTATACAGTGTGCACAGTGAGTAGAGGAAGCAGGCCTGTGCCGCCTGCCGCCACCACTAGGCAGGTGGAAGGGAAGCACCACGGTCAAATCACAACATCGTTCCAAACTGCCTGGCGCCGAGCATTGGATGCACCCGGAAAGAAGCTCTGAAATGAGGCTTCTCGGAGCTCTCCAGTGAGGGCAAAGCCAGGTTCCTGGAATAAGGCAGGAGGAAGAGAGGCACAGCCCCTCCACAAATGGCGCGTCAGAAGGAAAGCCACGCGGCGGGTCCCTTTATGATATAGCTCGCCTGAAGACGACCTTCTGGCGGAGCTGGAGACCATCTTTCAGACCACATCTGGCTTTGCCGGTTGCACGTCCGGCGTTTGGCGTGGCCCCCTCCTCATGCTGCTCGCCCCCGCCTCAAGCCAGGGCTCAGCCCCGAAGCGAGCGCTCCGGCGACAGCGCGCCCCGGAGCAGGCGCCGGCCGCGTGCCCGCATCGCCCCTCGGCCATCGCCACGACTGCGGGCAGAGCTTCCGGGGCAGGGAAAGCGGCTTCCGAGCAGAGGCGGCCCTCAGCACCCCCGCGTTCAGAACGACCGGCGCGGATCGCCCCGCAGCGCGCCCCGGGCCCAGCACGCCGGGGAGGGGAGGCGGCGGCTCCCGCGCCTCTCCGCCGCGCCTCGTCGCTCTGCCGCTACGAGGACAACGGGGCCCGCCGGGCGGGCAGCGGCGCCCGCCGCCGCCGCCGCTGACCTTTCGCTTGCTCCGCGCTCAGGGAGACGGGCTGGGCCTGGGACGAGGCCGCCACGGGGCGCTGCAGGCTTGACATGCCGCTGGGCGGAGGGAGGCGGGCAGCAGGGAGCGAGGCGACAGGCGGGGCGAGCGGGCAGCGCCTGGGCGGGCGAGACCGAGACCGAGTCGCGCCGCGCTTCCCGCGGACCTCCCCGCGCCGCCGCCCGCGGCGCTTCCAGACGCAGGAGGGCCCGAGCGCCAGGACGCGTAGGCCGGACCGCCCCCTCCCCAGGGGAACCCCGGCTGCCTCCCCAGGCCCCGCCCCCCGCACGTGGGAGGGCCAAATGCCCGCCTCCCCCCTTCCGTGCTGCGATCCGGGTTGGAAGAGGGGGGCTTGCCCTGCGCCTGTAGTTTGGTCACGCGGCGCAGCCGTCCTCTGCGGAACTCCCCGCCGCGAGGTGTGGCGATGGCGGCGGCCCAGAGGGTTTTTTAAAGGGGATGAGGCGAGCTGGTGACGAGGCGCAGTTCGCTAAATGGAGCCTCCGGGTGCAGAGATGCCTGGATTGCAGCAAACAGCGCCGGGGGGACTCTTTGCCTTAACCCCCCGCCTGAGAGGCCTTCCAGAAGAATCTGGGCGCCACTGTTGGAAAGCGGCTGCTGCACGAGATGGAGTTGTGCTCCGTTCCGGAGGGTTTTGCCTAGGTTGGGATTTTGTCTTTCTAGCCTCGCCTTCCCCCGCCCCCCAGCCACGGAGGCAACACACGACTTTGACGCTCGGTAGAGGCCGAGTACCCCCGCTCATGTCGAACGGTGGCAAGATTTGGCAGAAGCGTGAAGCAGTAATAGCGAATGAAAAGCCGCTTAGTTACCGTCCGCAGGAATCGTAGAAAAACTAAGATAGCGAGGCACTGAAAGAGCCATTGACGAAACCCCAGCCCCGCCCTACCGAACAGCGCCACACGCAGTAATGTAGTGCGTCACACGCATGACGGGGGCGGCAATCTATCACTTGACCAACCACAGCGAGGCTCTCCGCTACAGCAGAAAGCCTACTAGACAAATACAAAAAGAGCTGAAATCACTGGAAGAAGAAGTGCTCGGCATTTACCCAGGAAGAACAGAATACAGTTCAGGGAACGGCGAGCAAAATTCTGACACATACGCGGCCTTCTCGCTGCCAATACAACACAAATTACTAATTGGGCAGCCCCCCTCCCGCAACTCCTCTCTTGCAGGAGCTATGTCTTTACTCTTTCGGATAAGGTTTGGGCACCATAGCGCTCATATGCTAAAGAGGTGGCTCTCATTGGTCACAATGACTAAGGCCACGCCCTGCCAGCGACGACCGCGCGGGGAGGGGCGGGCTGGAAAAAAGGATTCCGAATTTTGAAGCGAGAGGGAGGGGAAAGGGGGCTCTTGAAGTGGCAGGGCTTCGCTCTCTCTCCGGAGGTACTGCGCATCCCACTGAAGTTCTTCCCCCTCCGGGCCAGGGTAAAAAAGCAGAGTGTCAGAGAGAGAGGAAGTAGCGAAATCACTGGTTGGGTTTTGAACGAACGCCTCGCGCTTCAGGCTCGTGATCACCCCGTGGTGTCCCGCTCCGGTTTCCTCCGTGAAAAGAGGAAAAGCGGCGGAGCAGCGAGATCAAGGGATGACGGGACGGGTGGAAAAGGGAGTCGTGGTGATCCCGCATTTAAAACGGAAGCAGAAAGCCCCGGTTTAAATGCGGGATTTTAGGCTGGTGTAGAGAGGCCCCCGAAGTGCTGCGTACAAAGGCACAAGTACTGCTCTATTGTGCAGTAGATACACAATCCCTCGTTTTAGGTTGGTTTTACCTCTGGTGTGCTTCCATACAAAGGGGTCCTACTGCTAATAATCAGAAGGTATGTTGCAGCTATTCTGTCTTTTCTTCCGTGGTAAGAAAAAAGGTGGGGAAAACATGGGAGGACTACAAGTGGGTGGCATCTCCACCCTCAGTGAACCGAGGCAGGGGGAGAACACCATGAAGATCTCATCTGGAAGCACTCCGTGCCTGCTGAGGCAAAGGAGCAGATAGCCGCCTGGTGACGGCTGTAAAGGCAAACGGCAAGGAGTGCAGGCCTGACTTTATAGCAGCTGCTTGCCCTTGCCCAGAAGTGCCAGCAATTCCAGCTTCCTCAGCCACTTACAGGCATTTGCACCTATGAAGTTACCGCCACTATCGAGATCTCCCCCCCAATATCCATATGCTTGCTTCCCTGCACTACCATAAAGCATGCTGCCCTGGACATGTTTGTTTCCACTCCTGCCAATAAGGTTTGCCTTGTTCTGTGGTGCTGCTGGGCCTCGATAC
Source organism: Heloderma suspectum (assembly GCF_057233095.1). Taxonomy (NCBI): domain Eukaryota; kingdom Metazoa; phylum Chordata; class Lepidosauria; order Squamata; family Helodermatidae; genus Heloderma; species Heloderma suspectum. The sequence goes on along the minus strand of NC_139459.1, from coordinate 152,772,257 downwards.
AGAAGGGGCTGCCTTTTACTGCCCAAATGATGTCCTCATTCCAAGAAAATGTCATGACATTAAGAGCACTGTGGCCGATGGTATGATTTCATCCACTGTGTGTCCTGCTTTGCTAGCAGTGGGGAAAATATCCTATTTCATAGCTTATGCTAGGGTTAGTAAGCAGGGCAATGTCCCCCTACCCCAATTGCCCTGTATTCAGTTCAATAGCAGGGTTGTCACGTTGCCACCATTACACTTATCCAATTTTTGTGGATCTGTACACTAGATTGTTCATGTAAGAGGTGCTATTTGGACGGATGGGGGTCAATCATTTAAGGTGAGTACTAGGAATTCTTACCTATCCCTGTTGTTAGTTCAGAAACTCAGGCAAGGTTTTTCTCCACATGATGGAAGAGTGGAAGTGTGCCCTCTCCCTCTGTACAGAAATCACTGTACCAGCTACTCTTGTGTGTAAGTCTGATTCAGAAAGGGCAAGAGAGATCGCACGGATTAAACCTATGCATGGCTCATGCTGTCTCGCATAGGCATATGTACATCTGTTCATTCCTCCACTACACAGAATAAATCCTTGGTGAACCCAATGGTTTTAATAATTAATCCCCATCACCAGGGATGTAATACAAAGTGAGAACAGAGGAAAAAAAATGTTCCCCACCTAAAACCCATTTTTCTACACTAGAAGCCTTTTGCTCTGTCCCTCAAATCTGGGGCTTCTGCTGATATAAGCACAAACCATCTTCCTCCAGTCTTTGCTTGTTATTGAAGCAGCAGCATGAAAACAGAACCAAAAAGAGCAAGGTGCTGGTGTTATCCAAGGTGCTAGACTAGGATTCATCCACCCAATTGCCAAAGCACGTCAGGAAACACAGAACTGCAAGAGCAGTGGAGAAAGGAGACCTACTGACATACATCTCACTCTAGACTAGAGCAACATACTCTGTTTTCAGAGGTGTCCTGTTCCACTTCCACACTTTGCAACAGGATACCAGGGGATATAGTTTCAAAATCTTGATCTCTTTGATAATAACAGACCCTGGGTGTGCAAACAACAAACAGTTTCCAGCAGGCCATTTTTTTTTGTTGCTTGGCTGGCTTTTTCTTCTAAGAGTTGCATTTATATATACATTATTAGAATTGGGGGAGGGGGCAGAATTGAGTGTGTGGGGAGATAGTTCTCCCATAGTTGGGTATCTTTTAATGTTCTTATGTAAATATATATGAGGACAGATCAAGATATACAACTGTGAGTTTAGACACACACACACGGGGAGATCAAAGAATCACAAATTGCTACGCAAAACTGCCACGTCTAACGGGATGTGCATGAGTTAAAGTACATCAACTGGAATGGGCGAAGGGAAAAGGGGCAGCTGCCATCATGGAAAGTCCCACCATGCCCTGCACTGCTTGGTCACATTAATCTCCCCGGCCAGTGAAATGGGAGGGGAAGGCCATGCTGACAACAGTCCCACATCAGTCTACTCTTGCACCACCAGTGTTCTCTCAAGGCATGGATGAAAAGACAGCTGCCCTCTCGAAACAGTCCTGTGGTGCTATGCAGGACTTGGCCTGCTTGACCCAGTCCCTCAAGGGTGGAGCAAGACCATGGCAATGCCTTCCTGAAAAGTCCCATGATGCATTGTTCCTCTGGACTATCTTGTGTGTCAAGGTGTGGAGGAAGGAGGTTGTATTTAGTCCCATTATGCTTTGAGTTCCTGCTGATTAGCCACATCTGCCCAAGGATAGGAAGAGAAAAGATGCATGATGGTTTATGTATGACAGTTTATACCTCCACCTTCCAAAATCCTTCTTGGTGTTTCACACACCCTTCTCTTTTGCCCTGCTCCTGCCCCCCGGTGGTTGTTCTGGTTTCTTCACTCTTCCGTTGAAGGACATTAGGAGTTGTGTCATTGTGCAGCTTCCCCCTCGCCCAGGGTTTGGTTGGTCGATTTCCTCTCAAAGAAGAAGCAAGAGGGGTGATGAAGTCATCATGGGGAATGGGTTCCACTTAAAGGGGCTTGTCACTTTCCTTTTTCAGGTGACTGGGAGAAAGAACAAGGAAAAATGGAGAGGAAAGGATGAGCTAACTTATACATTTAAAAAGTTCATTTCAAGACAATCTAATTGCTTTCAAAAGAGCTAGCTTATCGGCCTTATCTGGCAGCTCGGTGCTCAGCAAATCTCAGGAAGGGCCTGAGGAAGGAACTTTTGGTGCTAGAGGTAGAAAATCTAGCGGATACTCCCCTTCTGCTAATCCATCTGGAAGTTCTGTTGTACAGCCCTTACTGAAACAAATGGAAGCCATGCACATCAACCATTGCCCCTATTCGCTCATTTAAAATGGGGCTTTGCAGGAGAACTCCCTGTTGGATTGCATTTCATGGGTCAGAGGTATATGCCACCCACTCTGCCAGCCTTAATTGTGCTACAGAACTCTAGCCTTTGGCACTCTCCTTTTCATGCAGTAGCTACTGTCATCTACTAAGCAGGCTTGTCCTCTCTAGTCTTGAGAGAGCCCTTTAACAGGACGGGGAGGATTAAAGGCCCTTTAAAGGCAGGCACTCAGTCTATGTCAGCTTTAACTGTTTGTTTGTTGTGTATTTATTTGATTTATGCCCCGCCCTTGCAACAGGCTCCCATGATGACTTCCCAGATGTCAAAATTACAGTAAAACATATTAAAACAAGACATAAAAACATCACAATATTTTATTTACAGGATTTACACCCTCACTTTTGACAAATGCCCTCGAGGCTGCTTACAAAACAAATCCACATAAAAACATAATAAATAACATGCCAGATAAAAACACCCCTAAAAACTTTTAGAAAAAGGAATTAAACAGCTATTTAGAAGCACAATAAAAATAGCCACTAAAACCAGTAAAGAGATCCTAAATATCACTAAAAGCCCACAAGAAGAGGATGGACTTTTCCTGGTGCCTAAAAGACAGCAATGAAGGCCCTGGACAAACATGCGCAGGGAGAGAGCGCCTGATACTGGGCACCCACACGGAAAAGGCCCTCTCTGGTGGCCACTTGCCTAACCCCTGAACGTGGGGCACACAAAGGAGGGCCTCTGAGGGTGACGTCAAGTGACGTGTAGGTTCATATAGGAAAAGACAGCCCTCTGAGATACCCGGTTGTTTAGAGCTCTGAAGGTCAAAGGCAGCACTCTGACTTGGGCCCAGAAGAACCTGGCAGCCAGTGAGCATACGTTAGCACTGGAGTGATATGGTTATGGGAATTTACAATCTCATTTACAATCTGACCATTGTGTTTTGCACCAGGTGAGTTTCCACACACTTTTCAAAAGTAGCCCCACGTACAGTAGGCTGCCTTCTTTCTGGGAGGAAGAAACAGAGCCAGGCCTTAAAAACTGATTCTGTGTAAAGGCCAGCACACAGAGTTCTAGAAAAAACAGTCAATCCCTCAAGCCTAATGTCTGCCCAGCCCTCACTCAGGACACACTCCACACTCCTGCGCATGGTGTGGAAGATTGATAATGGCAGTGGACATCGGCTCTGCTCTCTTTACAGAAGTTTGTCTTGTGATTAAGGAATTCCTGAGACGCTTCCAAGGAATCCCACAATGTCCAGGAGCACACTTTGAAAGCCAGTCGTTGCAGTTAGGCAGAAGACCGGAAGCTGTACCTTGAAACACACCCTGTCTTAGCATTCGATTCTTGGATCCCACAGTCCTTCACGTTGGTGAAAACACTGATTTGCCATTCCCACCGCTCCACAGAAAGCCACAAACCTGTAGTAATCCTCCTGCGTGGGGAGCGGCACTCCATGCAGGGGGTGGTGGGCATGCAGCCACTGCTGTTGTTCCAGGGCCAGGCGCTGCAGCTCCGCTGACTGTGCATGCATGGCTTGGAGCTGATGTGCTGCAGACATCGGGGCGGAGAGTGAGCCAGGCAGGTCTCTGTAGGGGGCAGCTGCAGCCAAGGGGAAAGAAGAGAACAAACTGACAAGGAATCCAAGGATCAGGCCTGCTTGGAGGGGCTGAACCATTGGGGGGTGGGCGGCGGGACAACAACTGCAGTGGCACAGAAGTGGCTGCAGGTTATGAACGGCTGGGGAAAGGTGCACCTGCCCAAATGCCCTCTTCTGCATCCCAACCCAGCTCTGTGACCCTCCTCTGCCTCTCCCCACCTCCACCCCTGACACTTGCTCTTCTCTCATTTCTTTGAGCTGTACAGAGTGACATCGAGGCCCCAACCCAGACCTGGGGGTGTCTACTCGGGTCTTCTGATTTGCACTTGCCTCCCATCAGATCCATTGATTCAAGTGGCCTTGCAAGTTTAAAGCTATTTACTCTGTTAAGTCTTTTAAATAAAATAAAGTTTAATTCAATTAAAAATAAGCCCCTGAGCACTCGTCTGTCATCTCAGTGCCTCTGCACTCCTTGACCAGAACACTGGAAGCCAGGAGCAGGTTTAATTCACAGTAAGCAATTGGGGGGGGGGGAATACTGCCTGCACATTTTTCCATACATATATCTCCATATGTATAAAGGCTAGAGACTTACTTTTTAAAAAAATAAAGTGAAGCAGAAAATGTGGTGAAAGAGTACATGCTGTCCCTGAGAAGGCCAGACCCCCAGTCTCTTCCCACCTCCACCCCATAGCTCTTGCCCTGCTTCCCACTCAGGCCCTCATTTCTGACTCAAGAGTTGCTTTGCTGCTCCAGACCTGGGCCTCCAACCCGGGCTCTCTCCACCCACTTCCATTCTGTCTGGCCCTCCTTTCTTCACGGCCCCCCAAATCTTGCCAAGGCCCTTCTGTCCCCCCACCCACCTATTGCAAAGTTCTTACCAAAAAGCTGGTGGCGCAGCACCTCATTTTCATGGAGTGGATGAGGAAGAAGCGGATTAGGGATAGTACCAGCTGGGTAGGGTATCCGGGTGAGATGCGACCCAGATGCCAGGGGATCAATAAGAGGATGGACAGAGGCTGAAGCTGCAGAGAGTGGACAGGAAACAGATCTTGACACAGGAGAAGCATTAGCAGAAGAAAAAGTGTTGTGTCAGGTAATGAATTTGAGTACATTTTGCTCCTGGTTTCAAGCATTCATGTTAATCCTATGTAGCATTTAACTAGGATTTTTTCTCATTGTATGTAGTATTTAACTATGTACCAGTGGTACATAGAAGGGATGGTTGTGGTTATTTGGAGCAATAACATGGGGCCAGGCATACTTGCTGATGTAAATCGCTGAGGCGGGTGGCTACCAGGAAGGGGGCCTTTTCTGCTATGCCACCCGGGCTGTGGAATGAACTCCCTAAAGAGGTTTGCCTGGCACCTATGTTGCACTCTTTCAGGCACCAGGTGAATTCCCGGCATTTTAGCACTCTAGTCTTTTAGGTTTGCTGTTTTAAATCTGTATTTTAAATCTCTGCATCTCCGCATGGGTTTAATTCTGGTTGTACTTTTATATTATAGTGTGAAGCTTTCATATTTTACTTTGTGGTTTTAATTTTTGTGAACCTCCCAGAGAGCTTCAGCTATTGCGAGGTATAGAAATGAAATAAATGAGTAAATAAATAAATGCTACATTGCTGAGGTGAGAATGGACCAAGGGCTTCCTTCCTCATAGTCCTACCACTACGTAAGCTCTCAAGAAGAGGCTTGACGCATGTAAAGAGATACCTGAGAATCTCAGCAAGTTTCTAGCTCTTATGGATGCAAAGACCTACCGCTGTATGGGCAATGCTTTGTGAAACCACAAAACCCAAAGGAATGACTGAAGAAGACTTCTGGCAGTTAAGGGATGGGAATGTAATACCTTGCCTAGCTCAACGCCCCTCCCTAACTAGCAGAAGAATTATGGAAGATGAGCAACAATGTTCCACGAAACTCTGCTTGAACTGCATACATTATAGAAGTTTTCTCTGAGTAAAATTTGAATTATCTTGCTGAAGAATTATGACTTGTTTGTTTGTTTAGATGCAATGTGCATGTGCGCGCACGCACGCACGCACCGGCCATGGCCTCACCAGGAGCAAAGAGGGAAGGTGCACCCAAGAAACTGTCCAGAGATGGGGGGGTGGTGAAAGTTCCCTCCAAGTAATCAGAGTTTAGTTTTTAACTTGCCATCATGCTATAATGGGTTAAAAATACAAAGATTAGTAAGTAATTAATTGCCACTTCCAGACTGATAGGGACAGCCCAGTTGCTAAGGCTGAGTTCTTGCTGCGTTTGGGCTGTACCACTTCAGACAGCAGGTGGGGGTTCAGATGACTGAAGGCTGATGTGTACACAAACATTCCCTGCCCACAGCAAATGTGTATGTCAGGGAGAATGGTTCTACTCTAGACCTTTCCCTGACATGCTAGTTTCCTCATGTGCAGGGATATTTGTTGTTTGTTTGTAGGAACATTCAGTCATGTGAACCCCCACCAGTATAGCCCTGACACATTAGGCCAACCACATTAGCAAGATCTAGGCCTAAAGGCCACACTGCACTTGAACCAAGAGACTTCCAGACACACATCCGCAGCACACTTGCAGACTGTGCTGGAAGCAGTGGGTGCTCCTCACCTGCATGGATGGCATCCTGCTGGTGGAGGTGGAGGTGGGAGTGGATGTGTGAGTGCTGGTGATGATGGGGGGTCACGTTGAGCATCTGCAGCCGAGCCAAGGGGTCGTTGCTCAGAGCAGCTACTCTCTCCGCGTGCTGCCGCTCAGCCGCCAATCGCTCAGCATAAGACATATCGGGGCGCAAGGCTGGGCCGGCCGCCAGCGCCAGCCGCTCTCGCTCCAGGTGGCCCAGCCCTGGATGGAAGGGGAAGGCAGGGTGCAGCCCTGGGCCTGCCTGCAGAGCGAGCCCCCCATGCCGCGGGAAGGGATCCATGGCGGCACTGGGCACGGCATGGAGCTGCTCCAATTCTGCTGGCTTGACTTCAAAGCCAGGCTTAAGGCGCTCGCGCAGGTCACGATCCCTGAGGTCTCGCTCACGGGCTTCCCGTTCTCTTAGCTCTCTCTCCCGTGTGGCTGGGTCGCTGCTGTAGATGGCTGGCACATTGTAGCCCAGCAGTCCGGGGTCAACTGCTCCCAGTGGCACATAGAAGGGGTGGTTGCGGTTACTCGGAGACATAACATGGGGCCGGGCGTACTCGCTGAGGGTGCGAAGAGCTGGTGTGTCAGGGCCCAGGTACGGCGGGACTGTGGCTACTGCGCTGCCCTGCTCAAAAGATGGGCGGTGAGGGACGGGGCCAAGAGATGGGCACTCCACTGGTCTGCCCTCTTGTGCCACCTTCTGCAAGAGATCAGAGAGATGATTGATGTTCAGTGGGAGATATTCTGACAGCAAGGGGCCGTATGCACAGCCGAACCTGCCCTGTGCCAAGCCACGCCATTAGTTCATCTTGCCTACTACTCTAGCCTGACTGGCAGGGGCTCTGCAAAACCTTGGCAGAGATCGTTCCCAGTTCCGCTAACCTGATACAATTTTAACTGGAAATGCCAGGAACTGAGAACAGGAGCACCTGCATGCAAAGCAGCTCTAGCACTTACCACACTTCTTTCCAGTTCTCTTTCCTTCTCCCTCTCACGCTCCTTCTCCCGTTCTCGCTCCCTCTCACGCTCCTTCTCTTCCCGAGCCTTCTGCTCAGCCTCTCTGCGCACCTTCTCAACTAGATCTGCCCGTTTCTTGGCCAGTTTGGAGCCATCCAGGGGCACAAAGTAGAGATCAGTCCGTGAGCAGGAGTTGAAGCCACGATCCAGATGTTTGTTGAACCTGTGGAAGGAAGAACTAAGACATCAGCCTTCAAATAAGGAGGGGAAGACCAGAAGTGATGAGGCCAACTGAGAAATATCCCACAAAGGAGCACAGTATGCATGTAGCTGTACTCTCCGCTGCCAACACCTTTTCTTCTAGTACTCCTGAGAACTGCACTAAAAAATCTAACAGTTCTGCTCTGGGGAACAAAACTCTCCAACAAAAACTGTAAAAACACTTTGACTTGTACAAATTAAACCCATTGACGCTACTGTCTTTATTTTGCATTATTTATTTTGCTTCCACTAATTGGGCCGGGAGGTGGGGGAGAGGCAAGGTGCTATACAGGGCATTGAAGACTGCTGCCTATGGTCCACCAGAAATCTTCTTCAGCAACTCTTCTGACTTTTGAGATTTTACCAGGCATTGCTACACTCTTAGCCAGAGGGTTGGCTGTCAGGGATTTGTCCAATCAGGGATATTCCAGGCCCATTTCCTGATTTTTCAGCTTTTCAGCTTAATGTTGGAGGTCCAATAGTCAGGGGATGTAGAAGCGGGAATCCCAACTTGCCAATGAGGAAAGTACAGCAAGGCTATCCAGCCACTTTGTTTTTACTGTAAGGTCACATTAGAGGTTACACTGGAACTCTTTGACTCTAACCCAGACTTGCCCAATACATGACCCACCAGGATTAACACAACCCATCGGGACCTGCATCATAAGGCTGTGTTTCTCCTGTCTGCCAGGGACTGCAAAAAACAGAGTTAGATGTCAATCACCCAGCAAGCCACAATACATGGCTGATGTGCTAAGCCTGGGTTGGTGAGTCACAGGCTGTGCAACTCTGATGGAATGGATTTTCTTCCCTTCTTTTTGCCTTCTCAGCCAGCCCCTGGCCCCTCCCTCTCCTTCCTCACCTGGCTGATTGGCTGGCATGACTTGGTACATCCACCACTTTGGGAGCTGGTGAAGGACTCCGGACAGGTGGCATCGGGCTCTCTGGGGGCTCATAGTCTTCTGAAGGCTCTTGCTTGATCTGTGCTGCACTGAGAGGCAGTGGGGGCAAAGGTGGGGGAGGGGCAGCCATATTTCCGGAGGCCGGGGAAGCAGTGGGGGCTGGTGAGGGGGCCTTGTAACCACCAGCTGCGGGCGAAGAGGCCAGCCTGTATCCTGGTGGCGTGGCTGCACGGAATGAGGACGCGGAGGAGGAAGGGGGAGAGCCAGGCTTGTAGGGGGCAGGGGGCTGGAAGGTAGGAGATGGTGAAGCTGTTCGCTTTCCATAGGGAGCCACAGTAGGAGGGCCCACTGGAGGGGACACCGTCTTGTAGGGGGCTGCAGAGGAGGAGGCCATTGTGGTTATGACAGTGGAGAGGGTAACTGAGGCTGAGGTGACTGGGGGTCCAGCCCCATGTGCGGGTGAAGGTGGAGGCGGTGGAGGAAAGGCATAGGTGGCAGTGCTCTGCCCTTGGGGATGGCTACAGACTCCTGGGTATGTTCCCTGGGACGAGGAAGAAGAGGAGGAGGAGGAGGAGGAGGAAGAGGAGGAGGAGGAGGAGGAGGAAGATGCAGAGGGGGCCTGGCTGTATGTGGCATGGCTGTGGGGTGGGTAGAGGCGGAGCCCATAGGCAGCATGGGAGGGGTGATGTGGACCTGGCTCCAGTGGGTGGGAGTAACCGCCGGATGTCTGAGGACTGGCAGCTGCTGACGGGGAGAGCCCTGTGCCACTGCTGTGGTTGTGGTGGTGCTGTGGCTGTGGCTGAGAGGCCTGGCCAGGAAAGGAGGTGGGCGGGTGGGAGCTGGTGTTTCCTAGTGGGCGACTGTATGGTGGTGGGCCTTGGCTCCACACAGGCTGCGAGGGCATGGAGGGCTGGGTGTACTTGGGGGGCTGGCTGGAGACAGAGAGGCTGCTGGGTGGGGGGAACGAGTGGCCATAAGAGGAGCTGTAGCTGGGCAGTGCCTGGGAAGGGGGAGGCAGGGGGTACTGGGCAGAAGAGCTGGGCGGTGGCGGAGGAGCATAGGGGTAACGTGAAGGGACGGGGGACTTATCCTGCCCCATCCCATGAGGCGACGGAAGGTGTCCACTCAGTGCCTGCCCTACCATCCCTGGTGAGCTGGAGGTGGCAGCCATGTTGTTTAGAGGGCGCAGAGCAGGTGGGGGAGGCAGGTTAGCCAAAACGTGGGGGAAGGTGGCAGAAGGAGGAGGAAGCACAGATGGGGAATTGTTTGGCGGCGTCTTCTGAGGGGGCAGGCCACCTGCCACAGAAGTGAGGGAAATTGGGGTGGTTGGGGGTGGGTTGTGCTTGGCACCGAGGGACTGCTCGCGCCCATTCGGTGGCGCTTGTATCCCCGTGCCTGCGCCCACAGCTTTGGTGCCCATCTGGACCACATTAGCATTAGGGTAGAGGGAAACATGGGTAGTGCAGGAGGTGGGGGAAGAGGAAGAGTTGGAGGATGGAGTAGGAGCTGGTTGGGGGGCTTGGGCCTGAAAAATCCTTGAGGCCTGGGCTTCAAGTTGAGACTGGTAGCCGCTTGTGGGGCCCTGAGGATGAACCTCCCCTGTTAAGCTGAAGGTTGGTTCTGGCGGCCGGGCCAGGCCCTCCGTCAGGGGAGCAGGGGAGGGGCTCTGGGGGAATAGTGGGGGGTGATGGTAAGGGCGGGAGGGTCCTTGTGACAGCACAGAAGAGGAATCGGAATCGTTCTCCACACTGCCAGGGCTGTAGACGCTAGGGGAGGTGCTCCGGTTATCCTGGTCAATATCACGTGGGTCACTGCTTGTCTCATCGTTGAAGCTATGGCCATCTAGGCTGTCCACATCTGAGGGAGACTGAGGCCTTGGCAGCTCCTGGATTGGAGAGAAGTGGTAGAGATTGAGCAGAGACTAAAAGAGGCATTAAAAGAGCCCCCCTATAAGGAGAGTTCTAGAGCTAAGCAAAAAGGAGAGTTCCAGGGCCTGCTGGGGACAAAAAGAGCCGGCTGGCTTGTGTCAGAATCATTCTCAGCATTAGCCTGGTGGGCTCTAGGCTAGATAAGAATAGGGAAGGCAGAAATAATGTCCAAAAAGTGTGGCGCAGGACAGTTTTGGAGGTGTCTGGGGCATGCAGAGGAAGAATGACTGTGGCCAGGGAAAACCAACCTCTGTTTTAGTTTTCTTTGGGGCACTGGTATCCTCTCCTTCACTCTCTGAAATCTCCTCTGGTCGGCTTTGCTTGCTTCCTTTAGGGGCCATTGACTCCTCCACACGACCTTTCTGCAAAGCAAAGAAAGAGAGGGTAGAGGCATATTTCAAGGGAAGTCCCCTCTTGACATTCTGCAATTCTTGACTGTGCTTGGGGATTCTTTGGAGCATGCAAACGGCCACTTGTTCGAGACCCTGGTGGATGGCTGGAATGCTGCAATCACCAGGGCATTAGACCAGGTGGCTCCAAAATGCCCTCTCCCCCTGAACAGAGCTCAGACTGCACCATGGTTCACCCCACGGTTGAGAGCTCTGAAGCAGGAGGTGAGACGGCTAGAGCGCCGGTGGTGGAAATCCCGCTCCGAAGACAAACACAGGTTAGAGCTGTAGCTTCAGCTCACCACATGGCGATAAGAGCATCAAAAAAGAATTTTTTATGCTGCCTCTATAGCATCCGCAGAGTGCTGTCCCCAGAGGCTGTTCCAAGTGGTCCGGAACCTGGTCGGCCCAGTTGTTCCGGAACCAATGGAGCATTCTAAGGCCTCCTGTGATGAGTTTGCAAAGCACTTTGCAGATAAAATCAACCGGATCAGGAGTGCTATTCCATGCCAGTTAGTGAACGAGGGGCGGCCAGTGGCAGAGTGGTTGTGTGGGATCGGTTCCAGTTTCTTCCTTCTGAGGAAGTGGACAAGGTGCTTTCATCTTTAAGGCCGACCACCTGCTTACTTGATCCTTGCCCATCTTGGCTCATTATGAGCTGCAGGGAGAGACTTAGGGAGGGGATCAAGGCAGTGGTGAATGCATCCCTTGAGGAGGGAGTGATGCCATCAGCTCTCAAGGAGGAAGTGATAAGACTGCTCTTAAAGAAGCCGTCCTTGGATCCCCAAGACTTGAACAACTTTCACCCAGTCTTGAATCTGCCGTTTTGGGGCAAGGTGATTGAGCGAGTGGTGTTGTTGCAGTTGCAGGCACACTTGGAAGAAGCCAATTATCTGGATCCATTTCAATCGGGCTTCAGGCCTGGGCATGGGACAGAAACGGCCTTGGTTGCCTTGGTGGATGATATGGGGAGGGCTCTGGATAGGGGCGAATGCCCCTTCCTTGTTCTCTTCGACCTCTCAGCAGCTTTTGATACCATCATCCACGGTATCCTCCTGGACCACCTGGAAGGGTTGGGCATAGGGGACACTGTATTATGATGGTTCCGTTCCTTCCTCTCAGTCGGTAGGTCTGGGGAAGGAGACTTCAGACCCTTGCCTGCTCACTTGCAGGGTGTCACAGGGTTCTATTCTCTCCCCAGTTTTATTTAACATCTATGTGAAGCCACCGGGGGCTATCTTCAGGAAGTCTGGGGTGCAGTGTCACCAATATGCAGATGACACGCAACTCTACCTCTCATTTACATCCTCACCAAGGTTGGCTGTAGAAACCCTGTCCAAGTGTCCGGAGTCAGTAAGTGGCTGGATGGAAAGGAGTAAGCCGAAACTGAACCCCGACAAAACCGAAGTACTTTTTGTGGGAGACAAGGAGAGGTTGGGGGATGTTGACCTGGTGTTCAATGGGGTGTGGCTGCTCTGGAAGGAACAGATCTGCAGTCTGGGGGTCATTTTAGACTCCCAGCTGTCCATGGAGGCTCAGGTGTCAGCTGTGAGCTGGGCGGCGCTGTACCAACTACATCTGATATGGCGACAGCGCCTCTACCTCCCTAACCATTTTCCCCCATCAGTAGTTCATGCCCTGGTCTCCTCTCACCTAGGCTACTGTAATGTGCTCTATGTGGGGTTACCCTTGAAGATGGTTTGGAAGTTGCAGCTGGTGCAGAACGTGGCAGCCCACCTGATTAAAGTCAGCCGCCAGCGAGACCACATCACTCCAGTGCTGAAGGAGTTGCACTGGTTACCAGTTGTTTTCTGGGCCCAATTCAAGGTGTTGGCATTGACCTTTAAAACCCTATATGGTTCTGGCCCAGCCTATCTCAAGGAGCGCCTCCAGAAACACCAGACAGGCCGCTCAACAAGATCAGCCTCGGATGGTCTTCTCTCTGTCCCATCAGCTAGGACAGCTAGGCTGGTGAGGACTAGGGAGAGGGCCTTTTCTGTGGTGGTCCCCACTCTGTGGAATTCCCTCCCGAGTGACCCCCGCCATGCCCCCTCTTTGATGAGCTTCCACTGGACTTTGAAAACCTGGCTGTTCAGGCGGGCCTCTGGGGTGGCTTAGGGTTTTTTAGAGGAATGTTGCTTTGTTCAGTTGATTATGTAAATTTGTTGTATTTTGTGTTGTTATTTGTATTGTACGCCACTTAGAGTGGCTGGGTAGCTGGCAAGATGGGCGGCTAATAAATCTAATGCATACATACATACATACATACACGTTTTCCACCTCCTACTAGCTGTTGGAAATGTAACATAATACAACATGCAAATGAGAGTAGCTGAAACTGCTTCCTGGCAGTAGGCACATGGGTGATCTTATTGTATCAGAAATCATGCAGTGAATGGGAAAGCATCACCATGCTATTCAGCCAATCAGATTTTACTACCTGATACAGATTTTGCTATAGAGAGTGAGAGCAATGAAAATGAATAAGTGAATTATAATTATCCCAACACAGGAGGCACTTTCCAACACTGCTGTTTGTTTATTTGTTTGTTTTGCAAGTAACTGTGAATACTGGAAAACACATCCTCTTTGGGGCAATTATTGTTCACTTATTAATTTACAACTAGCATAAAGCCCATGTCGCCATGGATGCTAGTAGTCCTGCTCCTTTCCCACTTTTTTGCCTCTTGGTCTCCTCACCACAGAGGGGCTCAGGAATAATGCAAATGTGGCTCATGCATAGTGAATTCCCCTTCCAAAATAGCATGTGTTGCAACCCCACTCCCTCCCTCACATGCCCTGATTGGTCGCCTCCGTCCCCTTTCCCCTCCCTGCTGGTGACAACAGCCTAACCATGTGGCTGCACTCAAGGCCTGCCTCACACCACACTGATTGGCTGAGTAGGGGCTGTCCATCTGGAGGGGCTGCCCTACCTGTTTGGCACGGAGAAATTTAATTGCTATTAAAGCTTGAACTTTGACCGTTTTCAAACTTTAAAAATTTTCTGCACATCTACATTGCTCAAGCTTCAGTTTAAAACAATAATGAGCAAAATCAGTGTGATAGATCTTGAGAAATAAGCCTTACGCTAGCGTATTCTGATATAGATGCTCTCACTCTCAATTGCCCTCACTTGCGTTTTGTGAAGTCATCAAGCAGAAAAATCTGATTGACTGCATCACATGGTGATGCCTTCCCATTCAGTCCATGATCTCTACTTGATGGGATCACCCATGTGACTAACTCAGGAGGGAAGCAGCAGCAGCAGCCAGGGAAAAAGGCACCAAAAAGAAGCTGCTGGGGGAAAATGATGTCACTGTACATGATAAAACAAAAGGTGAACATTTGCACTATCTAAATGTTTTCCAGGAGACATTTCTGCGCCATTAAAACTGCTGGGTTTTGTCCCAAATTAAAAGCGAGAATATTTGGTGCAGTTCCAATTGTGTGTGTGTTACACTGTGTGTTGTGTGCTATAATTTCATTCTAGTTCTTAACTGCATCCAAAGCTGAATAAATGTTGGTTAATTGCTAAGATATAGGTATGATGCCCTACCTTGGTAGTTTGCCGGGATTTCTCAGCTTTGCCATCACTGCTGGAAGTGCTGACACCACCTGGAGAGGCTCGACCCCGCGTTCTGAGCTCCTCTCTGGGCCCTGGAGTTTCCTTCTTCCGACCACTCCGCATTGACATCTGTGGATAAAATAAATGAATAGACAATGGTTTATTTCAGTTGTTCTGCAACGTTTTCCTGCTTCTTCAAGTCTGGCTCCAGGCACACACTGGTCTGAGAATCTTTCTCAAGGTCGATTCACATGATCACTTTGATGTTTGGAGCTGTCAAAAAATCTGAAGCTTTATGTTGCAATCTCTAGATGCAGCAATGCAATAAGTCTTCCAGCCTGCTTTGACTCTGCCAGTCAAAGCAAACAGTGCCCACCAAATATTTGCCAGTCTAAGGCAGTCTCTACAGGGACAAGGCAGGCAGGGGCATGAAGTTTAGACTCTGCATTAATAAAAGACAAATGTCACATGTTTAGTTTCCTCTGATCTAAACTAAAAAAAATATATCTGTATGGGATTTTGTAGCTCCACTTTTTATCAAATAAATGCAATACATCCTACTTTCCTGCAAACCACCACTTGCTCTCTTACATTCTTTAATTGACCCAAAGTGGGAGGAGCAATATATTTTTTTAAGTGGCTCACGAGGGGCTCAGTCAATCTCCTGGTTTTGCTGCCTGCCTGGAACTACAAAAACAGTGGGTGTCAAGCACCCAGCAGGCCCAGCTACACTGTGGGCACTGTTTGGTTTGATAAACCATGATTTGTGCAGGCCTGCCTTAAAATAATCAAAAGGACACTTTCTTTGGGGTTGCAAGGTTTAACCTGCTTAAAGCAGTAGGTTAATGAAGTAAAATCATAGTTTTCAATCTGTGTTCCTGGAACCTTGAAGGGCCACAAGTTGCCCATTAACTGCATTGAGCAGGGGGTTGGACTTGATGGTCTTGTAGGCCCCTTCCAACCCTACTATTCTATGATTCTATGAACCCCTGGTATTCCTTGGAAGCCTGTTAGCGGTTCCTCAATATCAAAGCCAGTAAGCTTTCCGGAAAGGAACTGCCCACCACTGATTATCTTCCTTTCTAGCGTTCAGCTGGAGGGGACTGTTGTGTGTGTTCCAGATGCACCATAAGGCAATGGTGAGGCCCCACATGCCTGGCCAGTACCTTGAGTGAACTAAATATGTGCCCTAGAACATGCTCCAGAATCATCTCCAATGCCCAGGGATTCTGGGCAGACAACAAGATAGAATGTTTGAAGGCCACTGCACTAAAGCTTCTATTCCTTAAGTCAGGCATGGCCCGCAGTTCCCATCAGCCCTAGCCAGCAATGGTGAGAGACAATGGGAGTTGTAATCTAAAACATTTGAAGGGCCACAAGTTGCCCATTAACTGGTGAAGCCCAATTTTAAATCGGTGGGGGATGACAGTTAAGAGCAAACTCATTTCTTTTTTGGAGGCTATTTTGGTTCTGGTCTGCTACTGTAATAGGGAACAAAAATATTAGAAGTTATGCCTTTCCTTCTAGAAGTGATTAGTAACTCTTGTTCGTTAAATTGTTAATTAACTATTGCTACTTTTCATACTTCAAAAATTCACCTATCCTAACGTTTTGATGATATGCAACATTTAAAATATCAATTAATGTATGAGTTAAAAGGCAGATAATTAATCAACTTAAAATATTTTCATCATCCTATTTGTTTTCTATTTCTACTTTTGTTGTTGCTGCTGCTTTTCTTCCCCCACTGGAGGTGAAAGGGGTGGAACACTTCAATGCTTATGTCCATTTGGGATACATAAAGCGCTCACAACCAGTTTATGCTGCACACACGTGGTATAATCCTGTTGCTGCTCAGCCCAGTCTTCCTCAACCCGCACTTGGAAGAATGAATCTGCCATGTCGTGATGACTGTGCCAATCACAACAACAAAAAATCACCAGGCACCCATGCGTGGATGGCTCATGATTTAAGTCTAGAAATTCCTAAGCATTTCCAATATCCTCCAAGTCTTCTCTACAATCTCCATCCTTTCTCCCTCACTGTCTCGCAAACATTCACCACAGTTCATGTAATCCTACTCATCGGTGCATTTCCCTGATCTAGTCATATATGTCACTTCTGATACTAGGGTCTCCTCCTCTCTCAACCTCTTATTCTTTTCCTTCTGGACATTTTTCACTTACGGAGTCTTTATTTTGTCGAGTCTTCATTCTTTTGGGTGTAGGGTCCCCATTCTCCTTTGTCCGGGTGGATGAAAACATTAACTTTTATGCCTTCCCCCACACTGCTATTCCTTGGGAGACTGAGGTGTGAGCCTCAAGGAATTACACAAACTCTTCAGGAAAAGGGCAGCAAGAGGCAGGGAGAACTTTGTCCAGGTATGCTATGGGTTTCCAGCAATTTCTAAAAGAGAGAATTTTGTTAGCAGGGAGAATAAGAGGCCTGGAAGTGCTGGCATGTGAATCAGAGTTAGAGCTTTTCCTTACTAAATCTTAGTGCATTTCAGTGTATCTACCACTACAATTAAAACTCAACAACTTGCGTATTTGATAGCATTCAAAGCTGATCCCTGGAAATCTCCAAAAGGGACACCTTCCTGTAGCGTTGGAGAAAAATTAGTCTACATATTTATTTAAACCAGCCTCTGTGGGCTGGATTAGGCCCCCGAGCCAATGGTTCCCCATTTGGCCCACCAAGGCTTGGGCTAACTCCGCTGGCCCCTCCCCCTCCTTAAACCCTGCCACCTGGCCTACTGGAGGCTTGGGAACAAGGTGAGGCAAGGAATACCTGTGATCAGAAATAACAAGGAGAATCCCCTGGGGGAGCTCAGTGCTGCATTCTTGGCCAGCAGTTGCAGGAGTTCCTGCAAGCGGGCGCCAAGTCCTTTTGCAGCCTGCTTGCCACTCCAGTTGGGACAACATGCAGCCTGCAAAGGAAGCGCCCAGCCAGCTCAGCTTTGTCTGCCCCACCCCGCATCCTCACCCAATGGGAGAAGGCGTAGGACAGGTGACGTCACCCAGGCTGATGTACTGGGTGGATCATCCATCCAGCACTTCATGGCATGCCAACTTTCCCCCAGTGTGGGAAGCCCATGCATGGTGAAGCCAGGTCCCAGGGAAAGTGCTGGGTGGATGATTGGCTGGGGACCACATGATGTCAGGGGTGTGGCTGTGCCCCCTGATGTCATTTGACCTGAAGTGGGCTGGGTGGGGGGTTCCATCCAGCCCCCCCCAACTAGTTCACCACCCGTTTTAGGCCCTTTTTTGTTATTTGTTCAGTCGCTTCCGACTCTTCGTGACTTCATGAACCAGCCCACGCCAGAGCTTCCTGTCAGCTGTCACCACCCCCAGATCCCCCAAGGTCGTGTCCATCACCTCCAGAATATCATCCATCCATCTTGCCCTTGGTCGGCCCCTCTTCCTTTTGCCTTCCCTACCTTCTCCAAAATTGGTAAGAACAACATAATAATAGAACATCAATTAATGCCATAAAATTACAATAAAACAATGACACTATGACTGCTTATTATACCTGTATTACTATTTTGTTGCTTTAAACTATGGTGGCTCTGTTTGCAGTTTAACAGTGATATTGTCCCCCTGATTATACTTCTGTAAAGACAGAATACAGGATAAAGCAATTGCTTTAGCATTTGCATAATTCATAACCATGCTACATCTTTCCTTTAAAGCTCTGTAAAAATATTGAATCCATCACCAAACAAGTCAGTGCTGCATCAGAAATAATAATAAATGGTATTCACATGGTGCACCTTTATGGGCACCCGAAGTGTACTTGCATGACTCAGAAAGTAAAGTAAGGCACTGTAGGCTTTGCCACTGTTTGTCAGGGCCCTCTCTTTGCAGACTCCCAGAGCACTTTTGCCTCCTTTCCAACTACCATTATCTTTCTTGGTCCAGTGCAACCTGGCTGTCACTGCACTGTGAGCCATATGGGTGCCACTCAACGTGGTGCACTGTTTATGAGAAGTGCTACCTACATGGCTCGGGCCAGTGTCAACAACGCTGGTGGAACTGTTCACATTTGGCGTTGTGCCCACAGTTTAGCTTGGCCCACACAACACGGCCAACTTCACACATGCAGCAGCAACTACACTGGACCAGTAACACATGGAACTGGCCTAAGACTGAAGAACCCAGGTCTGAGTACAGTATTACAGGAGCTCAACTATCTAAATTGGAGGCACTGTGCTCCAATTTCTTGTTCCTCCACCTATAGCCTCCACAACACAAATGATCTTCCAAAGTTTTCAAAATCTCCCATCACATTCCTTCCACCCCAAATGTTGGCACTGACTTGTACCTGTTCGTGTGTCGATTTGTGACATGTGACTGCTTCTGTGTTTTTTCATGTCTGAATTCGAAAATGGTTATCTATTTTTAAAACCTTCAGTTTTAAGCTTGACAAGATGCCCACAATGGCACTATCATGCACACAGAATTAACATCCCTCACATCAGCAGAACCCAAGATGCTGCTGTTTGTCTGTTGCTGCTTCTCATGACTGGAAATCCCACCCAAGACAGCTTTGTCATGCTACCTCTCTCTTCCTTCAAAATCCATTTTATGTATGTAGTTTTGGTGATCTGTGGGTGGAGGAACTTTCTATAATTTCGTTGTCATGGACGGATCACTACCAGGTGGGGATAAAACTTACTGGGACTCTGGGACTCCGCAGGGGCAGGGGACCAATGCAGATGGTTCACCACAAGAGACTGATCGATCCGGATTGATTTCTGAGGGTTCTTGGGGCTTTTCCTGTCACCCAAGCAGGTGATCCAGTCAAAGTCCTGGTTGACCTCTGGAATATGGAAATGATCTAGGTGGTTGAAGCAATTGCTCCTGAGCATCCTCTCCCACTGGGTAGAGCCAAATGAGCTCCCTGCTTTTTCTAGGTTGTTGGGAGCAATGAAATGAGTGAGATGTAACTAGAATGACATTGGTAGAAAACTCAGAATGAGTCTGGCTGAACATGGACAAGAGCGCATTTGAAATCCTACTCTGTAGCGATTATACTCCGAACCACAAGAAGAAAATGGGGACCACTCCATTGCCCATGGTAACCAATTTGGGCAAAACTCTGCAGATAAAATCATTTGTATCCATATCATCTTGGATGCCATTGTTGATACAGATCCGGTGGATGCAATTTTGGCCTCTGCTTGTCCAACTATAATGGATACTTTTCAGCTTGTACAGCCTGAAGATGTTGACAGGTTCCTTTGAAAAATGAGGCCTACTATGTGCGTGCCTTGCCGTTCCTGGCTTATAGAAGCTGCTGGGAACAGATGGAATGGCTGAGTGGGAAATGGTAGTGGTGAATGCCTCTTTACAACAAGATATGATCCCATCTTCCCTAAAGGAGGTAGCTGTAAGACCTCTGCTAAAAAAACCCCTTCCTCTATGGATAATTTCTGGCTAGCCTCAAATAATCTACACTTGAGCAAGGTGCTAGAGTGTGTGGTGGTATCTCAGCTCCAAAGTTTTCTAGGTGAGGCAGATTATCTATATCCATTTCAGATCTGTTTCAATCTGGCTTCAGGCCTGGTTATAGAGATTGCCTTGGTGGATGATCTATGCTGAGAACTGGACAGGGGAGTGTATCCCTGTTGGGTCTGCTGGACCTCCCAACAGACCACAGTATCCTGTCTTAAGGTGTCTGTCTGGGACGGGACTTGGAAGCACTGTTTTATGGTGGCTCCAGCCCTTCTTGGAAGTGCGATTTCATAAAGTGGTGCTGAGGGATTCCTGTTCAATGCCATGGCATTGGCTTGTGGTGACCCTCAGGGTTACCTCTTGTCCCCCATGCTATTTAATATATACATGAAACACTGGGAGAGTTCATCCAGAGATTTGGGATTCATTGCCATCAGATACCCAACTCTATAGCCCTCTTCAGGTGTGATATTATGATACCGAAAGAACATATGAGGAGAGGAGCATTACGGCCCTGCCCCCTTCCATTGCCACATCTGTTGCCATGTATGTGTGCAGGGCAACGGTTTGAGGAGCAGCGCCTCCTGTATCTGTGGAGGTGCATCATGAAATTAAGGACTCTCAATATCTCTCCCTTCCATCTAAATCTAAGAAAGCTGTTCCACTTGTAAATCAGTGTCTAATGTCGGTAATGGACTGGACCAGGGCAAACAAATTGCAGCTTAATCCAGATAAGACAGAGGTGTTCCTGGTTAGTCAAACGGCAGATCAGAGAATACGGATTCAACCTCCGCTGGGGTGTGTGTGTTACACTCTCCTCGAAGACTCGGGTGCAATATGGATGTACTCCTGGATTCAGCCCTGAACCTGGATGCCCAAGTTTCAGTGGTAGCCAGCCGTAAGTTTGCACAGCTGAGACTAGTGTGTCAACTGCACCTGTTGCTAGAGTCATCTGGTCTGGCTAATAAGTGGTAATACTTTTAAGTTTCAGGACTTAGTCATAGACCAGTGACTGTCATGGATGCCTTAGTTACAACCCCTTTTGACTATTGTAACATGCTGCTCCCTTGTTAGAGCAGCTTCTCTGGCTACTGGTCCATTTCTGGGCACAATTCAAAGTGCTGGTTATAACCTGTAAAGCCTTATATGGGCTGAAACGAGGCAACCTGAAAGACCGCATTCTCTCATATGCCCAGGTTTTGCCCAAGATCACTGGGGTATGCCCCTCTCTCAGACCCACCAGTACTGGAAGCATATTTGTTGGGGATGTGACAGCCTTGTCAGTGGCTGCTTCCAGGCTCTGGAACTGCCTGCCAGGAGAGGCTAGTTTAGCCCCCTGTTGTCCTTCTGCCTTTTATTCAGGCAGGTCTTTGTAAGCAAGCCTGTTGCTGAAGGGATTTTTATTTGGCTGGGTGCTATCTATTACTTTTATTGTTGTGATTTTAACTGTGCTTTGGGGGGCAATCCTAAGAGATCCACCCTGGGTACTCATAAGTCTCTGAACTTTGAGGCTTATGAGTATCCTATGTACAGCAGGAGGCGTGTTGTGCCTCCCATGCTGCATTTAAGCTAGACGGGCATTTTCGCCCATCTAGTGAGGGCTTCAGGGAGGGCGAGGGGAGGAGACTGGGGCTGGGGCTGTCATAGGATTTATCATATGACTGCTGCCCCAGTCTTTTCCCCTCCCCACCCCTAGATGTGCCCTCTTTCCCTCATCTCCGTGCTCCATTTTCCAGGTGGGATGAGGTAGCCATTGCAGTTCTCTCCATGTTGGCTATGAAAGGGGAGGGGGCGGCTTCCTGGCTCCAAGGTTGGAGCCCTGTTTCCGACCTCAGACCTAGGAAGCTGAACAATCTTATGCCCCCCGCATAGATATTTGGTGGGCATAGCTCTCCCCATTGATGTTTTTAGGTGACGTTAATTAAGGTTTTGTTTTTAACCTGTATTTTATTATTGTTAACTGCCTTGAGCACCATTTTCATGGGAAAGCTGGCTATAAGTTAAATAAATAAATAAATAAGTAGTCCTCATTGCCAACTGAAATGAAGCTTCAATAGGTATAACTGAATTTACTGACTGATAGATAGATAGATATCCCATAGTATCCTGCTCTTCACCTCCACTCCATCTGTTGTCTTTCTCACTGTCAACATGTACATTTTGAGCACCTTGGGGCTGCAACCTTTTGGGGTTTTTATGTAACGATGTAAAGCACCATTTACATTAATGGCATAACAACAATATAATAAATGTAGTAAATAAACATATTTTACTGCCATTGTTTTTCTATCAATCTATAGATTGTATACCACTTTGTTTTTATAACGGTTTTTTGAGATGACTCTTTTGTATTTATTTTTAAACTGTGATTTTAAAATTACTTTGTTGCTTTGCGAGACATCTTGAAAGTTGCACTGGAACTATAAGGTGGGATAAAAATGTTAATAAATCAATCAATCCATTATAGTATTCTCTTTTCCTTCGAGAAGACATAATATCATACATTTTGACTTCCTAAAAGGGAAGCGTTACTCCTCTGCCACTTGAACATTCCCTCCACTCATTCCCCTAACTATCAGAAGCAAAACAGAAAATACATATATGGAGAAATCCAAGAGGTACCTCTAATTAGTGAAGTAACAGCTAATGACAGATAATAACATAAAAAAGCTAATGACAGCAATAACATAAAAATAAAGCAACGATTCTGCAATGGTATTGCAATGTATTTTTCTAATACTTGTCTCAAGAAACTAAAAGTAGGTAGGCAAATCTCATGAAAACTATGTATGAGCCAACAGTCACAGGGTGTCAGGGTGGACACTGAGCCCATAGAATCCCAGAGTAGTTCTGATTCTGAGGAAGAGGAGCCACTCCTGGGAGAGGAGTGCACTCATCTTTCCCAGGGCCAACAGCTGACAGAGATTCCTCCCACCGGCATTCCTAGCTTAGATAGCAGTCCTGGGAGTGACAGAGCACGGGAAGCAGACTTGCTGGACGTGCGACGGTGACGCAGGGAGCGGCGCCAAATGGAGGGTGTGGAAAGGAGGTGTAGTGCCCGGTTGGCGCGCAAACAACGGTTGCGCCCAGAGGATCCAGGGGAAAAGGGGAGGGACTCTCCCTAGCTCATAAGTTCAAGGTCTGCCAGTGATTCCCTTTCAAACGGGGACCAACTGTTCCAACTTAGGACATAGGTACTCTGCTGCTCATATCTAGTTGCTAACAGTAGAGTTGTTAAGTTGTAAAAGAGGAATAAAGCTTTGAAAAGAATCCCTTTGTCTGTATCTGGACTTGGCTACTGGATTAGACTGAGAGAGGCCTCCAAGGAGCCCTTGACACAGGGGCAGCTGTTAGGACAGAGGCAGGCAATAGGAGTCTCCATCTTCTCTGAGTAATCTTCCCTCATTTTTTCTGGAACAATGCACCCATGGTGGCAATATGGACCAGGGAAAAAGTCCATAGACCTTATACTGCCTACACCTGTATTAAACATTGGAATTATTATTCAAATATCCACCATACCAGGACTTGAGTTACATGGAGTCAGGCCATAGCTCAGTACTATCAGTAGCTCTTTAGGGTTTCAGGCAGAGATGTTCCCCATTCCAGGGTATGTTAAATTCTCTAACCTGGAGATGACAGAGACTGAATTTGAGGCCTTGTATATACAAAGCACATGTTCTGACAGAAATGTAGCACCTCTCCCTATTATTATTAACCAAGGAAGCCTAGCGGTGGCCCCAACAATACAAAATGTAGAGCTGTGTGCAAATAGCCTCTTGGAGTTATCCACCCTATTTGTGGGCAAAGAAACTGGGAGACTATTTCACCAAATTCCTCCAGGAGGAGGAGAAATTCTCCAACTGTTTCTCAGGGGTGGGGCTTACCATTAGCAGTTGAAGTAGTGTACCTTCTTTTGACTTTTCTGACATTTTTTCCCCTGCCACTGCAAGTGCCAGCAGAATCTTGGCAGCCTAGCCACCATTTTGCATCCTCCATAATGTCCCAGACCTGACATTGTTCTAAGGCATTTTGAGGAGGAAATGGCAGCTGCCAGGAAAAAAATAGTGGAGAATTTTCAGAGAAAATATAGCAAAGTGGTCTTCATTTTCTAATAGGGGTGGGGGGAGAAAAAAGAAAAAATATCAGAAAAATGTTTTCTGAAAAAATTCAGCTCAAGTGTAAAATAAATAAATAAATTTCCCCAACGTTATCATAACGAAGTGGACCAAATGAGGCCAAGTGGTCACCAAAAAATTACCAGAAATCAAGGCATGTTCACTTTCATCTAAGAATCTGCCCTGGCAAAGCCATTGAGCCATGAAAACTATCCCATGACAAGGGATAAGGAAGGGAGAAATCTTCCCTAAATATCCATGAAGCTCCTGAGTCAAAACAACAATAGTGGGTCATCTTGTCTAACTCACTGGCTTGAGGTGAGATGAAGTGCATCCCAACGCAGCCAACAGATGCCTTTTCTTGAACAAACTCCAGATCTGGAGGCCTTAAAATCTCCTGGAAGCTTGCTCAGTTCTTGGTCTGATTAAAGGAATGAAAGTTTTTTTCTACAATTTAAGCCAAATCTCCTTCCTCTAGTTCAGACCTAAACAACATACGACCTGCTTGACAACACTTCCTGTTTTCATAGTCGAAGTCAGGCAGCAAAGAGATTTATGGGTTACCACATATGAGTGGTGGACAGACTATGTTTGGCTTGATGGGTGCAAGTTGTGCAGGCGTGTTCTAGTTGAAGAACATTGCTTCAGTGTGGCTCTTGATGAGCATTTTTTCACCCTCTTCTGGTCATTCTTTTGAATTAAAAAAAAAACAAGTCCAAGCAGCTAATGTTAAGCAGGTTCTTGCTCTGATTCCACTTGCTTACAGAATTCAAGATGGGCACTGACAAAGCCCAAATATTGCTGTTTCTAGTGGTACAGGAAGGGATTATGTGAGGCAAGCAACAGAAATAAAACAAAAACGACCATAAGCTGTTTTAAGGAGGATACTTCATGAAGTAGAGAATTTGAAGAAGTCAAAATGGTATCTCTTCTACCAGGGCAAGCCCAAGGCATTTTGATGCACAAGGCAGAATGTCCCAAAGGTGGTCTCCCTCTCACTAATTAACACGGGGCACAATCCAGTAGGATGTCTCCTACACAAGATTCCATTCATTTCAATTTAGGTTATAAAGGATAATTTCTCACGGGATTGTGCTCCATGAGCTGGATCTGTCTCTCTTCTCAATGTTAGAGGCATCCAAAATCCACCAGCTAACTTTGCCTCATGGTAGAGATGTGTCTGGGAACACCAATAACACCAGTTTAGCTCAGTTTCCCCACTCCCACCCCCCACCCAGCTTTGGTTCAGAAAAGAACACTGAAAAGTCTGGATTTTCCTTATCCTTTCTCTACCCTAGCTTGCCTCCTACCCCCAACACAGGAATCAGTCCATGCATATACACTCCTCCAGTCTATAAGGGTCCCTTGGAATTCTCCATTTCAAGGACCAGCCCTACTATTTGGCAAGGTGAAGTGGCTCAAGTCAAATGACAGATTTCAGATTACTATTAGAGGGTAGCAAATTATCCATGCTTTACCTTATTATTATATTTTTACCCATCAATGAGGGGCACCATAAGGCACCAAAGCATTGTGGGCTATCTCTGTTCATTCTCTACTTTCCTGTAATGCTTACCCTTCTGTCTCTTTTCCCTTCAGTGTTCCCTAAATGATGCTATGGCATGGAAGTTTTTAACTCAGAGGACAAGAGGGGAACAACATGAAGAAAAGACATAGGGAGAAATAGTGAAGAATGGAAAGCAGTTTCCCCTTGTGTTAGTGTATCTATCTATCTATCTATCTATCTATCTATCCATCCATCCATCTTATCTATACACAGAGAGACATATATATATGCATGTATCGAGAAAGAACATACCATGGTATTGGACAAGCACACAAACTGACAGATACTATAATTTAATAGAGGATTTGCTTCCTCCAGCTAGGGTTGTCAAGACTGTTCATATTTGGTGTGGAATATGAAGGCACTCAAGGGACCAGAGAGGGAGGGGCTGACTTTTCCTGGGGCCATGTGGACTGGGTGGAGACAGGAGTCTCTTCTTTGGGGGTGTGCAGAGGTGACTTTTCCATGAGTCTGTAGGATGATGGGAACAGTCACAACTGGAGCAGCAGCATCTGTCTTTTCTATTACATGATGGAGCTCTCTGCTTGTGGGTATAGGAGATAAGATGTGGGCGCTGAGCCAGGAAGCCCATCATTCAATTTTTACCTCAGCCACAAATTCACTAGGCAAGGCATTATTATTTCAGTCTGCAATATGAAATAAAACTGGCCTACTTGCTGGGTTGTCGTCTGTGAAGCAATATGAACACTCTAAAGCACTATATAAATGCTAAGTATTATCTTAGGGCTGAGAAGACATCTGCTTAGGTGGGCTCTCAGTAGGCACATGAAAGGGAGAGATGTGGTGGGGATGGGCTTTAGAGAGCAGAAAAATCTGCTTGATGTTCTACTGTGCTGTGGCCCTACAGGGTGTCTCTCTGTTCTATGAAACAAGAAACCTTCCTCTGAGCCTTGGAGTCTAAGGGAAGGGAGGGACTGAGAGGTCAGCCTGCTCTCATGTAGCTCCTAGAGGAAGCCACCTTCTTTGGAAAGAACACAAATGGACATTCAGATTTGAGTAATGCTGTGGTCTCTCTCTCTCTTTCTCTTATTCATTTAAGCCTACATTCATTTACACAAATAAATGTATTCCATGTTTAGTTTTCTACAAGTCCCATCTAGTCTGGGGTGGGTGGGTAGTGAGATACCAAACCTTGCTCTTCATAACAGGTACCTTCCCTGCTCTCCCTCCCAGTGCCATCACCCCCATGAGTAGCAGGGCTGCTAGACCAAAATTCTTAGAAAAGACCCTCTGGAATGCCAGATTTCTGGCTCTGTGGAGCCACAGGAATCTGTTCTGGGGGCCTGAAGGAGCAGTGGATTTTCTAGATATGGGGCTCTATTATGGCAGAATGCAGCTTGGTGTAAATTCTATAGCTCCACGGGGTTCTCTTGTCTGGGGTTCAGATGGAAGGTGACTTATTCTATGAGGCCCCATGGATCTAGCGTAGGGGTGGACTTGTTCTATAGAGTTCCATGGAGTTGGCCATCCCTTGCTTTGTAAAGCTATTTGTTAGATGTTCTTTGGGGTTCTCTAAAGCTCTTGTATCTTTTCCGCAGAGCGTTCTATGAGGGCGGGGAGGGTCGTTAATATCTTAGGCAGAAGTAGAGGGGTGTGTGTGTGTGCGCTCTTAAAGCACGACCTCCGGGGATGGGGGGGGGAATAAACATTCTCACCGGCGCGTGGGGTTAATTAAGCCCGATCTGTCTTGCTTTCTGATAACCCACCCCCCTTCCCCTCTTTGCACCCACCTCTTCCTCCCCTAATCCTCATATACAGAGAATGAAAATAGATGGCTAGGCGGCGCCACCCCACACCCCTTCGCGCCCCAAATGCACGATCCGTGGGGTAGAGAATGGACGCCAAGCAGGCGAGAGATGGGGCACCAGCAGGACTCGCACTTACCGGGCTCCGGGAGGGAGGTCGAATGAAGGGGGGGACGAAGAAGGGGCGCAGGAGGGACTCGGAGAGCCAGCCGCGGCAGCAGCAACTCCTTCTTCGCTCCCTCCTCCTCTTCCTTTTTCTCCCCGGGACGTCAAAGATGGGGGAGCTGGGAAACAGACCCCCCTCGTCTCCAAGTGGCGTCTGTCGGCGGCGCCCCCCCCCCGCGCCCCAGGGCTCAGGCGCCGCCGCCCGTGCCTGTGCGATCGCCCATCGTAGCGCCCGCCCGCCGCCCGCCGCCTTGGCCACCTCCCATTTCCGAAGAGCCCAGAACGCATAGGCAGCCTCCTCCCTCCCCTCCCCCCCCGCACCTCTCTTGCCAACAGCAGCCCCCCCCCCCCGCAAGAGCTCATCGACTGCACTCGACATCGCTCGCCAGACAAAATGCGCCGTAAAGCAGAACTATGGGGAGGGCGCAGAAGTCGAGAGACATTATATAACGCGTTTAAAAAGGCAGCGCGGGGGGGGGGGGCGGGCGACTTGTGCGTGCGTGACTGAGAAGTGCCGAAGGCAAGAACGCGGGAGAGCAATGGAGGCGAGCGGGTGCTGGGAAGGGGGCTCGGATGGGGCTGGCTCTCGGGCCTCCGCCTCCACGAAGAACCGGGACTGCGCGCAACGCAAACCCGGACACGGCAAGGTTTTCGTGCTGGGGATGCGCGAGGAGTGTGTGGGTGTGTCGTTACGGCCGCAGCCCTACGCACATCTGCTTGGGGAGTAAACCCCCTTGGCCTCAATAGGGCTTACTGCCAAGCGTCTGGAAGATGTAGAAGACCCGGGCTGCACGCGGCTCCCGCTCTACACCTTCTAGGTTTCGAATGACGACTGTTTATCGCCCCTCCCCGCAGCGCCTACGCTCACATCTGGGAGGTGGGGGTTTCCAGAGACCCCGCCAGGCCCTCAAGATGTCTCAGAACGAGGGAGAAGGAAGGAGCTCGCAAGGGAGAGGAGACCAACAACATGGGTTAGAATATTAATCTCTCTCCGGCGAGCTCCGGCACAGAAATGGCTGTGGTTTGAGTTGAGGTCTTGGCTTCCCCTCCTCTCCAGCCCTCCGTTCTCCCCCTCTCCTCCTTTCTCTTCCTAGCTTTCCTGCAATTTCTCCTCCCCTCTCAGTCCCCAGTACAAAGGAATGGGAGATGCCTGGAGCTTTTTTTGGCAAGGCAAGACTCAGGAGCAACAGAATCTAGGAGGGGAAAAAATGAAGGAAGAGACGGATCGGATCCCGCAGGAACTGGATTCCCGAACAAGCTCTCCGCTCTTAAAAAAAAACACAACAACAACAGAGGGAAGGCGAGGAGGCGAATGAGTGAGGCAGCCTCTGCTGAAGTGACGATGGCTGTCACGAAAGAGATGGGGCGATGGTTAAACTGAAGCTAATTCAGCCATGGATTCAGAATGTACCACTGATGTCTCATTTGGTCTCTGCCTATTATTAAGATTTGGTGATACAATTCATCTAAGTGCCAAAGGGATGTGAACATTTTGAGACTTCGTTGCAACGGTTTCTGTGAATTCATTCAGGTAGTCAACTATTGGAGCTGGCTCAAGCTATTTTCCTGCCCTAGGTTTAAATTAAATCTGTTCCTCCTCAAGAGGTTTCAGGATTGCAACCTCTTTTCCTGTTCCATACAAGTGAATGGGCAGCCTGAAATCGGGAAAAGCGCGGGATGGTACAAGTGTCCTCACCACTCACTCTCCTTGGAACGAGAGTCTTCCATGGAATGGAATTGTATTTGCCCTCAAAGATGGAATAGGAGTAAAGGGACAACTGCAATGATGCAAATGGGAGGAGAGGGGAGAATACAAAGTTGATTCCACGCTTCAGACCCTGTCATCCAGAAGGTCTGGGGTGAAGGATTTGTCATCTTCCACCCAGCCTCCATGGATAATGTCAGTTGGGTTGGGCCAGCTCTGCCAACTATTATACTATGGGCCTCCCCTGATGATTAACTCACACACGCACATGCACATTTAAGCACTGCATTTGCACAAGCCCCCCATCCAGTGCAGGGAGTGAGATACCTGTCCTGATGTATTTGATTATGTGGGTAATCTTGTTGCAAGGCCCCTTCATGACTGTACAGGAAGAGTTGTTCAACAACTTAAAACTAAAAGGACAAATATACACTTTAGTACTGGAGAGGGAAAGTGCACAGCCTATAAATAACTATATACAATAAACTAAAAGTACATTTTTAAAAGCAAAGGATTCATTAAATGTTAGGGTATTGCTGTGGGTGGAGTGATTATCATTTTTGGTGTTGGTCACTCAAATGAGCACACTGGTTGGTATAGAGGAGGAAATAGTCATCCATAAATTACTTGGAAAAGAGAAGCAAAATTAAGCTTTTAAAGCTTAATTTTAAAATGCTATAAAATGTGTTGCTCATCACTATGACATTGTACTGTCTGATAGATACCCATGAAATTTGATCAATCACATTCTACGTGTTAGTCACAAAAACAATATATTTCCTAGCTGCAGGAAGAACAGCATTTTCCCAGTGTCAGAACACTGTTAATAGAGTGCTGGGAAAAATATCCCCACAACAGAAGTGCTTCCTGGAGGGAAGATGTCGGGATGCTGCACAACAAACAAATAACAATTGCACATTTATTGTACAAAAAAGTGACTGTCTGGAAAGGCCCTATGAAGGCCTGGGGAAGAAGGTGCAACTTCTCCAGGTGAAATATAAGCAAAACAGATTGGCTGAGGGAAAGTTACAAGATATTTGAGGTCATTGCAAGCATAGGGGGAAAAGGGTTAACACTTCCTGGGACCTTTGGTCCAAGGAACACACATATATATACACACACAGAGAGATAGAAATCACTTGCATAGCCATTGGTTCAACTGGTAGGTTGGGTCTCCTAACTAGTTGCAGCCTGAGGTAGGCTGCAACAGCAGCACTACCACCATGCAAACACAAAATTTTAAAAAGTGAGACAATGAATACATGTTTGGGCTAAAGGTAGGTTCCAGGCCTGAAAAGGTTGAAGACTACTTTATTTGGTTTCCTGTGGGCAGCTGGTTGGCCACTGCATGAACAGGTCTGATCCAGCAGGGCTCTTCTTACGTTCTCACTATAATAAATATTTATAGAAAAATATGTCCCTGATATAAAGCGAAATGGAGTGCTTGGGGACAGATATTACTTCCATTTGGTCTGTAGCTAGGCCAGCTCTACAAAGGCAACAGGCTAAAATGGTAAATCTTGAGAATGGATTGTATCACTTTAAATTGAAAATAGGCTATGACCCTTTTTTATGTTCCCCTACATTAAAAACTCCCTACAAACCCAAAACTATCAGTATGGAGCAAGTTGGGCTAGGCACTTTCTCCCAGATGTGCCAGTTATTTTACAAGGAAGTTGCTTGTAGTCATGGGCATCCACTCATAGGGGCAAGGAGGTGCAACTGCCCCCCCCCCCCGGATTCAGGTCATGACATTCTGAGAGTGGCAACAGTGTCTGCCTGTGCTGTACCTGCCCCATCTATCTCTACTTTCAGTTTCCAGCCACCCGAGCAAGGCTCAGGACAGGACAGGTGGCCAGTAAATTAAACACGGGAGTGGGGGGATGCCCTGTGCTGGAGTTTAACCAGCACAGCAGGAGAACCTTCCTCATAAAGCAAAGAGGTAATAGCAGGGAGCAGCATGACCAGGCTCCTCCATACTAAAGTAGCTCCGTTCTGAGAGTGGCAACCGCACCTCTTGCTG
Source organism: Heloderma suspectum (assembly GCF_057233095.1). Classification (NCBI taxonomy): domain Eukaryota; kingdom Metazoa; phylum Chordata; class Lepidosauria; order Squamata; family Helodermatidae; genus Heloderma; species Heloderma suspectum. Next base: position 152,740,888 of record NC_139459.1, on the reverse strand, counting down.
TGCACACCTGCCCCATGGAATGTCTCTAGTCTCCAGTTCCCCACACAAGGCCCACACAGGGGAGGTCAGTCAATTACACCTGGGGGTGGGAGTGGGGATTCCATCAAGCTCAGTTGAGAGTGGTTGCAATACAAATGGTAGAGTGTGGACCTGGAAGGGGTGGTGAGGCCAGCTTTCTGGCAGGCCCAGCCAGGAAGCATGGCAGCCTGTTAGGCCTTCAGTTTGGTAGCCTGCAGGAGTACCAGCCTTGTAAAGCATCCCTTGCTGACTGTGACTATGGAAATAACTGACTTCCCATCCTGTTCCACCTAGTATGGGCCCCTGCCTGAGTTCACTTTAATTTAAAGTGAACCAATGAGTTGTTTTCCAGCCCACAGGTGCGGTGAGGTGGGGGGAGAACACTGGATGTCACCCATCTGGGAAGTGGGGGGAGCGGAGGTGTTGCTTGTAAGGACAATCCCTGCCAGTCCCAGAATCATAAGGAAAGATGCACTCCTTATGTACACTGGCTTTTTGTAGCTTGGCACCCTCCCCCATCCCCGGTAAATATGCATAAGATTGGGCTATTAATGTTGGTATGTGAAAGCACCACAAAACCCTATGCTTGCATCTATGAAGGCTGGGAAAGAGAAGGGAAAGGGAGAGATGGCTAACTGACACATGAAGTTAGCCATTCCAAATTTCATCCATGCTCATTGGCATCAACAAGAAGGGGCAAGTCTCCAGACTCCCAGCTTTCATTTAAAAAAGAAAAAGCAAATCCCTAGCCCTTGTAGAATCTGAGATATGAGGCTAAATGTGCAGCTGTTATTCTGCCTATTTGTTTTGTGAGAAACTAACCAGCTCCCACCTTTTAGTGTTTTTAGCCAATGAATGAAGTCACAGCAATGGTTAACACACCCACTATCTGGGTGTGTTAATCCTTCTGGGTATGTTAAGCCTTTTTTTTTGGGGGGGGGGGTCTTCCCTAATTGCAGCTTCATAAAAAAACAATTTAGAAATCCAGGAGATTCCTGTAGCTGGTTTGGACAGCCATGCGTCTACCAAAAAACAAAAGGTATCAGCAATGACAGGAGTTCAGGATCTTTCTAACTCAGGTTTTGGTAATATTTTTTTCTGCGTTTATAAACATTTGAAAAATTACCTTGACAATGTGTGTAGATATGCAAATAGGGCTGTGAAATTGACTATAGCAGCAGTGCGATTTATTAAGCGCTAGAACAGGATGTTATAATACATATATATAGTTTTAAGAGAACCTGCCAGTTTTAGCTCTTGCCAGAGGCCCAAGCGGAATTACTGTCTGTCTTAGTGTGTCTTGGAGCTGAGACAGTGTGCCACTTAGCTCCACAGTGTTTTCTCATTTGTAGAAATAAACATCTTGTGAAGGTACCTGAAGCTATTGTACATTGCCTGTAGATAACAGTCTAGTAGTGGGCTGCAAGCTGAGTAGGTCACCCCCGCCCAATATTAACTGTGCCCTTCAACCTCATAATGGCCTTTGGCCAAAGGGCTATTACAGGGCTGAAGAGAGTCATGGAAAGAACCAAGGGTTTCAACAGTGGGTGGGAAGACATAGTGTGGACACCAGATCTACCCACTGAGAAACAACAGAGGAGTAGACCTGCTATTCAAATTTCTCAGAAGCTAGATCTGAGAAATGGTAGACTTGTTCTCTGATGCTATCAGGGCTTTTTTAAAAATGTGCAACACAAAATGTACAGTTCAAGGGAAAAATGCAATTCCAAAATAACATTGCTGTAGTTCAGAATTCAAGCCATGCAAAAGTTGTATTATTAGCTGATGTAAAAAGTGGCTGACAACAATGTGAAAAGTAAAGTGAGTAGTCCAGGTCCTCTAGAACCCTAAAACCTGATCAAGCATACCTATTTCTCCTTCCACTGCTAAAGACACTGCCCACAGACTCCACCGTTAGTCTCTAGAGCCGCCTTCCCAGCCTTGTGCCCTTCAGATGTTTTGGACTTCAACTCCAATCAGCCCCAGCCAGTATTGGTCCAGAATGCTGGGGTTGCAGTCCGAAACATCTGGAGGGCACCAGGCTGCAGGAGACTGTTCTAGAGAGTGTACGCCAATGTTTCCAAGATGAAATCATTCTAGGACAAGTCACGTGAAGTTGTCAATCTTACACTATGGGCAGTGATGCTATAACATATTCGATATTATGACAGGTTGAGACAGCTGTACTGTGTTTGTGCATCTGTTTTTCCCCCCTCTTGTTCCTAGGTGTGCTTTTTAATCCCTCACTCCAAATACACTTTTGTTGGAGTTCATGATGCTTCTTGAATATAACACTATTCTGTATTTGTGCTGTTCAATTCCCAGGACCTTCTACTACTCTATGTAGGCGTCCAAATGTCATCGAATGTGATGCTCAGCAAGAAAGACCAAACACAAGCAAAGTACACAGGTATGTTTTAGCTGATGCCAACTCTGTCCTATGCACGCTTTAAAGATATGAACCCCTCCAGCCTTTATGTCAGAAGGCCTGGACCATGTCGGAGGAGTCAATGGACAATGAGCATGGGAAGGAGCTGTGTGGTGGACTCCTCCAACATGGCCTGGAGCTTTCAACATTACTTGAGTGATGCAGGAAGGAGCCACAATGAAGCAGTTCCCACGTCACAAAGGTAATAAAGTCACCCTTTAGATTTCTGTTTGGTATTAAATCCAGAAAGATAGCTCCAGTCCAGATAGAGAAATGCCTCCAGTCAAAGAAACATTTTCTCGGGCACAACAGCGTTCATTCATTCATTTTCTATACCGCCCAATAGCCAAAGCTCTCAGCTGATGTTATTAAGTTTCAGGATTTGGTGATGGGCTATGGTCACACATGCTTTTTTTACATTCTGTTTGGACTACTGTAATGCATTCTATATGGATCTGCCTTTGAAAACTGTTCAGAACCTTCCGCTGATCCAGAATGCTGCATCCAGACTGTTGACCAGGGCTGGTCACAGGGAGCAGGTGACTCCCTTGTTACAACAGCTTCATTGGCTACCAGTCTGTTTCCAGGTGGAGTTCAAAGTGCTACTTATGATCTATAAAGCCCTGTATGACTTGGGATCAGGCTACCTGAAAGACTGCTTTCTCCTGTATGAGCCTGCCCAGGTTTTAAGAGCTTTGGGAAGACCTGTCTCTCAGTGGGTATGAGAAAGAGGGTCTTCTCAGTGGAACGCCTTGGATGAGAGAGGCTAGGTTGGGCCCCTCTCTGTTGCCCTTCCACTCGCAGGCAAAGACATTTTCATTCAGGCAGCCCTTTGGTTTATACGCTGGTCTGTTGCTGAAGGGGTTTTTAATTGGTGGGTGCTGTTTATTGCTTTTATTGTTTTGTTTGTTTTTAATTGTTTTTAATTTACTTGATTTTATGTTGCTTTAGTCAAGATTTTGTTTTTAATCTGACTTTTATTGTTTACTAATTTGAGCTTGGCAGAAAGGTGGGATATAAATAAAATAAATAAATGGAACGTGCTTGATAAGAGTTAAGACTACGGAAGCTCTATAAACTGTGTTGAAATTGCAAACAAACACTCATGGGTATGTACATGAAGCCATAGGGTAGAAATAAAACTTTAAAAAACATTTTTAAATATGATTTGCTATAAACTGTGTCTGAATTCTCACTATTTTATATGGCTGATTAACATATTTTACTTTACACATATTACATTCATAATTTTCTCTTTATCATGTTTAGAGCACTCTAATGTGGAAAGTACTTTATGATAATTCATCCTCATGATAAATACATAAATAATCATGGGCAAGAGATTGTTAATATACCCATTTTACAGCTGGAGAAGCTGAAATTGCCTGTCTCGGTCTAAGGCCAATACCAGTACATGAACTTCGCAGTGTGTGGTTTAGCAATTATAATGCTTCACTTGATGTGTCTATGACTAATTGTAGCTCTGAAAAAAATGTATAGGATGTGATGTATTGAAATAGATTGCAAAATTCTGGACTGAGATTAGAGGTCTGACCAGAACTCACATTGCATATTTGTGAAATGCATTGCACTTGTTCTCACAGTTGCGTTGGATACCAAAATGAAGTAAATCACAAGTCCAACCTTTATTTTGACATGTCATATGAGGAATGAGTGAGAGTTTAATAGTAACATTTAGCATTTCTGTAGTCCTGTATAAAGTTCAAAATGGTTCTCATAAATTATCTCATTCATTCTTACAACAGCCCTGTAAGTTAGGTCAGTATTATTATCCCCATGTTTGCCTAAGGCTAAGGTTCATGACAGGGGAGATTTGAGCTGAGGATGTCCTTGTTCACAGCTGAATTTGATGTATATCTACCCAGATGTAAGTCCCACTGAATTTAATGTGATCTACTCCCAAGGAAATGTTTTTAGAATTGTGCGTTAGCCACTGTGCTGCTATACTAGCTCTTAATTATTAGATGAAGATTATATAATATGTATTTATTTATCTATTGTAAGCCTCCCAGTGAACTTTATGTTATGGGGTGGCATACAAACAAGCAAATGGCACTGATAAAACACAGGAGTGGGAGAACTTTCCAGCTCTGCCTGTGTTGGGTCTGCAGGCACAGGCACACACTCACACAGAGTATGGGACTGCTGGGGGAAAGGGAAGCTAAAGCCTCTTTCTTCCCAGAAACCCTGGTTGCTTCAGTGTCGCTGGGGACCCTCTTAGCACACCAGATCGGGATTACTGTTCTAACAGTGCCAGAACAGTGGTCTTTTCCCAGTTTTTCCCTGGGATCATGCAGGCCGCATGTAGGCTACAGGTTGCCCACCCCTGACATAACACATTTGAGAGTTCAAAGAGCTTCATGTATATTGCCTCAGCATTTATTCTTAACATTTGTATAGCACTTCCAATTGTTCAAAGTACTTCGAATGCATTATCTTTTTATAAGCTTTACAACAGCCTGGTAAGAGAGAGATGGGCAACCTTTTTCTCTTAAGAATCTCAAGATCAAGTTAAGATCATCACTACCCTACATTCTTTCTCTCTTTCTCACATTCACTCCCCATCCATTCACACACTCACCCACACCTACCATCCATTCACAGACACATGCCCATCCATTCCATTCTCTCCTCCGCTTCCCCCTTTTTTTCTCTTTCTTCCCCCTGCCACCCCATCTCTCTCTCTCTCTCTCTCTCTCTCTCTGCCACCCCACTTTTGCCTCTCTTTCCCACCAAGGCCTTTTCAGACACTTCCAGCCCATAGTGATCTAGCTGCCACAAGAGACCAGCAGGCAGGCAGACACACAGGTAAGCTTGGAGGCCCAACCATGGAGTGTGGCCACTAGATTGTATTTCCAAGGATGCTACACTGCTCTAGCCGTGTAATTTTGTTGTGCTGCTGCTGCTGCTGCTAATAATAATAATAATAAGTTTTAAGTTGTAAAACGCCTAGAGGAATTTGTTTTATGAGGCACTTAATGCATTTAAATAAATAAATCACCAATATCACTCTATGCTTGGGAATCTGAGCTCAGACATATGTGTGCCTACTAGTTTTCCTCTTCTTTTTACAGCAGCAGCAGCAGGGGCTGGTATGAGAAGGAATGGGAGATGATGGAGGGGAGCCAGAGGCCACATAAAATAAGGCCAAAGGTTGAATGCAGCCTGTGGGCCACAGCTTGCCCACCTCCACTGTAAGGTGTCATTATTATATTATCCCATATTGCGGATAGATGGACTGAGGCTGAGAGAGCGTGCTTGGCTTAAACCCATCTAATGAGTTCCTGGCTCACCACAACAGTCCTGTACAGCAGGCCAGTGTCATTATCCCTATGCTGTAGACGGGATGGGGTTGAGGCCAAGAGAATAGTGGGTTACTGCCTAAGATCATCTGTTGGGTTTGTGGCTGTGGTGAGACTGGGAACTTCCCAACATATAGCTTACACACATGCAAATTGCATGGTGCATGGTTACACAAAATTACGTCCCTCTTTCAGTGGTGGTTTATTCCCATCATAGTACAGTCTAAGCATGTTTACTCAGAAATACATCCCACTGAGTTCAGTGAGACTTACTCCCTTATAAATATGTTTAGGTTTGCACCCTCATGTCACTATGCTACACCAAATGTTGCCATAAGTTAGGAGGCCCACAACTGAAAGTTCCTGGGGCAAATCCCCCCCCAGTGGTATCATCTGCCCCCCAACTGCCAGCTACAGATGCAAAAGGAGGTAGCTGTTGAGCAGCAGCTGTGGCTCTAGGATTGGCAGAAGGCCATGGGGGGGGGGAGGAGAAGGCTTGTAGTCTTGTCCCACTAACTCTCCAAATCCTTTCTTAAGGTGGCAAAAGTAGTTGCTGTCCAAGGATACCTGCCTGTCCTCCCCCCCCCCTCTTCGTGTGTGTGTAAATAAACACATGTGAATTGGCTCTTACTTGGACTCTGTCCAGAGCACTGCCTCAGCACCACGGTGGGGTGAGCGGTGGAGCCAACCTTGCTTTTCAGGGGAGAGAGTGCCCCCTACTGAGGCATCTGCACCATTTCCTACCTTATTGCGGACGTTCTTCACGTGCCATTCCCGCAAGCGCTTGTTTTTGCCACTCTCCTCACTGAAGCAGGTCAGGGCTCCATGCCTGGTCTTTGGTTTTGCCGGCCTGCAACTAATCAACATGCAGAGCCTTGCCTGAAGGATTACACAAACGGCACACACTTCAATTGCTTTCTCCCTCCCCCGCCCGTTGCCTCTCTCCATCTTTCCCTCCTGGAGCCTGTCCCATTCCCCCCCCCCCCACACTTTTTCCAGTTACCAGGCAACGGCACAAAGGGAGAGAACTAGTGCGGAGGCCGAAAGAGGGCCCTGAGCCCTTGCAAGAATGGAGGAGAATGTGATGTAACCCGTTTGGAGCCTCTGTTCCTGGGAAGGAACAATCTGAGAGCGAAACCTATTGAAAGACGAAGGGACGGCGGTGGCGGGGCGGTGGCGGGGCGGGGGGCGCTTCGGAAAGAGGAACTCACAGTGATCATGTTATACAAAGGGCAGGCAGGGCAAGTAACCTAAACGCAGCAGAAAATAACAAGGTAGCAGCATCCACCATGCCGACCAAACTGGAGTGAAGATAACAAACGTAACAGTCAGGCACAAGCCTGACTTCTGGAAAGATGGCTGGCACTACACTTTAGAACAGATTTTGACTGAAGGCTCTATTTGTAGCTTCTCTGTCATTTTTGCACTAGAACCGCCCTAACAATTGCCACATGGAATTTATCTACACCTCTGCAAACGCAAATCTAAATTATAATCATGCTACTTTAAGACCGGACACTCCCTTTTAAATTTATATTTTTGCATTTCAGAAAACACACCATCCAAGGCCAGAATAGCCCTTTTTAAAAAAGAAAGATATACAATGTACCATTATTTAATACATAAAAGCACATCTGAGCATGCCTAGAGTGCTTTTACATCACCAGTGAGCAAGTACAATCCCTATATCGACATAATGCCTGGGTTCGCATGACATGACAAGCCATGGCAAGCCAGGCACCCATGGGTGCCATGCAAAAATGGTGCTCACGGGTGCCTGGCATGATGCAACAGCCCCCATGGTTAAATTCAGCCGTCATGGGCTGTCATATCTTGCAAACCAGGTCACAGAGAATCAAGGAGTAGGCTTTCTTCCCAGACAGGTGACAGGGCTCCCATGCAGTCCAAATCCCCAATAGTTGCCTTCATCTTTAAACGACTGTCCCCAGATAGAATTCTGAAAACATAATCCAAATAAATGTTTGTGTAACTTTTAAAGTTTATCATTTATATTGGTACACGTATTCCACTATTAGACATTGTGCTAGTCAATCCATGGCTGTATCCACCTTCTTTACAACAGTAGCTATAGGCCATCCAAAAATAAAACGTTGCAAAGATATAATTTTTTTAAGTGGCTGGATTGATTTTGCTTTGAAAGTTCTGGTGCCAGGCATACAGATGTGTGAATACAAGAAGAGGAGGAAGAAAGTTTCACTACCTTCTATTGCCTGGTTCAGGTTAATAAGATGAAGGTCAATCAAAAGGTGATACCTCTGCACTGTTACACATAGATGCCAGTCCTGGGCACAATCCTTCAGGAAGTTCTCCTACACAAGGCCCATTGGAATGAATGGGAGCTTTCATTTCAATAAACTTTTTGCAGAAAAACTTTCTGGGGGATTGTAAACTCTGTCCGTAGAATGAAGATCCGTTCCAGATGATTAATAAAAAACATGCACTATATTGTTACGGATTGCTATACTGACCTTTCAGGGGACCCTTACAGCCCCATGCCTAGGACTGCAGAGAGGTTCAGGATTTCTTCCAACTATGTAATCCTTTAAGATTTCTGGAAGTAAAGCTACGGGTGCCTTCCGGCAATACCTCTTAAACAGCAGGGGTAATGCTCTGGTGATGTATTTCAGTGGGAGCTTGGATGGCCCAAGAAGGCATAGCTGATGGGCGGAGAGGGCTCATAGTTCTTCACCAAGTAGACAAGGGGAGGGGGTGAGCAGTTTGTAGCAGGAAGTCAGTCTGTATTTGAACTACATCTGAAAGGAAGGCAGAGAGAGGGCTTTGCTCTCTGCAGGAAACCCTGTGGTAGAGATGTTGAACTTCTTTCTACCCAAGGGTCAAATTCAGTTTTGAAGAAGCTGGGGGGGGCACATTCCAGTGAAGGGTGGGGCTGAAGGCAAAGGGGGCAGGGCTGAAAATGCCAAAAATAACATGTTTTAGCATAAGCTGTTATTGCCAGTAACTAAGCCTTAGTTAGGAGAGGCATTTCAACCTTTAAGAATGAGGAAAAAATGTGCAAAAGCCAGGAAACCACCAAATGATGGAAAGTCAGTGGGGCCAGGGAAGGGGGCGTGCTCACCAGAAATTCAACGCCTCTGTGCCAGGGATTCTCCTGGACACCTGATGAGGAGCAGGAATCTGTTAGAGAGGTAATGCTGTGAGCTCTCATCTTACATTGAGCTTGTATATGTGCGTATATAAAGCTCGTATCACAGAAATGCCAGAAGTCTCCAGCAACCTCCTAAGGAAACCGAATCCTGGGTATATGCTGGAACCCCTGAGATTTCTCTCAGTGGTGGGGTATACAACAATATTCATATTAGCCACAGTCCCATTCCACTGGGGTATCCAACCCCAGGTGAAGCCTTCCTCAAGTCCAGGGGTGCAGAACCTCAGGCCCGGGAGACAAATCCAGCCCCCCAGGGTTCCCCAGGAGGCCCCACTCCTTACATCTGGTTTTGTAAACAACTCAGGAACACCTCATTCCCAGATGGCTGTTGTGACATCTGGACCCATGATTGGTGGGTTAAAATTCTGGGTTGTTTAACCCTAAACAATGCAGAGTGCTGGGTTTGCACATCACAACAAAGCTGGATGTAAAGCAGAAGCAATGAGTGCGCAGGAGGCAGTGCGCACTCCAGCATAGCCCCAGCTAACTGTGCGTTATTTAGCTAGCCATTCTGTGTGAAGTGGGTCAATGTATTTTGACTGGTCATGCTAAGAGCCCTCTGCCTGGAAGCACTCTTCCTTTCAGTCAAGTGTGCACAGGAAACCTCCTACTAGATTGTGTCCCACTTTAAATAGTGAAAGGGAAGGTTCGTCTGGATTTTTTGCCTCAGGGTTCAGACAGCCTCCCTGTGCATTCAGGGAGGGAGCTCACTGGGGCATGCACACTAGCTCCCCTGACCAGGCAGCGTACTTGGTGGCTTCAGCCCCTGCCTTCTGCACAGGGAGCCTATGCACATACCAACATATATGCATAGATCCTCCACATGAGGAAGGATCCTGATTGGGTCAGGATTCCCCCTCATGTGGTGGATCTCTACATGCATATGTTGGTATGCATGCAGAGCACCTTCTCACGTGTGCTACATGGCAGGGGTGGCTGACTGCCAGGTGTGTTGCTGGCAGGGGGTGGGACTAGCCGGTGCAGTCTGCAATGTCTTCAGACATGCCTTGGATGTGGAGAGTGAGGGTGTCATCTGACCATTGTCTTAGGCCAACCCTGCTTCTTGTGCACAAATCTCACTGTGTCTAAACTCAAGCTTGTGATTCTGTTGCAGGAATTTTCTTGTCAGCCAAACCACAATATTTTGTACCCAAGGAAATGCGACATTTACCTCAGTTAGCTCATCCATTGCTATTGTGGTGTGAAATGTGATTGCATGATTGCCACAAGCACCTATTAAATATTTTTTGTAATGTGTTAAAATAATTCCAGTCAACAGCGACCCCAGCAATGGTAACTCCAATTCCCGTGTAACAGGACCAGAGATTTGGAGCCACTATTGCTGGTTTTATACAACACTGGCTGTCAGAGCAAGCCTGAGCCATTTCGGTGTTTGACGTGGAACATCCGCTGGCCATTTGCTGCCCTTCAACGACATCCAGTCCTGCTGCTTGAGCCACTGCCTCGCTGTACTTCATGGCAGACTTAGCTGTGGTTGCCGTTTCCCCCATGTTAAACCCTCATCACCAACCTATTTGTACGGCTAGCAACTAATACATCTCACACTAAAGAAAGCCTGACATGCGTACATGACTCCATGCATGTTTCCACCCATTTGCTAGTCCACTGTAATCTTCGGGCTGGACAATCTAATGGTCCCAGTGAACTGATCACCTGCTCACATCAGTATAATGTTGACATAACTTAGTCAAGATCCTATATACTCCTAGGCCAAAAATCGAGAAGAAAATAAAAACACAACAAAATCACAGCTCTGCCAGCCACACCTCCCAGGAACCCTGCCCACTCAGCCACAGCAGCAGACAGGAGACATCACAGGGCATTTGTCAACCTCCAGGTGCCCACCCAGAGACCCATCCATATATGTCAGGACCGCTGAGGTTGCATAAGGAGACCTAGACCTATGGAACAGCAAGCTGCAAGCCCAGACAGGGCTGGGAGAAGTCCACAAAAACACACCTGTGGGTCTGCTGGGCTAGCTAATTGGGGGAGTGCCCATTGCCTGGTTCCTGCATAGGCCCCTTAGCCCTTTGGGTCATCACTCCCTTAGCAACCCAGGTGGCCACTCCACTGCCCTGCCTCCCCCATCCTGTTTTATTGGACTGGCTGGCCCGCTGGTAATTTGCCCAATAGGCTTTTTGGCCTTCCTTCTCCCCCACTCGACTGCCTCATTCAGCATGGCAGTATCCATTCTACTTGTGAGCTCAGAGGGGCTTGACCCCTTAGTCTCACCGCAGCCAGAGTAAGCAGGGGTTTGGAGGGGTCACTGACCTTGATCTGAGGTAGGGCAAATGTCCCTGGGACTCACTGCCAGTCACAACTGCATCCTGAGGCCAGCTGAGTAAAGCTGGGGAAGGGAACCCTATGTGCTAACCCCTAGTAAGAAAGAACCAACAGCTATGGTAAAGTGAACACTTCTTTTGGACAGCACTAGAGAGGCAGTGGGTTCTGAAAGAAAATACACATTGCTGGGTTTATCAGTCTTTTCACTTCAGCAGGGCTGTTGTGCTGTTGCATGACAGACATCAAGAGTAGTAGCTACATGGTTCCTCATAGCTTCATGATGGGCATTCCTTTACCTCTTACATAACTGTCCTAGGCTTGCAAAGATGCAGGAGTCCATAAGGAACAAGGCAGTTGGCAACCTTGACAGAGGAACAGTGCTCTGCTCACTGCTGCTTGTCATGCTGTGGGCCTCCCTTGTGGTCTGCGTGGAACTGGGCATGTGGGTAGTCCTGCCTTTTGCACCTGTTGGTGAGCTGCCTCTGGAGAGCAAATGCAGCACAGATAGTATCATGAGTCATGGTCAGCACCTGATCACACAAGTCTCTGGACCTGGATGTCGGTGTTTATGAGGAAGTGATAAGGTACTTCCAGACAGACAGCTCCCAGCACCACCAGTCAAAAGACATGGTGCAGTTATTCTGTCTTTGTTTCCTTAACAGTTTTTCAGTGGTAAGAAATAAAATGGAAGAAGTGCTGGGAAAACACAGGAGGGTTACAAATGGAGGACGACATCCCGCGTAAAATTCCATGAATAAGGCATAGTGCTCACAAGTGTTTGGACAGTACTACCAGTACTCAAAGTAGAGTGCTTGGCATTAAGAACATGCCAGGTGGATGACCCAGGTGGTTCACACGATTGCTCCAGACTGACCACTCCTGAGTAGAGCTCATACTGCTCCCTGGCCCTCAGCTAGACCTGAGGGCAGAAGGAGGGGGATTTGCTGTGGTCTGTAGGAGTTCCATCTCCCTCTGCAGGCTCCCTGTCCATGTGACTACTAGTTTGGAGTGTTTGCACCTTGTGTTGGGCCGGCAGGACAGATTGGGGATTCTGTTGGTGTACCGCCCACCCCGCTGCTCAACAGACTCCCTAGCTGTGCTGACGGAGGTGGTATTAGGTGCGCTGTTGAGATCCTCCAGACTGTTGATTCTGGGGGATGTCAACATCCATGCTGAGGGCATCTTATCTGGAATGGCTCAAGAATTCATGGTTTCCATGACAACCATGGGACATGTCCCAACATGTCATCAGCCCAACATATGTAACGGAGCATACTGTAGACCTGGTTTTCTCAACTGGACATGGAGATGGTGATCTGAAGATGGGGGACTTTGCATCGGTCCCTTTGTCATAGTCAGATCATTGAGGCTTAGACTTACAGCAGCCTTCCCCCTCTGCAAGGGTGAGGGACCTACTAAGATGGTCCACCCCCAGAGGCTAATGGATCCGGATGGTTTCTAGAGGGCTCTGGGGGGTTTTCCGGCTGATATGGCTGGTTCTCCTGTCAAAACCCTTGTTGATCTGTGGAATGCAGAAATGACCTGGGTGGTTGACACAATTGCTCCTGAGTGCCCTCTCCTGAGTAGCGCTCACACTACTCTGTGGTATACCCCAGAGCTGAAAGCGATGAAACAAAATAGGAGACGGCTTGAGTGCAGATGGAGAAGAACTCCTAGTGGGTGCAATTGAACCCTGGTGTGTGCCTATGGTGAGGTATACTCAGGGGCAGTGAGGGCGGCAAAGAAACAACATTTCACTGCCTCTATTCATTCCATTCCATATGCCACCCAGTGGAGCTTTTCAAAGTTGTCCAGGGGCTATTACGTGCTGGCCCCAAGGACAATTTTGATTTGTCTGAGACCCACTGTAATACATTTGCTAGGCACCGGGATCCGCTAGGACTTAGACTCCAGTATTACAGCAGGTGAATCAGGTGAGTTATCCAGAGTATAGCCTTGTCCAGTTTTCTTGGATGAGTTTCAGGTGGTACAGCTCAAGGATGTGGACAAGGTGCTTGGACAGTTTCGAGCAATCACTTCCATATTGGATCCTTGCCCCTCTTGGCTTATAAAAACCAGCAGGGAGGGAACAGCTGGTTGGGCCAGGGAAGTGATTAATGCCTTCTGCGAGAAGGAGTGGACCTGGGCGACCTGAAAGAGGCAGTAGTGAGACCACTCCTGGTCCAATCATCCCTGGACCTGGAAAATCTTATTAATTACAGGCTGGTGGCAAATGTTCCATTCCTGAGCAAGGTTCTTGAGGGGGTAGTTGCAAGCCAGCTCCAGGCACTCTTGGATGAGGCCGATTATCTGGATCCATTTCATTCGGGGTTCAGGCCTGGCTTTGGCACGAAAACAGCCTTGGTCACCCTGTACGATGACCTATGTCAGGAGAAGAGGGGGGGAGTGTGACCTTGTTGATTCTCAGTGGCTTTCGATACCATTAATCATGGTATCCTTCTGGGATGACTTTCTGAGCTGGGAGTGGGAGGCACTGCATTGCAGTGCTTTCACTCTTACTTGGAGGGTCATCTCCAGAAGGTGGTGCTTGGGGAACATTGCTCAAACCCATGGATTCTCCAGTATCCATGGATTCTCCAGTATGGGGTTCCACAAGGGTCCGTTTTGTCCCCCATGCTGTTCAACACCTACATAAAAATGTTGAACAGCAACAACTGAATTCTGTCCGATTTACTGCTTTCTGAAGGGAAAGTTGGGGTCTCACAATGTGTCATAGGAGCTTTGCTGCTGATGAAGACAGCTTCTCCTCCCCTAACCAAAGGCTAACACAGGTGGTATTTCTGCTGCTGCAACCACCACAGCATGGGCTGTATGCAGCTCCCACCAACAACCAAAATTTGGGGGGACCTCCCCCAAATTAATATTTTTTTGCAAACAAAATGGTGTCCAGAGCCACTATGGAGTGCCCAAAGGGTCAAAATTAGTTTACAAACAAGCTGATTTTGACCCTTTTTGGTGATCCATAACAGCTCTGGATGCCTTGGGCGGGGAGTTGTCCCCCACAAAGAATGTTTTCCAGACCTCCCTACGTTGCCTGCCCCCGGGATAACAGATTTTCTAGTTCCTATTGGGTATAAAGAAAGACCATAATTGGACACAAAAATTAATCACACTTAAGCCCACTGAAATAAACAAGGATAAGCACACTTAACCCAATGTAGAATTATGGTCAGTAGATCAAATCACAAAGCAGATGATTTCATAAGTGCTACCATTCCAGCAACATCTGAAGAGCACCAGATTCTAGGGCAATTTTTCCATAGAATCATTCACACAACTCAAAGATCTCTGAGTGCTGTAATTATTAGGGTTGTAGTCCTAACCATATTTACTTGGAAGTAATCCTCTTAGTTTCAAAGTAATTTTATGTATTTTATTGTTGTAAGCCGCCTTGGGAGGGCTTCTGCCCTGAAAGGCGGCCAATAAACAAATAAATAAATAAATTGTACTAAATCGGTGCCTGGCTGTGACAATTGACTGGATGAGGGCCAATAAAGTGAAACTCAATCCAGACAAGACTGAGTTAGTAGATGGTTAGTAGATGGTTCTTCTGACTGGATGGAGGGTGTTCAACCTGTTCTGGATGCGGTTGCACTCCCTGAAAAGGAGCAGGCTCATAGTTTAGGAATTCTCCTAGAACCATCCTTGTCACTTGAGGCTCAGGTGGCCCCAGTGCCACGGAGTGCCTTCTGCCAATTTAAGTTGATGGCCCAGCTACGTCCCTATCTGGACAGGGATAACCTGGCTTCAGTTGTCTATGCTCTGGTAAACTCCAAGTTAGATTACTACAATGCACACTATGTGGGGCTGCCTTTGAAGATGGTTCAGAAGCTGCAGCTTGTGCAAAATGTGGCGGCCAGATTGCTAACGGGGACCAGAAGGTCCACACACATAAGACCTAATCTGGCCAGTTTGCATTGGCTGCCAATATGTTTCCAAGCCCAAGTCAAAGTGCTGGTTTTAACCTATAAGGCCTTACTCAGCTTGAGACTGCAATACCTGATGGAACGCCTCTCCCAGCTCAAACATACCCATACACTACGTTCAACATCTAAGGTCCTCCTCCAGGTGACCTCTCCAAGGGAGAGGGCCTTCTTGGTGGTGGCCCCTCAATTGTAGAATGATCTCCCCAATGTGGCCCGCCTGGCGCCAACACTGTTATCTTTTCGGCGCCAGGTCAAGATTTTTCTCTTTTTCCACGCATTTGGCAGCATGTGATGAGTTTTAATTGATCCTAGATTCATTTTATGGTTTGGCTGATTGCTCAAAGTTATTTTTAGATATATGTTGTCTTTGTGTATACTGTCTGTTTGTGTGTTTTTTATATTTTAAATTTTGCATATTGTACTTTTAATGTTCTAACCTTTGCAAACCATCCAGAGAGCTTTAGCTATGGGGCTGTATAGAAATGAAATAAATAAGAACAACAACAACAACAACAATAACAACAACATAAGAAGAGCCATGCTGGATCAGACCACAGGTTCATGTAGTCCAGCACTCTGTTCAAACAGTGGCCAACCAGCTGCCCACGGGTAACCCACAAGCAGGACATGAGTGCAACAGCACCCTCCTGCCCATGTTCCCCAGCAATTGGTGTACATAGGCATTCTGCCTCTGATATTGGAGGTAGCAGATAGTCATCAGGACTAGTAGTCCTTGATAGCCTTCTCCTCTAGGAATTTGTTCAATCCCTTTTAAAGCCATCCAAACTGGTGGCCATCATTACATCTTGCAGTAGTGAATTCCACAGTTTATATGCACTATGTGAGAAGTACTTCCTTTTATCTGTCTTGAATTTCCCACCAATCAGCTTCATGGGATGAGCCCAGGTTCTGGTATTATAAGAGAGGGAGAAAAATGTCCCCCTACCAATTTTTCCCACACCATGCATAAATTTGTACACCTCTATCATGTCTGCTATCACTCGTCTTTTTTCTAAGCGAAACATGCTGTAACCTTTCCTCATAGAGGAGTTGCTTCAGTCCTTTGATCATTTTAGTGGCGCTTTTCCGTTGTTTTTTCCAACTCTACCAAGAAGAGAGCTTACCTACATATAGGAGTGCAAATGTACACCTCCTGTGTGGGAAATACTGTTCCGAGATGTTAATGGAGGAAGGATTATTTCTCTAATACCATTTAGTCAAGACATAGTTTTTGCATATTGGCAGGAGGGAGGACACAGAAGACATTTGCAGTCGTTATACCTTGTAGCACGGATTCCCCCTTCCTTTGTTTACCTGTACCAGACGTCCTGTCCTTGCATCCCCAGCTGGGATGGTAGAGTAGGAGTTGCTGTTGTGTGTTTGTGTGGTTTTCCCAGTAGCAACGTATGGCTGTGAGAGCTGGACTATAAGGAAGGCTGAGTGCCGAAGAATCGATGCTTTCGAACTGTGGTGCTGGAGAAGACTCTTACGAGTCCCCTGGACTGCAAGGAGGTCAAATCAGTCAATCCTAAAGGAAATCAACCCTGACTGCTTGTTGGAAGGGCAGATACTGAAGCTGAAGCTCAGATATTTTGGCCACCTAATGCGAAGAGAAAAGTCACTGGAAAAGACCCCAATGCTGGGAAAGATTGAAGGCAAAAGGAGAAGGGGACGGCAGAGGATGAGATGGCTAGATAGCATCACCGATGCAATGAATATGAACTTGAGCACACTCTGGGGGACAGCGGAGGACAGGAAGGCCTGGCGTGCTATGTTCCATGGGGTCACGAAGAGTCGGACACAACTTAACAACTGAACAACAACAACAACTACCTGTAGAGTTTCTAAGAAGACAAGTGTTAGCCATGTGCTCTTTCTATAGGTGTTCTGAGGCCAAGCTGTTTTGTCCAAAGTGCTATAGTTACTATCACCAAAGGTCCCTTTTTGTGCCCTAAATGTGTACAACATGAGGCTAGAGAGATATAGCCCCAAGTCACATGCCGCATCATCCTACTCACAGTCTCCCTGTCAGGATTTACACACAGCTGATGGTATATATCAAAGGTGAGCGACATGTGACCCCTAGCCTCTTTAGTGGTCGCTGCTGCCCTCCCAGTTGCTGCTGCTGAATTGCCAGTAAACTTTGGTGGTGCAGTGGCAGCAAAAAAAGCTGCCTTTTCACTTTAAATCAAGGTGTGCAGAAATCGGCATCTTGTTTTGATGCAAATTTGCACTTCCCTAGGGCTTCCTGGAGTGCACTTATGTATTAAAACAAGGTGCGTGCCCCCACCCCACGTACCTGATTTTAAAAGGAAAAAGTGGCTTTTTTTTGCTACCGCCGAATGGGGTACAGCTCACGGTGGGTTCTGAAGGTGGAAAATTGCCTCCTGATCCTCCGAAGCTGACCTCTCCTGGTGTATATAATACTGATAGTGATGAAGAGTTAGTCTGAATCCTATGTTCTGTTGTGGCAGAAGGGGCAAAGCAAGAAGAGGTGGGGAGCTGAGATTTTTCACTCCAGTTTGAGTTCAATGGGAGAGTTTTAACTTACACACCACCTCTGCAGTCAGTGTAATGTTACAATGGCAAAGGGGCCAGGAGAGGGGTCTGAGGAAGTATGGAATATTTGGCATAAGTCTGTTCTTCCCCTGTCATCAACCCATTTTGGACCCTGCACCAGCAGAGGTCTAACAGTGGCAGAGATGTGCTGGTCCAGCATTCTGCCAGCATATCCCTGATATTACACAGGTGCCTTTTCCCTGGCAAGGCCATATCTAAAGATACATCAGCATAAGCAGTTTCCACTGTATCCCAAAGTTCTCCAGCCAGCATAACTGGGGTATAAGATGGTGCCATAAATCTTTTCCCAACAATGCTAGCTAAGTACCACCTGAACTTTCATGTTATTGTTACCAGCCCAAGTCATTCTTTAACTTTTTAAACTGTCATGTAAAGTATTTGCAAGCCTTTCAAATTTTGAATCATCCACAGTTTAAGCTATCAAGAAATAAACAGGGGGCTCTTAATATTTGTGTGGTTTTGTCACTAAAGGGGTACACTCAGCATGATCCACACTACTTAAGCAGGTTCACTAGCATAGATGACTACATCCCGTTTAAGTTTACAGTCCTTTTCCAGTGCGAAGGCTTGCAATCACTAGTGGACTGCAGCAACAGTTACACCCACACAAACACCACGCATATTACATACATAAGCACACACTGTGCCAAGGTAACCCAAATTTTGAACAAAGAAAAGCTGAATTCTGCAACCTATACAAATTATATAAATGTAGAATATCTGCATATTAATTATTATCATGCATGGTTTATTTCACTCCTGCCCATCACAGGGAGAGGTGAAGAGTGATGCAGAGCACTGAAACCTTCCCTCCCCGTCACTGAAAATCCTATTCAGCCACGCTGTTGTCATTGCCTACACGCCGACCCTTGTTTGCACGTAACAGCCATTCCTGGCTTATTAATTGAAGAGGAAGTGGTGATCAGGCAGGAGGCAGTCCACTCACTCATTCCCACGCACCTCCTCCAAGTCTTGGGTTAAACAACCCAGGAACTGTCTACGATGCGTGAACTGGGTCAATGTACAGCTCAGTTAAGAACAAACACATGTTAAATGCAACTGTTCACAGCAGTAGCCCAATGGTTTGGAGGGGCACAATTGACAGTGGAGAAGCAGAAGGAGGGGGAGGGGGAGGGGTACTCAATCTTTTGCTCTGCTTGCTCACGTGCACACTTGAATCCCGAAGAAGCTACTTGGTGATGTGAACTGGAGGGAAGAAGCAGCAAGTGGGGAATGGGTTAAGCACATACACACACACCACTTCTCCACTATTAATTATGCCATCCTGAAGGGGCTTTTAAAACAGAAAAGGGGCTGTGGGGCTACAGGTACACACATCCAAATGCAGTTTGGTCCTAAGTTAGGTACAGAAATCATGTATACGCTGCTCCACTACCTTCATGCCAGCATCCCTGCTCAGGGATGAAGACATGAGTAACTTCTGTCTGTCTGTCTTTCTTTCACAATATTTATGAGTTGCTTATATTAAAAAAAATTCTAGGAGATGTACAAAACAATACAGTATAAGATCATAATAAAATACTATATATTATTTTTTATATATTATTACTGTTTATTGAATACAAGAATTCCTTTGTGGGAATGCTTGTTGAACAAGTATGTTTTCAGTAGGTACCGAAACCTCAGAAGGGTAAGCGCCTGTCTAATTTGTACAAGGAGGGAGCTGCAGAGAACTATGGCACTATGATACTAAAGGCCCTGTTCCAAAGCATCATAGCCTCAGAAATCTTAGACACCACCGGGGGGGGGGGGGAATCTTCACAACAACGGAATGAGAAGCGCGTTGGAGTATTATCCGGATTTTCATGGAATTGGCTTTGGTCCATCAGGGACACATAAAGCAAGAAAAGCTGAGTGTACTGTACCAGTTTTCACGGGTCACACAATGCTTGAAAGGAACATACTTCTGGGTTTGGTGTGGAGAGTAGAATTGAACATCATAAACCTGGCAGTGGCTGTTCAAACAATGAGAGAGGCTTGTTTCCTGCCCCTGTCCAGGCTCCCCCTTTTTGCATGAAGAAGCCCAAATCCCTGATTTTCTAGTGCAGCATCTGAAGGCTCCCCCTGAGAGCAGCACACCTCTCCAATTTCGGCCCATTCCAGCAAACTGTCACAGAGTTATTCTTCTCCTCCCCTTTCTCCCAATGTACACACTTTTGCCTGAAGAAGCCAAAATCCCTGATTCTCCAGTGTAGCATCTGAAGGATCCCCCTGAGAACCCCCCCCCCCATTTTGCCCCATTCCAGCAAACTGTCATGGAGTTATAGCTTCCACCTCATCCTCCTTTCTCCTTCTCTGGGCACTTTCTCCCTTGCTAGATTGCTACTGTGATAAAGCTCTATGGACTTTACACAACATCAGAGAAGCGAAGTAACAAACATCACAGGAGTGCATAATCACTGAGGCTAATTACTCCCACTGGTGAAAAGGAAGTGCAGGGCAATTCTGAAGGCTCAAAAGAGCGCTCTAGGGTTTTGATACATTGGAAAGGCAGGTAGGTGAGTTACTCTAGGTACCTAGGTTACTGAGGGGATGGCAAGGTAAAAGACACACCCCTAGGAATGCCCTGATCATACTGAATTTAAAATGGAGGGATGGGCACACAGCAGCTGAACCACGGGGGAGCAGAATTAAAGAAAAATAAAGTAAACATACTCTGCAAAAATGCGGCTTCCCCACAGGTAAACTCCAGGGTGGCTGTGGGCTGGCCATGACATCATCTGCCACAAAGGACCTCCAAACGGTCCCAATCTGCAGCAAATCAGCCATGAAGACAGGTCTCAAGAAAGTCTATTCTGATGAACGTGGCAACCAAACAGGCAGGTAGGGGGTCAGGCAATCTCTTAAGTATCCCGATCCTGAGTTGTTTAGCGTCTTGTTAGGAAGTACCAAAACCTTAAAACTTGCCTGGCAGCATATAGGCAGCCTGTGCAATTCCCTCAACAGAGGTGTAATATGCTGGTGATAAGCTGCTCCCGTTACCAATCTGGTTAGGGCATTGTGCATCAACTGCACCTTCTGGACCAACCTTAAAGGCAGCCTCACATAAAGTACATTGCAGTAATCTAATTTTGAGGTTATCAGTCAAGGGACCACAGTGGTCAAGCCATCCCTGCCCAGGGGTGGCTATAGCTGTCTCACCCACCAGAATGAGCACAAGACACTCCTAGGCACTGAAGATGCCTGTGCCTTTAGAGACTGTGCTGAGTCAATGCGCACTGCTAGATTATGCACCTGCTCCTTCAGAGGGACTGTTAGCCTGCCTAGACCAGGCAACAGACCCAATTCCCAAACACGGGAGTCCTTCACCAGGCCCTCTCGGAGGCTGAGAGATGCGGGGCCACTTCCATTTTGTGATGCTCCCAGTATATTAAAAATGAAGAAATGCCAAAACCAGGTTACAAAAATTGTGGTATATTTTAAATGTTTACTTTTAACAAAGTAACACTTTCACACAACAAATTACAAAGCAATAATGTGTAATAAATGTTCCCTTTTCATTTAACAAGTGCTTTTCTAGCTTTTTTCTGGGCAGATTCGCCAATCATTCTGGAAAAAATTAGTTTTCTTGCAATGTCACGATTTATGTTACGCATAGCAAGGCCATTCAAATTATCTTGTCGCATAGCTAAATGGCAGTAATTATTGACCTGCTTCACACTGAAAGACCATTCATCTGAAGCTACTGATGCAGGTTGACTGAGAAGAATCCTCAATGCAATGGTGACATTAGGAAACACACCAGCAAGTCCAAGTTGAAGTATTTCTTGAAGCAATTCCTTTGGCTTACGATCCAGTTTAAAGTTCACCATATGTATTCGCTTGAAGAAAATGACTTCGTCACACAGATCTATTGATATTTCTTTGGTGTACTTTCTTTGGAGTTGTTTTGTTTCGATAAAGCAGAGAGTATTATACCAATTATGGTTTGAATGACAGCTCTGTGTCACTCGTAATATATTGATATAATTCTGTTCTAAATATTCCACCATATTGTAGGATGGCAATGTCTTACAACATAATTGTGCTATTCACAAGATAATTACAGGATTTATAAAAAATATTAATGCATAGTGCACTCCAGGGGGTGTGGCTCAGTAATAGGACACAAGTTTAAACTTGTATGATGAGTATCTTCTTCTTTCAATCCTGTCAGTTTATCTCTGTGTCTGTATGCGTAACCTCATTTGAAGATAACGTCAAGTCTAAATTTGAGGTCCTCTGTGAATGTGAGGCCCGGGCCAAATGGCCCTCCTGCCCCTGCCCCCCTGGTTACCCACAGAGCCTCCATCTTGCCAGGATTCTGACTCAGTTTATTGGCCCTCATCCAGCCCACCTCTACATCCAGACACCAGTCCAAGGCTTGTATAGCCTCCCTGATTCAGACATTACTGAGAAATAGAGCTGGGTATCATCAGTGTACTGATGGCACCTCACTTCAAATCCTCCAGTGACCATTTCCACTGGCTTCATATAGATGTCAAATATCATTGGGGCCAAAATAGTGCCAGGTGGCACCCCACAATCTAAATGCCAGGGGGCTGATAAGCATTCCCCCAAACTACTCTCTGAAACCAGCCCTGCAGATAGGACTGGAACCACTGAAGAATAGTGCCTCCAATACCCATCCGACAAAGTTGGTCCAGGAAGCATACCATAGTTAATGGTATCAAAAGCCATGGAAAGATACAGTAAAAGAAACAGAGTAGCACTCCCCTTTGTCCCTCTCCCAGTAAAGGTCAACCATCAGGGAGACCAAGGCCAATTCAGTCCCAAAACCAGGCCTGAACCCAGATTGGAAGGGATCAAGATAATCCATATTCTCTAAGAATGTCTGCAATTTGTATAAAGATATGAACAGTTTCTGGGTGTTATATTCTGGGTGTCAACTCTAAATCAAGTCCAAAGGTAGGTGATGAGAGCTATCCACAGCTGGTTCTTTAAACTCCTGGCCCATGGAAGCAGACAGAGTCTATGGCAGAGGTGCAGAACCTCAGGCCCAGGGGCCAAATCCAGCCCTCTGAGGATCCCAATCTGGCCCTCTGGGGTTCCCTAGAAGGCCACACCCCTTCCCCTGGCCCCATCCCCTTTCCCCAGTCACTGATCATTTGGCGGTTTCTTGGCTTTTGTGCAGTTTTCCTGCCCATTCCAAAGGGCTGAAATGCCTCTCCTAGGGCGTAGTTACTGCCAATCAGAGCTTTAAGCTGAAACATGATGGTATTTTTTTTTGGGCCCCACCATTTTGCCTTCAACCCTGTCCTGTTTCAAAGTTGCGGGACTGCACCCCACAGAGTCACACACACTCTGCCTTCCAAACAAAACTAAGTTAATTTAAACAAAGCCTTTTCCACAGAGCTCTTTCAGGTTGTGGCCACTCTCTCCTCAGTCCAGAAGCAGTGGGAGTTGCCCTCAACCACTTCCTTGTTCCTCCCAGGTAGCACAACCCACTCAGGCCGAATCCAGCAGTTCTTTCATATTGTTACAAGCCCCACACAATACTGGGGTGTGGCCCCCAAGGGCATCTCCAAAATGCAATTTATTCCTCAGACTGAAAGAAGTTCTGGGCCCCAGCCTACAGATTCCCTGAAAACCTTCAGGAAAAAAAAGAGCTGCTACTTGCACATCGTTTAAGATACACTGTTTCTCTAGCAATAGAAAGTTTCAGGGGCAGCCTTTTACAAGGTCAGTTTCCATGTTTTGAAGAAACAATTACTGAAGACTAAGGGTGCTTCCAGACAGAGGGCTTCTAGTGCTACCAGTCCAAAGGCACTGTGCACCTGTTCCATTCTTTCTGCCTTAAAGGGTTTTTTCAGGTAAGAAAAAGGATGGAAGAAGTAGCGCGAAAACACAGGAGGGTTACAAATGGAAGATGACAATGGCTGGACCCTCATAACATTTTGTGTTGGGGCCAGGCGACTGCAGGATAAAAGCCTCATCTGGAAGCACCCTTATAGTGACTTTAGAATACATTATTTAGAAATGTATAGGTTGAGCAGATGGGAAGAAAGAAAGCATGGCCACAGGCACTAAAACAGCACCAGTCCCCCTGAAGCAACAGCAGGCTCTCTCCAAGACTGCTTCTTGTTAGCCAGCTGCAAAAAAAACCCAAGCTTCTCTGGCTGAATTCAAGCTGCCTCTCTTCATACCTTTTCCCCTCTTGGCATATTCCTCCCAGGCAAAACCCTGATCTCAACACCCACACTGATAAGTTGCTGCTACCTTAGTTTGCCTTGTTGCCCATTAATGAGTATTAATTTTTAGTAGCTAAACTACTAAGCAGGACAGCATGATTCATGTCAATGCTACATGGTGCAACACAGTCCCTTCTGCATGCAGTCATTTGACTTTGACTCTCCCTCTGTTGGAACATGCACAGGTACAAAGACTTACAAGCGGAGATTTTCAGGGCTAGCGGTCTGATGATCATAAGCTTTTCTGCTGTAGCAAATAAACATTTAGGATGTGATATAATAACTATAAAAATAATATGGATTGTGTTCTTTCTTTTGTCCAAGTATAATAATATCACAAAACATTACATTAGCATGAAGTTGCGAAGGTGTTACAATAGCAGTACAGGCAGGTTTAGGATTAGGGTACAAGTCTCACAGGCACTGTAGTTCTGAATTTGTTGACTAATAATATGTGAGCGCAGGCAAATTTGCAAAGATCTGTTCTGCTTGACAAACAAACCTAGGTACAATTCAGTGGCAAGTTCTCTTCCTGTGCAACCAAGTCCCATTGAAACCAGTGGCCATGCCCTTACATAGCTCCCATTTCTTTCAAAGATGCTTATGCAGATCTTTCTGCCAGATCTTTCCTGTTTCCCGCCTCCCAGCTGAGCAGAGCAGAGCAGAGCAAGCTGCTCCAGCTGGTCCAGGGACTACAGAAGCAGGCAAGCTCCCAGAGAGCGAGCGAACAGAGCGAGCGAACAGGGGGAGCAAACAGGAGTTGGCCAGGGGAGTTGCAGTGGTTGAAGAGACAAAGGAGACAGAGGCTAAGAGGTAAGTGGGTTGCAGGAAGCCCAGGGCGCTGCCCTTTATCCTTCTGACTGGCTGTGAGCTCACCAGGAGCTTCTGAGAGCTCCAACTGAATTGGAGGGGTGTGGCCTGAGTACTCCCAGCAGCTGACTGGGCGGGAAGCTTCAGTCTGTTTCCCGCCTCCCAGCTGAGCAGAGCAGAGCAGAGCAAGCTGCTCCAGCTGGTCCAGGGACTACAGAAGCAGGCAAGCTCCCAGAGAGCGAGTGAACAGAGCGAGCGAACAGGGGGAGCAAACAGGAGTTGGCCAGGGGAGTTGCAGTGGTTGAAGAGACAAAGGAGACAAAGGAGACAGAGGCTAAGAGGTAAGTGGGTTGCAGGAAGCCCAGGGCGCTGCCCTTTATCCTTCTGACTGGCTGTGAGCTCACCAGGAGCTTCTGAGAGCTCCAACTGAATTGGAGGGGTGTGGCCTGAGTACTCCCAGCAGCTGACTGGGCGGGAAGCTTCAGTCTGTTTCCCGCCTCCCAGCTGAGCAGAGCAGAGCAGAGCAAGCTGCTCCAGCTGGTCCAGGGACTACAGAAGCAGGCAAGCTCCCAGAGAGCGAGCGAACAGGGGGAGCAAACAGGAGTTGGCCAGGGGAGTTCGGCAGGGGAGGTCAAGGGGGAGGCCCCTAACATTTTTTTTATTTTATTTTATTTTATTTTATTTTATTTTACTAACTTTTTTTCATTTATTTGTCTTGTAACACACACTTCCACACCAGTGGGACTCTGCTTTTAACCTCTACTGAGTAGAGGAGCAGGCACAGGCTAGTCTAGAACAATCACAAAGCTAGACACAAAAAGGGAAAAGAGGCTATGGAAGGACAAGACTCTCCAGTGGTGGTGACCTGCAAGGTGTGTGCAATGTTTGTTTTCTTGCCTGAGAACAACATGGCCTACACCTGCAACAAGTGCAAGTTGATCACGCTGCTGGAGGAAAAAGTAAGTGGACTGGAGCGGCGACTGTCAACCCTCCGGGGAATAAGAGAACACGAAGAGTTCTTGGACAGAATGGGGGAACTACAGCAGCAAAGGGCAGACCACAAGCTTGAAGAGCAACAGCAAGATGAGGCAGTGGGAAATGCTGAGGTGAAGAAAAATGGAGTAGAGGATACTCCTTGGAAAACGGTGACAGTTAGGAGAAGAAGAACTAGACGACACTCTGCACCAGTGGAAGCGGTGGAGCTGTGGAACCGATTCCAGGTACTTGCAGATGAGACTGGAGGACAGCCTGCAGAGGAAGAATCACAGGGGAACCTGCATGAGAGTGAGCAAGAGGCTAAAGGTCAGTCAAACAGAGGCGATGAAACCCAGGCCTACAAGAAGAAGAAGAGAAGAGTGGTAGTAGTGGGAGACTCCTTGCTGCGTGGGATCGAGACCCAAGTATGTCGCGAAGACCCGTGGACTCGCCAGGTATGTTGTCTCCCGGGAGGACAGATTAGAGACGTGACTGAAAGGTTGCCTGCACTCATAAAGCCCACTGACAGGTATCCCTTTCTTCTCATCCATGTGGGAACAAATGATACCGCCAAGCGGAGCTACGAAGAGATCACGTCAGACTTTGAAGCTTTGGGAAGGAAACTCAAGAACTTTGGGGCCCAGATAGTTTTCTCATCCATCCTTCCAGTAGTTAGAAGAGGGATAGAAAGGGAACGAAAAATACTCCGGGTGAATGACTGGCTACGAAGGTGGTGCCGACGAGAGAGATTTGGATTCTGGGACCACGGGCTATACTTCCTGGAAGATGGGCTGTTGGCTAGGGATGGGTTGCACCTCACAAAGGCTGGGAAGAATGTGTTTGGCCACAGCATGAAGAACTTCATCAGGAGGGCTTTAAACTGAATCCTACGGGGAAGGGAGATGTAATGTTGGGGGTAACAATGGACGTAGGCGCATGCACTGCAATGGAGAGAACAGCTCTGATAGCGTCCAATAATAGTCTTCAGACACAGGTAGGAAGAAAGCCAGACTATGAAGCACATGGTCTTCGATGTCTGTATACTAATGCCCAGAGTATGGGAAACAAACAGAACGAACTTGAACTCTTAATACAGGAGGGAAATTATGACTTGATAGGTATAACTGAGACTTGGTGGGATGACTCTCATGACTGGAATACAGCAGTTGAAGGATATAACTTGTTCAAAAAGAACAGGAGGAACAGAAAGGGAGGCGGGGTTGCACTGTATGTGAAAAATACATATCTCTGCACAGAAATACAGGAGGAGGAGCTTGGTAGCCCCATCGAGAGCATCTGGGTTGAAATAAATGGAGCAAAGAATAAAAGGAACCTGGTGGTCGGAGTCTACTACCGGCCACCCAATCAAGGAGAAGACAAGGATGAAACTTTTGAAAAGCAAATAGCCAATGTTTTAAGGAAGCATGATGTAGTAGTAATGGGGGACTTCAATTTCCCCGATATTTGTTGGGAGACAAATTCTGCAAAACATGGCCCCTCCAGGAAATTCCTGACTTGTGTGGCGGATAACTTCCTCCTACAGAAAGTAGAGGAAGGAACTAGAGGATCGGCTATCCTTGACTTGATCCTAACCAACAGAGATGACTTAGTGGATAAAGTAGCAGTTACAGGAACTCTGGGGGAAAGCGACCATGTTGTACTTGAGTTTTTGGTTCTAAGGGAAGCAAAAGCCGAGTGTACTCAAACGCGTACCCTGGATTTTAGGAAAGCTGATTTTAATAAACTCAGAACAATGATCAGTAAGGTCCCATGGCAAGCAATGCTAGCGAGAAAAGGAGTCCAAGATGGGTGGGAACTTTTAAAAAAGGAAATTCTCAATGCACAATCACAAACAATTCCAACAAGAAGAAAAGGTGGAAGACAACAGAAGAAGCCAATGTGGCTTCACAAAAAGCTTAGGGATGACCTGAAAACAAAAAAGGACACATATAGGAAGTGGAAAGAAGGCCAAGTAACAAAGGAAGAGTACAGGCAGGTAGCACAGAATTGCAGGGATGGCGTCAGGAAGGCTAAAGCGGAGAACGAGGTGAGGTTAGCGAGGGATGCTAAAAACAACAAAAAGGCTTTCTTCAGCTACGTGCATAGTAAAAGGCAGAGGAAAGAAATGGTTGTTCAGCTATTAAATAAGGATGGCAAAATGATAACAGAGGACAAAGAAAAGGCAGAGGTGCTCAATTCCTACTTTGGCTCAGTCTTCTCCCAAAAGAGGGTCTATGACCCCCCTGGCAAAGGCGAAGTACAGGCTGAAGGGGCAGGATTGCAGCTTGAGATCGACAGGCATATGGTCAAGGAACACCTCATTACTTTGAATGAGTTCAAATCTCCAGGGCCAGATGAACTGCATCCTAGAGTCATAAAGGAACTGGCAGAAGAACTCTCAGAACCGCTGTCTATTCTCTTTGAGAAATCATGGAGGACAGGGGAAGTGCCAGATGACTGGAGGAGGGCTAACGTTGTCCCTATCTTCAAAAAGGGTAAAAAGGAGGAACCTGGGAACTACAGACCAGTCAGTCTGACATCAATCCCTGGGAAAATTCTGGAGCAGATCATAAAGCAATCCATCTGGAAGCACCTTGACAACAATGCCGTGATTACTCGAAGCCAACATGGATTTGTCAAAAACAAGTCCTGCCAGACAAATCTGATCTCATTTTTTGATCAAGTCACCTCCCTTGTAGACCGTGGGAATGCTGTAGACATCATATACCTCGACTTCAGCAAAGCTTTCGACAAAGTGCCCCATGATATCCTGATGAGCAAACTAGCTCGAAGTGGGCTAGATGAAACAACGATCCGGTGGATCCACAGTTGGCTACAGAATCGGACTCAAAGAGTGCTTATCAATGGGACCTTCTCAAGCTGGGGAGAGGTAACGAGTGGGGTACCGCAGGGCTCAGTCCTGGGCCCAGTGCTCTTCAACATTTTTATTAATGACTTGGAGGAGGAGGTGCAGGGAATGCTGATCAAATTTGCAGATGACACAAAATTGGGAGGGATAGCTAATACTTTGGAAGACAGAAACAAAATTCAAAGTGATCTGGATAGACTGGAGTGCTGGGCAGAAAACAACAGAATGGCATTTAATAGGGACAAATGCCAAGTTCTGCACCTAGGAAAAAGAAACCAAATGCACAGTTACAAGATGGGGGATACGTGGCTCAACCACACTACGAGCGAGAAGGATCTTGGAATTGTCGTCGATCACAAGCTGAATATGAGCCAACAGTGTGATGTGGCTGCAAAAAAGGCAAATGCTATTTTGGGCTGCATTCATAGAAGCATCGCTTCCAAATCCCGGGAAGTACTAGTTCCCCTCTACTCAGCACTGGTTAGGCCTCATCTGGAGTACTGTGTCCAGTTCTGGGCACCACACTTTAAGAAGGATGCAGACAAGCTGGAGAGGGTTCAAAGGAGGGCAACAAAGATGATCAGGGGACTGGAAACAAAGCCCTATGAAGAGAGACTGAAAGAACTGGGCATGTTTAGCCTTGAGAAGAGAAGACTGAGGGGAGATATGATAGCACTCTTCAAGTACTTGAAAGGTTGTCACAGAGAAGAAGGCCAGGATCTCTTCTTGATCATCCCAGAGTGCAGGACACGGAATAATGGGCTCAAGTTACAGGAAGCCAGATTCCGACTGAACATCAGGAAAAACTTCCTGAGTGTCAGAGCAATACGGCAATGGAACCAATTACCTGGGGAGGTGGTGGGCTCTCCCACACTGGAGGCCTTCAAGACGAGGCTGGACAGCCATTTGTCAGGGATGCTCTGACTTGGATTCCTGCACTGAGCAGGGGGTTGGACTCGATGGCCTTGTAGGCCCCTTCCAACCCTACTATTCTATGATTCTATGATTCTATGAGGTTATGCCACCTATGTGACTCAAAAACATGAGTCCTTCACCAATGTCACTTGGTCCAATATAAGCTGTCACCAATCAACTGGCAGCTCTCAAACATGCCCGTGAAGAGGCCATGTTCACCAGATGGATTGTCTCAAAAAATCATTACCTTCTCTACCCACAGTACACAGGTTGTACTTCAAAATCACCTTGCCAGTGGGAAGTGGCCCAGTTCAGCTAATCAATGCCTAATAATCTACAAGGGCAATTTCCCCAATGAGGTCGAACAGGAATGTCAAAGCAACTTAAGCCTTGTTAAAACATGTGCACGAGCAAATGTTCAGAGTCCAGTTCTTTTGCAAATCCTGATGCCAAACAACACTACCTTACTAAGAACTGTTGTATGTGGATAGCTGTTGTATAGGCCTCAGACCTTTAAAATCCTAAACCCATGCATTTATAGTACTATATTTACCTGTGTTTGCAACAGAATCAATTATACTACAATGCTGGTGTAACACTGGAAAGTGATGCCAGCTGTTTATGTTACACTGACATTGCTTTTCCTGTCTTGGTTGTGATGTGGCAGCTCTTAGGATCTGGCAGCTAGACAAAGTGTGGCAAACAAGCTAATTATTTACCTTTAAGCTTTGTACTCAGGTCCATGAGATATGGGAAAGGGCTCAAGCATTTCAAATCCTTCATGTTTTTATTAATTAATATTCCATTTCCTGCGAGGAAAGGCTAAAGCATTTGGGTCTTTTTAATTTAGAAAAAAGGATTACTGGGGTGGGAAAAATGTGTTTATAATATTATAAATGGTACAGAGAGGAGGATGAATAGAGAATTGTTTTTCCCTTTCTCATAATAACAGAATTTGGGATCATCCAGTTAAATGGATCGGCAGTAAATCCAGGACAGGTGAAAGCAAGTATGTCTTCACACAATGCTTCACAGTTTGACCTTTAGTTAACTCATAAAACTCACTACCACGAGAGTGAGGGCCATCATCTCAGATGACATAAAACAAATTCATGAAGGAGACTATCAATGGCTATTAGTCATATTACCTAAATGCTCTATCTTCAGGAGCAGTATACATCTGGTATAAGGTGCTGGGGACAAAATGCAGGGTATGCACAATCACTTTCATGTCCCAGTTGTGAGCTCCCAATGCTACCTGATTTGCTTGCTGCCACTGGAAACAGAACTAGATGGAGCTTTGATCTGATCCAGAAAGGCTTGCTCTGAATATATTCTTATTTAGAAATGGCTGTGAGGTTATGGGTGCCACTGTACCCTGATTTCAGACTAAGAACTTTCTATTCACTTCTGTATTACATACAGGGCTGCATTACATGGTAACATGTGTAATGCTGCCCTGACCATATTTTTTCTTAAGCAAAGCTACTTTAAGAGAGAAGTAAGAAAGAATACAGAAGAAGCAGTGGGAAAACACAAGCATATTACAAGAGGAAGACGACAATGTCTGGATCCCTCTGTAAAATCCCATGAATGAGGCAGGGCGATGGGTGGATAAAAGGCCCATCTGGAAGCACTCTAAGTGTCAGGTACCAGAATGGCCTACTGATAATTTGTGGTGCACTTTCATTGAACAGTGATTTCCTTCCACCTTTCACAGCAGCAGTTTTGGTACAGGACACCTTAACTAACCGTTTATTTTAATAACTACAGCGCCCCAAAGAGAACATAACTACTGACCCACTGATGTCATTATCTCATAACATTCTAGATTCTGGACTCATAACATTGATTTACATTCTTGATATGCCCACCACCTTAATTCAGTTTTCATGGGGTTATTTATTTGTTTTACATTTGCATCGGACAAGTGCTTAGAAAGCATAAATGGGGTGAATTTTAATTTTATCCACACAGAAAAACCTGTGAGTTACAATGAGTTGAGAGACAGCAACAGTTCAAAAGCCCTTCAGTGAGCTTTCAGCAGGGATTTGAACACCCATCTTCTTGCTTTACCTACTTTACCACAGTTGTTCTCTGTGCAATGCCCCCCCCACACACAACAAGAACAACAGTAGAAGAAAATGTTGTGTGTGTGTGTGTGTGTGGTTGTGAGTAGAATGTAACATTAGGACCAAGCCTAGGAAGGTGCAAAGTTTAAGGAATTTTCTTTCAGGAGTTCATGTTTAAGGTATCCCATCAACTTTGATTTGAGGTTTGGAGTGAATAGCTGTGGAATGAGGGAGGAATGGTTCTGATATCCAGGATATTGGGTCATAGGTACCCATGGAAAAGTGATCATGTCTGTAATAATTATTGTGTCCTTAAAAGTCACCTCTAAGTATGTGGCAGCACTGATTTAGACCACAGGCAATGAATGGTGACAAGCATCCTATAAAAGTTCCCTCTGGTGGCATACCAGTACTAAAGATATAACACATTCATCTATTCCTGTGAAAATATAAACACATTTGATAATTAATCCACTACCTATTTTAGTATGTATTTGATGCCCGTGCTTAAGAATGCATATATCACAAGAAGTCTGTATCCTATGCGCACTTGTTGAAGAGTAAGGGCACTTCCAGAGGGCAGGCTCCGAGCGCTATTCAAATAATTTGTAAACTGAAATTGGAATTGCAATGGACTTATTTATTTATTGCATTCATATCCTGCCTTTTTTCCTCCTTAAGGAACCCAAGGCAGCTTACATTATCCTCCTCCTCTCCATTTTATCCTCACAACAACAACCCTGTGAGGTGGGTTGGGCTGACAGTCTGTGACTGGCCCAAAGTCACCCAGTGAGCTTCCATGGCTGAGTGGGGACTAGAACCCAGATCTCCCGGCTCCCAGTCCAACACTCTGGCCAGTAGCCACTACACCACACTGACTTGCTGCACAGGAGTACATTCATTCTGCTATGTTCTGTCCAGACCAGTCTGACAGGCCATAGCTGTGTGGGTGGGGAAACAACAATCCCTCCTCCTCTTTTCTGTAATGCCTTGCTTTGCTCAGTGCCTTGAACTGTAATTTTCTCCCTGCCCAACTCCGGTAACTGCAGTTTAAACAGCCATTTTTTCTTGTTTAAAAATGAACAAGAGGACTTCCTGGTGCTGCAGTCTCCCACATTTTCAGCAAGAGGAGGTTCAGAACTGAGCAGATCCCCACCCCCAAACACACACACAATCTCTTGATCTCTCACTGATTTGCAGCTGTATGAATCTGGAGAAGGGAATTCCTAGAATTGGAAAATGTAGAAAACAGAAAGCCTTGGCAACCGCCCCACTCAAAGACCACTACAATGTCTCAAATAATTTTGTAAACTGTTGACACAATTTACAAAATTTCTTTTTTGTAAATTACACAATTCTGTTTCATTGGAACTGTGATCAAATAACAGTTATTTAAAAATGTAAAAGTAAAAGGGCATAGTTGAGTCCTATCCTTCAGTAGGTGATTGGCCTGTTAGGGGCTTTAAGGACAGCTCCTTCTCGGACACAACAAATTCAGAAAACCACAAATTAAGGGGCAGCTAATGCTCAATGCAGAGAACCAGAAGCAGAGCCGCTCTAGATCAGCCAATGCATTCTTTTTTCTTTAAAGAACAAGCAAATGCTTTAAAGGATTAACACAGGTAAAAGGCAAAACCTTCGGCTAAAGCGTTCAGGACACAAAATGGCTCTGCAACTGGAAATGCAGAGTAAGCAGTCAAGAAAAGAGGGGCATCCCCAACCTTCATCCACCTTCCCCACAGACAACTCTTCCCAAAGTGCCTCAGTCGTGCATTTTCCTGTCTGCACCTCCAGAGATTTTACACTGCTATTCTCTTTTCCTCCAGTTGGAAGCAGCACAGAGAAAACACAGGAGGGCTACAGGAAGATGACTGCCTCATGTGGACCCCCATTAAATGTGAGTGAACAGGCATAGCAATTCTGCTGCAAATGCCTCATCTGGTAGCATCCGAAGCCCTACTTAGGATGTGATTCCAGGTAAACATGCATATGATTTGGCTGCACACGTGCTAGCCTGGAGACAGACAATAGTTTTAAAGAGAATTGAAACTGGTGTGCACATCTTATTTCTTCTGTCCCAGTGTTGTCTGAGGTCAAATAGATTTTGCAGCATGTGATAACATGCAAAAACCTTCAACACCTGTTTGCCAGATACAAAAGAGAGGTGAGCATACACATGAAGAGCAGTAATTCCTCTTTCAAGCCACTCTCAGTTCCTGAAACCATCTCTTCTGTCTTCGTTTCCAAAGGTGCCATAAGTCTATTTTGTCGGACACTGACAGAAGCTTTTTCAGAGAGTTAAAGGCAGTTTGAAAGAAGAATTGCCACTTCTGGTGTGTACACGCCTCCCACTTTTGAACATTCACTCTGATCAAACAGGTCTTGCATATTTTTGTTAAAACTGTTTGACCACAATGAGGCAAAAGAGGTATGCATGTACATGTACATCATGGGAAAGGAGGCTTCTTTCAAACGACTTTGAACTATTCTCTCTCTCTAACCTTTGTTGCTTTGTGCTATTAGAATCTCTGCTGGAAAGGCAATTGCCTGCAAGACTGCACACAAAATTACAGCAGGATATCAAAATATTATACTACAAGCATGATTAAACATTTTCCTATAACATCATGCAAGCCTTTGCCACTGTACCTCACTGTAGCTTAGTTTCTTCCAAACTTGGTGGCCATCAGCCTTTCACTCATCTGCCGGTGCTCTTCAAGTTTGGCCTGCAGGCCCAAAATGCTAGGAATCCAATATAGGACAACATCCCCACTTCAAGTTGGTAAATTACAAGGCAAACCGAAACCATTTATTAACTCCTTCACCTTTTTATTATGTTATGATTAAACCCTTACATGCCTCTGCCCCCTAGTGGAAGCCACACAGCCCAATTCCTTCTGCAACTGTATCCCTTCTGTTTTCTTACCTGTTGACAGGATCACATTTTGAAGAGAGGAGACTGAGACAGGGAATAAAATGGAGTTTTATACAATCATCTCTGAACTACAATTCCCAGAATGCTCCTTGTTATTATCCTTTGTAAAGCCCAGCAAATAGAGCCACCTTGCCCATTGGGCTGTATTAGCCCGATGATGAGTCAGCCACGACTCTATATGAAGGCATGTGGCTCTGGGAACTCTGGTTCTGGAGCATATGAAAAATAGAGTGGGTTTTTTTAAAAAAAAACATTGAAAATGCCACAATATGGACCATACCACAGTAAGCTTTGCACTGCGGGTTGCTTTCACTTTTAAAAATGTTTAAAAATGCAGGAAAATCAGCATATCCTTCAACATATTATGGATGAAAATAGGGATACTGTTCTATACTTCTAATACCCCTATTCTGACTGTAAGGATAACTGCCTGAGCACTTCTTTTGTACATTGCTGAAAATTATTCTCTATCTGCTATATAAACACATTCAGCAATACTGACATTCACTTCCAGGCTATGGGGAGTAGTGGATGGGAGGAGGATGAAAGAGAAGCAGTACACCAGCATTTTGTGTTTAGATAACCAAGAAAGAATCAACAGCCACAAACCTGATCTAGCTGCATGATGTAAAGGCAAAGAAGAAGCTTGACTTTTGATTAAAGATACACTAGAAAAATATAATTGTCCTATAATCATACTGTTAGAAAAAGGAGACTCCATAACCGTTGGCGTCTCAAGTTATGTAAGAGCCCGAGTGGCGGGAAAATATAGGCGGAGCAAAAAGGGAATCATACTGACGCACTCATGACTAACAGCTTGGTAAGCTGATAGTGACTGTTTATTGGATATTGACTTAGTGAGCCGATGTACTAACTGTTTCATTGGTTACTGGTAAGAACAATAGAAGCGATATGATATAAAGGGCTTTTGCACACGTGTCTCGGGGTCCAGACTGCTCTGCACCCGTTTTGCAAAACGTTCAATAAAATAGTGTTGGATCCACTGCTGCCTGCTTGGCATTCTTTTCTTCTAAACCGAAAGCAAGGACTTTTTATCTAACAATACTTAGCAGTACAAAGTGAATCTTGCTGGTGACTGCATATGAAATAGAAGGCTATGTACTACACGGTACATAGAGTGCTTCCACATAAGCCTTTTATCATGCCATCGCCCTGCCTCATTCATGGATGTTGCCACTGTCCACTCGTAGCCCCCCCGCCTCCCGTGTTTTCCCACCACCTTTCTATTAAGGAAAAAAAGGTGGAATAGCTGCACAAAGCCTTCTAATTGGTAGTGCTAGGAGCCCTCTATCTGGAAGCACCCCTAATGTGCAGTTATGTGTATTTCCATGAAATGAGCACTAAAGTCAAGATGCGTGCACACACAAAAATTATGTGCCCTGCTGGCTCAGACCAAGGTCATTTCTACACCAGCCTAAAAATTATGTGCCCTGCTGGCTCAGACCAAGGTCATATTCTACACCAGCCTAAAATCCTGCATTTAAAATGGGGCTTTCTGCTTCCGTTTTAAATGCAGGATCACAACTGACTCCCTTTACACATGCTTCCTTCCCCCGCCTTCTCCCCTATCTGAGTCTTCCTTATCTTTCATTGATCTCACTCCTCTTCTTGCCGCTTTAACGCTTTTCTTTTCACAGAGGAAACTGAAGCGGAACACAATGGGGTGATTTGATAGTTCATTATCTGCAATCTATTTAAAAACAGAACAAAGGGTATTTATTGCAGGAGGGTCACGGCAGGGTCACGGTGTCATGTAAAGAGCCCGCAAACTTCCGTGAAGGAGCAATCTCAATTGCAGGATAAAAGCTCCATGTGACGAAGCCCCAAAGGTCTGTCTACCTTACATTGAACTGCCTTTGCCATTTCAATGCCTGTTATCCCAGTTTGGAGAGATCCCTTTGGAGCTCTTTGCAAGCCCTTTTTGTTTTAACAGCCCTAAATAATTTGGTGTCATACAGAAACCTCACTACTCACTCTTAACTCCAGATCATTTATGAACAAGTTGAAAAGCATTGGTCCCAATCCTTGTGGAACCCCACTGTTTACATCCCTCTAGTGCAAGAACTGACTCTTTGTTCCTACTCTCTGGTTTCTGTTATTTAACTATTTACCAGTCCATAAGAGGACCTCTCCTATTCCATGACTGCTAAGTTTGCCCAGGAGTTTTTTTGAGGGATTTTGTCAAAAGACTCTTGGAAGTTCAAGTAAACAAGCCTTTTGGAAGTCCTAGTCCAGGATCACCCATGTCCACATGCTTTTTGATGCTCTCAAAGAACTCTGAAAGGTTAATGAAACAGGACTTAACTTTACGGAAGTCATGTTGGTTCTTTTTCAGCAGTGCTTGTCCTTCTATATGCTTACTAATTTTATCTTTAATAATGCTTTGCACCAATTTACCCAGAGCAGATGTTAAACTAACCAGCCTGTAATTCCCCAGATCCCTTGATCCCTTTTTTAAAAATGGCATTACATTAACCATTCTTCAGTCCTCTGGGGTACAGAGGCTGATCTTAGGGACATGTTATATATTTTTGTTTGAAGATCAGCAATTTCACATTTGAATTCTTTTAAGATCTCTAGGATAGATATAATCTGGGCACAGTGATTTGTTAGCTTTCAGTTTGTCAGCAGGTTTGAGAACTTCATCTCTTGTCACCACTATTTGCCTCAGTTCCTCAGACTCGCTTCCTGAAATCATCAGCTCAGGCACAGGTATCTGCCCTACATCTTCTGCAGTAAAGACAGATGAAAAGAATTCATTCAGCTTCTCTGCAATCTCCTTATATTCCTTTTGTATGCCTTTAACTCTGTTGCTCTCCAATGGTCCAACTGCATCCCTAGCTGGTTTCCTGCTTCTGATATATTTAAATAATTATTTATTGTTGGCCTTGATGTTGTTAGTGAGGTACTCCTCAGAATGCTTTTTTGCATCTCTTATTGCCTGTTTGCATTTCCTTTGTGCAAGTTTCTGTTCCTTTTTGTTCTCATTTGGGCAAGACTTCTATTTTTTTTGAAGATAGCCTTTTCTTCAATAGTTTCCTTGACACTGCTCATTTGACAGATATTGATTCTATGATTCTATGATCATAGAATCATAGAATAGTAGGGTTGGAAGGTTGGAAGGGGCCTACAAGGCCATTGAGTCCAACCCCCTGCTCAATGCAGGAATCCAGGTCAGAGCATCCCTGACAAATGGCTGTCCAGCCTCGTCTTGAAGGCCTCCAGTTTGGGAGAGCCCACCACCTCCCCAGGTAATTGGTTCCATTGTCGTATTGCTCTTACAGTCAGGAAGTTTTTCCTGATGTTCAGCTGGAATCTGGCTTCCTGTAACTTGAGCCCATGATTCCGTGTCCTGCACTCTGGGATGATCAAGAAGAGATCCTGGCCTTCTTCTCTGTGACAACCTTTTAAGTACTTGAAGAGTGCTATCATATCTCCCCTCAATCTTCTCCTCTCAAGGCTACACATGCCCAGTTCTTTCAGTCTCTCTTCATAGGGCTTTGTTTCCAGTCCCCTGATCATCTTTGTTGCCCTCCTCTGAACCCTCTCCAGTTTGTCTGCATCCTTCTTAAAGTGTGGTGCCCAGAACTGGACACAGTACTCCAGATGAGGCCTAACCAGTGCTGAGTAGAGGGGAACTAGTACTTCCCGGGATTTGGAAGCGATGCTTCTATTGATGCAGCCCAAAAGAGCATTTGCCTTTTTTGCAGCCACATCACATTGTTGGCTCATATTCAGCTTGTGATTGACAACAATTCCAAGATCCTTCTTGCCTGTAGTGTGGTTGAGCCACGTATCCCCCATCTTGTAACTGTGCATTTGGTTTCTTTTTCCTAGGTGCAGAACTTGGCATTTATCCCTATTAAATGTCATTCTGTTGTTTTCTGCCCAGCGCTCCAGTCTATCCAGATCACTTTGAATTTTGTTTCTGTCTTCCAAGGTATTAGCTATCCCGCCCAATTTTGTGTCATCTGCAAATTTGATCAGCATTCCCTGCAACTCCTCCTCCAAGTCATTAATAAAAATGTTGAAGAGCACTGGACCCAGGACTGAGCCCTGCGGTACCCCACTCGTTATCTCTCCCCAGTTTGAAAGGTCCCATTGATAAGCACTCTTTGAGTCCGATTCTGTAGCCAACTGTGGATCCACCGGATCGTTGTTTCATCTAGCCCACTTTGAGCTAGTTTGCTCATCAGGATATCATGGGGCACTTTGTCGAAAGCTTTGCTGAAGTCTAGTATATTGTCTGTTTTCTTTCTCATGAGTTCTGCCAGGATTGAACTTAATGAGTCAATTTCTCTGTACAGCATCTTTCAGGAAACTCTTGTCCTGGGGAAGGTCTAGTATGTACTGTGCCCTAGTAGTAATGTAACATGTTTGCAGTTTTATTAAAAATGTCATATTTTCCCCCCTCATCCCCCCACCCACCCCCCCATTTTATCCTATGGGAGTTCATAAGATCATAAGAATGTAAGAAGAGCCATGCTGGATCAGACCAAAGGTCCATCTAGTCCAGCAATCGGTTCACACAGTGGCCAGCCATCTGCCCATGGGAAACCCAGAAGCAGGACATGAGTGCAACAGCATCCTCCTGCCCATGTTGTTCCCCAGCAACTTGTGTACATAGGCATACTGCCTTGTCACCACTATTTGTCCAGAACGATCCTGTAGGAGGGAGAGGATAGAATGTGAGTGAATATGGCTGGTTACCAGAGAGACAGAATAGAAGGGGAGATAGGGAAGGCGAGGAGGGAGTTATTATGTCAGTTAAAGCTTTAAGTAGATGGTAGACAGTGAGGTTTGGGGGAAAATAGGAGTTGCAGCATTCGTTTTACTTTAAACATATACATTATTTATGCTGTTGTTATTATATAGCAGGAGTGGTGAACCAAAAGGTGGGCCTTTTTTAAAGTTTAATGTAAAAGTTAACACATTCTGAACAAAATTCCTTATCCAAACTCTAGGCCCTCTTGTTTGAGAGAGAGGTATGTGGCTTCCTAGAAGATATGGTCTCTTAAGAACTATACGTCCCAGAATTCTTTAGTTCATGGAGGCAATTTCTGTGCGTTTCCAAAGCACCAGTTGTGCTGCTAAGTTTACAGACTCCAGAAGGCCTCAGAGAAAAGCTCCAAAATGTACAGGCCCCCAAAGAAGAAAAAATCTTATTTTTGGCCCATATGACATATGAGTAAATTAGCTATCCTTAATTTACAAGTTTATAAGCCTGTCAATTATTTATGCCACTACGTTTCTGTGATAATTGTTCTTTCAGCATTTTGGACATACAGAGTAGTACTACATTTCCTGAAATAATAATCAGCAGTTCATATTAAAATACATGCATCATATTTCTTTATTTTTTATAAATCTGTGTTTTAAAAATGTATGCTAAAGTGCCTCTATGTGAATTCTTAAATTTCTAAATGGAGTGTGAGGGCCAAATCAGACATTACTTTAAAGACGTATACAGATTTTTTTTCTTCAGTTTTACTCTGAAGTAGAGGCAGAATCCCTGATCTGAATCAGGACTCTAGCAAGGGGAATAGAGGACCTTTAATCCTCTATTAAAGAGGAAGAGGTCCCCCCTGCTTCGGACCCAGTCTGGATCAGGCCCCCATGCATGCAATATTTATTGCAAAATAGTGATCCATAAGGCACAATTTGGGCTCATATCGTGAGGTGGGGCAATCGGCCCCATAACAGGGGAAAAGATTAAAGCCCCTCAACCCCCATGGTAGGGTCCTGATCTGGATTGGAGTGGAGCCTCTGGGCCTAATCCAGCGTAAACATGAGTAAACAGTGGCTAGTTCCAGCTTCACCATTACCTTGGAGCTGGATGGCTGTCCATGGCAGAGTGATGAATCTAAGTCCCAGATTTGTCTTTTCACTGGAATAGACACATGGAGGCTATGCAACTGAAGCTGTCATGCAACTAAAGCTACCATTCCATGTCACAAGTGCACAGCTGGCAACCAATACCATCCACATAGAATGACCAGACTTGATACATCAAAAGGCTTCCTGTTTTGTGGATTTGGAATCCTGGGAAAGACGTGTGTTATTTGAAGAGGGCTATGGATGCCAGCACCCTGATCAAAGATGCTTGCAAAATGGACTCTGAAGGGCAGCTCAGTGTCACACCATTAAAAAGGGTAAGTTGTTTTAAGCAACCTTGGAAAATGAGGCAAACAGCAATGTACGTTTCTGTATTGATTGAGATCCACACTGGGGGCCTTCTAGTTTACATGCTGATGCTCCTGGTTGTGGTGAATCACTTGAGGCTGCAAATTGTATTGTAGTGTTGCTCTTTCAGGACTCCAGCATGGCTGTACCCCAACTTCCACTCCATACAGTCCATTGGTTCTCCATACCAGGCCTGAGCATAAATATTTCCAGGCTAGACCTGGGTTTTTCCCTGAACAACAGTCTACTGGCCTTGAGCTCAAGAGCCTGCTCCATGTTTCCCAGCCTGTGATCCCTGTGCCTGACCACAGTTCTTGCCCTCCCTAGTATTTGCCACTCCAGTTTAACTTCTTACCCAGTTCCTGACCTTCACTTGCAGCTGTCTCTGTCTTGCTCTCCTGAGGACCTCCCTAGCTTTCCTTTCAGCTCTAGTCCCTCCTGTTCCAATTAAGAGAAGATGAGTCTCAAGAGAGGCACTTGTGTGGTCAACAGAGCAATACCTGCGCTCAGGTTGAAGCCAAGGGCCTCCAGGGACCCTGAGCTGAAGAACACGCCTTCCAGGTCTGGATTGGGTATTGCTGGCCCTAGTGGGAATGGATTAACAGACTTTTCTGAGCAGAGCAGAGGAAGCTGCTCCAGCTGGTCTAGGGACTATACAAGGAAGCAAGATCCCAGAGAGCGAGCGATCATAGCGAGCAAACAGGAGTTGGCCAGGGGAGTTTGGCAGGGGAGGTCAAGGGGGAGGCCCCTAAGGGTTTTTTCATTTCTTTAAATGTCTTTTTCTTGTAACACACACTTCCATACCAGTGGGACTCTGTTTTTAACCACCAGTGAGTAGAGGACCAAGCACAGGCTACGCTAGAACAATCAGAAAGCTAGACACAAAAAGGGAAAAGAGACTATGGAAGGACAAGACTCTCCAGTGGTGGTGACCTGCAAGGTGTGTGCAGTGTTTGTTTTCTTGCCTGAGAACGTCATGGTCTACATGTGCAACAAGTGCAAGTTGATCACACTGCTGGAAGAAAAAGTAAGAGGACTGGAGTGGCAACTATTGACCCTCCAGGGAATAAGAGAACACAAAGAGTTCTTGGACAGAATGGTGGAACTACAGCAGCAAACTGAAGAACAGAAGCTTGAAGAGCAACAGCAAGCTGAGGCAGAAGAGGAAAATTCTGAGGTGAGGAAAAATGCAGTAGAGGATACTCCTTGGAAAAGGGTGACAGTTAGTAGCAGAAGAACTAGAAGCCACTCTGCACCCGTGGAAGCAGTGGAGCTATGGAACCGTTTCCAGGTACTTGCGGATGAGACTGGAGGACAGCCTGCAGAGGAAGAATTGCAGGGGAACCTGCATGACAGTGAGCAAGAGGCTGAAGGTCAGTCAAGCAGAGGCGATGAAACCAAGGCCTACAACAACAAGAAGAGAAGAGTAGTAGTACTGGGAGACTCCTTGCTGAGTGGGATCGAAACCCAAGTATGTTGCGAAGACCCATGGACTCGCCAGGTATGCTGTCTTCCGGGAGGACAGATTAGAGATGTGACTGAAGAGTTGCCTGCACTCATAAAGCCCGCTGACAGGTATCCCTTTCTTCTCATCCTTGTGGGAAAAAATGATACCGCCAAGCAGAGCTACGAAGAAATCATGTCAGACTTTGAAGCTTTGGGAAAGAAACTCAAGAACTTTGGGGCCCAGATAGTTTTCTCATCCTTCCGTCCAGTAGTTACAAGAGGGATAGAAAGGGAAAGAAAAATACTCCAGGTGAATGACTGGCTACGAAGGTGGTGCTGACATGAGAGATTTGGATTCTGGGACCATGGGCTATACTTCCTGGAAGATAGACTATTGGAAAGGGATGGGTTGCACCTCACAAAGGCTGGGAAGAATGTGTTTGGCCACAGCACGAAGAACTTTATCAGGAGGGCTTTAAACTGAATCCTATGGGGAAAGGAGACGTACAGTCGGAGGTAACAATGGACGAAGGCTCATGCACCGCAACAGAGAGAACAGCTCTAATAGCACCCAATAATAGTCTTCACAAACATGTAGGAAGAAAACCAGACTATGAAGCACATGGTCT
The DNA here is from genome assembly GCF_057233095.1 of Heloderma suspectum. NCBI lineage: Eukaryota > Metazoa > Chordata > Lepidosauria > Squamata > Helodermatidae > Heloderma > Heloderma suspectum. The sequence goes on along the minus strand of NC_139459.1, from coordinate 152,698,034 downwards.
TTGATGTCTATATACTAATGCCCATTGTATGGGAAACAAACAGAATGAACTTGAACTCTTAATACAGGAAGGAAATTATGACTTGATAGGTGTAACCGAGACTTGGTGGGATGACTCTCATGACTGGAATACAGCAATTGAAGGATATAACTTTTTCAGAAAGAACAGGAGGAACAGAAAGGGAGGTCAGGTTGCACTATATGTTAAAAATTCATCTCTCTGCAGAGAAATACAGGAGGAGGAGGAGTTTGGTAGCCCCATCGAGAGCATCTGGGTTAAAATAAATGGAGCAAAGAATAAAAGGAACATGGTGGTTCGGAGTCTACTACTGGCCACCCAATCAAGGAGAAGTCGAGGATGAAACTTTTGAAAAGCAAATAGCCAATGTTTCAAGGAAGCATGATGTAGTAGTAACGGAGAACTTCAATTTCCATGATATTTGTTGGGAGACAAATTCTGCAAAACATGGCCCCTCCAAGGAATTCCTGACTTGTGTTGCAGATAACTTCCTCCTACAGAAACTTCCTCCTACAGAAAGTAGAGGATGGATCGGCTATCCATGACTTGATCCTAACCAACAGAGATGACTTAGTGGATGAAGTAGCAGTTACAGGAACTCTGGGGGAAAGCGACCATGTTATACTTGAGTTCTTGGTTCTAAAGGAAGCAAAAGATGACTGTAGCCAAACCCATACCATGGATTTTAGGAAAGCCGATTTTAATAAACTCAGAGCAATGATAAGTGAGGTCCCATGGCAAGTGGCTCTAACTAGAAAAGGAGTCCAAGATGGGTAGGAGTTTTTTAAAAAGGAAATTCTAAAGGCACAATTACAAACAATTCCAACAAGAAAAAACGGTGGAAGACAAAAGAAGAAGCCAATGTGGCTTCACAACAAGCCTAGAGATGACCTGAAAACAAAAAAGCACACATATAGGAAGTGGAAGGAAGGACAAGCAACAAAGGAAGAGTACAGCCAGGTAGCACAGAATTGCAGGGATGGCATCAGGAAGGCTAAAGCTGAGAATGAGCTGAGGTTAGCAAGGGATGGTAAAAGCAACAAAAAGGCTTTCTTCAGATATGTGCATAGTTTACTATTCCTTGTTGGCTAAACCTTTAATGTTTATTAATATGTGTTAACTGAATGGCAATGGCAATGGATTGTTTGCTTCTATTTCTCTGCTATAAGACTCTTTGGATATTTGGTTTGTTCTTATTGAAGTTTAATATAATTCTGTTTTTTGCATTTTTTTCTCTTCCTCTTTTGCTATCCTCCCTTTTTTCTTTTTCTTAGAATACTGTAATGTTGGAAACTGAAGATTCTGATTATATTGTTGGTAGTGTTTATTTCATTTATAAAAATAAAATAAAAATAAAATAGATTAAAAAAAGATATGTGCATAGTAAAAGACAGAGGAAAGAAATGGTGGTTCAACTATTAAATAAGGATGGCAAAATGATAACAGATGACAGGGAAAAGGCAGAAGTGCTCAATTCCTACTTTGGCTCAGTCTTCTCCCAAAAGAGGGTCTATCACCCCCTGGCAAAGGCGAAGTGCAGGCTGAAGGGGCAGGATTGCAGCTTGAGATCGATAGACATATGGTCAAGGAACACCTAATTACTTTGAATGAGTTCAGATCCCCAGGGCCAGATGAACTGCATCCTAGAGTAATAAAGGAACTGGCAGAAGAGCTCTCAGAACCACTGTCTATTCTCTTTGAGAAATCATGGAGGACCGGGGAAGTGCCAGATGACTGGCTAATGTTGTCCCTATCTTCAAAAAGGGTAAAAAGGAGGAACCTGGGAACTACAGACCAGTCAGTCTGACATCAATCCCTGGGAAAATTCTGGAGCAGATGATAAAGCAATCCATCTGTAAGCACCTTGAAAACAATGCAGTGATTACTGGAAGCCAACATGGATTTGTCAAGAACAAATCCTGCCAGACTAATCTGATCTCATTTTTTAATCAGGTAACCTCCCTTGTGGACTGTGGGAATGCTGTGGATATAATATACCTCGACTTCAGCAAAGCTTTCAACAAAGTGCCCCATGATATCCTGATGAGCAAACCAGCTCAAAGTGGGCTAGATGAAACAATGATCCAGTGGATCCACAGTTGGCTACAGAATTGGACTCAAAGAGTGCTTATCAGTGGGATCTTTTCAAACTGGGGAGAGGTAATGAGCGGGATGCTGCAGGGCTCAGTCCTGGGCCCAGTGCTCTTCAACATTTTTATTAATGACTTGGAGGAGGAGGTGCAGGAAATGCTGATCAAATTTGCAGATGACACAAAATTGGGCAGGATAGCTAATACCTTGGAAGACAGAAACAAAATTCAAGGTGATCTTGATAGACTGGAGTGCTGGGCAGAAAACAACAGAATGACATTTAATGGGGATAAATGCCAAGTTCTGCACCTAGGGAAAAGAAACCAAATGCACAGTTACAAGATGGGGGATACTTGGCTCAACAACACTACAAGCGAGAAGGATCTTGGAATTGTTGTCGATCACAAGCTGAACAGGAGCCAACAATATGATGTGGCTGCAAAAAAGGCAAATGCTCTTTTGGGCTGCATTAGTAGAAGCATAGCTTCCAAATCCCGGGAAGTACTAGTTCCCCTCTACTCAGCACTGGTTAGGCCTCATCTGGAGTACTGAGTCCAGTCCTGGGCACTGCACTTTAAGAAGGATGCAGACAAGCTGGAGAGGGTTTAGAGGAAGGCAACAAAGTTGATCAGGGAACTGGAAACAAAGCCCTATGAAGAGAGACTGAAAGAACTGGGCATGCTTAGCCTCGAGAAGAGAAGACTGAGGGGAGATATGATAACGCTCTTCAAGTACTTGAAAGGTTGTCAGAGAGGAAGGCCAGGATCTCTTCTTGATCATCCCAGAGTGCAGGACATGGAATAATGGGCTCAAGTTACAGGAAGCCAGATTCCGGCTGAACATCCGGAAGAGCTTCCTGACTGTTAGAGCCATATGACAATGGAACCAATTTCCTAGGGAGGTGGTGGGCTCTCCCACACTGAAGGCATTCAAGAGGAGGCTGGACAGCCATCTGTCAGGGATGCTCTGACGTGGATTCCTGCATTGAGCAGGGGGTTGGATTCAATGGTCTTATAGGCCCCTTCCAACCCTACTATTCTATGATTCTATGACTTGCATTTGCCTTTAGCTTCCTTCTGAGCTTGGAGGAAAAATGGTACTTAGAGGAGAGTGGCTATATGTGCCATTCCAAATTACTAGACCAAATACATTTTTGAATGCGTTCAAAACTTGGCATAATTTCAGGATTTAAATATGAATTTCAATAAATTTCAAACTTCATTTTGCTTTTGAAGTTTGACCTTATTTTTTTTGAAAAAGAATTTAATGAATTTTAAGGCAGTGATGGCCTGCTAAATTCAGTACTTTATCACCTTGTCTTGGCTTACAGTCCCTAAATCTAAAGTATCCATCACTGTTAATTTTGAAAGGGGGACACTGAATTAGACTAGTATAAATTCATTTTTAAAGCAAATTAAAACTAGAAGGATTTGCTTAGGATCTCCTCATGAAGGCTCTGCAATTGGTTTCAGCTCTGTAAATCAGACAGGGCTGTGAGTGGTCTGTAGTTCTAGAATGAGGTCAGTGGTCATACAAAACAGAAACAGACCCTTTCTTCTTGCTGATCCAAGCTCTCTCAACTTTCTTTGGTGGTAGTCTCCCCTCAAGGGTTACCAGGTCTCAGGGTTTGAGTTGCCATTTCAGGGATTTAACTTCCTTTTCCTCTGTCTCTAGGGAAAATAATAAAATATCAGGGTCAAGGGGCAGGATATTTTCTCCTTGGCTTGATGAGAGTTTCTGTTTATTCTCTCTATCCACCCCATATTCATTGGGCTCTGCCTCTGATGTACAGGTGCAGCTATTGTTGTACATATTTGGTTAAATCTGTTCCTCTGTGTTTTGCTGACAGTCAGGCGTCTCTCATTCTGTTCTCTAATCATTGCCAGAATCGATTTTTTTTAGGATGTATGAGAATTTCTTTCCTGTTTGCAAATGCACATTTCCGCGAATGCAGTTGTGCAACTGTGCATTTGCGCAAATCCCACCAAAAAGTAAAAAAACTGGTCTACAAATCCACAGAATCCATGCGACTTGGAAAAAGAGAGTCAGCTGCAGAATCTGCAGGTCGGATTCATAGAAATCCAAACTCATTTGCATTCATTGCAGATTTCTGCGACATCCCTAGGTGCAGCCAGGTTCTTCCCTAGCAGCCACCACTAGGTCCCACCCCGATCCGCAGCAGACTCCACCTTGGGCTTCTCTACACCAGCCTAAAATCCTGCATTTAAAACAGGGCTTTCTGCTTCCGTTTTAAATGCAGGATCACCACGACTCCCCTTTTCACCCGCTTCCTTTCCTCTTTCCCTTTCCTCTTTCCCTTTCCCCTTTCCTTCCTTTTCTCTTTTCCCTTCCTTTTCTCTTTTTTTCACCCACTTCCTTTTCCCTTTCCCCTGCCTTCGCCCCATATCTGAGTCTTCTATTATCTTTCATTGATCTTGCTCCTCTTCTTTACACTTTTCCTCTTTTCATGGAGGAAACTGAAGCAGAACACAATGAGGTAATTGATAGCTCATTATCTGCCATCTATTTAAAAACGGAATACAGGGCATTTAGTGCAGGAGACACGCTGGAGGGTCACAACGTCATGTGAAGAGCCTGCAAACTTCTGTGAAGGAGCAATCTCAATCACAGTATAAAAGCTCCATGTGAAGAAAGTCCTTGAATTTCAGGGCATCTCTACACCAGCCTAAAATCCTGCATTTAAAATGGGGCTTTCTGCTTCTGTTTTAAATGCAGGATCACAACGGCTTCCTTTTCCCCCTCCCTTTTCCCCCTCCTTCTCCCCTGTATCCGAATCTTCCATTATCTTTCATTGATCTCACTCCTCTTCTTGCTGCTTTTCCTCTTTTCATGGAGGAAACTGAAGCGAACACAACAGGGTAATTTGATAGCTCATTATCTGCAATCTATTTAAAAACAGAACAAAGAGCATTTAGTGCAGGAGATGCCCTGCAGGGTCATGGCATCATGTAAAGAGAAGGAGCCATCTCAATTGCAGGATAAAAGCTCCGTGTGAAGAAAGCCTCAGGGTCTGAGCCTCCTGATACCCAGCAAGCCTGTGTCCCTCTCATCCACAGAGCTCCTCAACCTCCCACAAGTAAAACTAAAGAGATAGTCAGGCAGAGGCAGGAGGCTCAGGTGTGAAAGATAATTTAATTGAGTTGAGGGTTTGTCTGTTGGTAGATTTTTTTCTGGGAGGGTGTTTTGTTCCATTACTTGTCACTGTTGCTCAACTGAGGGTGAAACTTCTGGAGGTCAAAGCAGAAGTGATAGGAGAGCAAGATGGGAAACAGGCGGAGAGGAAGAGAGCGCCATGTGACCAAACATCCAGAGGGGAATGGGAGGAAGAGCGGTCTGAACAGGGTGCTGATTGCAACAACACGCCCACAATACACTGACCCACAACACCCCACGAAGCATGGCACAATGACCCCATGTATCCTAGCAGCGCGCCTTGCCCTTGTGTTTCAGAAAAACACAAATCAGTGCAACATTCAGATAAAATGCAACCGAACTTCAGATTCAGATACTGTTCCACACACACACACACACACACTCCATGCTTGAATCTAAATGAGTACTTGGAGGCTGGCTAGGACACGCACACGCACACAAACCCCAACCAGCTACTGACAATATGCAGCACACAGATTTAAACACAAACTCATATCAAGGAGCAAAACACAGACCCTGACATTCCAAGTGGCAACAACACAGAAACACACAGTCTCGCCTCAGTAAGCAAACGTGGCCTGCACTCCAGTTTAAGGACAACCTTTAAATGCGCACACAGTTGCCACACGTTCTGGCAGACATGCTCACACCACTTTACACTTGGGAATAACAACAATTCAAGCAGGCCCAGAGAGCAGACACTGCGCAACACACGCAAAGCTGGCTTGCAGCACTGCACCGTGACAGGTAGAAGGAAGCTTCATTCTCAACATATTGTGGGGTAATTCCAGTGAAGGGGCCTGAGATGGAGAGATCAGGGAGCAGGAGCAGAAGAGACAAGAAAAGGGAAGATGGAGGATGCGGTCTAAGGGGCACTCAGAGTCTGTATCCTGGGAATTAGCAGGCAAGCCAGAGTGTGCCAAGGACAGTGTTTATAGGACACTCGGGTTACGGAAGTTGTGCCCGGCAAAGCGGGCTTCATCGCCAAGTTCCTCCTCGATCCTGTAGAAAACAGACATAAAAACAGCTCACATCATGGGCCTGGTCCAGAGAAAGCTGACTTCCCCTGAAATGTACCTTGCCCTAAAATTTAAGCATAAAACTTAACTACTTATTGCAAGCTGGTGTACCATAGCGGTTAAGTGTACAAACAGTGATTAGGGAAAGACCCAGTTTAAATTGTGCCTCTGCCATGAAGTCACTTGGTGGTCTTAGGCCAGCCCCTCTTCTTTCAGCCCATTCTGCAATATGAGAGTAATATGTGCCTACCTTACAAGGTTGTTGTAGGGATTACTAAGACAATATACGCAAAATGGTTTTCTAAGTATTATTTCAATGGAACAGGAGTGCTTCTGCATCCAGTGATGTTAAAATCTAGATAAACCCATTTTTCTCATATGCCAGCTGCTTCTTCAGGTGCTGTGTGCTAACAACTTTGCTTAGAATCTATGGAGGACACGAAAAATCTGAAGTGCTCAAGGTTTCATATTCATTCAAGGGTATGGAATGCAAAATTCTTTTATAGACAACTTTGGGAAGGCCATGCCTTGGAAGCCAATACCAGGAGCAGCTCACCGATCTTTGCTGCCTTTAGATGGGGTAAGGCAAGGAGAGTTTGTATAAACTGAGAATGTCCCCTGGCATGATAGAAGCTGAAAGAGATCCTAAAACTTACATGGTGTTTCCATCATAGTGAGTGAGTGGCTCTTAAACTGTTGTTTGTATACTGCCTTGTGAGGGCATTGAGTCCTGAAAGGCAGTTTTAAAAATTGACCAAGCAAACAAACAAACAAACAAACAAACAAACAGTGTGCCTATACAGTCAGGACACCCCTGGACTACAGTAAGCTCTGCAGTGTCCTTTGGCTCCAGGACGTCTTCAGAAGTGGCAGGTCTCCTGCATGCATTGGCCCAGTCCAGTGAGACTGAGGTTGCTTCCAGACGGAGGGCTCCTAGAGCTCCCAGTCAGAAGCCATTGTGCAGCTATTCAGTCTTTTTTTCCTTAAAGGATTTTCCGCAGTAAAAAAAAAGACAGAAGCAGCGGTGGGAAGATATGGGATGGATACGAATGGAAGCCATTGGTGACGTCTGGACCCCTCTAGACCCCTCTGTAAAATTCTGTGAATGAGGCAGGGCAATGATGCCAGAAAAGCTTCATCTGTCTCCTGCAGGAGGATGAACTGATGGACTTGGGCATTTTCACCACCTTCCCTTGCACTTCTTACCTCATTAGCTGATTATATTTTGCCAGTCGCTCCGACCTGCATGGAGCTCCAGTCTTTATCTGTAAAAGCCAATGTCAAGTCAACCATATTTTAAGGAGGTTCACACAAGTATGACACACAGACCCATCATTTGGCTATGTGGCTCTAAAAGTGTAAGCAGTTCATCTGAGTTAGGCCATATACATCTGAGGGCTATGAGAGGGAAAATAATAGGAATCCCGCTAACTTTTGGCACTTTTTCACCCAGTTCCAGACCTCTGCAAAAAGAAGAAGAAGAAGAAGAAGAAGAAGAAGAAGAAGAAGAAGAAGAAGAAGAAGAAGAAGAGGAGGGAGGGGGAGGGGGAGGGGGAGGGGGAAAGAAAGAAAGAGGACCTGTTCCCTTCTCACTGTTGCGCTGGTCATTTCCCCTCCAGCAGGGGACAGAGGAAAGGAACAGGCCCATTTTTCTTTCCTTTTAATGTGGTGTGTATTTTGGTGGAGGTTGTGTGGCTAGGCGTGCTGCACACTAGAGCTTTAACCATGTCCTCCATCTTCATTTCTCCTGAAATGCTGGGGGTGGGGAGGGGGGCAGAGGGGTTTGGGGGGGGGGAAATGAAGATGGTGGGTGCAGCTGGAGCTTCACTGTGCAGTGTGTCTTGCTGTGCAACTCCTGTACAAAAAAAAAAAAAAAAAGGAGATAAAAAGGGATGTAGTGCAACTGGCATTAGCCATGGCCTCCCCATGCAAGGTACTAACACTGGGGCTGTTTGCTGCCATGCTGCCATGCTGCTGCCCCTCATCATCTGCTGCTGTTGCTGGTGGTCATTTGTCCCCACCCCCAGGCTGCAGGGACCCAGGACATATGACCCAAAGTCCAGCCCTAATGGTGCTATTGCCTCTTCCCCTTCTAGTTTGTTAGTTTCCTTATTCGCTTGCATACCCACCCCATTCCACCTCTTTCTGAACAAGCGTCTTAGCTCAGCCCTTGGCTCGCACTTGGCTCTGATCTAATATTGACCCCCTGGTGGACCTGCCACCATGCTCCATCCAGCGCCACCCAGTCCTGGTGGGGCTAGCACTTGAGTTCCTTGCATTCCCAGCTGCTTGCAGCCTAGCACTGACAGTCTGGGAACTCATGTGGAAGAGGCACCAGACCGATCCCAACAGATCCATGTGGAGGCCAGGCTCGGTTTCTTAGCGGCCGGGAATGATGGCAATGGAGAATGTCCTGTTCTGATCTGAAGGGAAATGGGGCAATTGTTGCAGGCTTGCAAAGGATGGGCTGGAACTTTACATGTTGGGGCCTGATCCATTCTTTGTGCAGTTCCTATCTGGTGGCAGACTGCAACTGAATACAGAGCTCTGCCAACCTCCTCTCTCTTCTTTTAGGGTCTCATTGCTTCTCCTAAGTGTGTGTCTGTGTGTGTGCACAATATCTGATTTTTTGAAGTGTCTGTATCTTTTACACACACTTCATTATTTCTCACCCACCCTGATACCATCCTACCATGGGACACTGTCACCTCTTCCAGTAGAAAGAGCTGTCCCTAAAATGTCATTATCCCAGCCTTCACCTGTTTCTTCCCAATAAAGCACCCAAGACATTATTTCCACCCAGCCAGGACCTACCTGCCCAGTACAGAGTCCCACCACGAGGTCAGCAATGAAGGTATCTTCAGTCTCCCCCGATCGGTGGCTCACCATCACCCCCCAGCCATTCTCTTGGGCCAGTTTACAGCTGTGGGGACATACAATGAACTTAGTGGTTTTGCCTCCCAGCAGCTTGGGAGCCCTTGGGGCTGGGACTGGGCATTCTGCAGCCCATGGGCTCTAGTGAAATGGAGCGCTTTGGGAGAACTCACGCTTGAATGGCTTCAGTGACAGATCCAATCTGATTGACCTTAAGCAGGAGACAATTGCAGGCCTTCTCTTCAACGGCTCTCTCAATGCGTTTGGGGTTGGTCACTGTCAGGTCATCCCCCACAATCTGAATCCCTACATTTGCAGTGAACTTAGACCAGGCTTCCCAGTCATCCTGGTCAAAAGGATCCTCAATTGACACCACTGCAGAGACAGAGGGAGATGAGAGAATTTCAACAGCGCTGTGCCACAGCTCCCAGTCTGCAAAAGCAGAAATGCCCTGATCTGCTGCTCTAATACTAAAGCTTGGGCGCAGAAGGCTCACCTGGGTAGTCCCGCACAAAGCTCTGGTAGAGGTCACCCAGTTCGTCAGCAGAGATGTAGCGGCTGGGGTCATCAGGGGATTTGAAGTCCAAGTCATATTTGCCATCTCTGTAGAATTCTGATGCAGCCACGTCCATGCCGATCACAATCTTGTCAGTGTAGCCAGCTTTCTCGATGGCTTCCTTGAGGAGTTCTAAAGCTGAGGGGTGGGAAGGGAAACACAGCATAAAAATAAAAATGCCGTCTACGAATCTGAAGTATCCCTTCAACAGAGATTTCCAAAGAGCAATACAGGCAAAAAAAACATGTTTCCTATTTGGCTCAGGATCAAACTGAATGCTGCACACCAGCCATGTAATAATGGCTGCTGCTTCTCCTAAGCAAAGGCGGGGGGGACTTGCAGTTGAGAAGGGGAGGGCAAGAAGATGCTTACTCTTCCCCAACTGCCACTTTGCCCCTCTATTTCCCTCCCAGGTGCTTCCCCACCCCTGTGGCCATGTGTCCTCTTTTACAGAGGGCAGTCCTCTAGTTGAAGGACTACCAGAGGATTGTCCACTATTTCAAAGGTGTCCTCTATTTGAAGGGCTGTCTAGTCCAAGCCTGATATAAAAATAAAGAACCATCAGAAGGAAGCCTTAAAGTTGCCCATCAACGGCACCAGCAGACTGAGCAAGGCACACAGGTCACCTGGTCAGTCTTCCCACATGAAGATGAGATGTACTGTATCTCTATTTAAATTATAATGATTATTAGTAAATTTGCATCTATACATGTTAACTAGCATATGCAATTTTATGCAAATTCGTGTCATCTTTTTTGGTGATGCGTATTTTCCTTTTCAGTGATTCAGAAGTGGCCTAACCTCAGGGTTCCAGGTGTACATGCTTCAAAAACACATATCTGGAACCCAACAAAGGGAAAAATGCTTTTTGGGTGGGTTACAGTGGTAAAATGACAGATGAGAGAAGGGTTAAGCACACAGTCCCTGTGGCTTCTCTGGTGCAAATCATCTCTTCTTGAAGCTGCTTTGCATGGAACAGAGATAGGCAACTGGCGGCCCTCCAGATGTTTTGGCCGACAACTTCCAACACCCTTCGCCATTGGCTATGCTAGCTAGGGCTGCTGGGAGTTGTAGCTCAAATCATCTGGAGGGCCACATGTTGCCCACCCCTGGACTAAAAGAAACAGCCATTGAGGCTTTATTGCATGTGTTGTGTGTAACATGACATCTGGGCCTCAGTCCCCAGTCAAGATAAGAGGAGTTGAAGAAAATATTCCAAATGAAGCCTTAGTACCAAGCCAAACATGAAGCCTTTTTTTTTTTTTTTTTAAGTGTGATGGGTAAATTGACCACTTTTATTTTGAAGGAGAAGCAGCAGGACAGGGATCCAATCTGGATCATGTTCCCATTCTGGATTAGGAAGGAGCAGGGTGTTTTCTCGAGTGGCCCCAGAACCACAAAATGCTCTCCCTCAGCAGTTTTGTTTATTCCATTATCTTGCTGATCTTTTGGAAGCAAGTGAAAATATTCCTATTCCTCCAAATTTTGGGAAGCTGCAAATATCTTATTTCTACTGATGTTACTTGTTTTAAAATGTATACTTCTATTTGTATTTCTATATTCTAAATTTCTGGTGGGGTCACTGTTTTAATCTGTTGCAGCAAAAACAACAGAGTCTTGTGGTACCTGAAAGACTAACAAATGTATTCTGGCATAAACTTCTGTGGACACAGCCTGGATCTGATGAAGAGGGCTATGTCCACAAAAGCTTATGCCCGAATAAATGTGTTAGTCTTTACGGTGCCACAAGACTCTTTGTTTATATTTTAAATGTTATTTTATGGTGATTCCACTGATTATATGAAATTATTTTCTTTTCCTGTACTTTACAGAATATTTATATGGAGTATTTTCTTTTCCTGTACTTTAAAACTGTCTTTCTTGCTCTCTCTTTATATATATGCACACAGAATAAACAGAGAAAACAAACGAAACTTAATCCAGAGAAGATGGGCTGGATACCGTTGGATGGGAGCTCTGATGATTCTGGAGAAGTACAGGCTGTTTTGGACAGGACTGCCCTCCACTTAAAGCAGCAGGTTCACAGCCTGGGAGTACTCCTGGGCCTCACCTTGCTCCTGGATGTGCAAGTAGCAACAGTGGCCTGGAGTGCCTTTTTCCTGCATCTGCTGGAAGGCCACCTGCACTGTCCCCTGGAGATATGGCCTTAGTAATTCATGCTCTAGTGTTACTTCCTGGTTGAATTACACTAATTCACTGTATATGGGGCTGCTCTTGAAGACAGTATGAAAACTGCAGTTGGCGTACAATGCAGCCACATAGGTATTGTCAGGGGCCAAAGGGGTGGACCATTTCCGTTCATTCCCAGCTTCGCTGATGGCCCATTTTTTCTGAGTGGAATTCAAGGGCTGGTTTTGGCCTTTAAAACCTTAAATCAGGGAAGGGCAATTTCCAGCCCAGGGGCTTTATCTGACCTGTGGCCTTGCTCAATCTGTCTGACAGAAGGTTGAGCACCCTCTGCAGACCCCTCTTCCTCCCCTCGTAAGTCCCTCTCCCTCCCCAAGCCCTCCCCCTGACCTGGGGAGAGAAATTCCAGTGTTATCTCTGATCAGAGATAATGTGGGGTTTCAATGCTGCTTGTGCCCCAAGTGGGACGTGAGCAGGGCAGGAAGGAAGCACTCTAGTCATTTGGGGCTTGCAGGACCCACCCCTTCTCTTTAGGGCCTAAATGGCCTGAGATCAAGATATCTCAGTAATTTATTCCTCCTATATGAATTCAACCCAAGAACGTTGCTCTGCTTCTGAAGCCGTTCTCTCCCCACTCATGGGTATGTGGTGGGTGGGGACAGGAGATAGGGCTGTTTTGGTTGTGGCACCCATAATGTGGACCAGCCTCCCAAGATGCCCCATTATTTCCTGCCTTTAGGAAAGCTTTGTTTTGTTTCAGCATTTTTAACATAGGACCTCCTTGTGTTTTATCCTGCTGGTATTTTTATTGAATTTGTTATTATTATTTTATTCTTTGTGGTCTTTTGTTGTATTATTTTTGTCATTGTGAGCCACTCTGTGTATACATCTGTATAAAAGGACATAATATAAATCTTAGAACAAATAAATGAAATAATGTTCTTGGGTGAGATGAGCAGAAGGACACTATCCAAAATCCCCCCCATCAAGCACAGAAGGTAAGAAAAGATCCACCTCTGAATGAGCAAAAAACTTGGGACTATAGAAACCCCAAACAGAAGACTTATGCTCTGTGGTGACTACAGGAACAGAAGTGATTTTCCACTCTGTTCTTTTTCTCACCTTCGCTGTTCTCCAGGATGTTAGGGGCAAAGCCTCCTTCATCTCCCACATTGGTGGCATCTTTACCATACTTGTCCTTGATCACGCTCTTGAGGTTGTGATAGACCTCAGCACCAATGCGCATGGCATCTCGGAAGCTCTCTGCCCCAACAGGCAAGATCATAAACTCCTGCATGGCCAGCTTGTTTCCTGCGTGGGAGCCCCCATTGATCACATTGAAGGCCTGGAAAAGTTCAACAAGAAGAGAAGAACAAGGTGAAATTAAATATGACAACTTAGAGCACATCTACACGATCAATTTACACTGGTTTGAACTTGGTTTAACTGTCACGGCTTCCCCACAAATGTCCTATGAATTGAGGTTTTGTGAGGGTGCTGAGAATCTTTTGTTGGCAATCCCATGTTTTCACACAGAACAAAAAGACCCAGTTTCCTTTGATTGACAGCCATCACAGTAAACAGGTTTGAAACTGGTTTACATTTGTAGTGTGGACATAAAACAGACATGTGCATATAAATGATTGTAGTAGGCATGTCCTCTGTTCTGGTATGAGAATTCACTTCCCTTGTATATTCATTCAGTTTCTCTACTGTCCCCTCATCCCCTTGTATTCTCTGTGAAATCAGGAGTGATCAGATTCTTACAGGTACTGGCAGAATGAGATCTGAATTTCCAGCCAGGTCAGCTATATGTCTGTACAGGGGGACATCCTTTTCTGCAGCCGCTGCTTTGCACACAGACAGGGAAACACCCAGGATGGCATTGGCTCCAAACTTAGCTGTGAACATTTAAAAATTAGATAATGCAAAACATAACATAATAGACAGGTCCCTGCTTCTAAGAGCTTACAGTCATTTTTCTGCCCCACAACATCTGCTGCTAGTCTAGTTTAGGATTCCCTACACACCTCTGCTAGTATTTTTTAATCTTGCCATAAAGCTCTCCATTGCTCTTCTGACCCAAGGGTACTCTCCTCCCTGCACCCCCAGGTCACCATGATTTTTCCATTATCTTATGGATAGAGTGACTGAGATTACATTTATTCTCTGTCCCATCCAGCTCCAGCATGAGGTTGTCTATCTTCTCTTGCTCCACAACAGAGAGGCTCTGCAGAAAGAAACATCTCTTAAATGTAGGAAGTCAAGGTAAAACAACATAGTGATGTGGGAGGAATTTGCCACAAACTCCTGTTGCCTGTTCTAGTTATTGCAGCCATGCTGTACCACGCTCCACACTGCCTTCAAATTTCAGGAAAATCTGTTCTTTATATGCAGCATTGGCCATATAATTGGCCTCTACACACAGGTGCGTACACACACACACACACACACACAGTATGCCTGGATATCCAGAAAATAAAGTCGGGGAAATGAAGGGACAGAGAGAGAGCAAACACAAGTAGAGGCTATGAGAAAATGAAGAAGAAAGGGGGATCCTTACAGAGCTCACGAGAGCAGGGGCGATAGTGCTGTTGATGTGATCCACTGCCTGCAGGACCCCTACAGGAAGGAAAAAGACACAGAGAGTGTCACACAGAAGCAGGAAGAAATAGAGACAGAGAACGGCACACAAAACCACCAGCTCTTCCCTGTCACTCCAGCTTGGGACTCAAGCCTATGGGATGTCACTGGCATACATTTGCTGTTATTGCAAGTCCAAAAGCAGGCCACAGTACACACACATGGGGGTCGGGGGGAGAGAGAAAGTGCTCTACAGTAATTAGTTCTTGTTGGGTGAATAGAAGCTGGGATGTCCCTACCTTTTCCAAGGAATCGGGATTTATCGTTGTCACGCAGCTCCAGAGCTTCGTAGATGCCGGTGGAAGCACCGCTTGGAACAGCTGCCCGGAACTTTCCTGAGGAAGCGTGGAATCCAGAGGTGGAAAATGATAGGGGAAAGAACAATTTAAATAATCTAAGCATGGAACTCTTCCCTGATTATTCAACAGTCTTCTTAAGCAAGTGTAATTTCAAGTACATCACTATCTCTTTTACTTATAGCCTTATAATGAAAATGGTTGAGTATGGACTTCCTCCATAGGAAGTCAGTACCCTTGCTTCCACTGCCCAGGGTTTTGGCCAATGGCACTAGGATGACTGAGAAGCACCTGGGAAATGGTTACTATTTTGTCACAATTTCGTGTCAGTAACATTTTTAAATTAAATAACTTTAAACATATTGAGCTACATGTATTTAGGGTTTTCTTTAAAATGTGACCTGAGAATACTCTTCAAATTTTACATGTAGGTCCACTAAGCACAAAACATCTGGCTTTGGCTCTGCTTAAACTGCTGCCCAATTTCTGGAATCCTTGTAGATTTCTTTTTTTTCTTTAGGTCACTGCTAGTGGGAGGCCAGCTTCTGCAATGGTCCCTGTCCACCTTGAGTACAGGCAGACGATCAACATGGGGTCTGACTCCAGGGATTGTCATTTCCCTCTCCTCACTCATATTCATGCTTATATTTCTTCTTCTACTGCTTTGGCCTCAAACTCTACCTTCCTCCCACCCCTCTCTAACTTTTCCTCTTATTGTTTCTTTATTTATTGTTTCTTCTAATCCTATTTTTCCTTCCTTAATTCCTGGTTCTGATTTAGTGTTTTCTTCTCTCCTTCAGACTATTCAGCCTACTATTTGATCCTGTCATGTCCCACCAACTTCCTGGCAGGACCATCCTAGAACTGGATGAGACCTCAGAGGAGGAAGAGGAGGTTTTATCACTGACCTTAGTGCCTGCAGGAGTCAATGGCATCAGATGATGTTGCTAGTCCTCCCAATACCACAACCTAGGGTAATGTTCCACTCAAGGAGGCCATGGCATTGGAAGAACCAAAGTGCCCTGACTAGTCCCAGCCCCTTGCTTCAGTCCCACCGGGATTGTCTGGCAACATGTCAAATAACCCCAAACCCGATCTACAAGAAGGAACCATGCTCTGCATCAAAGCCCTAATGACAAGCCAGGAATGGGTGGATCAGCAGCATCACCCATTAATCTGTTCAGTTGGAGTCTAGCTATTGCTGAAACAACATCTCTCTTGTTATGTTCCATGCTGGACAGCTCCCCGGCCAACCGTAACTTCCTTATTCTTGGCCGAAGGGACCGTTGCTGGTAAGGCAAGATTTGAATCACATGGCAGGCTTGGCAGAAATAGGAAAGCTCTCTCTTTTCTTGAAGTCTCTTTCTTCTACTCTTCTTTTTATTTAAATTTTTACGTTTTGTTGATCACAATAGGATTTATGCCTGAGCATTGTTAACATTGGTTTATCATATTCTGCTTCCTTTCCTTCTTTCAGATAACATATTCCTACCTATCAGAACTTTCTGTACACTCTTCTGATCTTTCTGTTCTGCTACTTCCCTTTCTTTCCAAAATCTAGGTTATGGTTCTTTTTTACTGCTGTTCTTTCTGCTCATTTTTTTAGCTACTTAAGTCTGGGTTTTGTGGCCATCACTTTACTTAATCTGCTGTAATTCATACTTCTAATCATTTGCTTCCCTCTCCTTTTTTCTGTGCTTCTTTTAGATTTAGCCTCAGGTTTTCATACTGTACATAATTCTTTTCTTATTGTTTCTTTACATGAACTTGGATTTTGTAACATTGTGTTGTGGCAGTTTAATTCTTATCATTCAGGTTGCTTCTTCTCTGTTTCTGGTTCTCATTCCTATTCTTTTGATGTTGGTGTCCTCCAAGTTCAGTTCTCGATCCTTTTCTGTTTCCAGTCTATCTTTCTTCTTTAGCTTCTCTTATAAAATCTTTCAGATTTAACTATGAGTTTTACACAGCTTTAGATTTCTGTTCAATATCTTTCACCTTCTCTTTCTTGTCTTCAGATCTTTTTGTTTTGTGTTGCCTTGGCTTTCATCTCCCTTTTCATAAATGTTTCTAAAACTGAACTCCTTGGGCAGTATCCAGTGCAGCACGAGTGCCAACATAAATTATGTTGTGCTAGTGTAAGGGATCTCTAGCAGAACACCAGTAGCATTAGCTGGTATGATGGGTTTTCCAGGGAATTCTGTCACTACAACTAATAGTATTGGTTTTGTGCTAGAGGTTCTTTACGATCGCTTAACGTAGCACTCATGTTGCATTGGATATGGCCCCTTATTTGTTCTCCATTATCTTCTGCTATTCCTTCATGCTTTTCTTTGTTAGGTTCTGATATAAGCTATCCTTCTCAACTGCATAATTTTAGCGTTGTTATGGATTCTTTTTGTTTTCCAGGCAACTGATAATTCTTGTCACTTTCAACTTCTTAATTTCTCCAAGCTGTGTTCTTTTGCAAGCTACGCTCTACTACATATACTAAAAAAAACTGTGGTTAGTGCTTTGATATTCAGAAAGGTGGAGTATAAATTATAATAAACATGCAAAATTAATTCTGTGTTAACTATTTTAATATGCTTCTTGTCTTCCTGTTCCTTCAGCATCTTCCTTTTACCCTTTACACTGCTGCTTGGCTTATTAGTTCTTCTTCTGACTTAGGTCATATCACTCCTCTTCTTTGTCCTCTCCTCTGGCTTCCTTATCCTTAACACATTGATTTTGTCTATAAATGTTTACATTCTATTGTTTATCTTTTCTGTCTTCTTTGTATAGCTTCAAATCTCCGGTTCTTTGCAAACCAAAAGTTTCTTCATGTATTTCCTGTGTTCACTCCCTGTAGTTTTCAGTTCTTTTTCTTTGGAATTCTCTCACTTCTAATGTTCCAATAACCCTGTCACTTCCTGCATTCACACAATTAATGTCTTGTCCAGTTTGGCCCTCTGTAGTAAAATGTGCTTGCGATGCAAAGTAAGATGGGGCTCCTGTTCCTGTAATAGAACTAAGAGGAGATTTTGGTGGGTGCGGCTTTCTGCAGTCCTACAAGACAAGTTGCATCAGATCACCCTAGCTTTCTGTGATCATAGGGTGCTACCCTATAAAATCATTAGTGCTGAGACAAAAATCCATACTGAGCTTTATTTTATACAAATATAATAAATATCGATGGGGGAAACTCACTTGCAGAGTTCTCCTTAACTGTATGGATTTACCACTCAGAATTCACAGAACTGCTTGTCAGCTCATGGGGTGGAACCTTACAGGACAGGGGTAGGGGAAAACCTGGCACCTCTGGGTCAATCCTGATGGTGGCGGCGGAACAGCAAAAACTGCCATCGATACAAGGAGAAATAACCTATCGCTTTAATTCAGGCTTCCCACCCTGAGATCTTACTCTTTCCCTGGGAACCCTGAGAGGAAAACTAAAACCCTGAAACCCCAGAGACTTGGCAAGTCTATGTGATTACAATTCAGCATTTGAGTGAATTAAAGCATTATTATTTGCTTCTTTATTTCTGAAGTGTCAAATATTGCAGCCACTACAGCTATGGAAACAAAGCAGCTGGTGGAAGTACTCCACACCTCTACCCTGAGCTCTGTGTGTGCATTAGGTGTGGGGGCTGAATGGGGAATGGTACCCACACATTGCTGCTGGCTTTTAAAACCCCCCACTGCTGAAGGAATCTTATGTCACATTTCACTTCCTTTCCCAATTCTCCCCTGCTCCCAGAGTGGGAATGGATAAGAGAGCACAGCTGCAATGAAATTGCTCAGATGTTTTCCCCCATGGAAAATTTGGTAGAGAGACGGCGAGGTGCAGCTCCCCCCTTAGGCCATCCTCACTTGGCACCTGCTGCCCTTCCCAAGTCACTTCCCCCAGAGCTAATTCATTAGCACAATGTGCTCAGCTGCAGGGGAGACTATAGGGCCGCTGCCTATAGCCTGCAGTCCTCCCACATCAGTACATACCCTTTGCTGTGTACAAATCCACCTCGGTGGTGGGATTCCCACGAGAGTCGAGGATCTCGCGGGCATGAATCTTTTCAATAGACATGGTGGAATTTGTCTTTCCTGGAAGAGAACAAAAAGAGTATAGAAGTCCAAGAGATGGACAGTCCAAGAAGAAAAAGACGGACAGAGACTTTGCTTTGATGCCTTTACTCTCTGTTCTAGTCACAAAGCCCCTCAGCCTCAAACTGGACTGAACACTATAAAAAGCTTCAGGTGGGTGTGGAGAAAGAGCAGAGATTTAAATACCAAAATGCCTGTGGCTTGGCAGTTGGCTGCTACCTAGTCAAAATTTTACTGGTTCAACCAGATTTTTGCTCTCTGCGGCAATTGTCAGAACTGAAAATCGCAAAGCTAGAAAATGTCCGGTTGAGCTATTGCCACTGGCGGCGGGGGGGGGGGGGGATTTGTAGTGTAGTATACATGTACATGCTCTAAAGGTTTTGTGTTGTGAATGCAAATATATCATGTAGCTCTAGAACTTGGAGGTGGCTGGTGTGATTTTGCAGGGTGCATTTGGTGAGACTGATGGTGTACTGGCCTCGCAGCTGTCGTGCAGTTGAGTCAGCCAGGCCAAAGCAGAGCGCAGTGACTGCTGCCCGCTTCTTCTAGAAAAAGCAATACCAGGGCTCTTGTCTGTCTGGAAAACAGCATCCTCTGGTCTGGATGGAAGCCCTTCCCCTCATTCCTGATGTATGGGGACTGTCCTGGTGCTCCTCGGGGCCATCTGTTCCAGGGTGGAGCCTCTGGGGTTGAAAAGAGATGCTCAGGCTGAATCCCAGCATAAGCAGTGCAGCAACAGGAGGCGAGCACTCCTACTTTGGGCTGGCAGGTAGGCAACAATGTGGCACATGCACACTAGCACTCATTCTCTCCGGACAAGAACGAGGCATTCCTTGTACAAAGGAAAGACACTCTACACATGCTCAGGGACACTTTGCCTTTAGGGTTTGCTAGATGTCTTTCACTTGGGGGAAAGGAACTGGCACTAAGGTCAAGGTGCCCAACATTTTTGTGAACAAAAACTGCCAGTCGCAGGCCTGTGTAAGAGACACTGGACATGTCTTAGCTTGCAACAGCTTGTCACCACAATACGTGGTGACCTACGCTGAAGGCTTCAACCCCACAGATGTTTGCAATAAGCCAGGGGCCTGAGCTCTCCAAACAGAAGCCTGCTCCACATCAGACTGTGTTACATGGAGCAAAGCGCCCCCATCCTCTTTCCCCACTGCTGCAATTGCTGTCCAGTTCCCTCAGACCAGAAGCCTGCCATGGCCCGTGAATAGGTGGTTACACTCACCACAGAGAAATGTCATTGCCAGAGAGCTGACGTTTCTAAGAGTGTGAGCTGTAAGGCTGGAAATCCCCAGTTCAGATCTCACCTTAACCACAAACACACTGGCAAGTCATTCATCCCCTCTGGCTGTCATGCAGGGGAAATAATCCTGGCTTACTTTATAGGGTTATTGTTGGAATATTGAGATAATGTTGGTGAAACACTTAAAATACTTGAAATGTGCTTATGTATTATTTGTACCGGCTTTTCAGCCACGACAAGCTCACAAAGCGATGTACAACAACAGCAATGGCCCTCTGAAGTTAATGTGCATTAGGCCCATTCATTTCCCCACTCTCCCTCCCCATTCCCTTGTGTGTCGTGTCTTTTTAGATTATAAACCTGTGCGCTGGGACTGTTTTCTATAACTGATTATACGTAAGCTGCTCCAAGAGACTTTTTGGCTGAGCAGTGGGATAAAAATACTTCAAATAAATAAATAGGCAGTGTACACATTTCTTTGTTGGAACAACTCATTGGTTGCAAAGGTGGGGGTGAGGATACAGATGACTTTCCAAGTTGTGCCTCTGTTATGGGATATGAAGCCCTATGAAGAGAGACTGAAAGAACTGGGCATGTTTAGCCTTCAGAAGAGAAGAGTAAAGGGAAATAGAATAGCGCTCTTCAAGTACTTGAAAGGTTGTCACAGAGAGGATCTCTTCTCGCAGGACATGGAGTAATGGGCTCAAGTTACAGAAAGCCAAATTCCGGCTGAACATCAGGAAAAAACTCCTGACTGTTAGAGCAATACAACAATGGAACCAGTTACCTAGGGAGGTGGTGGGCTCTCCCGCACTGGAGGCATTCAAGACGAGGCTGGACAGCCATCTGTCAGGGATGCTGTGACTTGGATTCTTGCATTGAGCAGGGGGTTGGACTCGATGGTCTTGTAGGCCCCTTCCAACCCTACTATTCTATGATACTATGATTCTATGAAATGCAGTGTTTAAGCTGCTGCTGAAAATCTAGCACCTCCATTGCCATTAAGATTTTTCTGAAGTGGCTGTCCATCTGTCATGGGCATCTACTGGAGACTGCCCGTAACCAGGTATGTACTCTGCACTTAAAAAACAACACCCCTTGCAATTCTACTCCCAGGCAATTCAAGAGAAACTGAGTTCTATGACTGCATAAATTATGCATATTGATCAAAATTGCATGATTTCTTGTTTGGCATATATTATTCAGCAGATTTACCATTTGCACACTTGGTTCTAGTGTGCTAGACACTGAGAAGGGCAAAGAGCTATGTGGGGCATGGAAGCCCAGTCCCCTGACCTCTGGAAATCTTATTCCTGGCTTCTGAGATTCACAGGGCATTGCCCCACACTTTCAAGTGTACCTTCACAACTATACGGGCCAGGAGGTTGCTTTCTTAAATGAAAGCTGAATATTTCAGGAACCTGAATTCTGTGCCCCTTCTCACATCCTGCTCACCCCTTTGGCACCCGTTGAATGGAATGGATATGCACAACCCCGCCTATGACATCACTGATGACAACGGATAAATTTCCTCCTTCCCAGTTTGTGCAATTTTACAGGGGTGTGTCCCTTTAACAACCTATTTCCAGTGTGAGCCCTTCACTGTATTGCATAGGTCCCTCACTTAGCCATATAAAGCTGCAACTCTGTACACACTTACCTGGGAGTTAGTCCTGTTGAAACCAATGGGACTTACTTCTGAGTAGACATGTATAAGATTGCACTGTAAAAGTGTCAGGTGCTTACTCCCTGAGCTACTGGGGGGGGGGGGAGGGAGAGAGATGTGAATGGGGATTAATAAATAGATGCAAATAAAATAGCCAGCAGTGCTGGGCCCTTCCCCAGGACGAAGGCCCTCCCATGAAGAAATATTATTTAAGTCCTTGCTAGATGTGCACTTCAGCACATATTGCCAATTTTTAACAAAAGGTGGGGGGAAGGCTGTCACAACCTCTATTTTATCTGAACAGGTATGCTGCTATAGGGATAGTATCGGGGCTTGAGCGTTGGTACTGATAACCATAAGGCGGCCTTCCTGATGTTCCTAAAAATATTGCATTTAGTTCACCTAACCACTGTGCTTCCTCCAAGACCTTAGAGCATCTTCCGTATAATTTGCAGGCAGTCTCCCATCCAGGCAGCATACAAGGCTAGACCTGCTAAGATGCAGCCAAAGAATTGTGTCATGTGCCTTCAGAGTGTTCTTTGATCTGTAGCCTTATAGAACATTGGCTCCATGAACAGAGATAGAAAGCAAAGGGCCCACTGGTTTCAACATGTCCTTAAGCATTTTGTTTCCTAGAATCATAGAATAGTAGGGTTGGGCCTATAAGACCATCAAGTCCAACCCCCTGCTCAGTGCAGGAGTCCAAGTCAAGGCATCCCTGACAGATGGTTTGTGTTGGCTTCTTGGCTTGCAGAGAGACTGCCCAAATTGGCAATCTAGTCTGACCAAAAGTCTTGGGAGCAGGAGATGGCAGAAAGGTCCAGAAGAATTCAGCCATCCTCCCTCCCAGCAAGATCAGCAGTCAGTTCATTTCTCTCCTTGTTCAGCTGCCCCCTTCTTAACCACTGCTAAGCCAAAACTGGCTAGCAACAGCTATAATCTGGAAGGAGTAAGAACAGCATTACCATGTTGACCTTACGTTATGCCAGGAAGAGAACCCTGGACACCCTTCCACCCGCATTGTGCATGACGCAAAAGGGAGGAACAGAATGGAGAAGGCCACACCACCACAGTAGGGAGGAGAAATGAGGCTGGGGATGGACACAATATGGAGCAGACAAGAGGAGTCAAGGTACAAGACACAGCACAGTAAGGTTTTTAGTCTCCCATTGCCCAAATCCATAAAAATTGCAGATGCCATCCAGCAAAAATCTCCATCATCTGGGAGTTTCAACCAACAAGGCTGGGAGTTTCTGGAGCCCACACGTCTGTATTCCCTTCCCACTCTCTTCTGCAGCACCTTCTGGGCTGGTATCCCCCATCAGCTGCTTCAACAGCTGAACAGCTGCTCTGCATGCTGAAATGGCTCGCACAGTCTGTCAGATACCACAGACACACCATGTAGGGTGCCAAGACTCAACCAGGACCACAGAAACTTCTCTGCCCCAGCATCAGAGAGAGGGTTTTTTCCGCTGTAGCGCCCTACACGTGTGTATATGTGTGCGCACACACGTTTAGTGTCAATATTTCTGCAGCAGAGTCCAAACTGTAAGTGATCTAGACCAAATGATTGCCAGCCACTCATCAGCTGTTGCCAGCTTTGCCTTTGATTCATTTGCTTTGAGAGAGGTTAGGAAAAGCTGTTGGCTTTTTGCCTGTTCTGCTTTTAGTCTTTTCAAGGGGGCTTGGATCTAGAGAAGGCAGGACTTATCCAGGCTACCTTTCTGTCCCCCCAATCTCACTAACCCCTCATTCTGTATCTCCCGCCATCTCTGTCCTCTTTTCTGTTCCTCCTCCTTCTATGAGTATTTTCCAAACCAGCAGAGGGAAAAGCAGAGGCAACAGCAATAGCACTGCCCTGAAAGGAGGTCAGGGCTAGATAAGCAGGGATAAGGAATGAGGCAAGAGAGAGAGAGAGAGAGAGAGAGAGAGAGAGAGAGAGAGCGCGAGCGCGGAACAGCTGGGAACCCACAGGCAACCATTGGAATCAAGAATAGACAAGCTGTTGTGGGAGGCTTCTGCAGGCATTGCAGCTCCAGTCTTTCCAGGTTGGGCACTGCCTCCAGTGCACCCAGCATCTTCTTCATGTCTTAGGTGCCACCAGGGCAATGCCCCAGGAAGCACACCACAATCGTGCGATGGTGCAGGGAGGGACTGCCTGGCTCCCATTCCTTTCCCTTCTGTACCCCAAAGTGGAGCACAGGAACCGACCTTATGATGACTTTTCTCTCCTTGGGTAGCAATGGTGCAGCACGGTCAGCAGCTACAATGCCACCCAGCTGCTTGTAGAATTGGCAGGTGGTAGTGATGAGAAAACACAGCTTGATCCCTGGGGTTGCAACGTCCTCTGCCTTGCCAGACTCCCTTCTCAGCTCCCCTAAGGCAGGCTTAACATCAGTGCCTACTTGCTCCTCCAGTGCCTTGGCCAGATGTCTTCATCCAAATGCCCACAGAAAGTGGTGTCTGGCTTTTGCAAATTTGGGGCAGGAAGTTTGGAAGCCAGTCCACATCAATATGAAGGGGGAGACTAGGAAGGTAACATGAAAAAAAGATGGCCAGGGTGGTCTAGAGAGTATTTTGGAACACCCCTTGAGGTTTAATCTTGTGGGGGAGAGGGGAAAGCCACTTACCTTCCTAGTGCAGCAGTAGGAAGGCTGGCCAAGGCAGCACTGCTAAGAGGTGTTGGATGGTGAGATCAAGGATGCAGGACTTGAAGGGGAGCTGCTATGTCCTCTGAGCCAGTGGCAGGAGGAGTAGCAACAGCAGCAGCGGTGGGATGGAGCTGCCCCTGATAGGGCCTCGATAGCAACATGTGACCCAGAGCTGCGATGAGTCAGGATTTCAAGGGAGCTTTGCAAACAGCACGTAGAGGATGGAGAGAGGGGAGGGGTGGATGGTGCTGCAGGAATGGGATGCCAGAAGCAATACTCTTACCCCCACTTCATCAGACTTTTTTTTTTTTTTTAATTCACATGCATCAAATCACAACCCATTCAAAGCACAGAGACATCCCTCCCCCTTTACCACCCCACTGGAGCCTCTGTCTCTGTGCGAGAACAGCACAGCCTCCTTCTGTTCCTGCATGCCAGGGGAATAGCACTGTCTGGGTCGGTGCTGTACAACACAGGAAAGAAGG
Organism: Heloderma suspectum; assembly: GCF_057233095.1. Lineage (NCBI taxonomy): Eukaryota > Metazoa > Chordata > Lepidosauria > Squamata > Helodermatidae > Heloderma > Heloderma suspectum. The sequence continues at coordinate 152,673,081 of NC_139459.1, read as the reverse complement.
CTCTGGAAGGCAGCCTGCAGCTCTCACTCCACACTGCCGACTGACAACTACGTATCAGTTCTCTGGTATCTCCTCCTGGGTAGCATCCTCCATTTCCTGTAAAACGGGGGCGGGGAGGGGGCAGAGAGAGCATGCGCAAGCTTAGCGTATTTTCAGATGAGGAGCTTTCAGGTGGCAGCAGGCAAACCAATTTGACACATCTTACATCCACAAGCCACACCAGAAGAGGGCTGACTCTCCCCTGCCCCTCCACTTTGATAGCCCAGATGTGCAAGCTCTGTTGAAATCAATAGGTGTAGCTCCAATTAATTTTGGTGCTGCTTGTGTGGGAGAAATTCCCAGTGAATTACGCCCTAGAGGATTACAGCTGCAGTTCTATGTACACTTACTCAGAAGTAAGTTCCATTGAACTTAAAAGAACCCATTGAATTTCAGAGTAGACATGCATGGGATTGCACAGTAAATCCAACATCTTTGGCACATTTCCCCTTTCCTTCCAACTGCCTTCGCTTTTTGTCTAATTTTGTTTAAGCTGTGAGGCTGCAGGCAGGGACTTGTGTGTTTTTAAAATTTCTGTACAGTACATAGCAGGTATTACAGGCTTTATAAAGGCTGATGAACTTTCATAATGATGTTGCAGGAATGGCTTCACTCATCTTTTGGTTAAGCCCTAAATCATGTAACTAGTATCTTGTGTTCAGAAATATACCAACACTCTTTATTTAGGTTCTGCTTAGCCATCATGGCTAATACTTGACCCATCTTCCATGAATTTGTCTTAAAATCATTTCAAAGCCCTCAGAGATAGTGACAATCTCCATAACTTGTTGAAATGAATTCTGAGGGCTCTGACTACTGGGCAGTATAGAAATGTAATACGTACATGCATAAAACAATTATGCATCCAATGATGAAGAGTTTCCTTTTGTCTGTCTTGTCCCCTTAATTTGCATTATTGGGTGGCCCTGTATTCTTCACATTCTCCACTCCTAATTTTGTAAACTTCTGTCATGTCATCCCTTAGTAAATTTTTTTCTGAAAGAAAAAAGCCCCAAATGCTTTTCCTCATAGGAAAGGTGGCCCAAACCCTTGCTCACTTCTCTGTTTTAGATTGCCTTTTGGGGATGGAACCAGAACTGTGCACAGTATTCTAAATGTGGATGCACTGGTGTGTTTTTTTTAGTTTAACTGTTTTTAAATATATGTTAAAGATGTTACCTTATTAATTTCTGTGAACCGCCCAGAGAGCTTTGAGTGGTATAGAAACTAAATAAATGAAATAAAAATGGGCGATGGTTGTATTTTGTTTTTCCTAAGGCCTCTTTGGAGATTCTAGTCCCTCCTTGAGACCCTCTAGGGCAGGGGAAGGACAACATCTGGCCCATGGGCCTATTCCAGCCCACAGAGGGTTGAGCACTCTCTGTGGGCCCTGTCCCTTGTCCTCTCCAAGCCCCTCCCCTCCCCAAGTCCTGTCCCCTGAGCGCGAGCGGTACAAAGGGGGATCCCCTGTACCATTTCCCATGCTGCACACATCTGAATTGCAGTGCAGGCAGTATGGGAAGGAGCAGCACCACTCAGCCAGGACTTGCAGGAGCAGCTCCTGCAAGCCTCAGCAGAGGCCTCTTCTCCAAGTCCCTTTCTCTGCACAGCGAAAAAAAGCTTGTTTTAAAAGAGTGGGCAGGGCTGTGGTGTATAATGTCATGGGAGAGGGAGGGACTTTAGGGGAGGCTTCACCCCCTTGACATCATCCAGGCCCACTGGCTTGGTTGGGGGAAGAGTAATCTGTCCTCTAGATCAAAAGTGGTTGCCCTCCCTTGCTCTACAAGAATATGCACTACACCTTGCTTTACAGAGCAACATGCCCACCCAGCCGGGATCAACATAGTCCTTCTGACTCCCATATATTTGCTGTCACTTCAGTTTAAGTTGGACAGTAGTTTTCTTCGCCCTGTCCCCAACTGTTCTGCCCCCATGCCAGTCTTGCATTTCTTTTAGGAACTTGCACAGAGGTAAACTATGTTAATCTGTTGCAGCAAAACAAAAGATGTTTTGCAGCAACTTAAAGACTAACAAATTTATGATGGCATCAGCTTTTGTGCATCAGATTAAGTGCAGGACTCTTAACGTTTATGCCATCATGAATTTGTTAGCCTTTAAGTTGCTATTTTGTTATTTCTTTTATGAATCAATGCCAGATGCTTCATGTAAGACTGAAAGCTACCAGATTCCCGATTTCAAACTTGCTTCCTCTTAAATTAGGATCCATGGCATCCATATCCCTCATGGCTTGAGGAAAAGCGTTGGACCTTTATGTAAACCACAAACTCCACCTCCCAACTCCCCCCAGCTTTGGCATCACAGTAGGCTTTAAAAACCAGTAATTAAGCAATTAAGCAATAAGTAGTCCTTCAGTTTTTAAAAATGTGTCAGTGCAGTTTTAGATCTCTGCATTGCTGCTGACTTCTACTCTGGCTCTTACTCTGGTTTTACTCTGTTTTAAACTTAAGGTTTTTATATTATGTTTCACTATATTATTATATTTTATGGTTTAGGTTTTATTTTGTGAACTACCCTGAAAGGTTTGGCTACTGTGTGGCATAGAAATGAAATGAATGAATAGGAGGTTATCACACAAGGTAAAGAGCTTGGTCCCCTGTAATGTGAGCATTGCTGCCTCCCCTCTTGGGGCTCACTTCAAGCTCCTTCTCTCTCTCTCTCTCTCTCTCTAGTTCCAACTCTTCTTCCCGCCGTCTCTGACGTATGTCTTCAGCTTCAGCCCGTTCCTCCTCCTCGAAGAAATCCTTATCGAGGCGTTCAAGATGTGGGAGCAGCACCAGGACTTCTACACGGTAGTCGCCTTCATCAGAACAAGGATTGTCTAGCAAGACCAAGGCTCGTAACATGGGCAGCATCTGCAACTTCGTCAGTTCCTGTAGCTGCTCAATTGCATTCCCCCTGCAGAAATGGGAAAGGGGTGTTTTTCTTATAAAATACCTCCTGTAGTAGTAGTAGTAGAAGAAGAAGAAGAAGAGGGAATACTAAAATAAAAGTGAAGAACAGATGGCATAACAATTAGTAAGTAGGTCAGCACATTGTGAGGGTTGCTTCTGGGCCCTCCTTATTTAAGAACTTCCCTCTGAGGGCCTGCTCTATTCTCAGAGTTTTGGTGTCAACAGGGTCCCTCCAAGGCCTTTACTGTGCTCCCCCAAGGGTGCCCTGATCAGGCCCGGCATCAGAGGTCAGCATGGCAGGGCAGCTATCAAGGGCCCACAGGCTCAGAAGGGCCTACTGAAGCAAGAGCCACTCACTCCCTAACCCCCATGAAAAGTTTTCCTGGGCTGGGGGGTGGGCAGTGGCACTCTTGAACGGGAGCCAAGATGGTGCTTGGCTCCACTTCCTGCCTAGGGAGCAGGAAAACGCTGCCCCTCGTAGGGCAAGGGAGGGGAGTGACCTGGTGGCAGTGGCGGCAGATGGAGTGGAGGAAGGAGGTGGCTGCAGCCTACAGGTGGGGAGAGGAAGCGGTGGAGGTGGAGAGTGGCCCTGACACCTCCCCTCCTGCTTATTTCTTCACTGCCTGTACCCTCCACTCCCTCTGCCAGAAATCCTCATGCAGAGAGCTCTTTCCTGTCACTGCTAGCAGCAAGAAAAGGGCAATCTGTATCAGGCTCGGTGGCGGGCGTGTGCACATACACATGCACACTGGTGTGTATGTTGTGCATCGGTGGGGGGGTGTACATGTGTGAAGCCCCCGAGCCAGCATTCACCTCGAGGCATAAAACATTGTGTACACCTGCTTTACAGCCAGTGTCATAACTAATTTCTGTGCACAGAGCAGGTATCTAGGTATGTACACACATATACTCTGGAACGGGCACTCAGATGAGCTAAGACTGACTGTGAGCCTTTACGGCAGAGGTGTTGAACATTTTTCAGCCCAAGGGCCAAGTTCCATTTTGGAGAAGCAATTGGGGAGTGGGGGGGGGGGGCATTCCTGTGGTGGGTGGGGCTAAAGGGGTTGGGCCAAAATACCAGCATATTTTAGCTTTAAGCCAGTAACTCAGACTTAGGAGATGCATCTCAACCTTTTCAAATGAGGAAAAACTGAGTATTCCAGAAACCACCAAAGAGCTGGTGGTCAAGGAAAAAAGGGGGCGTGGGTAACCCTGGAGGGCAGGAATGGGACCCCAGGAGGGCCAGACTTGGCCCTTGGGTCTGAGCTTCTACACCTCTGCTTTAAGATTCCTACAGTTGAAGTTCCAAATTCTCACTGCTCAGATAGACTGCGTGCTGAGAGGAGTAAAAAATCTGCTGGCTGCTGTTATCCACTGTGATAACAATCTCTGATTTTCTCCTTCCCCCACTCCCCAGCAGGATTCAATGGCTCAATGTACTTCACAGTGTTAAGCTGCAGTCACAGAGCCAACAGGAAGCTGCAATACCAGCAAGCTGGTCTCTGGCTCTTCATCTACCATCTTAATATTTTATTCAGAAGAGAAAACATGACCTTATTTAGTATTATTGTCATAACCATGACATGATTTTGATGCCCATTTTGTGCCCCTCTCCAGGTTGTACCCGGGGCAGGTGCACCCACTGCCCTATGCTAGCTACACTACTATTTACAGCAAATACTGGAGGGAGCAAGGTGCTAGGATCAAGTGCAGACTTCTTCCAAAGATTGGCATTAGATGGCTGAATATGGCCCAGACACTAGTTCCAGGGTCATTTCCCTCTACTTATCAAGGACCTCTGATACAGATTCTGTGCAGAGAACAACCCACCGTATGTTGAGGTACTGAAGAGATTTCATGCTCTTTGAGAAGCCATCCAAAGTTTCAAGCTGGTTGTCACGCAGATGAAGGGTTGTGAGTTGTCCCAGGCCTTCAAGGCCCTCTAGATGGGTAATGGTATTCTGGGCCTAGGATGTAACATGATGCAGGGTACGAGGTGGAGAATTGGATGCTCGTCCGCAGTACATTCACACATTAAGCAGGAATAAAAGAACCTCGTAATCTGTTGCAACGCATTAGATTTGAGGCTATATATATGCCACTAAACTATAGTATTTTTATACCAGTTTAACTGCCATGATGTCTCCCAAAGAATACTTGGAACTGTAGCTTGCTCAGAAGTCTTTGTTACAGAACTACAGCCCCCCAGGTTCTGTAGAGGTTAGCTGGAGAACAGCACACCTAAATGCTTATCTCACTCCCATCTGGACACATACAACCTTCTGTGCTACTAGGGTATATTGAGTACAGAATAATAGAATCCAGCTCTGCAACTTCTGTGCTTACTGGGGTCAAGGATTGTCAGAGGAATTATAATAGCTCTGCTAATTGGACACAGTCATATTTTTGGCCCTGGAATTGTCATGGATTTGGTCATCATTCATTTCCCACCCCAGCTGTCAGGGTTTGAATCTGACCTTTTTTTTTTAATGTTTTATTTTTTCATTTATATCCTGCCCTTCTTTCAAGGAGCTCAGTGTGACTTACTGTGGTGTTCTTATTTTATCCTCACTGCAACACAGTGAAATAGGTTAGGCTGCTTGAAATGTGACTGGCACAGGATCATCCAGTGAGCTTTATGGGAACTAGAATGGGGATTGGAATCCAGGTCTCCCATTTCCTAGGTTACTTTAGCTTCCTGTTGGGCTGCTGTAAAATCATTTGACAGGGACTTAGTGGACTGAGTCATCTCCAGCTTGAAACACAACAGGACAAAACTATATATTACAGGTAGGCAGCCTGGTGTGCTCTAGATGGTCTGGACTACAACTTTCATCAATCACAGCCAGCATGGTGAATGATCAAGGATTATAGGAATTGGAGTCCAAAATATTTGGAGGGTGCCAGTTTGCCTACTCCTGCTATAGTGATGTTACTTACATTCACTTGCATGCACACAATTAAGATGCATTTTTTTGTTATGTAAATAGCAGCTGGTGAAGCTTGAGCAGCCTGGGAACCTGGAGGGTGAGGAGGGGAGGTTTAATTCTTTCCTTCCCTGTCACAGTCCAGACAAAAATGGCTTCTCTGAAGCTGCTATTTGCATTTCAAAGGAAACTTATTGGCTTCAATGAAAGGCAAATAACAGCATCAGAGAGGCGATTTTTGTCAGCAGTGTGGCAGGGAAAGAAAGAGTTGAATTTATCCTCGCTACCTCCCATTGGCCAAGGCTGCTTAAGCTTTCCCATGGCTGCTACTTACATAAACATGTGCACATTAATTACATTCACACAGTTAATATCACATCTAGCTTGGCCCACAGTCACCATGGTGTGAGAGGGCAAGTTCTCTTACCAGGTACAGATTTTTGAGCTTGGGCAGGCAGAGTCCAGCAGTAGACTTTAGGCTGTTACCTCGCAACTCTACTGTGTGCAGGTTTGACAACTTGTCTGGATCCAGTCCCGATATGACCTCAATCTCATTCCCTGGATTTCAGAGGAATAGACAGCAATGTAAGGATTAATTGCCCCAGGATTCCTTTCCCAGGAAGTACAGACTAAGAACTTTCCCTCTAGGTGTAGCAGGAATCTTGAGTGTATACCCACCTACCTCTTAGATTGAGGCTAGACAGGCGAGGGTGGCTAATGCCATTGGTGTCCTTGATGTGGTTGTTTGCAAAGCTGGCAATCTGCAGATAAGGCAGCTCATCCATGCTGGCGCTGGTTAGCCGATTGCCATCCACTTTCAGCCACAGCAAATGTGTGAGGCATGCCAACAGAGACAAGTCTTGGAGGAGGTTGTCTGACAGGTCTACATAACGCAAGTGGATGAAACTTTGGATGATGGTGATGTCCGTCAGTTCCCTGCCACAGGATGAGGGTGAGAAATATTATTCACCAGTACCAGCTTCCCAGTGCCTCTCCCCAAGAGCTCAATTTTTCAAGGAAGGTGGATGAGGGATTTAAATCCCTTTGTAGGCAGATGCAACTCTTGGGAGTTTGGAAAGGGAGAAAGTGAGACAGGTGCTGACTTTGGTATGTTTGTACACTCACTTTTCTTTGGCCTCTAATTTCACAAAGGCATGAGCCAGGCCATTACCAGTTTTACATAGAAGCGAGAGGCCTTCCTTCATGATATCCTCAGTGAGAGGGTTTGAGACTTGGTGCTAGGAAAGAAAGCATAGTCAGAAAAAGAAATTAAACAACATTAAAGTGGTCAGGTTGCAGAGATTTGCCACAGAAGTGGGAGATGAAGCAGTGGTTACTACTATTCCCCACATTCCCTCCTGTCCTTCTGTCTGCTTCTCTTCTTACCTCCAGACAACACCTGGAGTCCTGTTCACTATAGAAGGTAGGAAGAGGGGGTGGGGGAAGAGACAAAAGTATAGGAGGTGGGGAGATGGGTGAGCAATGTCATCATTGCTTTGCTCCTAATTGAGTGGCAAGTGTAAAGGACAGGGCAATCTTAAAGTGGCAATCTTAGATAAAATCAGGGTCTATTATCCTTTCCAGAGATGTTCTGAACCTCCCTCTTCCTCACTCAAATTTTCTCCCTCCCTCCCTCCCTCATTCACACACACAGACACACACACACACACCTACCTCTTACTCCTAATAGGGGTTAACATCTTTGTATGCTGTTCTTCCCTATTTCTTCCTTTTTCTCAATTGTTTCTTCTGCTTCTAATTTGTTTTGAGACTCTTAAATTGTAAGCTGAATTGTAAGCTCTTTTGTAAAGCACCCAATATAGGCACCAGTTAAGCCCTTTTAAGTCCCACTGATTTCAGTGGGGAAAGGCAAGCATGTGCTTCCATTTCACCCACTGACATTAATGGGAGGCCTAACATTAAAAGAAACCTGACATGAAAAGGGATCTGGATGCCTTATATTTTCAGGCATAATCTAATAAGTAATATTAATTTGTTACCTCTTCCTCTTCCTCCTCCCCGGCTTCCTTCTCCTCCTCCCCCTCATCTCCCCCTTTCTCTTCAATATCTTCCTTCTGTTCTTCAGCATCATTTTCATCTTCAGGTTCCTCATCTGACATCTTCAAAGGCTGGTACTTTTAGTCTAAGCAACAAAAAGATTGACAGTGGATTTCAGGCCAGAGAGAGTCACCTAATTCCTGTGGAATATGGGGGTATTCTGTGTTGGTGCTGGTGGTGGGAGTTTCCCTCTGAGGATGGCCCTACCTTGCCACATTCCTGGTGATGGTGGTGAGCTCCTTTTAGGGAACACTTTGCATTTCAACTGGTCCTTGGCTTACGTGCCAGCCTCTTGGGGGTCATTTTTTAATAAGGCCCCTTGCTGTCTGGTTGCTGCCATATGGACTAGAATCTCCTCAGTGTCCTGGTCACAATTATAAGAAACCTCAAAGATATCTGTCAGAGAGCAACCAGGGTCTTGAAACTGACAGACCGATTCCTGCAGTGCCAGATGCAAAAGAGGCATGCAGGGCCTTGTACAAAAACAGAAACTATCAAGCACATTAGCAACGGTTCTGACATGGTTTTAACCAGAACAAAGGCAAAAGGCTATTTCAAGAGACAAGAGGCTTGCATCTGTTCACTCTAAAGGGGGGGGGGAAATGGACCAGTGCAGCTTGTCACATATGGCTGAGGGAAGCTGCACTTACTACCTGACATGGATTCCTGCACTGAGCAGGGGGTCGGACTCGATGGCCTTGTAGGCCCCTCAACCCTACTATTCTATGATTCTACAAGTTCTGTCCTTTCCTTTAAATACTTTCCCAACTGTGCACCTAGTCGCCCTGTTACCTTTTGCTCTCTAAAAGAGCCCCACCCCAGACCTGTGGATAAGCCACAGGCCAACCCACCCCTCCCACCGCCTCTCTTCCCCATTAACCTCGCTTCTCCATTTTGGGGGAGGAGGAGGCAGCAGCAACCTCCCGCATCCAGGCTCGAAGCTGCTGCGGGAGCTCTGGCCAAGCGAGGGGCGGCGGGACGGGGCTTGTTATAGTCGTTGCTATGGTCTTCGGAGGCAGGTGAGGAGGCGGAAACCGTTGCCAGGGTCGTTAATCCCCAGGCAACCGCGAAATGATTGGCTGCGAAGGCAGAGGGAGGAGGCTGCGCTGACACTGACTGGACATAACGCGGCTCAGAAGTTGATTGGACGCGTTGGCTGGATGATTTGCGTAAAGAGGAAGTAGGAGAGGTAGAACGCGGCTCCTATTAAGCTGATTTAAAGCGACAGCAGCAAAATAGAAGGCCGGGCCGGCCAGGGAGCTCGCGAGGCGGAGGAAGTGGGTGGCCGGCCGGCCAGAGGCAAAGGAGGGCGGTGGGATTTCTGGACCTTTGACAGATGTGTTAAATAGGGAATTTGGGCGGGCGCAGTTCGTCATAAAACGGTCAGAAAAGCTGTACCGGCCCCAAATGTCTCATCTACACAAACAGCTGTTCAAGGTGCCAGAGCCTGTTCTCCTTCGCATCTCTGGCGTCCTAGGAAAATGTGCGCCCCCCCCCCCGGCCCCATCTGTTCTTAATGTAGGGCAGTGATTTTCCATCTCTCCATCCTCAGGTAACAGTATTCTCAATGACTTACCTGCATTGGAACCCCTGTAAACTGCTTAGGGCTTATATATATATATATATATATATATATTTAGCAGTATATCTATATACCCCTTCATGGATCACTGCCTTGTTGTGGCGAAGGGGCTTGCGTAACTCAGGGAAGCCATCAGCTATGCCGTGCAGGGCCACCCAAGACGGACAGGTCATGGTGGAGAGTTCCGACAAAATGTGGTCCGCTGGAGAAGGAAATGGCAACCCACTCCAGTATTCTTGCCAAGAAAACCCCATGGAACGTATCACAAGGCTAAAAGAGATGACGCCGGAAGATGAGCCCCTCAGGTCGGAAGGTGTCCAATATACTACTGGGGAAGAGCAGAGGGAATTTCCAAGTAGCACCAGAAAAAGGACACTCAGCTGTGGATGTGTCTGGTGGTGAAAAGAAAGTCCGATGCTGTAAAGAACAATATTGTTTAGGACCCTGGCATGTAAGATCAATGAATCAAGGTAAGCTGGAGGTGGTCAAACATGAGATGGCAAGACTGAACATTGACATCTTGGGAATCAGCGAACTAAAATGGACAGGCATGGGCGAATTTAATTCAGGTGACCATTATATCTACTAATGTGGGCAAGAATGCCTTAGAAGAAATGGAGTAGCACTCATAGTCAACAAAAGGGTGGGAAAAGCAGTACTGGGGTACAATCTCAAAAACGATAGAATGATCTCAGTACGAATCCGGGGCAAACCATTCAACATCACAGTAATTCAAGTCTGTGCCCCAACCACTGAGGCCGAAGAAGCTGAGGTCGATCGGTTCTATGAAGACCTACACCTTCTAGAACTAACACCAAAAAAAGATGTCCTCTTCATCATAGGGGATTGGAATGCCAAAGTAGGAAGTCAAGAAATAACCAGGATAACAGGCAGGCATGGCCTTGGTGTACAAAGTGAAGCAGGACAAAGGCTAATAGAGTTTTGTCAAGAGAACACGCTGATCATAGCAAACACTCTTTTCCAACAGCACAAGAGGCGACTGTACACATGGACATCATCAGATGGTCAATATCGAAATCAGATTGATTATGTCCTTTGCAGCCAAAGATGGAGAAGCGCTATACTGTCAGTAAAAACAAGACCTGGAGCTGACTGTGGCTCAGATCATGAGCTTTTTGTTGCAAAATTTCGGCTTAAATTGAAGAACATAGGGAAAACCACTAAACCATTCAGGTATGACCTAAATCATATCCCTTATGAATATACAGTGGAGGTGAGGAATAGATTTCAGGGATTAGACCTGATAGACAGAGTGCCTGAGGAACTATGGATGGAGGTCCGTAACATTGTTCAGGAGGCAGCAACTCAATCCATCCCAAAGAAAAAGAAATGCAAGAAAGCAAAATGGCTGTCTGATGAGGCGTTACAAGTAGCTGAGGAAAGAAGGGAAGCGAAAAGCAAGGGAGAAAGGGGAAGATATACCCAACTGAATGCAGATTTCCAGAGAATGGCAAGGAGAGACAAGAAGGCCTTCTTAAATGAACAATGCAAAGAAATCGAGGAAAACAACAGAATGGGAAAGACTAGAGATCTTTTCAAGAACATCGGAGATCTCAAGGGAATGTTTTGTGCAAAGATGGGCATGATAAAGGACAAAGAAGGCAGGGACCTAACAGAAGCAGAGGAGATTAAGAAGAGGTGGAAAGAATACACAGACGAACTATACAGGGAAGATCTTAATGTCCCTGATAGCTATGATAGTGTGGTCACTGAACTTGAGCCGGGCATCCTAGAGAGTGAAGTCAAGTGGGCCTTAGGAAGCATTACTAACAACAAAGCTAGTGGAGATGACAGTATTCCAGCTGAGCTATTTAAAATCCTAAAAGATGATGCTGTTAAAGTGCTGCACTCAGTATGCCAACAAATTTGGAACACTCAGCAGTGGCCACAAGACTGGAAAAGGTCAGTTTGCATTCTAATTCCAAAGAAGGGCACCGCCAAGGAGTGTTCAAACTACCGTACAATTGCGCTCCTTTCACATGCCAGCAAGGTGATGCTCAAAATCCCACAAGCTAGGCTTCAGCAGTATGTGAACCGAGAACTACGGGAAGTACAAGCTGGGTTTCGAAGAGGCAGAGGAACTAGAGGTCAAATCGCCAACATTCACTGGATCATGGAGAAAGCAAGAGAATTCCAGAAAAATGTCTATTTCTGCTTCATTGACTACGCTAAAGCCTTTGATTGTGTGGATCACAACAAACTGTGGCAAATTCTGAAAGAGATGGGAGTACCAGACCACCTTAGCTGTCTCCTGAGAAACCTGTACGAGGGCCAAGAAGCAACAGTAAGAACCGGACATGAAACAACCGATTGGTTCAAAATTGGGAAAGGAGTACGACAAGGCTGGATATTGTCACCCTGCTTATTTAATTTATATGCAGAGTATATCATGAGAAACATGGGGTTCGATGAATCACAGGTCGGAATTAAGATTGCCGGGTGAATTATCAACAACCTCAGATACGCAGACGATACCACCGTAATGGCAGAAAGCGAAGAGGATCTAAACAGCCTCTTGTTGAGGGTGAAAGTGGAGAGTGCAAAAGCTGGTTTGAAACTCAACATTAAAAAAAACTAAGATCATGGCATATGGAAGGGGAAGAAATGGAAGCAGTGACAGATTTTGTTTTCTTGGGCTCCAAGATCACCGCAGATGGTGACTGTAGCCATTGCTCCTTGGGAGGAAAGATATGGCATACCTAGACAGCATAGTAAGAAGCAGAGACATCACCTTGCTGACAAATGTTCGTATAATCAAAGCTATGGTTTTCCCAGTAGTAATGTATGGCTGTGAGAGCTAGACTATAAGGAAGGCTGAGCGCTGAAGAATCAATGCTTTCCAACTGTGGTGCTGGAGAAGACTCTTACGAGTCCCCTGGACTGCAAGGAGGTCCAATCAGTCAATCCTAAAGGAAATCAACCCTGAGTGCTCATTGGAAGGACAGATACTGAAGCTGAAGCTCAAATATTTTGGCCACCTAATGCGAAGAGAAAAGTCACTGGAAAAGACCCTGATGCTGGGAAAGATTGAAGGCAAAAGGAGAAGGGGACAGCAGAGGATGAGATGGCTAGACAGCATCACCGATGCAATGAATATGAACTTGAGCACACTCCGGGAGAGAGCAGAGGACAGGGAGGCCTGGTGTGCTATGGTCCATGGGGTCACGAAGAGTCGGACATGACTTAACGACTGAACAACAACATATCTACATATCTATATCAAACAAACAAATATGTTTGCTAAGCTAAGATTGAAACAGTTATTGCCTATCACTGCTGTTGTGAAGGGTCACTGTGCTTATTTTACATAAATTCAAGCTGTAATTGAATTGACATTATCTGTACTTTTTGCATTTCATTTCCCTCTGACCTCACTATGTACAATTTCTTGTCCATCAGCACTACCTGTCAACTGAGGATAACCCTTCATGCATCTGATGAACTCTGGTCCATGAGAGCTTATGCCATAGTATCTGTGGTCATCTTGAAGGTATCACAAGGCTCTTGGTTTTTGGCTCTGCTACCCCCCGAAAGTTGTGTCCGCTTCAGAGGATTCTAAGGCTGTCCCACACTCAGCAAATGTTTAAATACTGCCTAGAACAATTCCAATGCTGGATGCTGCAAGAGGAGATTGGTAGTGAGTGGGCAATCTGTTTCAGGGCAGCTTGTTGGCCATTGGTGATCTCATTGAGAAAGCCTTTATAAGTTTCCAAGGCTCCCCATGGTTTCTTCGGGGTCAGTTCCCGGAAAACCACATATCCTATGGCCGTCTAGCTGCTGACTAGTGGCCATAGGATTGCTCCCTAAGAGCAAGTTTTGGTAGGCGCAGCCGCTTCTGCTACAACACCACGAAAGCTTCAGAAAGGTTGTACCTGGGGGGTGTTTCCACCAGCGATTTACTTCGAGCCGGCTGTGTGTTGAGGTGGTTAGGGATAGACAATGTCTTGGCTATCCAGCAGCACCTTGGATCTTATCATGGAAAACCGAATTTCCTGAGAGTGCTTAAAGTCTGATTCTTTTCCTCAAGTCAGGTTCTCCTCGGTATAGTTGCTATGTACCCTAACCCCTGCATTTACCCAGGGTATCCTAGCCCTGCCCAGGGGTGTGCCTTTCACCCTGACCCCGGTCAAGGGGTGTTTCCTGCAGTGGTAAATTTGGAAATGCAGGAACTCATTGTGACAGTCTCCAAGGGCAGTCCAAAAATTTCAGGCAGCTGTGTTGATCCATATCAACATACCAGTTCTAGGAGTTTTCATCTCCACCAGGAGCATGTCTTTGGTAAAGCGAATAGGTCTTAATTGCCCAGCACAGACCAAGTCATCCCAAATACTTTGCAATCCAACATGGAACAATATATCGTTGCTTGGAAAATTCATTCTCCCCACAGCTACAGTGAGGATCGCAGCTGAGCTCAGCAGGAACAGGGAATTCTGGACAGGGTGGCAGATGGCATCAGAGTCCCTGCTAATGAAAAAGTGCCGGGGCTGCGTCCCTGCGAGCCCTGCCCCCACTACACCACTGGTTTCCTGTGTGTTTCCCATCCCTGCACACACCAGTTAGTGTCTACTCAGAAGTAACTCCCATTGTGCTCAATGAGGCTTGCCCCTGAATTCCCACATCAGAATTTACAGAGATCCCCCCTCAGTTGAAATGACACAATTTAAAGCGCATTCCCTAAATGTTCTAAAGCGCGATCTCGAGGCTCCTATAACAGCCTGATGGTCCTGAGCCTATGCATGTTTTCTCAGAAGTAAATGCTACTTTGTTTAGCAGTTCTTACTCCCTGGCAAATATTGCACAGCATTGCAGCCCAAGAATTCAAAGTGTCCAGGGTTGCTTCCAGACTGGTAACCCTTAGTGCTACCCTGAGCATTGCTCTTCCACTGTAAGCTACATGCAAATTGCAATTGACTGGCAGCGGGGGGGCACAGTCCAGCACTTTTTGTGAGTATACATCCACTATGTTGTGTCCATGCTAGTGGATGGAGAAGGGATCGTTCCCTTGAGAGGCCATCTTTCAAAACAATTTTAAAATTTCCATTAAAGTGCTTTTGCATTTAGATGCATTTAGATGTGATTACAATAACTTTTTAAAAGATGGGTTAAAGAGTGTTTTACAATGCAGCATTCTGCTTCTGGAATTTACAGATCTGTAGTTTATTATTTTGGTGGGAGTAGAATCATAGTTTTGTCCCTGCAACATTGATCCAGCTTTAACTAATTACATGCAACAATCTGCAACACTGATCTTTGTAGATGTTTTATAATTTTAATAGAAGTTTATAGCAATGAGTTGCAAGCAAATGCTTTAATAATTTTTAATTCTAACTTTTTGAGTACAGTGTAGATTCTGATGTTTTAGTTTTTAAAGGATTTCCTATTGACCACTTGTTCTCTGTTTTATTGTTTTATATTTGTCAGCACTTTGGCTTTGCTTTAACAATGAAAGCACAATGAAAAAAATTTACTATAATAAGGAATGGCAAATAAAATGCCTTCTAGGGGAGATTGGGTGCTTCCAAATGAGGTATTTTCTTCAGAACAGCCACGGTTTATTCATTCAATTTTTACGAGGAAAAGGAGCAGTCAGAACTCAACAAGAGTCTGGATAGAACTGGCAGATGGTTTTGCTTATATTTCTGCCATTGGACACATGAGGGAGCTCTGAGACAGGCAATCGGCACCTCTTGTGACTTGTTCTGGCCAGTATGATAGCATGGTTCTCCCCCTGCCCCCATTTTAAATATATGCTCTTTTTTCTGATGCTGGAACAGGTCCAGCACCAATAGCATGATACTCCTTATTTCCATGTAACGGGAAAAGGGGTTAACATTACACTGAGGGGAGAGCCATACCCCAATTGTGCAAATGTTTGCTTTCAAAAATACTGGTCCTCCTGACAGTGGAGCCAGGAGTAGGAGCTGTGGCAGAGCCAGAACATGTCAAGGGTGGAACCTGATGGGTTCAGGGTGTGGAATCTGTTGTTGTTGTTGTTCAGTTGTTCAGTCGTGTCCGACTCTTCGTGACCCCATGGATCATAGCACGCCAGGCCTTCCTGTCCTGCGCTCTCTCCCGGAGTGTGTTCAAGTTCATATTCATTGCATCGGTGATGCTATCTAGCCATATCATCCTCTGCCGTCCCCTTCTCCTTTTGCCTTCAGTCTTTCCCAGCATCAGGATCTTTTCCAGGGAGTTTTCTCTTCGCGTTAGGTGGCCAAAATATCTGAGCTTCAGCTTCAGTATCTGTCCTTCCAATGAGCACTCAGGGTTGATTCCCTTTAGGATTGACTGATTTGACCTTCTTGCAGTTCAGGGGACTCGTAAGAGTCTTCTCCAGCACCACACACATCAATTCTTCAGCGCTCAGCCTTCCTTATAGTCTAGCTCTCACAGCCATACATTACTACTGGGAAAACCATAGCTTTGATTAGATGGACCTTTGTCGGCACGGTGATGTCTCTGCTTCTTACTATGCTGTCTAGGTTTGCCATAACTTTCCTCCCAAGGAGCAAGCGTCTTTTAATTTCATGGCTACAGTCACCGTCTGCGGTGATCTTGGAGCCCAAGAAAATAAAATCTGTCACTGCTTCCATTTCTTCCCCTTCCATATGCCAGGAAGTGATGGGGCCAGATGCCATGATCTTCGTTTTTTTAATGTTGAGTTTCAAACCAGCTTTTGCACTCTCCTCTTTCACCCTCAACAAGAGGCTCTTTAGATCCTCTTCGCTTTCTGCCATTAGGGTGGTATCGTCTGCGTATCTGAGGTTGTTGATAATTCTCCCGGCAATCTTAATTCCGACCTGTGATTCATCCAGCCCGGTGTTTCTCATGATGTACTCTGTATATAAGTTAAACAAGCAGGGCGACAATATGCAGCCTTGTCGTACTCCTTTCCCAATTTTGAACCAATCGATTGTTCCATGTCTGGTTCTTACTGTTGCTTCTTGACCCTCGTACAGGTTTCTCAGGAGACAGCTAAGGTGGTCTGGTACCCCCATCTCTTTCAGAATTTGCCACAGTTTGTTGTGACCCACACAATCAAAGGCTTTAGCATAGTCAATGAAGCAGAAATAGATGTTTTTCTGGAATTCTCTTGCTTTCTCCATGATCCAGCGAAAGTTGGCGATTTGATCTCTAGTTCCTCTGCCTCTTTGAAACCCAGCTTGTACTTCCGGTAGTTCTCGGTTCGCATACTGCTGAAGCCTAGCTTGTAGGATTTTGAGTATAACCTTGCTGCCATGTGAAATGAACACAATTGTATGGTAGTTTGAACACTCTTTGGTGCCCTTCTTTGGAATTGGAATGTAAACTGACCTTTTCCAGTCTTGTGGCCACTGTTGAGTGTTCCAGATTTGTTGGCATATTGAGTGCAGCACTTTAACAGCATCATCTTTTAGGATTTTAAATAGCTCAGCTGGAATACTGTCATCTCCGCTAGCTTTGTTGTTAGTAATACTTCCTAAGGCCCACTTGACTTCACTCTTGAGGATGTCCGGCTCAAGTTCAGTGACCGCACTATCATGGCTATCAGGGACATTCAGATCTTTCCTGTATAGTTCTTCTGTGTATTCTTTCCACCTCTTCTTAATCTCCTCTGCTTCTGTTAGGTCCCTGCCTTCTTTGTCCTTTATCATGCCCGTCTTTGCACAAAACATTCCCTTGAGATCTCCGATGTTCTTGAAAAGATCTCTAGTCTTTCCCATTCTGTTGTTTTCCTCGATTTCTTTGCATTGTTCATTTAAGAAGGCCTTCTTGTCTCTCCTTGCTATTCTCTGGAACTCTGCATTCAGTTGGATATATCTTCCCCTTTCTCCCTTGCTTTTCGCTTCCCTTCTTTCCTCAGCTACTTGTAGCGCCTCATCAGACAGCCACTTTGCTTTCTTGCATCTGGTGATGTCCATGTGTAGAGTCGCCTCTTGTGCTGTTGGAAAAGAGTGTTTGCTATGATCAGCGTGTTCTCTTGGCAAAACTCTATTAGCTTTTGTCCTGCTTCATTTTGTACACCAAGGCCATGCCTGCCTGTTATCCCGGTGATTTCTTGACTTTCTACTTTAGCATTCCAATCCCCTGTGATGAAGAGGACATCTTTTTTTGGTGTTAGTTCTAGAAGGTGTTGTAGGTCTTTATAGAACGAATCGACCTCAGCTTCTTCAGCCTCAGTGGTTGGGGCATAGACTTGAATTACTGTGATGTTGAATGGTTTGCCTTGGATTCGTACTGAGATCATTCTATCGTTTTTGAGATTGTACCCCAGTACTGCTTTTCCCACCCTTTTGTTGGCTATGTGCTACTCCATTTCTTCTAAGGGATTCTTGCCCACAGTAGTAGATATGATGGTCACCTGAATTAAATTCGCCCATGCTTGTCCATTTTAGTTCGCTGATTCCCAAGATGTCGATGTTCAATCTTGCCATCTCATGTTTGACCACCTCCAGCTTACCTTGATTCATTGATCTTACATTCCAGGGTCCTAAACAGTATTGTTCTTTACAGCATTGGACTTTCTTTTCACCACCAGACACATCCACAGCTGAGTGTCCTTTTTCTGGTGCTACTTGGAAATTCCCTCTGCTCTTCCCCAGTAGTATATTGGACACCTTCCGACCTGAGGGGCTCATCTTCCGGCGTCATCTCTTTTAGCCTTGTGATACGTTCCATGGGGTTTTCTTGGCAAGAATACTGGAGTGGGTTGCCATTTCCTTCTCCAGTGGACCACATTTTGTCAGAACTCTCCGCCATGACCTGTCCATCTTGGGTGGCCCTGCACGGCATAGCTGATGGCTTCACTGAGTTACGCAAGCCCCTTCGCCACAACAAGGCAGTGATCCATGAAGGGGAGGTATACTCTACATCTCCTTAAAATAGAACAGGTATTACAGTACTGGGCAGCTTTATAGCATTTAAGGAAAGCCAAGTCTTGAAGGTCTTGAAAGAGAACTATAGACCAGGGGTCCTCAATGCAGCGCCAGTGGGGGCCTCTAATGCTGCCCATAAGGCTCTTTCCTCTCTGCAACCTTCAATTTTTTTTAAAAATGAAAACCTTGGAAAACGCTAGGGCATAAGATACTCCTTCCTGTTGCTGCAGATCAGCTATTTGGCAGGGAGGCAGAGAAGCAACGCATTGCTTTCAGGCCCTGCCCAATCTTCCGCCCACAAAGCCCTTTCCCCTTTGTTCTCTCCCCACTCCCAGTCTCTAGCCTTGGTATTTCTTTCTCCACAACCCCTTTCCTCACTCTTTCTCTTTCTTCCTGGTCCCGAGTCTTCTTCTTTCTCTCCCTTTCAAGCCTCTAGCCTTGCTCTTTCTTTCCCCTTCACCTTGCTATTTCTCTCCTTCCCTACCTTAATTCATTGTATCTCCACCAACTAGACTGTAGCTTGTACTAGCTCTGCTCCTTTGCACTGCCATTTCTCCCTCTCTCCCAGCTTCTAGATATGCTATTTCTCTCCCCACCTCACCTTGTGGTTTCCCTCCCCTCTCCCCTTTGCCTTGCTATTTCTGCCTCCCTCCCAGCATCTAGCCTCACTATTTCTCCCCCCACCCCTTTTTGAGTAGCCAGCCACCATGGCAGCCATTATGTGACTAGCCACATCCTCCAATAGCCCTGCTATACTCTTCAACTATTACCATTTCTCCATGTAACATTAGATGGTCTCCCCACTTCCCAGCTTTAAAATTAAGACTCAAGTTAGGGTTCCGGTTCGGGAGACTGGGCTTCCCAGGAAGGAACCAGGGACTCGGTGAAGCCTAGCTTGGTGAAACAGACCAAGTGGGACATCAGGATGCCTTGCCTACTGTCTTTTAGTACACCGTATGGACTGGGAGATGTTTCAGTTGCACAAGAACATTAGGGTTAAGACTCAAGTCAGGGTGAGGGTTGGGGAGACTAGGCTTCCCAGGCAGGAACCAGTAGGGATGTCAGAGAATTCCGCCACGGATCTCAGTGAGGCCAACAGTCAGTGCATTTGGCCCCCCAAAATCCGTGGCGGAACGAAGCCCCCCGCCACACCACACCGCAAAAGGTGCGCAAAACGAAGCACTTACCTGGTGCCGTTTGCGCTGCTTTGCGAATGGCAGCCGCATCTGCAGCCGCCATTCGCTTCCCCATTTAGGCCATCATAGGCTACATAAATATGTAGCCTATCACGGCTAACGCAGGGATGCCATTTGTGTCCCTGCAGAGGTGGTGATAGGCTATGTAAATATTTATGTAGCCCATCACGGAAGAAAAGGGAATGCAAATGGCGGCCGCCGTAGCCGCGGTCCTTTGCGTTCCTGTTTTTTTGCCGAGATAGGCTATGTAAATATTTACGTAGCATATCACTGTAAAAAAATGTGCGCAAATGGTGTAGCGGCTGCCATTTGCGCCTCTGTCTTTCACCTTAATAGGCAACGTAAATATTTATGTAGCCTATCATGGCCAAAAACATGAATGCAAATGGCGGCTCCATAGCCACCGCCATTTGCGTCCACAGGCACCACACCCCTGTGAATGCACCTGGCCCGCAGCTCCGCTGCGTTGTCGTGCAGCGGAGCCGGCCAGGTTAGGATTTCAGGGGGAGGCGCGGAGCGCCTCCCCCCCATGAATCACCCCTGCGAGAAGGTAAGTGACTTTCGTACATACCTAGGAACCAGGGCCTCTGTGAAGCCTAGCTTGGGGAAACACACTGAGTGGGCCATCAGGATGGCTTGGCCACCGTCCCTTGGAACACTGTGTGGATGGGGGGATATTTCTTTTACACACGAAAATTAGGGTTAACACTCAAGTTAGCATTAGGGTTCTGGAGGTTGGGATTCCCGGGCAGGAACCATGGCCTCGATGAAGCCGAGCTTGGTGAAACAGACTGAGTGCGCCATGAGGATTGCTTGCCTACTGTCTTTTTATACACTGCATGGACAGGGGGATGTTTCAGTTGCCGAAGCAAATTAGGGTTAAGACACAAGTGAGGGTTAGGGTTGGGGACACTGTGCTTCTGAGGATGGAACCAGAGACATGGTGAAGCCCACCTTGGTGAAACAGACGGAGTGAGGCATCAGGATGGCTTGCCTACTGTCTTTTAGGACACTGTGTGGATTGCGGGACATTGGGTTTGCAGAAGAAAATGATGGTTATAACTCAAGTTAGGGTTAGGGTTGGGGAGACTTGGCTTCCCAGGCAGGAACCAGGGCCTCAGTGAAGCAGAGCTCGGTGAAAAATACTGAATGGGCCATAAGGATTGCTTGCCTATTCTCTTTTAGCACACTATCTGGACGGGGGGATGTTACAGTGGCACAAGAAAATTAGGGTTAAGACTCAAGTTGGGGTTAGGGTTAGGGAGACTGCGCTTCCCAGGGAGGAACCAGGGCCTCTGTGAAGCCTGGCTTGGTGAAACAGATTGAGAGGGGCATCAGGATGGCTTGCATACAGCATTTTAGTACACCATGTTGATGGGGGGATGTTTCAGTTGCACAAGAAAATTAGGCTTAAGATTCAAGTTAGGGTTAGGGTTGGGGGGACTGTGCTTCCCAGGGAGGAATGAGGGCCTGGGTGTAGCCTAGCTTGGTGAAACAGATGGAGTGAGGCATCAGGATGGCTTGCCTACTAACTTTTGTAGACCGAATGGACAGGGGAATGTCTCCGTTGCACAAGAAAATTGGGATTAAGACTCAAGTTCGGGTTCGCATTGGGGTGGCTGGGATTCCAAGGCAGGAACCAGGGTCTCGGTGAAGCCGAGCACGGTGAAACAGACTGAAGGGGCCATCAAGATTGCTTGCCTACTCTCTTTTAGCACACTGTTTGGATGGCGGGATGTTACAGCTGCACAAGAAAATTAGGGTTAAGACTCGGGTTAGGGTTGGGGAGACTCGGCTTCCCAGGGAGGAACCAGGGCCCTGGTAAAGCCTAGCATGGTGAAACAGACTTAGTGGGACATCAGGATGGCTTGCCTACTGACTTTTTGTAAAATGCATGGATGGGGGGATGTATCTGTTGCACAAGAAAATTGGGATTAAGACTCAGGTTAGGGTTAGGGTTCTGGAGGCTGGGCTTCGCAGGCATGAAGCTTTTCCTTGGTGTCGCCTAGCTTGGTGAATCAGAATGAGTGGGACATCAGGATGGCCTGCCTACTGTCTTTTTGTGCATCGTATGAACGGGGAGAGGTTTCAATTTCACAAGGAAATTGGGGTTAAGAGAAAATTCAGGGTTAGGGTTCGGGAGACTTGGCTTCCAAGGCAGGAAACAGGGTCATGGTGAAGCCCAGCTTGGTGAAACAGACGGAGTGACGCATCAGAATGGCTTGCCTACTGTCTTTCAGGACACTATGTGGATTGGGGGATATGGCTTTTGCACATGAAAATAAGGGTTATGACTCAAGTTAGGGTAAGGGTTGGGGAGACTGGGCTTCCCAGGCAGGAACGAGGGCCTCGGTGAAGCCCAGCTCCATGAAGCAGACTCAGTGGGCCATCAGGATTGCTTGCCTACTCTGTTTTAGCACACCGTGTCAATGGGGGGATGTTTCAGTTGCACAAGAAAATTAGGGTTAAGACTCAAGGTAGGGTTAGGGTTGGGGAGACTGGGCTTCCAGGCAGGAACCAGGGTCTCTTTGAAGCCCAGCGTGGTGAAACAGTCTGAGTGGGCCACTGGGATGGCTTCCCTACTCCGTTTTAGTACACCATGTCCATGGGGGGATGTTTCTGTTGCACAAAAAATTAGGGTTGAGACTACAGTTAGGGTTAGGATTCGGGAGACTTTTCTTCCCAGGTAGGATGCTGGGCTTCAGTGTAGCCTAGCTTGGTGAAACAGACTGAGTGGGCCATCGGGATAGCTTGCCTACTTTCTTTTTGTACACCGTTTGGACGGGGGGATGTTTCAGTTGCACAAGAAAATTAGGGTTAAGTCGCAAGTTAGGGTTAGTCTTGGGGAGACTGGGCTTCCCAGGCAGGAACCAGGGCCTCTGTGAAGCCCAGCTTGGTGATTCAGACTGAGTCGGCCACCTGGATGGCTTTCCTACTCCGTTTTAGTGCACCGTATGGCTGGGGGTCATTTCAGTTGCACAAGAAAATTAGGGTTAAGAAGACTCAAGTTAGGGTTAGGGTTGGTGAGACTGCGGAGCCCAAGCGTGATCCTGGGCTTCGGTGCAGCCTAGCTTGGTGAAAAAGACTGAGTGGGCCATCGGGATAGCTTGCCTACTTTCTTTTTGTACACCGTTTGGACGGGGGGATGTTTTAGTTGCACAAGAAAATTAGGGCCAAGACTCAAGATAGGGTTAGGGTTGGGGAGACTTGGCTTCCCAGGCAGGAACCAGGGCCTCTGGGAAGCCCAGCTCGGTGATTCAGACTGAGTGGGCTACTGGGATGGCTTCCCTACTCATTTTAGTGCACTGTGTTCATGGGGGGAAGTTTTTGTTGCATAAGAAAATTAGGGTTAAGACTCAAGTTAGGGTTAGGGTTGGTGAGACTGGGCTTCCTAGGCAGGAAGCATGGCCTCTGTGAAGGCTAGCTTGGTGGAAGATATTGAGTGGGCCATTGGGATGGCTTGCCTACTCTCTTTTAGCACAATGTGTGAACGTAGAGATATTACATTTGCACAAGAAAATTAGGATTAAGACTAAAGGTAGGGTTAGGGTTGATGAGACTGGGCTTCCCAGGCAGAAACCAGGGCTGTAGTAAAAATATAACCTAAAAGCCATTGTATGTGTCTTAAGCAGCACGTAGTACTGTAAGAGCTGCGCATGCCTGGAATGAGCGGACAGTAACCCTAAGATAAGGTTGCCAAGTAAACTGCTAGCAACCAATCAAAGTGACACGCTGGCTAAGGAATGCAAGCTGAGGTGATAAAACTGTAGCGCGGGGGTTGCCCAGGATCGACTCTGCTTTTGAGTGTGAGCTCCTCTGTCGAACTGTTTGCAAACAATAAAATCGAGTTGGACCCAGCCTGAAGTTGACTCCTCTTTGGGGCAAATTGGACTAGCCTCCAGGGGGCGAAACTAGCATTTTGTGCAACAATTTGGCGAGCTTTCAGGAGTCCCTTGGACCACCCTGGGGTCAAACGACAGAACCGGCGAAGGTGCCTGTGGGGTGCGCCGGACCGCCTTTGAGGTCTGCCACGGCACCAGAGAATGGGGGTCGGGACACCCAGGAGGTTAAAGGCGTGGACTCCATTGATTGAGTCAACCAGGCTGAACGGGTCTGAAGAGACGGCACTAGGGTGCTGGGCACAGTATTTCCCTTCTGTCTTTCTGTTTGAGTTGCCTTTGGAGCGTCTGAGGTTTGTCAGACTCTGTGTAAGCGTCTGAGGTTTGTCAGACTCCGTGTAAGCATCAGAGGTTTGTCAGGCTCCGTGTATGGTTTCAAATAGAGGTAGGCACAATGGGGTCGGGTAGCTCCCGTTTAGAAAGCTCTGCCACTCCCTTGGGATGCATGCTAAAGAACTTTAGTAAAGTCAAAGATAATTATGGCACTAAGATGTCGAAAGGCAAGCTGGTTACACTCTGTCAATTGGAATGGCCGTCATTTGGAGTCAACTGGCCAGATATCGGCTCCTTTAATGAGGCCACAATTAGAAAAGTGCACGTTATTGTTGTAAATAATGGGCAATGGGATCAATTTGCCTATATTGATTGTTAGTTGAATTGGTGTGGAAAGAATCCCCCTTAGTTACAGAAGTGTAAATGTGTAAATATGTTACTGGCAAAAGACCGCAGGGGCAAGAGACCACGAGTGGTGTCTGAATCAAGTAGTGAGAGATAAATTTGCCTCAGGGAAAGTGAGGTTATCAGCATTTAGATAAGTGCCGACCAAAATTCAC
Organism: Heloderma suspectum; assembly: GCF_057233095.1. NCBI lineage: Eukaryota > Metazoa > Chordata > Lepidosauria > Squamata > Helodermatidae > Heloderma > Heloderma suspectum. The sequence continues at coordinate 152,648,759 of NC_139459.1, read as the reverse complement.
TGAAGGCAAGAAAAGGTTGAATATAAAGTTCAATATTGTAAAGTCATGATGGTATGCTCCGAGGTGAAGCCCAAAGCCCCTGTTCTCCCTGATTCAAGCCCCACGGAAGGAGCTTGAAGACTGGGAGACCCTGCCCAAGGTGCCCTGAGCTCCCCCTGGTCTTATTCGGTCTGTTAGGTTGGGAGGAGAAGTTGTTGGGGGAGAGAGGGGGCCCTCCAGAGACAGTTTGTCTGCCACCATATCCAAGTTTGTTAGAAGAAGCAAAAGCAGTTGAAAAAGTTGCAACTTCTGAAGAAAGATATTTGTTTGACGTCTTAAAGACTGTGGCAAAATCAAGAAACAAAGACAGAGCAAGTTCTTAAAATATCAGGGTCTGTGTAAGCTTATCTCTGTCAGCCTACTCAGAGCAGAGCCAAGGGGGACTTGCCTAACCCCCCTTCGCCATGGCTGGTTTAGCCTTAGCAAGCAGAGAGGCTGGAAGGTGTCTGTGAGGACCTGACAAAAGAGTGAGATTTGCAAAAAAAACAAGAAAAGCATCACAGCTGGAAAGCTGAGCAGCACTGCTCTGTTCTTATCTTTGGAGGAATCTAGAAGAGGTGTAAGGTTACACCTTCCCCATTCGAACTGTTGAATAGACAGAGAGCTTTTGTTAATTACATCCCTTCTTTGTTTAGATCTATCATTGTTCAGACTTTTGAGAGGCGCTCTGCACATGGACTGGAACTTTGGACAGTTAAAGAGTTGCCGTAAAAAGTACTGTGAGGCTTGTCATAGCCTTAAACTCCCGTTGTTGTAGATTGTGTGTTTGTTTGTGATCAGCTCAGTGTACAGTTTGATTTGTGATTTCAGCACTCAGATAAAAAGCTGCATTTGACTGAAAGAACTGGGCATATTTAGCCTTGAGAAGAGAAGACTGAGGGGAGATCTGATAGTACTCTTCAAGTACTTGAAAGGTTGTCCCAGAGAGGAAGGCCAGGATCTCTTCTCCATCATCCCAGAGTGCAGGACACGGAATAATGGGCTCAAGTGACAGGAAGCCAGATTCCGGCTGAACATCAGGAAAAACTTCCTGACTGTTAGAGCAATATGACAATGGAACCCATTACCTAGGGAGGTGGTAGGCTTTCCCACACTGGAGGCATTCAAGACGAGGCTGGACAGCCATCTGTCAGGGATGCTCTGATTTGGATTAGGGATGTATGAAAGTCACTTACCTTTTCGCAGCTTGGCTTCGCGGTGGGGGGGAGGCGCTTCGCTTTTCCCCCCGAAGTTCAGGCGAAGGGGGGGAGGCTTCCTGCCTTGCCCGGCCGAAATTCAGGCCGGGGGGGAGGCTTCCCACCTCGCCTGGCCGAAATTCGGGCCGGGGAGAAGTGCCCCATCTCCCCGGCTGCGAAACAAAAAGTAAAAAAAAAAAAAAGACCCCGTGATAGGCTACGTGACGATTTACGTAGCCTATCACGGCTAGATTTCCAAAGTCAGCCGTGATAGGCTACGTAAATCGTCACGTAGCCTATCACGGGTGACTTAAAAAAAAAAAACGCGTACGGCTAATGGCGGCCCCCATAGGGAGCCGCCATTCGCGTTCCTTATTTGGTCGCTGTAGTCTACCTAAAGATTACGTAGACTACGGGGAAAATAAGGGCAACGCAAATAGTGTGCCCTTATTTTCGCCGTAGTCTATGTAAATCTTTACATAGACTAGACGTGCCAAAATAAGGAACGCAAATGGTGGCGCCCATGGGCCGCCATTTGCGTACGTGCTTTTTTTTTTCCCCCCCAAAGTCACCCGTGATAGGCTACGTGACGATTTACGGCTGACTTTGGAAATCTAGCCATGATAGGCTACGTAAATCGTTACGTAGCCTATGCACGGGTGTGTTTTTTTTTTTTACTTTAGTTTTGTTTTTTTTTGCAATGGCGGCGGCGGCAGCCGGTCGGGAGACCGGCCACCGCCCCTGCCTGCGACAAACCGCCGCCGAACTGCCTCTGGGACCTGCCGCCGGGAGGGACATTCGCCAAAGGTAAGTCCCGTCCCGGGGGGGGCGGGGGGGGCGGAGAATTTCACCGCCGATTTTGGGGGGCTGAATGCGTTGGCGCTCGGCCCCCCGAAGATTCGGGGAGAAATTCTCCGCCATCCCTAATTTGGATTCCTGCACTGAGCAGGGGGTTGGACTCAATGGCCTTGTAAGCCCCTTCCAACCCTACTATTCTATGATTCTATGATTTCCAAGGCTTTGATTTCATTTACCCTAATGAAGCACACATATGCAAATTGCTAGAGATTCACAGACTACAAAAGAAACAGCCTTCAAAAAGTTCAAAGAGAAACTACGAAAGTTACTTTCCCTTTAAAAAGGGGGGGGCAGCAAATTCTCTTAAGAGGTGAGAGGGAAAGAGCCCCCCACTCTCCTGTGACACCTCTAAGCCCAGCTGTTGTTTCTGGAACCTGAGAAAGTTCCTGCCCCACGTGTTACAGCTCTTTCTCAAAATCTGAACTGTTCTGACATTCCATTTGCTCAAAGGCAAACCTGACACTCTGCCAAAACTCATGCAGTGTGGAGTTGCCGATGCAAAAATGGTGGCTTAGAACTCTTTGCATGTATGAGAATGCCCTTCCCCTGATTTTGATGGGCCCTGACCATGCAGTCAGAGGAGCAGTATAATTGTTAGATCTGCTCCACCATGCCCTACGATACAAAACAAATGTTTTCCAGTCATGGTGTTAGATTTTAATGATATGAAAAAGGTATAAAAGAAGGCAGAAAAAAGTAGCAGACAAAAAGGCTTAAAGAATAAAGAGAGCTTATCCCAAATGTGTGTCATTGAAATTAGTAAGAAGATCTAAGCAAGTGAGTCTCTGTCGAAGCAATGGCAAACAGCCTAACTTGCAGAGAAGACAAAGAGTTAAAACTGGTGCATGGCACAGAGAATTTGAAACATGAGCTGCAGAACAGGCAAGCCAAAAGATAAGTGTGCCTGTTACAAGAGGGAGGCTATAGTAGCCATAAAAAGGGGCGAAGCCCCCATATGAAGCTTTAACAAAAATATTGCCCACTAGAAGTGGACAATTAAAATAAAAAAGGCTTTTCTTAAATTGAAGCAAGCCTTAATATCACCGCCTGCTTTAGCCTTATCAGACCCCAGATCATGAAGTTTTTAGAGCTATGGTGCACATGAGAGCACATGAAAAGAGTAGGGATGGGGGAGAATTTCTCGCCGAAACTTCGGGGGGCCGAGTGCCAACGTATTCGGCCCCCCGAAGTAGTTTCGGGGAGAAATTCTCCTCACCCCCCTGCCCCCCCCCGGGATGGGACTTACCTTTCCCGAATGTCGCTCCCAGTGGCGGGTCGCAGCGGCGGTTCGGCAGGTCTTCGACAGGGGCGGCAGCCGGTCTTTCGACCGGCTGCTACCGCCGCCATGCCAAGAAAAGTTAAAAAAAACACACGCCCCGTGATAGGCTACGTGACGATTAATGTAGCCTATCACGGCTAGATTTGCAAAGTCAGCCGTGATAAGCTACGTAAATCGTCACGTAGCCTATCACGGGTGACTTAAAAAAAAAAAAAGCGTGTACGGCTAATGGCGGCCCCCATAGGGAGCCGCCATTCGCGTTCCTTATTTGGTCGCTGTAGTCTACCTAAAGATTACGTAGACTACGGCGAAAATAAGGGCAACGCTATTTGCGTTGCCCTTATTTTCCCCGTAGTCTACGTAAAGATTTACGTAGACCACAGCGACCAAATAAAGAACGCGAATGGCGGCTCCCTATGGGGGCCGCCATTTGCGTACGCGCTTTTTTTTTTAAAGTCACCCGTGATAGGCTACGTGACGATTCACGTAGCCTATCACGGCTGACTTTGCAGATCTAGCCGTGATAGGCTACGTAAATCGTCATGTAGCCTATCACGGGGGCGTTTATTTATTTTTTTTACTTTTTATTTTGCGGCCGGGCGAGGCGAGGCGCCTCCTCCCCGGCCTGAATTTCGGCCGGGCGAGGTGGGAAGCCTCCCCCTGGCCTGAATTTCAGCTGGGTGAGGCGGGAAGCCTCCCCCCCCAGCCTGAACTTCGGGGGGAGCAGCGAAGCGCCTCCCCCCCACCGCGAAGCAAGCTGCGAGACCAGGTAAGTGACTTTCATACACTCCTAGAAAAGAGTGCCATTCCTGGAAAAAGGAAAAGGCAATGCTGGCAGCCACCATGGGCGGAGATATAAACCACGGCTTGAAAGCACAGAAGCGACCGGGGGGGGGGGTAGAAAAGGAAAGGGCCAACCGGGGCTCAATAAATGTGCATATTGTCAAGAGAAGAGACACTAGAAGAAAGAATTTCCAGAGTTGAAAGAGAAAAGAAACTCACCCTGAAGGCTGCCAAACGCAGGCAGGGTCCTCTGGGGCTGGGGGGGAGTCTAGCTGAAGGGCCACCACCCTACGAACAAACGCTCGGGAGAATCCCAAGGTAAAAGTAAGGGTTGGTGGCGAGGACTGTAAAGCCCTAGTAGATACTGGAGCCACATTTTCTATGATCCCTGTGAAGCCCCCCCTGGCGAGAGAAAGTGGAAAGCATGTAACTGTAAAAGGAATTAAAGAGAAAAAAAAAAAACCTAAATTGCCCGTGTGTAAGCCCCTCCTCACGAAGACTGGAAATAACATACTGGAACATGCCTTTGTAGTTTCATCTGCATACCTGGTTGCCCTCTTGGAGCGGGACTTGTTAACAAAACTGCAAGCTAAAATCTTCCGTGATAATCAGATTGTAGTACAGCTGCCAATAATACAGGGCTCAAATTATCAGATGGCCCTTCAAGCAATCGAGATTGTGTCAGAGGTCAAAGGGACTGAGATTTTAGAGAATGTTGATCCATGTGTGTGGGCAGACAGAACCCCTGCCTGACCAAATGCATAACACCAATTAAAATCTTCTTTAAAGTGGGAGAGCCCTGTGTGCGTAAGGCAGTATCCTCTGAAAAAAGCCACCTGTGCAGGCTTGAAGCCGCTCATTGAGAAGTTCAAAAGTTATCGTTAGCTAATAAAGGGATCGTCCCCCTTTAACACCCCGACCTGAGAGCAGTAGCTAACTGCCCTTGTGCCTCAAAAACAATTCAAAAATGTTTGAGCCCCCAGCTCAAATGAGAAGTTGCCCATGCGCTTACTATCCTTTTCAGAGATTTCAAATTGACTTTTCAGAGTTGCCCCAGACTCATGGCTGTTAGTACCTGCTAGTAATAATAAAACCAATTGACTGCACCGCTCAGACAGTAGCCAAGATCCTGTTAAAAAGTAATCCCTAGGCTCTTGTTACCTAAAGAGAGTGAATCAAATCAGGGGCCCCATTTTGTTGGACAAGTGACGCAAGTAGTGGCCCAGGCATAACAAACTAACTAGAAGCTACACCCCCCTTGGAAACCTCAATCCACAAGTCAAGTTGAGAAGATGAACCGCACCTTAAAGACAATGCTCACTAGAATTTGTTTAAAGATTAAGTTGAAAGGCCACAGGCCTTGCCAATCACCTTGACTCAAGTATGGTGCACCCCCAAGGGAAGTATTAAATTGACACCCTTTAAACGTTCCATAAGCACCCACCTCGGTTATTACCTATGGCTGACAGCTTAAATGTAAATTTAGAAGTAAGAGTTTTAAGATTCAAGATTGTGTTCCTGCCTTGCAGTCTGTTTTGTTTTCACAGGTTTGTGACACCTCACCAATCCTGGATTTTAGACGCTCCAGTGCATAATCTCAATCCCAGCAATTGGGTGCTAATCCAGTCCTAGAAAAATGAACTACTTACAGAGAAGTGGAAGGGTCTGTTTCAGATCCTACTTACCACTCCCATTGCTATAAAAGCAGCTAAAGGGAAAAAGTGGATTCATCACACTGAATAAAGGCATCACCTGCACCAGAGAGGGTCACACCGGAAGCTGACCCACCTGAAGGTCACCGTTGGAATAATGAACCCCTGAAAGGACTCAAGTAGCTGTACAGAAAAAGGGCACTCTCGTTTCAAGGGTTCCTGATGAACGGAACAAAACTGAGTTCCAAAAGTTAAAAAAAAATGTGTTTTTGTTCTCAACATTCTAGTAGCTAGAACAAAAGCGTCCCAGGCCTCACTTGCTGTTTAGAGAAAACCGTCAATGCCACAGCAATAATAGTTTGCGCCTTTAAGTGCGTAGTCCACCGCTGGACCAAAGAGAGTATAAATTTGAGAAAAGCCTTTTGAGGGGGGAATTGTAGTAAAAATGTAACCTAAAAGCCATTGTATGTGTCTTAAGCAGCACATAGTACTGTAAGAGCTGCGCATGCCTGGAATGAGCGGACAGTAACCCTAAGATAAGGTTGCCAAGCAAACTGCTAGCGACCAATCAAAGTGACACGCTGGCTAAGGAATGCAAGCTGAGGTGATAAAACTGTAGTGCAGGGGTTGCCCAGGGTCGACTCTGCTTTTGAGCGTGAGCTCCTTTGTCGAACTGTTTGCAAACAATAAAATCGAGTTGGACCCAGCCTGAAGTTGACTCCTCTTTGGGGCAAATTGGACTAGCCTCCAGGGGGCGAAACTAGCATTTTGTGCAACGGGGCCTCTGTGAAACCTAGCTTGGTTAAACAGATAGAGTAGGCCATCCGGATGGCTTGTCTACTGTCTTTTAGGACATTATGTGGAGTGGGGGATATTGTTTTTACGCAAGAAAATTATGGTTATAACTCAAGTTAGGGTTAGCGTTGGGGAGACTTGGATTCCCAGGCAGGATGCAGGGCCTCTGTGAAGCCCAGCTTGGTGATTCAGACTGAGTGGGCCCCCGGGATGGCTTCCCTACTCCGTTTTAGGGCACGATGTCCATAGGGGGATGTTTTTGTTGCATAAGAACATTAGGGTTAAGATTCAAGTTAGGGTTAGGGTTGGGGAGACTGGGCTTCCCAGGCAGGAACCAGGGTCTCTTTGAAGCCCAGTGTGGTGAAACAGACTGAGTGGTCCACGGTCCACCGGGATGGCTTCCCCACTCCGTTTTAGTACACCATGTCCATGGGGGGATGTTTCTGTTGCACAAAAAGTTAGGGTTGAAACTACAGTTAGGGTTAGGATTCGGGAGACATTTCTTCCCAGGTAGGATGCTGGGCTTCGGTGTAGCCTAGCTTGGTGAAACAGACTGAGTGGGCCATCGGGATAGCTTGCCTACTTTCTTTTCGTACACCGTTTGGACGGGGGGATGTTTCAGTTGCACAAGAAAATTAGGGTTAAGTCGCAAGTTAGGGTTAGTCTTGGGGAGACTGGGCTTCCCAGGCAGGAATCAGGGCCTCTGTGAAACTCAGCTTGGTGGAACAGATTGAGTGGGCCATCGGGATGGCTTGCCTACTGTCTTTTTGGACATTCTGTGGATTGGGGAATATTGTTTTTGCGCAAGAAAATTATGGTTATAACTCAAGTTAGGGTTAGCGTTGGGGAGACTTGGATTCCCAGGCAGGATGCAGGGCCTCTGTGAAGCCCAGCTTGGTGATTCAGACTGAGTGGGCCCCCGGGATGGCTTCCCAGCTCCCTTTTAGTGCACCTTATGGACAGGGGTTCATTTCAGTTGCACAAGAAAATGAGGGTTAAGAAGACTCAAGTTAGGGTTAGGGTTGGTGAGACCGGGCTTCCCAGGCAGGAACCAGGGCCTCTGTGAAGGCTAGCTTGGTGGAACAGATTGAGTTGGCCATCGGGATGGCTTGCCTACTGACTTTTTCTAAACCGTATGGACAGGGGGATGTTTCAGTTGCACAAGAAAATTAGGGTTAAGACTCAAGTTAGGGTTAGGGTTGGGGAGACTGGGCTTCCCAGGCGGGATCCTGGGCTTGGGTGTAGCCTAGCTTGGTGAAACAGACTGAGTGGGCCATCGGGATAGCTTTCCTACTGGCTTTCTGTGCACTGTAAGGACGGGGTATCGTTTCAGTTGCACAAGAAAATTAGGGTTAAGACTCAAGTTAGGGTTAGGGTTGGGGAGACTGGGCTTCCCAGGCGGGATCCTGGGCTTGGGTGTAGCCTAGCTTGGTGAAACAGACTGAGTGGGCCATCGGGATAGCTTGCCTACTTTCTTTTTGTACACCGTTTGGACGGGGGGATGTTTTAGTTGCACAAGAAAATTAGGGCCAAGACTCAAGTTAGGGTTAGGGTTGGGGAGACTTGGCTTCCTAGGCAGGAACCAGGGCCTCTGTGAAACCTAGCTTGGTGAAACAGATGGCCATCAGGATGGCTTTCCTACTGTCTTTTAGGACATGATATGGATTGGGGAATATTGTTTTTGCGCAAGAAAATTATGGTTATAACTCAGGATTGGGTTAGGGGTGGGAAGACCTGGCTTCCCACGTAGGAACCAGGGCATCTGTGAAGGTTTGCTTGTTGAAACAGATTGAGTGGGCCATCAGGATGGCTCACCTGCTGCATTTTCATACAGCATGCTGAAAGGGGGATGTTTCAGTTGCACAAGAAAATTCGGGTTAAGACTCGTTAGGGTTAGGGTTGGGGATCCTGGGCTTCGGTGTAGCCTAGACGGGTGAAACAGACTGAGTGGGACATCATCATGGCTTACCTATTGACTTTTTGTACACTGTATGGACGTGGAGATGTTTCAGTTGCACAAGAAAATTAGGGGTAAGATCCAAGTCAGGGTTAAGGTTGGGGAGGCTAGGCTTCCCTGGAGGGAACCAGTCCCTCTGTGAATCCTAGCTTGGTGAAACAGACTTGAGTGGGCCACCAGGAGGGCTTCCCTACTCCGTTTTAGTAAACCTTGTCCATGGGGGGATGTTTCCGTTGCACAAGAAAATTAGCATTCAGACCCAAATTAGGGTTCGGGTTCTGGAGGCTGGGCTTCCCAGGCAGGAACCAGGGCTTCTGTGAAGGCTAGGTTCGTGAATCAGAATGAGTGGGACATCCGGATGGCCTGCCTACTGTCTTCGTGTACGCCATAGAGACAGGGGGATGTTTCAGTTGCACAAGAAAATGAAGGTTAAAACTGACGTTTGGGTTAGGGTTTGGGAGACTGGGCTTCCCAGGCAGGGACCAGGGCCTCTGTGAAGGTTTGCTTGTTGAAACAGATTGAGTGGGCCATCAGGATGGCTCACCTGCTGCATTTTCATACAGCATGCTGAAAGGGGGATGTTTCAGTTGCACAAGAAAATTTGGGTTAAGACTCGTTAGGGTTAGGGTTGGGGATCCTGGGCTTCGGTGCAGCCTAGCTTGGTGAAAAAGACTGAGTGGGCCATCGGGATAGCTTGCCTACTTTCTTTTTGTACACCGTTTGGACGGGGGGATGTTTCCGTTGCACAAGAATATTAGCATTCAGACCCAAATTAGAGTTCGGGTACTGGAGGCTGGGCTTCCCAGGCAGGAACTGCGGCCTCGATGAAGCCGAGCCTGGTGAAACAGACTGAGTGGGCCATCAGGATTGCTTGCCTACTGTCTTTTTGTACGCTGTATGGACGAGGGGATGTTTCAGTTGCACAAGAAAATTCGGATTAATACCCAAGTTAGGGCTGGGTTGGGGAGACTGTGCTTCCCAGGCAGGAACCAGGGCCTCTGTGAAGGCTAGGTTCGTGAATCAGAATGAGTGGGACATCCGGATGGCCTGCCTACTGTCTTCGTGTACGCCATATGGAAAGGGGGATGTTTCAGTTGCACAAGAAAATTAAGGTTAAAACTGACGTTTGGGTTAGGGTTCGGGAGACTGGGCTTCCCAGGCAGGAACCAGGGTCTCTTTGAAGCCCAGCGTGGTGAAACAGACTGAGTGGTCCACTGGGATGGCTTCCCCACTCTGTTTTAGTACACCATGTCCATGGGGGGATGTTTCTGTTGCACAAAAAGTTAGGGTTGAAACTACAGTTAGGGTTAGGATTCGGGAGACATTTCTTCCCAGGTAGGATGCTGGGCTTCGGTGTGGCGTAGCTTGGTGAAACAGACTGAGTGGGCCATCGGGATGGCTTGCCTACTGACTTTGTCTAAACCGTATGGACGGGGGGATGTTTCACTTGCACATGAAAATTAGGGTTAAGACTCAAGTTAGGGTTAGTGTTGGGGAGACTGGGCTTCCCAGGCGGGATCCTGGGCTTCGGCGTAGCCTAGCTTGGTGAAACAGACTGAGTGGGCCATCGGGATAGCGTTCCTACTGGCTTTCTGTGCACTGTAAGGACAGGGTATCGTTTCAGTTGCACAAGAAAATTTGTGTTAAAACTCAAGTTAGGTTTAGGGTTGGGGAGACTGCGGATCCCAAGCATGATCCTGGGCTTCGGTGCAGCCTAGCTTGGTGAAACAGACTGAGTGGGCCATCGGGATAGCTTGCCTACTTTCTTTTTGTACACCGTTTGGACGGGGGAATGTTTCAGTTGCACAAGAAAATTAGGGCCAAGACTCTAGTTAGGGGTAAGGTTGGGGAGGCTAGGCTTCCCTGGAGGGAACCAGACCCTCTGTGAAGCCTAGCTTGGTGAAACAGACCGGAGTGGGCCACCAGGATGGCTTCCCTACTCCGTTTTAGTACACCGTATCCATGGGGGTATGTTTCCATTGCAGAAGAACATTAGCATTAAGACCCAAATTAGGGTTAGGGTTATGGAGGCAGGGCTTCCCAGGCAGGAACTACGGCCTCGATGAAGCCGAGCCTGGTGAAACAGACTGAGTGGGCCATCAGGATTGCTTGCCTACTGTCTTTTTGTACGCTGTATGGACGAGGGGATGTTTCAGTTGCACAGGAAAATTAGGATTAATACCCAAGTGAGGGCTGGGTTGTGGAGACTGTGCTTCCCAGGCAGGAACCAGGGCCTCTGTGAAGGCTAGCTTGTTGGAACAGATTGAGTTGGCAATCGGGTTCGCTTGCCTACTGACTTTTTCTAAACCGTATGGATGGGGGGATGTTTCAGTTGCACAGGAAAATTAGGATTAATACCCAAGTGAGGGCTGGGTTTTGGGAGACTGTGCTTCCCAGGCAGGAACCAGGGCCTCTGTGAAGGCTAGCTTGTTGGAACAGATTGAGTTGGCAATCGGGTTCGCTTGCCTACTGACTTTTTCTAAACCGTATGGACGGGGGGAGGTTTCACTTGCACAAGAAAATTAGGGTTAAGAAGAGTCAAGTTAGGGTTAGGGTTGGTGAGACCGGGCTTCCCAGGCAGGAACCAGGGCCTCTGTGAAGGCTAGCTTGGTGGAACAGATTGAGTTGGCAATCGGGATGGCTTGCCTACTGACTTTTTCTAAACCGTATGGACGGGGGGATGTTTCACTTGCACAAGAAAATTAGGGTTAAGACTCAAGTTAGGGTTAGGGTTGGGGAGACTGGGCTTCCCAGGCGGGATCCTGGGCTTCGGTGTAGCCTAGCTTGGTGAAACAGACTGAGTGGGCCATCGGGATAGCTTTCTTACTGGCTTTCTGTGCACTGTAAGGACAGGGTATCGTTTCAGTTGCACAAGAAAATTTGTGTAAAAACTCAAGTTAGGGTTAGGGTTGGGGAGACTGCGGATCCCAAGCGTGATCCTGGGCTTCGGTGCAGCCCAGCTTGGTGAAAAAGCCTGAGTGGGCCATCGGGATAGCTTGCCTACTTTCTTTTTGTACACCGTTTGGACGGGGGAATGTTTCAGTTGCACAGGAAAATTAGGATTAATACCCAAGTTAGGGCTGGGTTGTGGAGACTGTGCTTCCCAGGCAGCAACCAGGGCCTCTGTGAAGGCTAGCTTGGTGGAACAGATTGAGTTGGCAATCGGATTCGCTTGCCTACTGACTTTTTCTAAACCGTATGGACGGGGGGATGTTTCACTTGCACAAGAAAATTAGGGTTAAGAAGACTCAAGGTAGGGCTGGGTTGGGGAGTCTGTGCTTCCCAGGCAGCAACCAGGGCCTCTGTGAAGGCTAGCTTGGTGGAACACATTGAGTTGGCAATCGGGATGGCTTGCCTACTGTCTTTTTGTACGCTGTATGGACGAGGGGATGTTTCAGTTGCACAGGAAAATTAGGATTAATACCCAAGTGAGGGCTGGGTTGTGGAGACTGTGCTTCCCAGGCAGGAACCAGGGCCTCTGTGAAGGCTAGCTTGTTGGAACAGATTGAGTTGGCAATCGGGTTCGCTTGCCTACTGACTTTTTCTAAACCGTATGGATGGGAGGATGTTTCAGTTGCACAGGAAAATTAGGATTAATACCCAAGTGAGGGCTGGGTTTTGGGAGACTGTGCTTCCCAGGCAGGAACCAGGGCCTCTGTGAAGGCTCGCTTGTTGGAACAGATTGAGTTGGCAATCGGGTTCGCTTGCCTACTGACTTTTTCTAAACCGTATGGACGGGGGGAGGTTTCACTTGCACAAGAAAATTAGGGTTAAGAAGAGTCAAGTTAGGGTTAGGGTTGGTGAGACCGGGCTTCCCAGGCAGGAACCAGGGCCTCTGTGAAGGCTAGCTTGGTGGAACAGATTGAGTTGGCAATCGGGATGGCTTGCCTACTGACTTTTTCTAAACCGTATGGACGGGGGGATGTTTCACTTGCACAAGAAAATTAGGGTTAAGACTCAAGTTAGGGTTAGGGTTGGGGAGACTGGGCTTCCCAGGCGGGATCCTGGGCTTCGGTGTAGCCTAGCTTGGTGAAACAGACTGAGTGGGCCATCGGGATAGCTTTCTTACTGGCTTTCTGTGCACTGTAAGGACAGGGTATCGTTTCAGTTGCACAAGAAAATTTGTGTAAAAACTCAAGTTAGGGTTAGGGTTGGGGAGACTGCGGATCCCAAGCGTGATCCTGGGCTTCGGTGCAGCCCAGCTTGGTGAAAAAGCCTGAGTGGGCCATCGGGATAGCTTGCCTACTTTCTTTTTGTACACCGTTTGGACGGGGGAATGTTTCAGTTGCACAAGAAAATTAGGGCCAAGACTCTAGTTAGGGTTAATGTTGGCGAGGCTAGGCTTCCCTGGAGGGAACCAGACCCTCTGTGAAGCCTAGCTTGGTGAAACAGACTTGAGTGGGCCACCAGGATGTCTTCCGTACTCAGTTTTAGTACATCGTGTCCATGGGGGGATGTTTCCGTTGCAGAAGAACATTAGCATTAAGACCCAAATGAGGGTTAGGGTTATGGAGGCAGGGCTTCCCAGGCAGGAACTACGTCCTCGATGAAGCCGAGCCTGGTGAAACAGACTGAGTGGGCCATCAGGATTGCTTGCCTACTGTCTTTTTGTACGCTGTATGGACGAGGGGATGTTTCAGTCGCACAGGAAAATTAGGATTAATACCCAAGGTAGGGCTGGGTTGGGGAGACTGTGCTTCCCAGGCAGCAACCAGGGCCTCTGTGAAGGCTAGCTTGGTGGAACAGATTGAGTTGGCAATCGGGATGGCTTGCCTACTGACTTTTTCTAAACCGTATGGACGGGGGGATGTTTCACTTGCACAAGAAAATTAGGGTAAAGACTCAAGTTAGGGTTAGGGTTGGGGAGACTGGGCTTCGCAGGCGGGATCCTGGGCTTCGGTGTAGCCTAGCTTGGTGAAACAGACTGAGTGGGCCATCGGGATAGCTTTCCTACTGGCTTTCTGTGCACTGTAAGGACGGGGTATCGTTTCAGTTGCACAAGAAAATTTGTGTTAAAACTCAAGTTAGGGTTTGGGTTGGGGAGACTGCGGATCCCAAGCGTGATGCTGGGCTTCGGTGCAGCCTAGCTTGGTGAAACAGACTGAGTGGGCCATCGGGATAGCTTTCCTACTTTCTTTTTGTACACCGTTTGGACGGGGGAATGTTTCAGTTGCACAAGAAAATTAGGGACAAGACTCTAGTTAGGGGTAAGGTTGGGGAGGCTAGGCTTCCCTGGAGGGAACGAGACCCTCTGTGAAGCCTAGCTTGGTGAAACAGACTTGAGTGGGCCACCAGGATGGCTTCCCTACTCCGTTTTAGTACACCGTATCATGGGGGGATGTTTCCATTGCAGAAGAACATTAGCATTAACACCCAAATTAGGGTTAGGGTTATGGAGGCAGGGCTTCCCAGGCAGGTACTACGGCCTAGTTGAAGCCGAGCCTGGTGGAACAGATAGAGTGGGCCATCAGGATTGCTTGCCTACTGTCCTTTTGTACGCTGTATGGACGAGGGGATGTTTCAGTCGCACAGGAAAATTAGGATTAATACCCAAGTGAGGGCTGGGTTGTGGAGACTGTGCTTCCCAGGCAGGAACCAGGGCCTCTGTGAAGGCTAGCTTGTTTGAACAGATTGAGTTGGCAATCGGGTTCGCTTGCCTACTGACTTTTTCTAAACCGTATGGACGGGGGGATGTTTCACTTGCAGAAGAAAATTAGGGTTAAGAAGACTCAAGGTAGGGCTGGGTTGGGGAGTCTGTGCTTCCCAGGCAGCAACCAGGGCCTCTGTGAAGGCTAGCTTGGTGGAACACATTGAGTTGGCAATCGGGATGGCTTGCCTACTGTCTTTTTGTACGCTGTATGGACGAGGGGATGTTTCAGTTGCACAGGAAAATTAGGATTAATACCCAAGTGAGGGCTGGGTTGTGGAGGCTGTGCTTCCCAGGCAGGAACCAGGGCCTCTGTGAAGGCTAGCTTGTTGGAACAGATTGAGTTGGCAATCGGGTTCGCTTGCCTACTGACTTTTTCTAAACCGTATGGATGGGAGGATGTTTCAGTTGCACAGGAAAATTAGGATTAATACCCAAGTGAGGGCTGGGTTTTGGGAGACTGTGCTTCCCAGGCAGGAACCAGGGCCTCTGTGAAGGCTCGCTTGTTGGAACAGATTGAGTTGGCAATCGGGTTCGCTTGCCTACTGACTTTTTCTAAACCGTATGGACGGGGGGAGGTTTCACTTGCACAAGAAAATTAGGGTTAAGAAGAGTCAAGTTAGGGTTAGGGTTGGTGAGACCGGGCTTCCCAGGCAGGAACCAGGGCCTCTGTGAAGGCTAGCTTGGTGGAACAGATTGAGTTGGCAATCGGGATGGCTTGCCTACTGACTTTTTCTAAACCGTATGGACGGGGGGATGTTTCACTTGCACAAGAAAATTAGGGTTAAGACTCAAGTTAGGGTTAGGGTTGGGGAGACTGGGCTTCCCAGGCGGGATCCTGGGCTTCGGTGTAGCCTAGCTTGGTGAAACAGACTGAGTGGGCCATCGGGATAGCTTTCTTACTGGCTTTCTGTGCACTGTAAGGACAGGGTATCGTTTCAGTTGCACAAGAAAATTTGTGTAAAAACTCAAGTTAGGGTTAGGGTTGGGGAGACTGCGGATCCCAAGCGTGATCCTGGGCTTCGGTGCAGCCCAGCTTGGTGAAAAAGCCTGAGTGGGCCATCGGGATAGCTTGCCTACTTTCTTTTTGTACACCGTTTGGACGGGGGAATGTTTCAGTTGCACAGGAAAATTAGGATTAATACCCAAGTTAGGGCTGGGTTGTGGAGACTGTGCTTCCCAGGCAGCAACCAGGGCCTCTGTGAAGGCTAGCTTGGTGGAACAGATTGAGTTGGCAATCGGATTCGCTTGCCTACTGACTTTTTCTAAACCGTATGGACGGGGGGATGTTTCACTTGCACAAGAAAATTAGGGTTAAGAAGACTCAAGTTAGGGCTGGGTTGGGGAGTCTGTGCTTCCCAGGCAGCAACCAGGGCCTCTGTGAAGGCTAGCTTGGTGGAACACATTGAGTTGGCAATCGGGATGGCTTGCCTACTGTCTTTTTGTACGCTGTATGGACGAGGGGATGTTTCAGTTGCACAGGAAAATTAGGATTAATACCCAAGTGAGGGCTGGGTTGTGGAGACTGTGCTTCCCAGGCAGGAACCAGGGCCTCTGTGAAGGCTAGCTTGTTGGAACAGATTGAGTTGGCAATCGGGTTCGCTTGCCTACTGACTTTTTCTAAACCGTATGGATGGGGGGATGTTTCAGTTGCACAGGAAAATTAGGATTAATACCCAAGTGAGGGCTGGGTTGTGGAGACTGTGCTTCCCAGGCAGGAACCAGGGCCTCTGTGAAGGCTAGCTTGGTGGAACAGATTGAGTTGGCAATCGGGTTCGCTTGCCTACTGACTTTTTCTAAACCGTATGGATGGGGGGAGGTTTCACTTGCACAAGAAAATTAGGGTTAAGAAGAATCAAGTTAGGGTTAGGGTTGGTGAGACCGGGCTTCCCAGGCAGGAACCAGGGCCTCTGTGAAGGCTAGCTTGGTGGAACAGATTGAGTTGGCAATCGGGATGGCTTGCCTACTGACTTTTTCTAAACCGTATGGACGGGGGGATGTTTCACTTGCACAAGAAAATTAGGGTTAAGACTCAAGTTAGGGTTAGGGTTGGGGAGACTGGGCTTCCCAGGCGGGATCCTGGGCTTCGGTGTAGCCTAGCTTGGTGAAACAGACTGAGTGGGCCATTGGGATAGCTTTCCTACTGGCTTTCTGTGCACTGTAAGGACAGGGTATCGTTTCAGTTGCACAAGAAAATTTGTGTAAAAACTCAAGTTAGGGTTAGGGTTGGGGAGACTGCGGATCCCAAGCGTGATCATGGGCTTTGGTGCAGCCTAGCTTGGTGAAAAAGCCTGAGTGGGCCATCGGGATAGCTTGCCTACTTTCTTTTTGTACACCGTTTGGACGGGGGAATGTTTCAGTTGCACAAGAAAATTAGGGCCAAGACTCTAGTTAGGGTTAATGTTGGGGAGGCTAGGCTTCCCTGGAGGGAACCAGACCCTCTGTGAAGCCTAGCTTGGTGAAACAGACTTGAGTAGGCCACCAGGATGTCTTCCGTACTCAGTTTTAGTACATCGTGTCCATGGGGGGATGTTTCCGTTGCAGAAGAACATTAGCATTAAGACCCAAATGAGGGTTAGGGTTATGGAGGCAGGGCTTCCCAGGCAGGAACTACGTCCTCGATGAAGCCGAGCCTGGTGAAACAGACTGAGTGGGCCATCAGGATTGCTTGCCTACTGTCTTTTTGTACGCTGTATGGACGAGGGGATTTTTCAGTCGCACAGGAAAATTAGGATTAATACCCAAGGTAGGGCTGGGTTGGGGAGACTGTGCTTCCCAGGCAGCAACCAGGGCCTCTGTGAAGGCTAGCTTGGTGGAACAGATTGAGTTGGCAATCGGGATGGCTTGCCTACTGACTTTTTCTAAACCGTATGGACGGGGGGATGTTTCACTTGCACAAGAA
This sequence comes from Heloderma suspectum, assembly GCF_057233095.1. Lineage (NCBI taxonomy): Eukaryota > Metazoa > Chordata > Lepidosauria > Squamata > Helodermatidae > Heloderma > Heloderma suspectum. The sequence goes on along the minus strand of NC_139459.1, from coordinate 152,631,672 downwards.
AATTAGGGTAAAGACTCAAGTTAGGGTTAGGGTTGGGGAGACTGGGCTTCGCAGGCGGGATCCTGGGCTTCGGTGTAGCCTAGCTTGGTGAAACAGACTGAGTGGGCCATCGGGATAGCTTTCCTACTGGCTTTCTGTGCACTGTAAGGACGGGGTATCGTTTCAGTTGCACAAGAAAATTTGTGTTAAAACTCAAGTTAGGGTTTGGGTTGGGGAGACTGCGGATCCCAAGCGTGATGCTGGGCTTCGGTGCGGCCTAGCTTGGTGAAACAGACTGAGTGGGCCATCGGGATAGCTTTCCTACTTTCTTTTTGTACACCGTTTGGACGGGGGAATGTTTCAGTTGCACAAGAAAATTAGGGACAAGACTCTAGTTAGGGGTAAGGTTGGGGAGGCTAGGCTTCCCTGGAGGGAACGAGACCCTCTGTGAAGCCTAGCTTGGTGAAACAGACTTGAGTGGGCCACCAGGATGGCTTCCCTACTCCGTTTTAGTACACCGTATCATGGGGGGATGTTTCCATTGCAGAAGAACATTAGCATTAACACCCAAATTAGGGTTAGGGTTATGGAGGCAGGGCTTCCCAGGCAGGTACTACGGCCTCGTTGAAGCCGAGCCTGGTGGAACAGATAGAGTGGGCCATCAGGATTGCTTGCCTACTGTCCTTTTGTACGCTGTATGGACGAGGGGATGTTTCAGTCGCACAGGAAAATTAGGATTAATACCCAAGTGAGGGCTGGGTTGTGGAGACTGTGCTTCCCAGGCAGGAACCAGGGCCTCTGTGAAGGCTAGCTTGTTTGAACAGATTGAGTTGGCAATCGGGTTCGCTTGCCTACTGACTTTTTCTAAACCGTATGGACGGGGGGATGTTTCACTTGCACAAGAAAATTAGGGTTAAGAAGACTCAAGGTAGGGCTGGGTTGGGGAGTCTGTGCTTCCCAGGCAGCAACCAGGGCCTCTGTGAAGGCTAGCTTGGTGGAACACATTGAGTTGGCAATCGGGATGGCTTGCCTACTGTCTTTTTGTACGCTGTATGGACGAGGGGATGTTTCAGTTGCACAGGAAAATTAGGATTAATACCCAAGTGAGGGCTGGGTTGTGGAGGCTGTGCTTCCCAGGCAGGAACCAGGGCCTCTGTGAAGGCTAGCTTGTTGGAACAGATTGAGTTGGCAATCGGGTTTGCTTGCCTACTGACTTTTTCTAAACCGTATGGATGGGAGGATGTTTCAGTTGCACAGGAAAATTAGGATTAATACCCAAGTGAGGGCTGGGTTGTGGAGGCTGTGCTTCCCAGGCAGGAACCAGGGCCTCTGTGAAGGCTAGCTTGTTGGAACAGATTGAGTTGGCAATCGGGTTTGCTTGCCTACTGACTTTTTCTAAACCGTATGGATGGGAGGATGTTTCAGTTGCACAGGAAAATTAGGATTAATACCCAAGTGAGGGCTGGGTTTTGGGAGACTGTGCTTCCCAGGCAGGAACCAGGGCCTCTGTGAAGGCTAGCTTGTTGGAACAGATTGAGTTGGCAATCGGGTTCGCTTGCCTACTGACTTTTTCTAAACCGTATGGACGGGGGGAGGTTTCACTTGCACAAGAAAATTAGGGTTAAGAAGAGTCAAGTTAGGGTTAGGGTTGGTGAGACCGGGCTTCCCAGGCAGGAACCAGGGCCTCTGTGAAGGCTAGCTTGGTGGAACAGATTGAGTTGGCAATCGGGATGGCTTGCCTACTGACTTTTTCTAAACCGTATGGACGGGGGGATGTTTCACTTGCACAAGAAAATTAGGGTTAAGACTCAAGTTAGGGTTAGGGTTGGGGAGACTGGGCTTCCCAGGCGGGATCCTGGGCTTCGGTGTAGCCTAGCTTGGTGAAACAGACTGAGTGGGCCATCGGGATAGCTTTCTTACTGGCTTTCTGTGCACTGTAAGGACAGGGTATCGTTTCAGTTGCACAAGAAAATTTGTGTAAAAACTCAAGTTAGGGTTAGGGTTGGGGAGACTGCGGATCCCAAGCGTGATCCTGGGCTTCGGTGCAGCCCAGCTTGGTGAAAAAGCCTGAGTGGGCCATCGGGATAGCTTGCCTACTTTCTTTTTGTACACCGTTTGGACGGGGGAATGTTTCAGTTGCACAGGAAAATTAGGATTAATACCCAAGTGAGGGCTGGGTTGTGGAGACTGTGCTTCCCAGGCAGCAACCAGGGCCTCTGTGAAGGCTAGCTTGGTGGAACAGATTGAGTTGGCAATCGGATTCGCTTGCCTACTGACTTTTTCTAAACCGTATGGACGGGGGGATGTTTCACTTGCACAAGAAAATTAGGGTTAAGAAGACTCAAGTTAGGGCTGGGTTGGGGAGTCTGTGCTTCCCAGGCAGCAACCAGGGCCTCTGTGAAGGCTAGCTTGGTGGAACACATTGAGTTGGCAATCGGGATGGCTTGCCTACTGTCTTTTTGTACGCTGTATGGACGAGGGGATGTTTCAGTTGCACAGGAAAATTAGGATTAATACCCAAGTGAGGGCTGGGTTGTGGAGACTGTGCTTCCCAGGCAGGAACCAGGGCCTCTGTGAAGGCTAGCTTGTTGGAACAGATTGAGTTGGCAATCGGGTTCGCTTGCCTACTGACTTTTTCTAAACCGTATGGATGGGGGGATGTTTCAGTTGCACAGGAAAATTAGGATTAATACCCAAGTGAGGGCTGGGTTTTGGGAGACTGTGCTTCCCAGGCAGGAACCAGGGCCTCTGTGAAGGCTAGCTTGGTGGAACAGATTGAGTTGGCAATCGGGTTCGCTTGCCTACTGACTTTTTCTAAACCGTATGGATGGGGGGAGGTTTCACTTGCACAAGAAAATTAGGGTTAAGAAGAATCAAGTTAGGGTTAGGGTTGGTGAGACCGGGCTTCCCAGGCAGGAACCAGGTCCTCTGTGAAGGCTAGCTTGGTGGAACAGATTGAGTTGGCAATCGGGATGGCTTGCCTACTGACTTTTTCTAAACCGTATGGACGGGGGGATGTTTCACTTGCACAAGAAAATTAGGGTTAAGACTCAAGTTAGGGTTAGGGTTGGGGAGACTGGGCTTCGCAGGCGGGATCCTGGGCTTCGGTGTAGCCTAGCTTGGTGAAACAGACTGAGTGGGCCATCGGGATAGCTTTCCTACTGGCTTTCTGTGCACTGTAAGGACGGGGTATCGTTTCAGTTGCACAAGAAAATTTGTGTTAAAACTCAAGTTAGGGTTTGGGTTGGGGAGACTGCGGATCCCAAGCGTGATGCTGGGCTTCGGTGCGGCCTAGCTTGGTGAAACAGACTGAGTGGGCCATCGGGATAGCTTTCCTACTTTCTTTTTGTACACCGTTTGGACGGGGGAATGTTTCAGTTGCACAAGAAAATTAGGGACAAGACTCTAGTTAGGGGTAAGGTTGGGGAGGCTAGGCTTCCCTGGAGGGAACGAGACCCTCTGTGAAGCCTAGCTTGGTGAAACAGACTTGAGTGGGCCACCAGGATGGCTTCCCTACTCCGTTTTAGTACACCGTATCATGGGGGGATGTTTCCATTGCAGAAGAACATTAGCATTAACACCCAAATTAGGGTTAGGGTTATGGAGGCAGGGCTTCCCAGGCAGGTACTACGGCCTCGTTGAAGCCGAGCCTGGTGGAACAGATAGAGTGGGCCATCAGGATTGCTTGCCTACTGTCCTTTTGTACGCTGTATGGACGAGGGGATGTTTCAGTCGCACAGGAAAATTAGGATTAATACCCAAGTGAGGGCTGGGTTGTGGAGACTGTGCTTCCCAGGCAGGAACCAGGGCCTCTGTGAAGGCTAGCTTGTTTGAACAGATTGAGTTGGCAATCGGGTTCGCTTGCCTACTGACTTTTTCTAAACCGTATGGATGGGGGGATGTTTCAGTTGCACAGGAAAATTAGGATTAATACCCAAGTGAGGGCTGGGTTTTGGGAGACTGTGCTTCCTAGGCAGGAACCAGGGCCTCTGTGAAGGCTAGCTTGTTGGAACAGATTGAGTTGGCAATCGGGTTCGCTTGCCTACTGACTTTTTCTAAACCGTATGGATGGGGGGAGGTTTCACTTGCACAAGAAAATTAGGGTTAAGAAGAGTCAAGTTAGGGTTAGGGTTGGTGAGACCGGGCTTCCCAGGCAGGAACCAGGGCCTCTGTGAAGGCTAGCTTGGTGGAACAGATTGAGTTGGCAATCGGGATGGCTTGCCAACTGACTTTTTCTAAACCGTATGGACGGGGGGATGTTTCACTTGCACAAGAAAATTAGGGTTAAGACTCAAGTTAGGGTTAGGGTTGGGGAGACTGGGCTTCCCAGGCGGGATCCTGGGCTTCGGTGTAGCCTAGCTTGGTGAAATAGACTGAGTCGGCCATTGGGATAGCTTTCCTACTGGCTTTCTGTGCACTGTAAGGACAGGGTATCGTTTCAGTTGCACAAGAAAATTTGTGTAAAAACTCAAGTTAGGGTTAGGGTTGGGGAGACTGCGGATCCCAAGCGTGATCCTGGGCTTCGGTGCAGCCTAGCTTGGTGAAACAGACTGAGTGGGCCATCAGGATTGCTTGCCTACTGTCTTTTTGTACGCTGTATGGACGAGGGGATGTTTCAGTTGCACAGGAAAATTAGGATTAATACCCAAGTGAGGGCTGGGTTGTGGAGACTGTGCTTCCCAGGCAGGAACCAGGGCCTCTGTGAAGGCTAGCTTGTTGGAACAGATTGAGTTGGCAATCGAGTTCGCTTGCCAACTGACTTTTTCTAAACAGTATGGACGGGGGGATGTTTTACTTGCACAAGAAAATTAGGGTTAAGAAGACTCAAGTTAGGGTTAGGGTTGGGGAGACTGCGGATCCCAAGCGTGATCCTGGGCTTCGGTGCAGCCTAGCTTGGTGAAAAAGACTGAGTGGGCCATCGGGATAGCTTTCCTACTTTCTTTTTGTACACCGTTTGGACGGGGGAATGTTTCAGTTGCACAAGAAAATTAGGGCCAAGACTCTAGTTAGGGTTAAGGTTGGGGAGGCTAGGCTTCCCTGGAGGGAACCAGACCCTCTGTGAAGCCTAGCTTGCTGAAACAGACTTGAGTGGGCCACCAGGATGTCTTCCCTACTCCGTTTTAGTACATCGTGTCCATGGGGGGATGTTTCCGTTGCAGAAGAACATTAGCATTAAGACCCAAATTAGGGTTAGGGTTATGGAGGCTGGGCTTCCCAGGCAGGAACGACGGCCTCGATGAAGCCGAGCCTGGTGAAACAGACTGAGTGGGCCATCAGGATTGCTTGCTTACTGTCTTTTTGTAAGCTGTATGGACGAGGGGATGTTTCAGTTGCACAGGAAAATTAGGATTAATACCCAAGTTAGGGCTGGGTTGGGGAGACTGTGCTTCCCAGGCAGCAACCAGGGCCTCTGTGAAGGCTAGCTTGGTGGAACAGATTGAGTTGGCAATCGGGTTCGCTTGCCTACTGCCTTTTTCTAAACCGTATGGATGGGGGGAGGTTTCACTTGCACAAGAAAATTAGGGTTAAGAAGAGTCAAGTTAGGGTTAGGGTTGGTGAGACCGGGCTTCCCAGGCAGGAACCAGGGCCTCTGTGAAGGCTAGCTTGGTGGAACAGATAGAGTTGGCAATCGGGATGGCTTGCCTACTGACTTTTTCTAAACCGTATGGACGGGGGGATGTTTCACTTGCACAAGAAAATTAGGGTTAAGACTCAAGTTAGGGTTAGGGTTGGGGAGACTGGGCTTCCCAGGCGGGATCCTGGGCTTCGGTGTAGCCTAGCTTGGTGAAACAGACTGAGTGGGCCATTGGGATAGCTTTCCTACTGGCTTTCTGTGCACTGGAAGGACAGGGTATCGTTTCAGTTGCACAAGAAAATTTGTGTAAAAACTCAAGTTAGGGTTAGGGTTGGGGAGACTGCGGATCCCAAGCGTGATCCTGGGCTTCGGTGCAGCCTAGCTTGGTGAAAAAGCCTGAGTGGGCCATCGGGATAGCTTGCCTACTTTCTTTTTGTACACCGTTTGGACGGGGGAATGTTTCAGTTGCACAAGAAAATTAGGGCCAAGACTCTAGTTAGGGTTAATGTTGGCGAGGCTAGGCTTCCCTGGAGGGAACCAGACCCTCTGTGAAGCCTAGCTTGGTGAAACAGACTTGAGTGGGCCACCAGGATGTCTTCCGTACTCAGTTTTAGTACATCGTGTCCATGGGGGGATGTTTCCGTTGCAGAAGAACATTAGCATTAAGACCCAAATTAGGGTTAGGGTTATGGAGGCAGGGCTTCCCAGGCAGGAACTACGTCCTCGATGAAGCCGAGCCTGGTGAAACAGACTGAGTGGGCCATCAGGATTGCTTGCCTACTGTCTTTTTGTACGCTGTATGGACGAGGGGATGTTTCAGTCGCACAGGAAAATTAGGATTAATACCCAAGGTAGGGCTGGGTTGGGGAGACTGTGGTTCCCAGGCAGCAACCAGGGCCTCTGTGAAGGCTAGCTTGGTGGAACAGATTGAGTTGGCAATCGGGATGGCTTGCCTACTGACTTTTTCTAAACCGTATGGACGGGGGGATGTTTCACTTGCACAAGAAAATTAGGGTAAAGACTCAAGTTAGGGTTAGGGTTGGGGAGACTGGGCTTCGCAGGCGGGATCCTGGGCTTCGGTGTAGCCTAGCTTGGTGAAACAGACTGAGTGGGCCATCGGGATAGCTTTCCTACTGGCTTTCTGTGCACTGTAAGGACGGGGTATCGTTTCAGTTGCACAAGAAAATTTGTGTTAAAACTCAAGTTAGGGTTTGGGTTGGGGAGACTGCGTATCCCAAGCGTGATGCTGGGCTTCGGTGCAGCCTAGCTTGGTGAAACAGACTGAGTGGGCCATCGGGATAGCTTTCCTACTTTCTTTTTGTACACCGTTTGGACGGGGGAATGTTTCAGTTGCACAAGAAAATTAGGGACAAGACTCTAGTTAGGGGTAAGGTTGGGGAGGCTAGTCTTCCCTGGAGGGAACGAGACCCTCTGTGAAGCCTAGCTTGGTGAAACAGACTTGAGTGGGCCACCAGGATGGCTTCCCTACTCCGTTTTAGTACACCGTATCATGGGGGGATGTTTCCATTGCAGAAGAACATTAGCATTAACACCCAAATTAGGGTTAGGGTTATGGAGGCAGGGCTTCCCAGGCAGGAACTACGGCCTCGTTGAAGCCGAGCCTGGTGGAACAGATAGAGTGGGCCATCAGGATTGCTTGCCTACTGTCCTTTTGTACGCTGTATGGACGAGGGGATGTTTCAGTTGCACAGGAAAATTAGGATTAATACCCAAGGGAGGGCTGGGTTGTGGAGACTGTGCTTCCCAGGCAGGAACCAGGGCCTCTGTGAAGGCTAGCTTGTTTGAACAGATTGAGTTGGCAATCGGGTTCGCTTGCCTACTGACTTTTTCTAAACCGTATGGATGGGGGGATGTTTCAGTTGCACAGGAAAATTAGGATTAATACCCAAGTGAGGGCTGGGTTTTGGGAGACTGTGCTTCCTAGGCAGGAACCAGGGCCTCTGTGAAGGCTAGCTTGTTGGAACAGATTGAGTTGGCAATCGGGTTCGCTTGCCTACTGACTTTTTCTAAACCGTATGGATGGGGGGAGGTTTCACTTGCACAAGAAAATTAGGGTTAAGAAGAGTCAAGTTAGGGTTAGGGTTGGTGAGACCGGGCTTCCCAGGCAGGAACCAGGGCCTCTGTGAAGGCTAGCTTGGTGGAACAGATTGAGTTGGCAATCGGGATGGCTTGCCTACTGACTTTTTCTAAACCGTATGGACGGGGGGATGTTTCACTTGCACAAGAAAATTAGGGTTAAGACTCAAGTTAGGGTTAGGGTTGGGGAGACTGGGCTTCCCAGGCGGGATCCTGGGCTTCGGTGTAGCCTAGCTTGGTGAAACAGACTGAGTCGGCCATTGGGATAGCTTTCCTACTGGCTTTCTGTGCACTGTAAGGACAGGGTATCGTTTTAGTTGCACAAGAAAATTTGTGTAAAAACTCAAGTTAGGGTTAGGGTTGGGGAGACTGCGGATCCCAAGCGTGATCCTGGGCTTCGGTGCAGCCTAGCTTGGTGAAAAAGCCTGAGTGGGCCATCGGGATAGCTTGCCTACTTTCTTTTTGTACACCGTTTGGACGGGGGAATGTTTCAGTTGCACAAGAAAATTAGGGCCAAGACTCTAGTTAGGGTTAAGGTTGGGGAGGCTAGGCTTCCCTGGAGGGAACCAGACCCTCTGTGAAGCCTAGCTTGGTGAAACAGACTTGAGTGGGCCACCAGGATGTCTTCCCTACTCCGTTTTAGTACATCGTGTCCATGGGGGGATGTTTCCGTTGCAGAAGAACATTAGCATTAAGACCCAAATTAGGGTTAGGGTTATGGAGGCTGGGCTTCCCAGGCAGGAACGACGGCCTCGATGAAGCCGAGCCTGGTGAAACAGACTGAGTGGGCCATCAGGATTGCTTGCTTACTGTCTTTTTGTAAGCTGTATGGACGAGGGGATGTTTCAGTTGCACAGGAAAATTAGGATTAATACCCAAGTTAGGGCTGGGTTGGGGAGACTGTGCTTCCCAGGCAGCAACCAGGGCCTCTGTGAAGGCTAGCTTGTTGGAACAGATTGAGTTGGCAATCGGGTTCGCTTGCCTACTGACTTTTTCTAAACCGTATGGATGGGAGGATGTTTCAGTTGCACAGGAAAATTAGGATTAATACCCAAGTGAGGGCTGGGTTTTGGGAGACTGTGCTTCCCAGGCAGGAACCAGGGCCTCTGTGAAGGCTAGCTTGTTGGAACAGATTGAGTTGGCAATCGGGTTCGCTTGCCTACTGACTTTTTCTAAACCGTATGGACGGGGGGAGGTTTCACTTGCACAAGAAAATTAGGGTTAAGAAGAGTCAAGTTAGGGTTAGGGTTGGTGAGACCGGGCTTCCCAGGCAGGAACCAGGGCCTCTGTGAAGGCTAGCTTGGTGGAACAGATTGAGTTGGCAATCGGGATGGCTTGCCTACTGACTTTTTCTAAACCGTATGGACGGGGGGATGTTTCACTTGCACAAGAAAATTAGGGTTAAGACTCAAGTTAGGGTTAGGGTTGGGGAGACTGGGCTTCCCAGGCGGGATCCTGGGCTTCGGTGTAGCCTAGCTTGGTGAAACAGACTGAGTGGGCCATCGGGATAGCTTTCTTACTGGCTTTCTGTGCACTGTAAGGACAGGGTATCGTTTCAGTTGCACAAGAAAATTTGTGTAAAAACTCAAGTTAGGGTTAGGGTTGGGGAGACTGCGGATCCCAAGCGTGATGCTGGGCTTCGGTGCAGCCCAGCTTGGTGAAAAAGCCTGAGTGGGCCATCGGGATAGCTTGCCTACTTTCTTTTTGTACACCGTTTGGACGGGGGAATGTTTCAGTTGCACAGGAAAATTAGGATTAATACCCAAGTTAGGGCTGGGTTGTGGAGACTGTGCTTCCCAGGCAGCAACCAGGGCCTCTGTGAAGGCTAGCTTGGTGGAACAGATTGAGTTGGCAATCGGGATGGCTTGCCTACTGTCTTTTTGTACGCTGTATGGACGAGGGGATGTTTCAGTTGCACAGGAAAATTAGGATTAATACCCAAGTGAGGGCTGGGTTTTGGGAGACTGTGCTTCCTAGGCAGGAACCAGGGCCTCTGTGAAGGCTAGCTTGTTGGAGCAGATTGAGTCGGCAATCGGGTTCGCTTGCCTACTGACTTTTTCTAAACCGTATGGACGGGGGGATGTTTCAGTTGCACAGGAAAATTAGGATTAATACCCAAGTGAGGGCTGGGTTTTGGGAGACTGTGCTTCCCAGGCAGGAACCAGGGCCTCTGTGAAGGCTAGCTTGGTGGAACAGATTGAGTTGGCAATCGGGTTCGCTTGCCTACTGACTTTTTCTAAACCGTATGGATGGGGGGAGGTTTCACTTGCACAAGAAAATTAGGGTTAAGAAGAATCAAGTTAGGGTTAGGGTTGGTGAGACCGGGCTTCCCAGGCAGGAACCAGGGCCTCTGTGAAGGCTAGCTTGGTGGAACAGATTGAGTTGGCAATCGGGATGGCTTGCCTACTGACTTTTTCTAAACCATATGGACGGGGGGATGTTTCACTTGCACAAGAAAATTAGGGTTAAGACTCAAGTTAGGGTTAGGGTTGGGGAGACTGGGCTTCCCAGGCGGGATCCTGGGCTTCGGTGTAGCCTAGCTTGGTGAAACAGACTGAGTGGGCCATTGGGATAGCTTTCCTACTGGCTTTCTGTGCACTGTAAGGACAGGGTATCGTTTCAGTTGCACAAGAAAATTTGTGTAAAAACTCAAGTTAGGGTTAGGGTTGGGGAGACTGCGGATCCCAAGCGTGATCCTGGGCTTCGGTGCAGCCTAGCTTGGTGAAACAGACTGAGTGGGCCATCAGGATTGCTTGCCTACTGTCTTTTTGTACGCTGTATGGACGAGGGGATGTTTCAGTTGCACAGGAAAATTAGGATTAATACCCAAGTGAGGGCTGGGTTGTGGAGACTGTGCTTCCCAGGCAGGAACCAGGGCCTCTGTGAAGGCTAGCTTGTTGGAACAGATTGAGTTGGCAATCGAGTTCGCTTGCCAACTGACTTTTTCTAAACAGTATGGACGGGGGGATGTTTTACTTGCACAAGAAAATTAGGGTTAAGAAGACTCAAGTTAGGGTTAGGGTTGGGGAGACTGCGGATCCCAAGCGTGATCCTGGGCTTCGGTGCAGCCTAGCTTGGTGAAAAAGACTGAGTGGGCCATCGGGATAGCTTTCCTACTTTCTTTTTGTACACCGTTTGGACGGGGGAATGTTTCAGTTGCACAAGAAAATTAGGGCCAAGACTCTAGTTAGGGTTAAGGTTGGGGAGGCTAGGCTTCCCTGGAGGGAACCAGACCCTCTGTGAAGCCTAGCTTGCTGAAACAGACTTGAGTGGGCCACCAGGATGTCTTCCCTACTCCGTTTTAGTACATCGTGTCCATGGGGGGATGTTTCCGTTGCAGAAGAACATTAGCATTAAGACCCAAATTAGGGTTAGGGTTATGGAGGCTGGGCTTCCCAGGCAGGAACGACGGCCTCGATGAAGCCGAGCCTGGTGAAACAGACTGAGTGGGCCATCAGGATTGCTTGCTTACTGTCTTTTTGTAAGCTGTATGGACGAGGGGATGTTTCAGTTGCACAGGAAAATTAGGATTAATACCCAAGTTAGGGCTGGGTTGGGGAGACTGTGCTTCCCAGGCAGCAACCAGGGCCTCTGTGAAGGCTAGCTTGGTGGAACAGATTGAGTTGGCAATCGGGTTCGCTTGCCTACTGCCTTTTTCTAAACCGTATGGATGGGGGGAGGTTTCACTTGCACAAGAAAATTAGGGTTAAGAAGAGTCAAGTTAGGGTTAGGGTTGGTGAGACCGGGCTTCCCAGGCAGGAACCAGGGCCTCTGTGAAGGCTAGCTTGGTGGAACAGATAGAGTTGGCAATCGGGATGGCTTGCCTACTGACTTTTTCTAAACCGTATGGACGGGGGGATGTTTCACTTGCACAAGAAAATTAGGGTTAAGACTCAAGTTAGGGTTAGGGTTGGGGAGACTGGGCTTCCCAGGCGGGATCCTGGGCTTCGGTGTAGCCTAGCTTGGTGAAACAGACTGAGTGGGCGATTGGGATAGCTTTCCTACTGGCTTTCTGTGCACTGGAAGGACAGGGTATCGTTTCAGTTGCACAAGAAAATTTGTGTAAAAACTCAAGTTAGGGTTAGGGTTGGGGAGACTGCGGATCCCAAGCGTGATCCTGGGCTTCGGTGCAGCCCAGCTTGGTGAAAAAGCCTGAGTGGGCCATCGGGATAGCTTGCCTACTTTCTTTTTGTACACCGTTTGGACGGGGGAATGTTTCAGTTGCACAGGAAAATTAGGATTAATACCCAAGTTAGGGCTGGGTTGTGGAGACTGTGCTTCCCAGGCAGCAACCAGGGCCTCTGTGAAGGCTAGCTTGGTGGAACAGATTGAGTTGGCAATCGGGATGGCTTGCCTACTGTCTTTTTGTACGCTGTATGGACGAGGGGATGTTTCAGTTGCACAGGAAAATTAGGATTAATACCCAAGTGAGGGCTGGGTTTTGGGAGACTGTGCTTCCTAGGCAGGAACCAGGGCCTCTGTGAAGGCTAGCTTGTTGGAACAGATTGAGTCGGCAATCGGGTTCGCTTGCCTACTGACTTTTTCTAAACCGTATGGACGGGGGGATGTTTCAGTTGCACAGGAAAATTAGGATTAATACCCAAGTGAGGGCTGGGTTTTGGGAGACTGTGCTTCCCAGGCAGGAACCAGGGCCTCTGTGAAGGCTAGCTTGGTGGAACAGATTGAGTTGGCAATCGGGTTCGCTTGCCTACTGACTTTTTCTAAACCGTATGGATGGGGGGAGGTTTCACTTGCACAAGAAAATTAGGGTTAAGAAGAATCAAGTTAGGGTTAGGGTTGGTGAGACCGGGCTTCCCAGGCAGGAACCAGGGCCTCTGTGAAGGCTAGCTTGGTGGAACAGATTGAGTTGGCAATCGGGATGGCTTGCCTACTGACTTTTTCTAAACCGTATGGACGGGGGGATGTTTCACTTGCACAAGAAAATTAGGGTTAAGACTCAAGTTAGGGTTAGGGTTGGGGAGACTGGGCTTCCCAGGCGGGATCCTGGGCTTCGGTGTAGCCTAGCTTGGTGAAACAGACTGAGTGGGCCATTGGGATAGCTTTCCTACTGGCTTTCTGTGCACTGTAAGGACAGGGTATCGTTTCAGTTGCACAAGAAAATTTGTGTAAAAACTCAAGTTAGGGTTAGGGTTGGGGAGACTGCGGATCCCAAGCGTGATCCTGGGCTTCGGTGCAGCCTAGCTTGGTGAAACAGACTGAGTGGGCCATCAGGATTGCTTGCCTACTGTCTTTTTGTACGCTGTATGGACGAGGGGATGTTTCAGTTGCACAGGAAAATTAGGATTAATACCCAAGTGAGGGCTGGGTTGTGGAGACTGTGCTTCCCAGGCAGGAACCAGGGCCTCTGTGAAGGCTAGCTTGTTGGAACAGATTGAGTTGGCAATCGAGTTCGCTTGCCAACTGACTTTTTCTAAACAGTATGGACGGGGGGATGTTTTACTTGCACAAGAAAATTAGGGTTAAGAAGACTCAAGTTAGGGTTAGGGTTGGGGAGACTGCGGATCCCAAGCGTGATCCTGGGCTTCGGTGCAGCCTAGCTTGGTGAAAAAGACTGAGTGGGCCATCGGGATAGCTTGCCTACTTTCTTTTTGTACACCGTTTGGACGGGGGAATGTTTCAGTTGCACAAGAAAATTAGGGCCAAGACTCTAGTTAGGGTTAAGGTTGGGGAGGCTAGGCTTCCCTGGAGGGAACCAGACCCTCTGTGAAGCCTAGCTTGCTGAAACAGACTTGAGTGGGCCACCAGGATGTCTTCCCTACTCCGTTTTAGTACATCGTGTCCATGGGGGGATGTTTCCGTTGCAGAAGAACATTAGCATTAAGACCCAAATTAGGGTTAGGGTTATGGAGGCTGGGCTTCCCAGGCAGGAACGACGGCCTCGATGAAGCCGAGCCTGGTGAAACAGACTGAGTGGGCCATCAGGATTGCTTGCTTACTGTCTTTTTGTAAGCTGTATGGACGAGGGGATGTTTCAGTTGCACAGGAAAATTAGGATTAATACCCAAGTTAGGGCTGGGTTGGGGAGACTGTGCTTCCCAGGCAGCAACCAGGGCCTCTGTGAAGGCTAGCTTGGTGGAACAGATTGAGTTGGCAATCGGGATGGCTTGCCTACTGCCTTTTTCTAAACCGTATGGATGGGGGGAGGTTTCACTTGCACAAGAAAATTAGGGTTAAGAAGAGTCAAGTTAGGGTTAGGGTTGGTGAGACCGGGCTTCCCAGGCAGGAACCAGGGCCTCTGTGAAGGCTAGCTTGGTGGAACAGATAGAGTTGGCAATCGGGATGGCTTGCCTACTGACTTTTTCTAAACCGTATGGACGGGGGGATGTTTCACTTGCACAAGAAAATTAGGGTTAAGACTCAAGTTAGGGTTAGGGTTGGGGAGACTGGGCTTCCCAGGCGGGATCCTGGGCTTCGGTGTAGCCTAGCTTGGTGAAACAGACTGAGTGGGCCATTGGGATAGCTTTCCTACTGGCTTTCTGTGCACTGGAAGGACAGGGTATCGTTTCAGTTGCACAAGAAAATTTGTGTAAAAACTCAAGTTAGGGTTAGGGTTGGGGAGACTGCGGATCCCAAGCGTGATCCTGGGCTTCGGTGCAGCCTAGCTTGGTGAAAAAGCCTGAGTGGGCCATCGGGATAGCTTGCCTACTTTCTTTTTGTACACCGTTTGGACGGGGGAATGTTTCAGTTGCACAAGAAAATTAGGGCCAAGACTCTAGTTAGGGTTAATGTTGGCGAGGCTAGGCTTCCCTGGAGGGAACCAGACCCTCTGTGAAGCCTAGCTTGGTGAAACAGACTTGAGTGGGCCACCAGGATGTCTTCCGTACTCAGTTTTAGTACATCGTGACCATGGGGGGATGTTTCCGTTGCAGAAGAACATTAGCATTAAGACACAAATTAGGGTTAGGGTTATGGAGGCAGGGCTTCCCAGGCAGGAACTACGTCCTCGATGAAGCCGAGCCTGGTGAAACAGACTGAGTGGGCCATCAGGATTGCTTGCCTACTGTCTTTTTGTACGCTGTATGGACGAGGGGATGTTTCAGTCGCACAGGAAAATTAGGATTAATACCCAAGGTAGGGCTGGGTTGGGGAGACTGTGGTTCCCAGGCAGCAACCAGGGCCTCTGTGAAGGCTAGCTTGGTGGAACAGATTGAGTTGGCAATCGGGATGGCTTGCCTACTGACTTTTTCTAAACCGTATGGACGGGGGGATGTTTCACTTGCACAAGAAAATTAGGGTAAAGACTCAAGTTAGGGTTAGGGTTGGGGAGACTGGGCTTCGCAGGCGGGATCCTGGGCTTCGGTGTAGCCTAGCTTGGTGAAACAGACTGAGTGGGCCATCGGGATAGCTTTCCTACTGGCTTTCTGTGCACTGTAAGGACGGGGTATCGTTTCAGTTGCACAAGAAAATTTGTGTTAAAACTCAAGTTAGGGTTTGGGTTGGGGAGACTGCGGATCCCAAGCGTGATGCTGGGCTTCGGTGCAGCCTAGCTTGGTGAAACAGACTGAGTGGGCCATCGGGATAGCTTTCCTACTTTCTTTTTGTACACCGTTTGGACGGGGGAATGTTTCAGTTGCACAAGAAAATTAGGGACAAGACTCTAGTTAGGGGTAAGGTTGGGGAGGCTAGTCTTCCCTGGAGGGAACGAGACCCTCTGTGAAGCCTAGCTTGGTGAAACAGACTTGAGTGGGCCACCAGGATGGCTTCCCTACTCCGTTTTAGTACACCGTATCATGGGGGGATGTTTCCATTGCAGAAGAACATTAGCATTAACACCCAAATTAGGGTTAGGGTTATGGAGGCAGGGCTTCCCAGGCAGGAACTACGGCCTCGTTGAAGCCGAGCCTGGTGGAACAGATAGAGTGGGCCATCAGGATTGCTTGCCTACTGTCCTTTTGTACGCTGTATGGACGAGGGGATGTTTCAGTTGCACAGGAAAATTAGGATTAATACCCAAGTGAGGGCTGGGTTGTGGAGACTGTGCTTCCCAGGCAGGAACCAGGGCCTCTGTGAAGGCTAGCTTGTTTGAACAGATTGAGTTGGCAATCGGGTTCGCTTGCCTACTGACTTTTTCTAAACCGTATGGATGGGGGGATGTTTCAGTTGCACAGGAAAATTAGGATTAATACCCAAGTGAGGGCTGGGTTTTGGGAGACTGTGCTTCCTAGGCAGGAACCAGGGCCTCTGTGAAGGCTAGCTTGTTGGAACAGATTGAGTTGGCAATCGGGTTCGCTTGCCTACTGACTTTTTCTAAACCGTATGGACGGGGGGAGGTTTCACTTGCACAAGAAAATTAGGGTTAAGAAGAGTCAAGTTAGGGTTAGGGTTGGTGAGACCGGGCTTCCCAGGCAGGAACCAGGGCCTCTGTGAAGGCTAGCTTGGTGGAACAGATTGAGTTGGCAATCGGGATGGCTTGCCTACTGACTTTTTCTAAACCGTATGGACGGGGGGATGTTTCACTTGCACAAGAAAATTAGGGTTAAGACTCAAGTTAGGGTTAGGGTTGGGGAGACTGGGCTTCCCAGGCGGGATCCTGGGCTTCGGTGTAGCCTAGCTTGGTGAAACAGACTGAGTCGGCCATTGGGATAGCTTTCCTACTGGCTTTCTGTGCACTGTAAGGACAGGGTATCGTTTCAGTTGCACAAGAAAATTTTTGTAAAAACTCAAGTTAGGGTTAGGGTTGGGGAGACTGCGGATCCCAAGCGTGATCCTGGGCTTCGGTGCAGCCTAGCTTGGTGAAAAAGCCTGAGGGGGCCATCGGGATAGCTTGCCTACTTTCTTTTTGTACACCGTTTGGACGGGGGAATGTTTCAGTTGCACAAGAAAATTAGGGCCAAGACTCTAGTTAGGGTTAAGGTTGGGGAGGCTAGGCTTCCCTGGAGGGAACCAGACCCTCTGTGAAGCCTAGCTTGCTGAAACAGACTTGAGTGGGCCACCAGGATGTCTTCCCTACTCCGTTTTAGTACATCGTGTCCATGGGGGGATGTTTCCGTTGCAGAAGAACATTAGCATTAAGACCCAAATTAGGGTTAGGGTTATGGAGGCTGGGCTTCCCAGGCAGGAACGACGGCCTCGATGAAGCCGAGCCTGGTGAAACAGACTGAGTGGGCCATCAGGATTGCTTGCTTACTGTCTTTTTGTAAGCTGTATGGACGAGGGGATGTTTCAGTTGCACAGGAAAATTAGGATTAATACCCAAGTTAGGGCTGGGTTGGGGAGACTGTGCTTCCCAGGCAGCAACCAGGGCCTCTGTGAAGGCTAGCTTGGTGGAACAGATTGAGTTGGCAATCGGGTTCGCTTGCCTACTGACTTTTTCTAAACCGTATGGATGGGGGGATGTTTCAGTTGCACAGGAAAATTAGGATTAATACCCAAGTGAGGGCTGGGTTTTGGGAGACTGTGCTTCCTAGGCAGGAACCAGGGCCTCTGTGAAGGCTAGCTTGTTGGAACAGATTGAGTTGGCAATCGGGTTCGCTTGCCTACTGACTTTTTCTAAACCGTATGGATGGGGGGAGGTTTCACTTGCACAAGAAAATTAGGGTTAAGAAGAGTCAAGTTAGGGTTAGGGTTGGTGAGACCGGGCTTCCCAGGCAGGAACCAGGGCCTCTGTGAAGGCTAGCTTGGTGGAACAGATTGAGTTGGCAATCGGGATGGCTTGCCTACTGACTTTTTCTAAACCGTATGGACGGGGGGATGTTTCACTTGCACAAGAAAATTAGGGTTAAGACTCAAGTTAGGGTTAGGGTTGGGGAGACTGGGCTTCCCAGGCGGGATCCTGGGCTTCGGTGTAGCCTAGCTTGGTGAAACAGACTGAGTCGGCCATTGGGATAGCTTTCCTACTGGCTTTCTGTGCACTGTAAGGACAGGGTATCGTTTCAGTTGCACAAGAAAATTTGTGTAAAAACTCAAGTTAGGGTTAGGGTTGGGGAGACTGCGGATCCCAAGCGTGATCCTGGGCTTCGGTGCAGCCTAGCTTGGTGAAAAAGCCTGAGTGGGCCATCGGGATAGCTTGCCTACTTTCTTTTTGTACACCGTTTGGACGGGGGAATGTTTCAGTTGCACAAGAAAATTAGGGCCAAGACTCTAGTTAGGGTTAAGGTTGGGGAGGCTAGGCTTCCCTGGAGGGAACCAGACCCTCTGTGAAGCCTAGCTTGCTGAAACAGACTTGAGTGGGCCACCAGGATGTCTTCCCTACTCCGTTTTAGTACATCGTGTCCATGGGGGGATGTTTCCGTTGCAGAAGAACATTAGCATTAAGACCCAAATTAGGGTTAGGGTTATGGAGGCTGGGCTTCCCAGGCAGGAACGACGGCCTCGATGAAGCCGAGCCTGGTGAAACAGACTGAGTGGGCCATCAGGATTGCTTGCTTACTGTCTTTTTGTACGCTGTATGGACGAGGGGATGTTTCAGTTGCACAGGAAAATTAGGATTAATACCCAAGTTAGGGCTGGGTTGGGGAGACTGTGCTTCCCAGGCAGCAACCAGGGCCTCTGTGAAGGCTAGCTTGGTGGAACAGATTGAGTTGGCAATCGGATTCGCTTGCCTACTGCCTTTTTCTAAACCGTATGGACGGGGGGATGTTTCACTTGCACAAGAAAATTAGGGTTAAGAAGACTCAAGTTAGGGCTGGGTTAGGGAGACTGTGCTTCCCAGGCAGGAACCAGGGCCTCTGTGAAGGCTAGCTTGGTGGAACAGATAGAGTTGGCAATCGGGATGGCTTGCCTACTGACTTTTTCTAAATCGTATGGACAGAGGGATGTTTCACTTGCACAAGAAAATTAGGGTTAAGACTCAAGTTAGGGTTAGGGTTGGGGAGACTGGGCTTCCCAGGCGGGATCCTGGGCTTCGGTGTAGCCTAGCTTGGTGAAACAGACTGAGTGGGCCATCGGGATAGCTTTCTTACTGGCTTTCTGTGCACTGTAAGGACAGGGTATCGTTTCAGTTGCACAAGAAATTTGTGTAAAAACTCAAGTTAGGGTTAGGGTTGGGGAGACTGCGGATCCCAAGCGTGATCCTGGGCTTCGGTGCAGCCCAGCTTGGTGAAAAAGCCTGAGTGGGCCATCGGGATAGCTTGCCTACTTTCTTTTTGTACACCGTTTGGACGGGGGAATGTTTCAGTTGCACAGGAAAATTAGGATTAATACCCAAGTTAGGGCTGGGTTGTGGAGACTGTGCTTCCCAGGCAGCAACCAGGGCCTCTGTGAAGGCTAGCTTGGTGGAACAGATTGAGTTGGCAATCGGATTCGCTTGCCTACTGACTTTTTCTAAACCGTATGGACGGGGGGATGTTTCACTTGCACAAGAAAATTAGGGTTAAGAAGACTCAAGTTAGGGCTGGGTTGGGGAGTCTGTGCTTCCCAGGCAGCAACCAGGGCCTCTGTGAAGGCTAGCTTGGTGGAACACATTGAGTTGGCAATCGGGATGGCTTGCCTACTGTCTTTTTGTACGCTGTATGGACGAGGGGATGTTTCAGTTGCACAGGAAAATTAGGATTAATACCCAAGTGAGGGCTGGGTTGTGGAGACTGTGCTTCCCAGGCAGGAACCAGGGCCTCTGTGAAGGCTAGCTTGTTGGAACAGATTGAGTTGGCAATCGGGTTCGCTTGCCTACTGACTTTTTCTAAACCGTATGGATGGGGGGATGTTTCAGTTGCACAGGAAAATTAGGATTAATACCCAAGTGAGGGCTGGGTTTTGGGAGACTGTGCTTCCCAGGCAGGAACCAGGGCCTCTGTGAAGGCTAGCTTGGTGGAACAGATTGAGTTGGCAATCGGGTTCGCTTGCCTACTGACTTTTTCTAAACCGTATGGATGGGGGGAGGTTTCACTTGCACAAGAAAATTAGGGTTAAGAAGAATCAAGTTAGGGTTAGGGTTGGTGAGACCGGGCTTCCCAGGCAGGAACCAGGGCCTCTGTGAAGGCTAGCTTGGTGGAACAGATTGAGTTGGCAATCGGGATGGCTTGCCTACTGACTTTTTCTAAACCGTATGGACGGGGGGATGTTTCACTTGCACAAGAAAATTAGGGTTAAGACTCAAGTTAGGGTTAGGGTTGGGGAGACTGGGCTTCCCAGGCGGGATCCTGGGCTTCGGTGTAGCCTAGCTTGGTGAAACAGACTGAGTGGGCCATTGGGATAGCTTTCCTACTGGCTTTCTGTGCACTGTAAGGACAGGGTATCGTTTCAGTTGCACAAGAAAATTTGTGTAAAAACTCAAGTTAGGGTTAGGGTTGGGGAGACTGCGGATCCCAAGCGTGATCCTGGGCTTTGGTGCAGCCTAGCTTGGTGAAAAAGCCTGAGTGGGCCATCGGGATAGCTTGCCTACTTTCTTTTTGTACACCGTTTGGACGGGGGAATGTTTCAGTTGCACAAGAAAATTAGGGCCAAGACTCTAGTTAGGGTTAATGTTGGCGAGGCTAGGCTTCCCTGGAGGGAACCAGACCCTCTGTGAAGCCTAGCTTGGTGAAACAGACTTGAGTGGGCCACCAGGATGTCTTCCGTACTCAGTTTTAGTACATCGTGTCCATGGGGGGATGTTTCCGTTGCAGAAGAACATTAGCATTAAGACCCAAATGAGGGTTAGGGTTATGGAGGCAGGGCTTCCCAGGCAGGAACTACGTCCTCGATGAAGCCGAGCCTGGTGAAACAGACTGAGTGGGCCATCAGGATTGCTTGCCTACTGTCTTTTTGTACGCTGTATGGACGAGGGGATGTTTCAGTCGCACAGGAAAATTAGGATTAATACCCAAGGTAGGGCTGGGTTGGGGAGACTGTGGTTCCCAGGCAGCAACCAGGGCCTCTGTGAAGGCTAGCTTGGTGGAACAGATTGAGTTGGCAATCGGGATGGCTTGCCTACTGACTTTTTCTAAACCGTATGGACGGGGGGATGTTTCACTTGCACAAGAAAATTAGGGTAAAGACTCAAGTTAGGGTTAGGGTTGGGGAGACTGGGCTTCGCAGGCGGGATCCTGGGCTTCGGTGTAGCCTAGCTTGGTGAAACAGACTGAGTGGGCCATCGGGATAGCTTTCCTACTGGCTTTCTGTGCACTGTAAGGACGGGGTATCGTTTCAGTTGCACAAGAAAATTTGTGTTAAAACTCAAGTTAGGGTTTGGGTTGGGGAGACTGCGGATCCCAAGCGTGATGCTGGGCTTCGGTGCGGCCTAGCTTGGTGAAACAGACTGAGTGGGCCATCGGGATATCTTTCCTACTTTCTTTTTGTACACCGTTTGGACGGGGGAATGTTTCAGTTGCACAAGAAAATTAGGGACAAGACTCTAGTTAGGGGTAAGGTTGGGGAGGCTAGGCTTCCCTGGAGGGAACGAGACCCTCTGTGAAGCCTAGCTTGGTGAAACAGACTTGAGTGGGCCACCAGGATGGCTTCCCTACTCCGTTTTAGTACACCGTATCATGGGGGGATGTTTCCATTGCAGAAGAACATTAGCATTAACACCCAAATTAGGGTTAGGGTTATGGAGGCAGGGCTTCCCAGGCAGGTACTACGGCCTCGTTGAAGCCGAGCCTGGTGGAACAGATAGAGTGGGCCATCAGGATTGCTTGCCTACTGTCCTTTTGTACGCTGTATGGACGAGGGGATGTTTCAGTCGCACAGGAAAATTAGGATTAATACCCAAGTGAGGGCTGGGTTGTGGAGACTGTGCTTCCCAGGCAGGAACCAGGGCCTCTGTGAAGGCTAGCTTGTTTGAACAGATTGAGTTGGCAATCGGGTTCGCTTGCCTACTGACTTTTTCTAAACCGTATGGATGGGGGGATGTTTCAGTTGCACAGGAAAATTAGGATTAATACCCAAGTGAGGGCTGGGTTTTGGGAGACTGTGCTTCCTAGGCAGGAACCAGGGCCTCTGTGAAGGCTAGCTTGTTGGAACAGATTGAGTTGGCAATCGGGTTCGCTTGCCTACTGACTTTTTCTAAACCGTATGGATGGGGGGAGGTTTCACTTGCACAAGAAAATTAGGGTTAAGAAGAGTCAAGTTAGGGTTAGGGTTGGTGAGACCGGGCTTCCCAGGCAGGAACCAGGGCCTCTGTGAAGGCTAGCTTGGTGGAACAGATTGAGTTGGCAATCGGGATGGCTTGCCTACTGACTTTTTCTAAACCGTATGGACGGGGGGATGTTTCACTTGCACAAGAAAATTAGGGTTAAGACTCAAGTTAGGGTTAGGGTTGGGGAGACTGGGCTTCCCAGGCGGGATCCTGGGCTTCGGTGTAGCCTAGCTTGGTGAAATAGACTGAGTCGGCCATTGGGATAGCTTTCCTACTGGCTTTCTGTGCACTGTAAGGACAGGGTATCGTTTCAGTTGCACAAGAAAATTTGTGTAAAAACTCAAGTTAGGGTTAGGGTTGGGGAGACTGCGGATCCCAAGCGTGATCCTGGGCTTCGGTGCAGCCTAGCTTGGTGAAACAGACTGAGTGGGCCATCAGGATTGCTTGCCTACTGTCTTTTTGTACGCTGTATGGACGAGGGGATGTTTCAGTTGCACAGGAAAATTAGGATTAATACCCAAGTGAGGGCTGGGTTGTGGAGACTGTGCTTCCCAGGCAGGAACCAGGGCCTCTGTGAAGGCTAGCTTGTTGGAACAGATTGAGTTGGCAATCGAGTTCGCTTGCCAACTGACTTTTTCTAAACAGTATGGACGGGGGGATGTTTTACTTGCACAAGAAAATTAGGGTTAAGAAGACTCAAGTTAGGGTTAGGGTTGGGGAGACTGCGGATCCCAAGCGTGATCCTGGGCTTCGGTGCAGCCTAGCTTGGTGAAAAAGACTGAGTGGGCCATCGGGATAGCTTTCCTACTTTCTTTTTGTACACCGTTTGGACGGGGGAATGTTTCAGTTGCACAAGAAAATTAGGGCCAAGACTCTAGTTAGGGTTAAGGTTGGGGAGGCTAGGCTTCCCTGGAGGGAACCAGACCCTCTGTGAAGCCTAGCTTGCTGAAACAGACTTGAGTGGGCCACCAGGATGTCTTCCCTACTCCGTTTTAGTACATCGTGTCCATGGGGGGATGTTTCCGTTGCAGAAGAACATTAGCATTAAGACCCAAATTAGGGTTAGGGTTATGGAGGCTGGGCTTCCCAGGCAGGAACGACGGCCTCGATGAAGCCGAGCCTGGTGAAACAGACTGAGTGGGCCATCAGGATTGCTTGCTTACTGTCTTTTTGTAAGCTGTATGGACGAGGGGATGTTTCAGTTGCACAGGAAAATTAGGATTAATACCCAAGTTAGGGCTGGGTTGGGGAGACTGTGCTTCCCAGGCAGCAACCAGGGCCTCTGTGAAGGCTAGCTTGGTGGAACAGATTGAGTTGGCAATCGGGTTCGCTTGCCTACTGCCTTTTTCTAAACCGTATGGATGGGGGGAGGTTTCACTTGCACAAGAAAATTAGGGTTAAGAAGAGTCAAGTTAGGGTTAGGGTTGGTGAGACCGGGCTTCCCAGGCAGGAACCAGGGCCTCTGTGAAGGCTAGCTTGGTGGAACAGATTGAGTTGGCAATCGGGATGGCTTGCCTACTGACTTTTTCTAAACCGTATGGACGGGGGGATGTTTCACTTGCACAAGAAAATTAGGGTTAAGACTCAAGTTAGGGTTAGGGTTGGGGAGACTGGGCTTCCCAGGCGGGATCCTGGGCTTCGGTGTAGCCTAGCTTGGTGAAACAGACTGAGTGGGCCATTGGGATAGCTTTCCTACTGGCTTTCTGTGCACTGGAAGGACAGGGTATCGTTTCAGTTGCACAAGAAAATTTGTGTAAAAACTCAAGTTAGGGTTAGGGTTGGGGAGACTGCGGATCCCAAGCGTGATCCTGGGCTTCGGTGCAGCCTAGCTTGGTGAAAAAGCCTGAGTGGGCCATCGGGATAGCTTGCCTACTTTCTTTTTGTACACCGTTTGGACGGGGGAATGTTTCAGTTGCACAAAAAAATTAGGGCCAAGACTCTAGTTAGGGTTAATGTTGGCGAGGCTAGGCTTCCCTGGAGGGAACCAGACCCTCTGTGAAGCCTAGCTTGGTGAAACAGACTTGAGTGGGCCACCAGGATGTCTTCCGTACTCAGTTTTAGTACATCGTGTCCATGGGGGGATGTTTCCGTTGCAGAAGAACATTAGCATTAAGACCCAAATTAGGGTTAGGGTTATGGAGGCAGGGCTTCCCAGGCAGGAACTACGTCCTCGATGAAGCCGAGCCTGGTGAAACAGACTGAGTGGGCCATCAGGATTGCTTGCCTACTGTCTTTTTGTACGCTGTATGGACGAGGGGATGTTTCAGTCGCACAGGAAAATTAGGATTAATACCCAAGGTAGGGCTGGGTTGGGGAGACTGTGGTTCCCAGGCAGCAACCAGGGCCTCTGTGAAGGCTAGCTTGGTGGAACAGATTGAGTTGGCAATCGGGATGGCTTGCCTACTGACTTTTTCTAAACCGTATGGACGGGGGGATGTTTCACTTGCACAAGAAAATTAGGGTAAAGACTCAAGTTAGGGTTAGGGTTGGGGAGACTGGGCTTCGCAGGCGGGATCCTGGGCTTCGGTGTAGCCTAGCTTGGTGAAACAGACTGAGTGGGCCATCGGGATAGCTTTCCTACTGGCTTTCTGTGCACTGTAAGGACGGGGTATCGTTTCAGTTGCACAAGAAAATTTGTGTTAAAACTCAAGTTAGGGTTTGGGTTGGGGAGACTGCGGATCCCAAGCGTGATGCTGGGCTTCGGTGCGGCCTAGCTTGGTGAAACAGACTGAGTGGGCCATCGGGATATCTTTCCTACTTTCTTTTTGTACACCGTTTGGACGGGGGAATGTTTCAGTTGCACAAGAAAATTAGGGACAAGACTCTAGTTAGGGGTAAGGTTGGGGAGGCTAGGCTTCCCTGGAGGGAACGAGACCCTCTGTGAAGCCTAGCTTGGTGAAACAGACTTGAGTGGGCCACCAGGATGGCTTCCCTACTCCGTTTTAGTACACCGTATCATGGGGGGATGTTTCCATTGCAGAAGAACATTAGCATTAACACCCAAATTAGGGTTAGGGTTATGGAGGCAGGGCTTCCCAGGCAGGTACTACGGCCTCGTTGAAGCCGAGCCTGGTGGAACAGATAGAGTGGGCCATCAGGATTGCTTGCCTACTGTCCTTTTGTACGCTGTATGGACGAGGGGATGTTTCAGTCGCACAGGAAAATTAGGATTAATACCCAAGTGAGGGCTGGGTTGTGGAGACTGTGCTTCCCAGGCAGGAACCAGGGCCTCTGTGAAGGCTAGCTTGTTTGAACAGATTGAGTTGGCAATCGGGTTCGCTTGCCTACTGACTTTTTCTAAACCGTATGGATGGGGGGATGTTTCAGTTGCACAGGAAAATTAGGATTAATACCCAAGTGAGGGCTGGGTTTTGGGAGACTGTGCTTCCTAGGCAGGAACCAGGGCCTCTGTGAAGGCTAGCTTGTTGGAACAGATTGAGTTGGCAATCGGGTTCGCTTGCCTACTGACTTTTTCTAAACCGTATGGATGGGGGGAGGTTTCACTTGCACAAGAAAATTAGGGTTAAGAAGAGTCAAGTTAGGGTTAGGGTTGGTGAGACCGGGCTTCCCAGGCAGGAACCAGGGCCTCTGTGAAGGCTAGCTTGGTGGAACAGATTGAGTTGGCAATCGGGATGGCTTGCCTACTGACTTTTTCTAAACCGTATGGACGGGGGGATGTTTCACTTGCACAAGAAAATTAGGGTTAAGACTCAAGTTAGGGTTAGGGTTGGGGAGACTGCGGATCCCAAGCGTGATCCTGGGCTTCGGTGCAGCCTAGCTTGGTGAAACAGACTGAGTGGGCCATCAGGATTGCTTGCCTACTGTCTTTTTGTACGCTGTATGGACGAGGGGATGTTTCAGTTGCACAGGAAAATTAGGATTAATACCCAAGTGAGGGCTGGGTTGTGGAGACTGTGCTTCCCAGGCAGGAACCAGGGCCTCTGTGAAGGCTAGCTTGTTGGAACAGATTGAGTTGGCAATCGAGTTCGCTTGCCAACTGACTTTTTCTAAACAGTATGGACGGGGGGATGTTTTACTTGCACAAGAAAATTAGGGTTAAGAAGACTCAAGTTAGGGTTAGGGTTGGGGAGACTGCGGATCCCAAGCGTGATCCTGGGCTTCGGTGCAGCCTAGCTTGGTGAAAAAGACTGAGTGGGCCATCGGGATAGCTTTCCTACTTTCTTTTTGTACACCGTTTGGACGGGGGAATGTTTCAGTTGCACAAGAAAATTAGGGCCAAGACTCTAGTTAGGGTTAAGGTTGGGGAGGCTAGGCTTCCCTGGAGGGAACCAGACCCTCTGTGAAGCCTAGCTTGCTGAAACAGACTTGAGTGGGCCACCAGGATGTCTTCCCTACTCCGTTTTAGTACATCGTGTCCATGGGGGGATGTTTCCGTTGCAGAAGAACATTAGCATTAAGACCCAAATTAGGGTTAGGGTTATGGAGGCTGGGCTTCCCAGGCAGGAACGACGGCCTCGATGAAGCCGAGCCTGGTGAAACAGACTGAGTGGGCCATCAGGATTGCTTGCTTACTGTCTTTTTGTAAGCTGTATGGACGAGGGGATGTTTCAGTTGCACAGGAAAATTAGGATTAATACCCAAGTTAGGGCTGGGTTGGGGAGACTGTGCTTCCCAGGCAGCAACCAGGGCCTCTGTGAAGGCTAGCTTGGTGGAACAGATTGAGTTGGCAATCGGGTTCGCTTGCCTACTGCCTTTTTCTAAACCGTATGGATGGGGGGAGGTTTCACTTGCACAAGAAAATTAGGGTTAAGAAGAGTCAAGTTAGGGTTAGGGTTGGTGAGACCGGGCTTCCCAGGCAGGAACCAGGGCCTCTGTGAAGGCTAGCTTGGTGGAACAGATAGAGTTGGCAATCGGGATGGCTTGCCTACTGACTTTTTCTAAACCGTATGGACGGGGGGATGTTTCACTTGCACAAGAAAATTAGGGTTAAGACTCAAGTTAGGGTTAGGGTTGGGGAGACTGGGCTTCCCAGGCGGGATCCTGGGCTTCGGTGTAGCCTAGCTTGGTGAAACAGACTGAGTGGGCCATTGGGATAGCTTTCCTACTGGCTTTCTGTGCACTGGAAGGACAGGGTATCGTTTCAGTTGCACAAGAAAATTTGTGTAAAAACTCAAGTTAGGGTTAGGGTTGGGGAGACTGCGGATCCCAAGCGTGATCCTGGGCTTCGGTGCAGCCTAGCTTGGTGAAAAAGCCTGAGTGGGCCATCGGGATAGCTTGCCTACTTTCTTTTTGTACACCGTTTGGACGGGGGAATGTTTCAGTTGCACAAGAAAATTAGGGCCAAGACTCTAGTTAGGGTTAATGTTGGCGAGGCTAGGCTTCCCTGGAGGGAACCAGACCCTCTGTGAAGCCTAGCTTGGTGAAACAGACTTGAGTGGGCCACCAGGATGTCTTCCGTACTCAGTTTTAGTACATCGTGTCCATGGGGGGATGTTTCCGTTGCAGAAGAACATTAGCATTAAGACCCAAATTAGGGTTAGGGTTATGGAGGCAGGGCTTCCCAGGCAGGAACTACGTCCTCGATGAAGCCGAGCCTGGTGAAACAGACTGAGTGGGCCATCAGGATTGCTTGCCTACTGTCTTTTTGTACGCTGTATGGACGAGGGGATGTTTCAGTCGCACAGGAAAATTAGGATTAATACCCAAGGTAGGGCTGGGTTGGGGAGACTGTGGTTCCCAGGCAGCAACCAGGGCCTCTGTGAAGGCTAGCTTGGTGGAACAGATTGAGTTGGCAATCGGGATGGCTTGCCTACTGACTTTTTCTAAACCGTATGGACGGGGGGATGTTTCACTTGCACAAGAAAATTAGGGTAAAGACTCAAGTTAGGGTTAGGGTTGGGGAGACTGGGCTTCGCAGGCGGGATCCTGGGCTTCGGTGTAGCCTAGCTTGGTGAAACAGACTGAGTGGGCCATCGGGATAGCTTTCCTACTGGCTTTCTGTGCACTGTAAGGACGGGGTATCGTTTCAGTTGCACAAGAAAATTTGTGTTAAAACTCAAGTTAGGGTTTGGGTTGGGGAGACTGCGGATCCCAAGCGTGATGCTGGGCTTCGGTGCGGCCTAGCTTGGTGAAACAGACTGAGTGGGCCATCGGGATAGCTTTCCTACTTTCTTTTTGTACACCGTTTGGACGGGGGAATGTTTCAGTTGCACAAGAAAATTAGGGACAAGACTCTAGTTAGGGGTAAGGTTGGGGAGGCTAGTCTTCCCTGGAGGGAACGAGACCCTCTGTGAAGCCTAGCTTGGTGAAACAGACTTGAGTGGGCCACCAGGATGGCTTCCCTACTCCGTTTTAGTACACCGTATCATGGGGGGATGTTTCCATTGCAGAAGAACATTAGCATTAACACCCAAATTAGGGTTAGGGTTATGGAGGCAGGGCTTCCCAGGCAGGAACTACGGCCTCGTTGAAGCCGAGCCTGGTGGAACAGATAGAGTGGGCCATCAGGATTGCTTGCCTACTGTCCTTTTGTACGCTGTATGGACGAGGGGACGTTTCAGTCGCACAGGAAAATTAGGATTAATACCCAAGTGAGGGCTGGGTTGTGGAGACTGTGCTTCCCAGGCAGGAACCAGGGCCTCTGTGAAGGCTAGCTTGTTTGAACAGATTGAGTTGGCAATCGGGTTCGCTTGCCTACTGACTTTTTCTAAACCGTATGGATGGGGGGATGTTTCAGTTGCACAGGAAAATTAGGATTAATACCCAAGTGAGGGCTGGGTTTTGGGAGACTGTGCTTCCTAGGCAGGAACCAGGGCCTCTGTGAAGGCTAGCTTGTTGGAACAGATTGAGTTGGCAATCGGGTTCGCTTGCCTACTGACTTTTTCTAAACCGTATGGATGGGGGGAGGTTTCACTTGCACAAGAAAATTAGGGTTAAGAAGAGTCAAGTTAGGGTTAGGGTTGGTGAGACCGGGCTTCCCAGGCAGGAACCAGGGCCTCTGTGAAGGCTAGCTTGGTGGAACAGATTGAGTTGGCAATCGGGATGGCTTGCCTACTGACTTTTTCTAAACCGTATGGACGGGGGGATGTTTCACTTGCACAAGAAAATTAGGGTTAAGACTCAAGTTAGGGTTAGGGTTGGGGAGACTGGGCTTCCCAGGCGGGATCCTGGGCTTCGGTGTAGCCTAGCTTGGTGAAACAGACTGAGTCGGCCATTGGGATAGCTTTCCTACTGGCTTTCTGTGCACTGTAAGGACAGGGTATCGTTTCAGTTGCACAAGAAAATTTGTGTAAAAACTCAAGTTAGGGTTAGGGTTGGGGAGACTGCGGATCCCAAGCGTGATCCTGGGCTTCGGTGCAGCCTAGCTTGGTGAAAAAGCCTGAGTGGGCCATCGGGATAGCTTGCCTACTTTCTTTTTGTACACCGTTTGGACGGGGGAATGTTTCAGTTGCACAAGAAAATTAGGGCCAAGACTCTAGTTAGGGTTAAGGTTGGGGAGGCTAGGCTTCCCTGGAGGGAACCAGACCCTCTGTGAAGCCTAGCTTGCTGAAACAGACTTGAGTGGGCCACCAGGATGTCTTCCCTACTCCGTTTTAGTACATCGTGTCCATGGGGGGATGTTTCCGTTGCAGAAGAACATTAGCATTAAGACCCAAATTAGGGTTAGGGTTATGGAGGCTGGGCTTCCCAGGCAGGAACGACGGCCTCGATGAAGCCGAGCCTGGTGAAACAGACTGAGTGGGCCATCAGGATTGCTTGCTTACTGTCTTTTTGTACGCTGTATGGACGAGGGGATGTTTCAGTTGCACAGGAAAATTAGGATTAATACCCAAGTTAGGGCTGGGTTGGGGAGACTGTGCTTCCCAGGCAGCAACCAGGGCCTCTGTGAAGGCTAGCTTGGTGGAACAGATTGAGTTGGCAATCGGATTCGCTTGCCTACTGCCTTTTTCTAAACCGTATGGACGGGGGGATGTTTCACTTGCACAAGAAAATTAGGGTTAAGAAGACTCAAGTTAGGGCTGGGTTAGGGAGACTGTGCTTCCCAGGCAGGAACCAGGGCCTCTGTGAAGGCTAGCTTGGTGGAACAGATAGAGTTGGCAATCGGGATGGCTTGCCTACTGACTTTTTCTAAATCGTATGGACAGAGGGATGTTTCACTTGCACAAGAAAATTAGGGTTAAGAAGACTCAAGTTAGGGTTAGGGTTGGGGAGACTGGGCTTCCCAGGCGGGATCCTGGGCTTCGGTGTAGCCTAGCTTGGTGAAACAGACTGAGTGGGCCATTGGGATAGCTTTCCTACTGGCTTTCTGTGCACTGGAAGGACAGGGTATCGTTTCAGTTGCACAAGAAAATTTGTGTAAAAACTCAAGTTAGGGTTAGGGTTGGGGAGACTGCGGATCCCAAGCGTGATCCTGGGCTTCGGTGCAGCCTAGCTTGGTGAAAAAGCCTGAGTGGGCCATCGGGATAGCTTGCCTACTTTCTTTTTGTACACCGTTTGGACGGGGGAATGTTTCAGTTGCACAAAAAAATTAGGGCCAAGACTCTAGTTAGGGTTAATGTTGGCGAGGCTAGGCTTCCCTGGAGGGAACCAGACCCTCTGTGAAGCCTAGCTTGGTGAAACAGACTTGAGTGGGCCACCAGGATGTCTTCCGTACTCAGTTTTAGTACATCGTGTCCATGGGGGGATGTTTCCGTTGCAGAAGAACATTAGCATTAAGACCCAAATTAGGGTTAGGGTTATGGAGGCAGGGCTTCCCAGGCAGGAACTACGTCCTCGATGAAGCCGAGCCTGGTGAAACAGACTGAGTGGGCCATCAGGATTGCTTGCCTACTGTCTTTTTGTACGCTGTATGGACGAGGGGATGTTTCAGTCGCACAGGAAAATTAGGATTAATACCCAAGGTAGGGCTGGGTTGGGGAGACTGTGGTTCCCAGGCAGCAACCAGGGCCTCTGTGAAGGCTAGCTTGGTGGAACAGATTGAGTTGGCAATCGGGATGGCTTGCCTACTGACTTTTTCTAAACCGTATGGACGGGGGGATGTTTCACTTGCACAAGAAAATTAGGGTAAAGACTCAAGTTAGGGTTAGGGTTGGGGAGACTGGGCTTCGCAGGCGGGATCCTGGGCTTCGGTGTAGCCTAGCTTGGTGAAACAGACTGAGTGGGCCATCGGGATAGCTTTCCTACTGGCTTTCTGTGCACTGTAAGGACGGGGTATCGTTTCAGTTGCACAAGAAAATTTGTGTTAAAACTCAAGTTAGGGTTTGGGTTGGGGAGACTGCGGATCCCAAGCGTGATGCTGGGCTTCGGTGCGGCCTAGCTTGGTGAAACAGACTGAGTGGGCCATCGGGATATCTTTCCTACTTTCTTTTTGTACACCGTTTGGACGGGGGAATGTTTCAGTTGCACAAGAAAATTAGGGACAAGACTCTAGTTAGGGGTAAGGTTGGGGAGGCTAGGCTTCCCTGGAGGGAACGAGACCCTCTGTGAAGCCTAGCTTGGTGAAACAGACTTGAGTGGGCCACCAGGATGGCTTCCCTACTCCGTTTTAGTACACCGTATCATGGGGGGATGTTTCCATTGCAGAAGAACATTAGCATTAACACCCAAATTAGGGTTAGGGTTATGGAGGCAGGGCTTCCCAGGCAGGTACTACGGCCTCGTTGAAGCCGAGCCTGGTGGAACAGATAGAGTGGGCCATCAGGATTGCTTGCCTACTGTCCTTTTGTACGCTGTATGGACGAGGGGATGTTTCAGTCGCACAGGAAAATTAGGATTAATACCCAAGTGAGGGCTGGGTTGTGGAGACTGTGCTTCCCAGGCAGGAACCAGGGCCTCTGTGAAGGCTAGCTTGTTTGAACAGATTGAGTTGGCAATCGGGTTCGCTTGCCTACTGACTTTTTCTAAACCGTATGGATGGGGGGATGTTTCAGTTGCACAGGAAAATTAGGATTAATACCCAAGTGAGGGCTGGGTTTTGGGAGACTGTGCTTCCTAGGCAGGAACCAGGGCCTCTGTGAAGGCTAGCTTGTTGGAACAGATTGAGTTGGCAATCGGGTTCGCTTGCCTACTGACTTTTTCTAAACCGTATGGATGGGGGGAGGTTTCACTTGCACAAGAAAATTAGGGTTAAGAAGAGTCAAGTTAGGGTTAGGGTTGGTGAGACCGGGCTTCCCAGGCAGGAACCAGGGCCTCTGTGAAGGCTAGCTTGGTGGAACAGATTGAGTTGGCAATCGGGATGGCTTGCCTACTGACTTTTTCTAAACCGTATGGACGGGGGGATGTTTCACTTGCACAAGAAAATTAGGGTTAAGACTCAAGTTAGGGTTAGGGTTGGGGAGACTGCGGATCCCAAGCGTGATCCTGGGCTTCGGTGCAGCCTAGCTTGGTGAAACAGACTGAGTGGGCCATCAGGATTGCTTGCCTACTGTCTTTTTGTACGCTGTATGGACGAGGGGATGTTTCAGTTGCACAGGAAAATTAGGATTAATACCCAAGTGAGGGCTGGGTTGTGGAGACTGTGCTTCCCAGGCAGGAACCAGGGCCTCTGTGAAGGCTAGCTTGTTGGAACAGATTGAGTTGGCAATCGAGTTCGCTTGCCAACTGACTTTTTCTAAACAGTATGGACGGGGGGATGTTTTACTTGCACAAGAAAATTAGGGTTAAGAAGACTCAAGTTAGGGTTAGGGTTGGGGAGACTGCGGATCCCAAGCGTGATCCTGGGCTTCGGTGCAGCCTAGCTTGGTGAAAAAGACTGAGTGGGCCATCGGGATAGCTTTCCTACTTTCTTTTTGTACACCGTTTGGACGGGGGAATGTTTCAGTTGCACAAGAAAATTAGGGCCAAGACTCTAGTTAGGGTTAAGGTTGGGGAGGCTAGGCTTCCCTGGAGGGAACCAGACCCTCTGTGAAGCCTAGCTTGCTGAAACAGACTTGAGTGGGCCACCAGGATGTCTTCCCTACTCCGTTTTAGTACATCGTGTCCATGGGGGGATGTTTCCGTTGCAGA
The DNA here is from genome assembly GCF_057233095.1 of Heloderma suspectum. Taxonomy (NCBI): domain Eukaryota; kingdom Metazoa; phylum Chordata; class Lepidosauria; order Squamata; family Helodermatidae; genus Heloderma; species Heloderma suspectum. The sequence goes on along the minus strand of NC_139459.1, from coordinate 152,599,042 downwards.
AGAACATTAGCATTAAGACCCAAATTAGGGTTAGGGTTATGGAGGCTGGGCTTCCCAGGCAGGAACGACGGCCTCGATGAAGCCGAGCCTGGTGAAACAGACTGAGTGGGCCATCAGGATTGCTTGCTTACTGTCTTTTTGTAAGCTGTATGGACGAGGGGATGTTTCAGTTGCACAGGAAAATTAGGATTAATACCCAAGTTAGGGCTGGGTTGGGGAGACTGTGCTTCCCAGGCAGCAACCAGGGCCTCTGTGAAGGCTAGCTTGGTGGAACAGATTGAGTTGGCAATCGGGTTCGCTTGCCTACTGCCTTTTTCTAAACCGTATGGATGGGGGGAGGTTTCACTTGCACAAGAAAATTAGGGTTAAGAAGAGTCAAGTTAGGGTTAGGGTTGGTGAGACCGGGCTTCCCAGGCAGGAACCAGGGCCTCTGTGAAGGCTAGCTTGGTGGAACAGATAGAGTTGGCAATCGGGATGGCTTGCCTACTGACTTTTTCTAAACCGTATGGACGGGGGGATGTTTCACTTGCACAAGAAAATTAGGGTTAAGACTCAAGTTAGGGTTAGGGTTGGGGAGACTGGGCTTCCCAGGCGGGATCCTGGGCTTCGGTGTAGCCTAGCTTGGTGAAACAGACTGAGTGGGCCATTGGGATAGCTTTCCTACTGGCTTTCTGTGCACTGGAAGGACAGGGTATCGTTTCAGTTGCACAAGAAAATTTGTGTAAAAACTCAAGTTAGGGTTAGGGTTGGGGAGACTGCGGATCCCAAGCGTGATCCTGGGCTTCGGTGCAGCCTAGCTTGGTGAAAAAGCCTGAGTGGGCCATCGGGATAGCTTGCCTACTTTCTTTTTGTACACCGTTTGGACGGGGGAATGTTTCAGTTGCACAAGAAAATTAGGGCCAAGACTCTAGTTAGGGTTAATGTTGGCGAGGCTAGGCTTCCCTGGAGGGAACCAGACCCTCTGTGAAGCCTAGCTTGGTGAAACAGACTTGAGTGGGCCACCAGGATGTCTTCCGTACTCAGTTTTAGTACATCGTGTCCATGGGGGGATGTTTCCGTTGCAGAAGAACATTAGCATTAAGACCCAAATTAGGGTTAGGGTTATGGAGGCAGGGCTTCCCAGGCAGGAACTACGTCCTCGATGAAGCCGAGCCTGGTGAAACAGACTGAGTGGGCCATCAGGATTGCTTGCCTACTGTCTTTTTGTACGCTGTATGGACGAGGGGATGTTTCAGTCGCACAGGAAAATTAGGATTAATACCCAAGGTAGGGCTGGGTTGGGGAGACTGTGGTTCCCAGGCAGCAACCAGGGCCTCTGTGAAGGCTAGCTTGGTGGAACAGATTGAGTTGGCAATCGGGATGGCTTGCCTACTGACTTTTTCTAAACCGTATGGACGGGGGGATGTTTCACTTGCACAAGAAAATTAGGGTAAAGACTCAAGTTAGGGTTAGGGTTGGGGAGACTGGGCTTCGCAGGCGGGATCCTGGGCTTCGGTGTAGCCTAGCTTGGTGAAACAGACTGAGTGGGCCATCGGGATAGCTTTCCTACTGGCTTTCTGTGCACTGTAAGGACGGGGTATCGTTTCAGTTGCACAAGAAAATTTGTGTTAAAACTCAAGTTAGGGTTTGGGTTGGGGAGACTGCGGATCCCAAGCGTGATGCTGGGCTTCGGTGCGGCCTAGCTTGGTGAAACAGACTGAGTGGGCCATCGGGATAGCTTTCCTACTTTCTTTTTGTACACCGTTTGGACGGGGGAATGTTTCAGTTGCACAAGAAAATTAGGGACAAGACTCTAGTTAGGGGTAAGGTTGGGGAGGCTAGTCTTCCCTGGAGGGAACGAGACCCTCTGTGAAGCCTAGCTTGGTGAAACAGACTTGAGTGGGCCACCAGGATGGCTTCCCTACTCCGTTTTAGTACACCGTATCATGGGGGGATGTTTCCATTGCAGAAGAACATTAGCATTAACACCCAAATTAGGGTTAGGGTTATGGAGGCAGGGCTTCCCAGGCAGGAACTACGGCCTCGTTGAAGCCGAGCCTGGTGGAACAGATAGAGTGGGCCATCAGGATTGCTTGCCTACTGTCCTTTTGTACGCTGTATGGACGAGGGGACGTTTCAGTCGCACAGGAAAATTAGGATTAATACCCAAGTGAGGGCTGGGTTGTGGAGACTGTGCTTCCCAGGCAGGAACCAGGGCCTCTGTGAAGGCTAGCTTGTTTGAACAGATTGAGTTGGCAATCGGGTTCGCTTGCCTACTGACTTTTTCTAAACCGTATGGATGGGGGGATGTTTCAGTTGCACAGGAAAATTAGGATTAATACCCAAGTGAGGGCTGGGTTTTGGGAGACTGTGCTTCCTAGGCAGGAACCAGGGCCTCTGTGAAGGCTAGCTTGTTGGAACAGATTGAGTTGGCAATCGGGTTCGCTTGCCTACTGACTTTTTCTAAACCGTATGGATGGGGGGAGGTTTCACTTGCACAAGAAAATTAGGGTTAAGAAGAGTCAAGTTAGGGTTAGGGTTGGTGAGACCGGGCTTCCCAGGCAGGAACCAGGGCCTCTGTGAAGGCTAGCTTGGTGGAACAGATTGAGTTGGCAATCGGGATGGCTTGCCTACTGACTTTTTCTAAACCGTATGGACGGGGGGATGTTTCACTTGCACAAGAAAATTAGGGTTAAGACTCAAGTTAGGGTTAGGGTTGGGGAGACTGGGCTTCCCAGGCGGGATCCTGGGCTTCGGTGTAGCCTAGCTTGGTGAAACAGACTGAGTCGGCCATTGGGATAGCTTTCCTACTGGCTTTCTGTGCACTGTAAGGACAGGGTATCGTTTCAGTTGCACAAGAAAATTTGTGTAAAAACTCAAGTTAGGGTTAGGGTTGGGGAGACTGCGGATCCCAAGCGTGATCCTGGGCTTCGGTGCAGCCTAGCTTGGTGAAAAAGCCTGAGTGGGCCATCGGGATAGCTTGCCTACTTTCTTTTTGTACACCGTTTGGACGGGGGAATGTTTCAGTTGCACAAGAAAATTAGGGCCAAGACTCTAGTTAGGGTTAAGGTTGGGGAGGCTAGGCTTCCCTGGAGGGAACCAGACCCTCTGTGAAGCCTAGCTTGCTGAAACAGACTTGAGTGGGCCACCAGGATGTCTTCCCTACTCCGTTTTAGTACATCGTGTCCATGGGGGGATGTTTCCGTTGCAGAAGAACATTAGCATTAAGACCCAAATTAGGGTTAGGGTTATGGAGGCTGGGCTTCCCAGGCAGGAACGACGGCCTCGATGAAGCCGAGCCTGGTGAAACAGACTGAGTGGGCCATCAGGATTGCTTGCTTACTGTCTTTTTGTACGCTGTATGGACGAGGGGATGTTTCAGTTGCACAGGAAAATTAGGATTAATACCCAAGTTAGGGCTGGGTTGGGGAGACTGTGCTTCCCAGGCAGCAACCAGGGCCTCTGTGAAGGCTAGCTTGGTGGAACAGATTGAGTTGGCAATCGGATTCGCTTGCCTACTGCCTTTTTCTAAACCGTATGGACGGGGGGATGTTTCACTTGCACAAGAAAATTAGGGTTAAGAAGACTCAAGTTAGGGCTGGGTTAGGGAGACTGTGCTTCCCAGGCAGGAACCAGGGCCTCTGTGAAGGCTAGCTTGGTGGAACAGATAGAGTTGGCAATCGGGATGGCTTGCCTACTGACTTTTTCTAAATCGTATGGACAGAGGGATGTTTCACTTGCACAAGAAAATTAGGGTTAAGAAGACTCAAGTTAGGGTTAGGGTTGGGGAGACTGGGCTTCCCAGGCGGGATCCTGGGCTTCGGTGTAGCCTAGCTTGGTGAAACAGACTGAGTGGGCCATCGGGATAGCTTTCCTACTGGCTTTCTGTGCACTGTAAGGACGGGGTATCGTTTCAGTTGTACAAGAAAATTTGTGTTAAAACTCAAGTTAGGTTTAGGGTTGGGGATACTGCGGATCCCAAGCGTGATACTGGGCTTCGGTGCAGCCCAGCTTGGTGAAAAAGACTGAGTGGGCCATCGGGATAGCTTGCCTACTTTCTTTTTGTACACCGTTTGGACGGGGGAATGTTTCAGTTGGACAAGAAAATTAGGGCCAGGACTCTAGTTAGGGTTAAGGTTGGGGAGGCTAGGCTTCCCTGGAGGGAACCAGACCCTCTGTGAAGCCTAGCTTGGTGAATCAGACTGGAGTGGGCCACCAGGATGGCTTCCCTACTCCGTTTTAGTACACCGTTTCCATGGGGGGATGTTTCCATTGCAGAAGAACATTAGCATTAAGACCCAAATTAGGGTTAGGGTTGTGGAGGCTGGGCTTCCCAGGCAGGAACTACGGCCTCGATGAATCCGAGCCTGGTGAAACAGACTGAGTGGGCCATCAGGATTGCTTGCCTACTGTCTTTTTGTACGCTGTATGGACGAAGGGATGTTTCAGTTGCACAGGAAAATTAGGATTAATACCCAAGTTAGGGCTGGGTTGGGGAGACTGTGCTTCCCAGGCAGGAACCAGGGCCTCTGTGAAGGCTAGCTTGGTGGAACAGATTGAGTTGGCAATCGGGATGGCTTGCCTACTGACTTTTTCTAAACCGTAAGGAGGGGAGGATGTTTCACTTGCATAAGAAAGTTAGGGTTAAGACTCAAGTTAGGGTTAGGGTTGGGGAGACTGCGGATCCCAAGCGTGATCCTGGGCTTCGGTGCAGCCTAGCTTGGTGAAAAAGACTGAGTGGGCCATCGGGATAGCTTTCCTACTTTCTTTTTGTACACCGTTTGGACGGGGGAATGTTTCAGTTGCACAAGAAAATTAGGGCCAAGACTCTAGTTAGGGTTAAGGTTGGGGAGGCTAGGCTTCCCTGGATGGAACCAGACCCTCTGTGAAGCCTAGCTTGCTGGAACAGACTTGAGTGGGCCACCAGGATGTCTTCCCTACTCCGTTTTAGTACATCTTGTCCATGGGGGGATGTTTCCGTTGCAGAAGAACATTAGCATTAAGACCCAAATTAGGGTTAGGGTTATGGAGGCAGGGCTTCCCAGGCAGGAACTACGGCCTCGATGAAGCCGAGCGTGGTGAAACAGACTGAGTGGGCCATCAGGATTGCTTCCTTACTGTCTTTATGTATGCTGTATGGACGAGGGGATGTTTCAGTTGCACAGGAAAATTAGGGTTAAGAAGACTCAAGTTAGGGCTGGGTTGGGGAGACTGTGCTTCCCAGGCAGGAACCAGGGCCTCTGTGAAGGCTAGCTTGGTGGAACAGATTGAGTTGGCAATCGGATTCGCTTGCCTACTGACTTTTTCTAAACCGTATGGACGGGGGGATGTTTCGCTTGCACAAGAAAATTAGGGTTAAGAAGACTCAGGTTAGGGCTGGGTTGGGGAGACTGTGCTTCCCAGGCAGCAACTAGGGCCTCTGTGAAGGCTAGCTTGGTGGAACAGATTGAGCTGGCAATCGGGATGGCTTGCCTACCGACTTTTTCTAAACCGTATGGACGGGGGGAGGTTTCACTCGCACAAGAAAATTAGGGTTAAGAAGACTCAAGTTAGGGTTAGGGTTGGGGAGACTGGGCCTCCCAGGCGGGATCCTGGGCTTCGGTGTAGCCTAGCTTGGTGAAACAGACTGAGTGGGCCATCGGGATAGCTTTCCTTCTGGCTTTCTGTGCACTGTAAGGACAGGGTATCTTTTCAGTTGCACAAGAAAATTTGTGTAAAATCTCAAGTTAGGGTTAGGGTTGGGGAGACTGCGGATCCCAAGCGTGATCCTGGGCTTCGGTGCAGCCCAGCTTTGTGAAAAAGACTGAGTGGGTCATCGGGATAGCTTTCCTACTGGCTTTCTGTGCACTGTAATGACGGGGTATCGTTTCAGTTGTACAAGAAAATTTGTGTTAAAACTCAAGTTAGGGTTAGGGATGGGGAGACTGCGGATCCCAAGCGTGATCCTGGGCTTCGGTGCAGCCCAGCTTGGTGAAAAAGACTGAGTGGGCCATCGGGATAGCTTGCCTACTTTCTTTTTGTACACCGTTTGGACGGGGGAATGTTTCAGTTGCACAAGAAAATTAGGGCCAAGACTCTAGTTAGGGTTAAGGTTGGGGAGGCTAGGCTTCCCTGGAGGGAACCAGACCCTCTGTGAAGCCTAGCTTGCTGAAACAGACTTGAGTGGGCCACCAGGATGTCTTCCCTACTCCGTTTTAGTACATCGTGTCCATGGGGGGATGTTTCCGTTGCAGAAGAACATTAGCATTAAGACCCAAATTAGGGTTAGGGTTATGGAGGCTGGGCTTCCCAGGCAGGAACGACGGCCTCGATGAAGCCGAGCCTGGTGAAACAGACTGAGTGGGCCATCAGGATTGCTTCCTTACTGTCTTTTTGTACGCTGTATGGACGAGGGGATGTTTCAGTTGCACAGGAAAATTAGGGTTAAGAAGACTCAAGTTAGGGCTGGGTTGGGGAGACTGTGCTTCCCAGGCAGGAACCAGGGCCTCTGTGAAGGCTAGCTTGGTGGAACAGATTGAGTTGGCAATCGGATTCGCTTGCCTACTGACTTTTTCTAAACCGTATGGACGGGGGGATGTTTCGCTTGCACAAGAAAATTATGGTTAAGAAGACTCAGGTTAGGGCTGGGTTGGGGAGACTGTGCTTCCCAGGCAGCAACTAGGGCCTCTGTGAAGGCTAGCTTGGTGGAACAGATTGAGTTGGCAATCGGGATGGCTTGCCTACCGACTTTTTCTAAACCGTATGGACGGGGGGAGGTTTCACTTGCACAAGAAAATTAGGGTTAAGAAGACTCAAGTTAGGGTTAGGGTTGGGGAGACTGGGCTTCCCAGGCGGGATCCTGGGCTTCGGTGTAGCCTAGCTTGGTGAAACAGACTGAGTGGGCCATCGGGATAGCTTTCCTTCTGGCTTTCTGTGCACTGTAAGGACAGGGTATCTTTTCAGTTGAACAAGAAAATTTGTGTAAAATCTCAAGTTAGGGTTAGGGTTGGGGAGACTGCGGATCCGAAGCGTGATCCTGGGCTTCGGTGCAGCCCAGCTTGGTGAAAAAGACTGAGTGGGTCATCGGGATAGCTTTCCTACTGGCTTTCTGTGCACTGTAATGACGGGGTATCGTTTCAGTTGTACAAGAAAATTTGTGTTAAAACTCAAGTTAGGGTTAGGGATGGGGAGACTGCGGATCCCAAGCGTGATCCTGGGCTTCGGTGCAGCCCAGCTTGGTGAAAAAGACTGAGTGGGCCATCGGGATAGCTTGCCTACTTTCTTTTTGTACACCGTTTGGACGGGGGAATGTTTCAGTTGCACAAGAAAATTAGGGCCAAGACTCTAGTTAGGGTTAAGGTTGGGGAGGCTAGGCTTCCCTGGAGGGAACCAGACCCTCTGTGAAGCCTAGCTTGCTGAAACAGACTTGAGTGGGCCACCAGGATGTCTTCCCTACTCCGTTTTAGTACATCGTGTCCATGGGGGGATGTTTCCGTTGCAGAAGAACATTAGCATGAAGACCCAAATTAGGGTTGGGGTTATGGAGGCTGGGCTTCCCAGGCAGGAACGACGGCCTCGATGAAGCCGAGCCTGGTGAAACAGACTGAGTGGGCCATCAGGATTGCTTGCTTACTGTCTTTTTGTACGCTGTATGGACGAGGGGATGTTTCAGTTGCACAGGAAAATTAGGATTAATACCCAAGTGAGGGCTGGGTTGGGGAGACTGTGCTTCCCAGGCAGCAACCAGGGCCTCTGTGAAGGCTAGCTTGGTGGAACAGATTGAGTTGGCAATCGGATTCGCTTGCTACTGACTTTTTCTAAACCGTATGGACGGGGGGATGTTTCACTTGCACAAGAAAATTAGGGTTAAGAAGACTCAAGTTAGGGCTGGGTTGGGGAGTCTGTGCTTCCCAGGCAGCAACCAGGGCCTCTGTGAAGGCTAGCTTGGTGGAACACATTGAGTTGGCAATCGGGATGGCTTGCCTACTGTCTTTTTGTACGCTGTATGGACGAGGGGATGTTTCAGTTGCACAGGAAAATTAGGATTAATACCCAAGTGAGGGCTGGGTTGTGGAGACTGTGCTTCCCAGGCAGGAACCAGGGCCTCTGTGAAGGCTAGCTTGTTGGAACAGATTGAGTTGGCAATCGGGTTCGCTTGCCTACTGACTTTTTCTAAACCGTATGGATGGGGGGATGTTTCAGTTGCACAGGAAAATTAGGATTAATACCCAAGTGAGGGCTGGGTTTTGGGAGACTGTGCTTCCCAGGCAGGAACCAGGGCCTCTGTGAAGGCTCGCTTGTTGGAACAGATTGAGTTGGCAATCGGGTTCGCTTGCCTACTGACTTTTTCTAAACCGTATGGATGGGGGGAGGTTTCACTTGCACAAGAAAATTAGGGTTAAGAAGAATCAAGTTAGGGTTAGGGTTGGTGAGACCGGGCTTCCCAGGCAGGAACCAGGGCCTCTGTGAAGGCTAGCTTGGTGGAACAGATTGAGTTGGCAATCGGGATGGCTTGCCTACTGACTTTTTCTAAACCGTATGGACGGGGGGATGTTTCACTTGCACAAGAAAATTAGGGTTAAGACTCAAGTTAGGGTTAGGATTGGGGAGACTGGGCTTCCCAGGCGGGATCCTGGGCTTCGATGTAGCCTAGCTTGGTGAAACAGACTGAGTGGGCCATTGGGATAGCTTTCCTACTGGCTTTCTGTGCACTGTAAGGACAGGGTATCGTTTCAGTTGCACAAGAAAATTTGTGTAAAAACTCAAGTTAGGGTTAGGGTTGGGGAGACTGCGGATCCCAAGCGTGATCCTGGGCTTTGGTGCAGCCTAGCTTGGTGAAAAAGCCTGAGTGGGCCATCGGGATAGCTTGCCTACTTTCTTTTTGTACACCGTTTGGACGGGGGAATGTTTCAGTTGCACAAGAAAATTAGGGCCAAGACTCTAGTTAGGGTTAATGTTGGCGAGGCTAGGCTTCCCTGGAGGGAACCAGACCCTCTGTGAAGCCTAGCTTGGTGAAACAGACTTGAGTGGGCCACCAGGATGTCTTCCCTACTCAGTTTTAGTACATCGTGTCCATGGGGGGATGTTTCCGTTGCAGAAGAACATTAGCATTAAGACCCAAATGAGGGTTAGGGTTATGGAGGCAGGGCTTCCCAGGCAGGAACTACGTCCTCGATGAAGCCGAGCCTGGTGAAACAGACTGAGTGGGCCATCAGGATTGCTTGCCTACTGTCTTTTTGTACGCTGTATGGACGAGGGGATGTTTCAGTCGCACAGGAAAATTAGGATTAATACCCAAGGTAGGGCTGGGTTGGGGAGACTGTGGTTCCCAGGCAGCAACCAGGGCCTCTGTGAAGGCTAGCTTGGTGGAACAGATTGAGTTGGCAATCGGGATGGCTTGCCTACTGACTTTTTCTAAACCGTATGGACGGGGGGATGTTTCACTTGCACAAGAAAATTAGGGTAAAGACTCAAGTTAGGGTTAGGGTTGGGGAGACTGGGCTTCGCAGGCGGGATCCTGGGCTTCGGTGTAGCCTAGCTTGGTGAAACAGACTGAGTGGGCCATCGGGATAGCTTTCCTACTGGCTTTCTGTGCGCTGTAAGGACGGGGTATCGTTTCAGTTGCCCAAGAAAATTTGTGTTAAAACTCAAGTTAGGGTTTGGGTTGGGGAGACTGCGGATCCCAAGCGTGATGCTGGGCTTCGGTGCGGCCTAGCTTGGTGAAATAGACTGAGTGGGCCATCGGGATAGCTTTCCTACTTTCTTTTTGTACACCGTTTGGACGGGGGAATGTTTCAGTTGCAAAAGAAAATTAGGGACAAGACTCTAGTTAGGGGTAAGGTTGGGGAGGCTAGGCTTCCCTGGAGGGAACCAGACCCTCTGTGAAGCCTAGCTTGGTGAAACAGACTTGAGTGGGCCACCAGGATGGCTTCCCTACTCCGTTTTAGTACACCGTATCATGGGGGGATGTTTCCATGGCAGAAGAACATTAGCATTAACACCCAAATTAGGGTTAGGGTTATGGAGGCAGGGCTTCCCAGGCAGGTACTACGGCCTCGTTGAAGCCGAGCCTGGTGGAACAGATAGAGTGGGCCATCAGGATTGCTTGCCTACTGTCCTTTTGTACGCTGTATGGACGAGGGGATGTTTCAGTCGCACAGGAAAATTAGGATTAATACCCAAGTGAGGGCTGGGTTGTGGAGACTGTGCTTCCCAGGCAGGAACCAGGGCCTCTGTGAAGGCTAGCTTGTTTGAACAGATTGAGTTGGCAATCGGGTTCGCTTGCCTACTGACTTTTTCTAAACCGTATGGATGGGGGGATGTTTCAGTTGCACAGGAAAATTAGGATTAATACCCAAGTGAGGGCTGGGTTTTGGGAGACTGTGCTTCCTAGGCAGGAACCAGGGCCTTTGTGAAGGCTAGCTTGTTGGAACAGATTGAGTTGGCAATCGGGTTCGCTTGCCTACTGACTTTTTCTAAACCGTATGGATGGGGGGAGGTTTCACTTGCAGAAGAAAATTAGGGTTAAGAAGAGTCAAGTTAGGGTTAGGGTTGGTGAGACCGGGCTTCCCAGGCAGGAACCAGGGCCTCTGTGAAGGCTAGCTTGGTGGAACAGATTGAGTTGGCAATCGGGATGGCTTGCCAACTGACTTTTTCTAAACCGTATGGACGGGGGGATGTTTCACTTGCACAAGAAAATTAGGGTTAAGACTCAAGTTAGGGTTAGGGTTGGGGAGACTGGGCTTCCCAGGCGGGATCCTGGGCTTCGGTGTAGCCTAGCTTGGTGAAATAGACTGAGTCGGCCATTGGGATAGCTTTCCTACTGGCTTTCTGTGCACTGTAAGGACAGGGTATCGTTTCAGTTGCACAAGAAAATTTGTGTAAAAACTCAAGTTAGGGTTAGGGTTGGGGAGACTGCGGATCCCAAGCGTGATCCTGGGCTTCGGTGCAGCCTAGCTTGGTGAAACAGACTGAGTGGGCCATCAGGATTGCTTGCCTACTGTCTTTTTGTACGCTGTATGGACGAGGGGATGTTTCAGTTGCACAGGAAAATTAGGATTAATACCCAAGTGAAGGCTGGGTTGTGGAGACTGTGCTTCCCAGGCAGGAACCAGGGCCTCTGTGAAGGCTAGCTTGTTGGAACAGATTGAGTTGGCAATCGAGTTCGCTTGCCAACTGACTTTTTCTAAACAGTATGGACGGGGGGATGTTTTACTTGCACAAGAAAATTAGGGTTAAGAAGACTCAAGTTAGGGTTAGGGTTGGGGAGACTGCGGATCCCAAGCGTGATCCTGGGCTTCGGTGCAGCCTAGCTTGGTGAAAAAGACTGAGTGGGCCATCGGGATAGCTTTCCTACTTTCTTTTTGTACACCGTTTGGACGGGGGAATGTTTCAGTTGCACAAGAAAATTAGGGCCAAGACTCTAGTTAGGGTTAAGGTTGGGGAGGCTAGGCTTCCCTGGAGGGAACCAGACCCTCTGTGAAGCCTAGCTTGCTGAAACAGACTTGAGTGGGCCACCAGGATGTCTTCCCTACTCCGTTTTAGTACATCGTGTCCATGGGGGGATGTTTCCGTTGCAGAAGAACATTAGCATTAAGACCCAAATTAGGGTTAGGGTTATGGAGGCTGGGCTTCCCAGGCAGGAACGACGGCCTCGATGAAGCCGAGCCTGGTGAAACAGACTGAGTGGGCCATCAGGATTGCTTGCTTACTGTCTTTTTGTACGCTGTATGGACGAGGGGATGTTTCAGTTGCACAGGAAAATTAGGATTAATACCCAAGTTAGGGCTGGGTTGGGGAGACTGTGCTTCCCAGGCAGCAACCAGGGCCTCTGTGAAGGCTAGCTTGGTGGAACAGATTGAGTTGGCAATCGGGTTCGCTTGCCTACTGACTTTTTCTAAACCGTATGGATGGGGGGAGGTTTCACTTGCACAAGAAAATTAGGGTTAAGAAGAGTCAAGTTAGGGTTAGGGTTGGTGAGACCGGGCTTCCCAGGCAGGAACCAGGGCCTCTGTGAAGGCTAGCTTGGTGGAACAGATAGAGTTGGCAATCGGGATGGCTTGCCTACTGACTTTTTCTAAACCGTATGGACGGGGGGATGTTTCACTTGCACAAGAAAATTAGGGTTAAGACTCAAGTTAGGGTTAGGGTTGGGGAGACTGGGCTTCCCAGGCGGGATCCTGGGCTTCGGTGTAGCCTAGCTTGGTGAAACAGACTGAGTGGGCCATTGGGATAGCTTTCCTACTGGCTTTCTGTGCACTGTAAGGACAGGGTATCGTTTCAGTTGCACAAGAAAATTTGTGTAAAAACTCAAGTTAGGGTTAGGGTTGGGGAGACTGCGGATCCCAAGCGTGATCCTGGGCTTTGGTGCAGCCTAGCTTGGTGAAAAAGCCTGAGTGGGCCATCGGGATAGCTTGCCTACTTTCTTTTTGTACACCGTTTGGACGGGGGAATGTTTCAGTTGCACAAGAAAATTAGGGCCAAGACTCTAGTTAGGGTTAATGTTGGCGAGGTTAGGCTTCCCTGGAGGGAACCAGACCCTCTGTGAAGCCTAGCTTGGTGAAACAGACTTGAGTGGGCCACCAGGATGTCTTCCGTACTCAGTTTTAGTACATCGTGTCCATGGGGGGATGTTTCCGTTGCAGAAGAACATTAGCATTAAGACCCAAATGAGGGTTAGGGTTATGGAGGCAGGGCTTCCCAGGCAGGAACTACGTCCTCGATGAAGCCGAGCCTGGTGAAACAGACTGAGTGGGCCTTCAGGATTGCTTGCCTACTGTCTTTTTGTACGCTGTATGGACGAGGGGATGTTTCAGTTGCACAGGAAAATTAGGATTTATACCCAAGGTAGGGCTGGGTTGGGGAGACTGTGCTTCCCAGGCAGCAACCAGGGCCTCTGTGAAGGCTAGCTTGGTGGAACAGATTGAGTTGGCAATCGGGATGGCTTGCCTACTGACTTTTTCTAAACCGTATGGACGGGGGGATGTTTCACTTGCACAAGTAAATTAGGGTGAAGACTCAAGTTAGGGTTAGGGTTGGGGAGACTGGGCTTCGCAGGCGGGATCCTGGGCTTCGGTGTAGCCTAGCTTGGTGAAACAGACTGAGTGGGCCATCGGGATAGCTTTCCTACTGGCTTTCTGTGCACTGTAAGGACGGGGTATCGTTTCAGTTGCACAAGAAAATTTGTGTTAAAACTCAAGTTAGGGTTTGGGTTGGGGAGACTGCGGATCCCAAGCGTGATGCTGGGCTTCGGTGCAGCCTAGCTTGGTGAAACAGACTGAGTGGGCCATCGGGATAGCTTTCCTACTTTCTTTTTGTACACCGTTTGGACGGGGGAATGTTTCAGTTGCACAAGAAAATTAGGGACAAGACTCTAGTTAGGGGTAAGGTTGGGGAGGCTAGGCTTCCCTGGAGGGAACGAGACCCTCTGTGAAGCCTAGCTTGGTGAAACAGACTTGAGTGGGCCACCAGGATGGCTTCCCTACTCCGTTTTAGTACACCGTATCATGGGGGGATGTTTCCATTGCAGAAGAACATTAGCATTAACACCCAAATTAGGGTTAGGGTTATGGAGGCAGGGCTTCCCAGGCAGGTACTACGGCCTCGTTGAAGCCGAGCCTGGTGGAACAGATAGAGTGGGCCATCAGGATTGCTTGCCTACTGTCCTTTTGTACGCTGTATGGACGAGGGGATGTTTCAGTCGCACAGGAAAATTAGGATTAATACCCAAGGTAGGGCTGGGTTGTGGAGACTGTGCTTCCCAGGCAGGAACCAGGGCCTCTGTGAAGGCTAGCTTGTTTGAACAGATTGAGTTGGCAATCGGGTTCGCTTGCCTACTGACTTTTTCTAAACCGTATGGATGGGGGGATGTTTCAGTTGCACAGGAAAATTAGGATTAATACCCAAGTGAGGGCTGGGTTTTGGGAGACTGTGCTTCCTAGGCAGGAACCAGGGCCTCTGTGAAGGCTAGCTTGTTGGAACAGATTGAGTTGGCAATCGGGTTCGCTTGCCTACTGACTTTTTCTAAACTGTATGGATGGGGGGAGGTTTCACTTGCACAAGAAAATTAGGGTTAAGAAGAGTCAAGTTAGGGTTAGGGTTGGTGAGACCGGGCTTCCCAGGCAGGAACCAGGGCCTCTGTGAAGGCTAGCTTGGTGGAACAGATTGAGTTGGCAATCGGGATGGCTTGCCTACTGACTTTTTCTAAACCGTATGGACGGGGGGATGTTTCACTTGCACAAGAAAATTAGGGTTAAGACTCAAGTTAGGGTTAGGGTTGGGGAGACTGGGCTTCCCAGGCGGGATCCTGGGCTTCGGTGTAGCCTAGGTTGGTGAAATAGACTGAGTCGGCCATTGGGATAGCTTTCCTACTGGCTTTCTGTGCACTGTAAGGACAGGGTATCGTTTCAGTTGCACAAGAAAATTTGTGTAAAAACTCAAGTTAGGGTTAGGGTTGGGGAGACTGCGGATCCCAAGCGTGATCCTGGGCTTCGGTGCAGCCTAGCTTGGTGAAACAGACTGAGTGGGCCATCAGGATTGCTTACCTACTGTCTTTTTGTACGCTGTATGGACGAGGGGATGTTTCAGTTGCACAGGGAAATTAGGATTAATACCCAAGTGAGGGCTGGGTTGTGGAGACTGTGCTTCCCAGGCAGGAACCAGGGCCTCTGTGAAGGCTAGCTTGTTGGAACAGATTGAGTTGGCAATCGAGTTCGCTTGCCAACTGACTTTTTCTAAACAGTATGGACGGGGGGATGTTTTACTTGCACAAGAAAATTAGGGTTAAGAAGACTCAAGTTAGGGTTAGGGTTGGGGAGACTGCGGATCCCAAGCGTGATCCTGGGCTTCGGTGCAGCCTAGCTTGGTGAAAAAGACTGAGTGGGCCATCGGGATAGCTTGCCTACTTTCTTTTTGTACACCGTTTGGACGGGGGAATGTTTCAGTTGCACAAGAAAATTAGGGCCAAGACTCTAGTTAGTGTTAAGGTTGGGGAGGCTAGGCTTCCCTGGAGGGAACCAGACCCTCTGTGAAGCCTAGCTTGCTGAAACAGACTTGAGTGGGCCACCAGGATGTCTTCCCTACTCCGTTTTAGTACATCGTGTCCATGGGGGGATGTTTCCGTTGCAGAAGAACATTAGCATTAAGACCCAATTTAGGGTTAGGGTTATGGAGGCTGGGCTTCCCAGGCAGGAACGACGGCCTCGATGAAGCCGAGCCTGGTGAAACAGACTGAGTGGGCCATCAGGATTGCTTGCTTACTGTCTTTTTGTAAGCTGTATGGACGAGGGGATGTTTCAGTTGCACAGGAAAATTAGGATTAATACCCAAGTTAGGGCTGGGTTGGGGAGACTGTGCTTCCCAGGCAGCAACCAGGGCCTCTGTGAAGGCTAGCTTGGTGGAACAGATTGAGTTGGCAATCGGGTTCGCTTGCCTACTGCCTTTTTCTAAACCATATGGATGGGGGGAGGTTTCACTTGCACAAGAAAATTAGGGTTAAGAAGAGTCAAGTTAGGGTTAGGGTTGGTGAGACCGGGCTTCCCAGGCAGGAACCAGGGCCTCTGTGAAGGCTAGCTTGGTGGAACAGATAGAGTTGGCAATCGGGATGGCTTGCCTACTGACTTTTTCTAAACCGTATGGACGGGGGGATGTTTCACTTGCACAAGAAAATTAGGGTTAAGACTCAAGTTAGGGTTAGGGTTGGGGAGACTGGGCTTCCCAGGCGGGATCCTGGGCTTCGGTGTAGCCTAGCTTGGTGAAACAGACTGAGTGGGCCATTGGGATAGCTTTCCTACTGGCTTTCTGTGCACTGGAAGGACAGGGTATCGTTTCAGTTGCACAAGAAAATTTGTGTAAAAACTCAAGTTAGGGTTAGGGTTGGGGAGACTGCGGATCCCAAGCGTGATCCTGGGCTTCGGTGCAGCCTAGCTTGGTGAAAAAGCCTGAGTGGGCCATCGGGATAGCTTGCCTACTTTCTTTTTGTACACCGTTTGGACGGGGGAATGTTTCAGTTGCACAAGAAAATTAGGGCCAAGACTCTAGTTAGGGTTAATGTTGGCGAGGCTAGGCTTCCCTGGAGGGAACCAGACCCTCTGTGAAGCCTAGCTTGGTGAAACAGACTGGAGTGGGCCACCAGGATGTCTTCCGTACTCAGTTTTAGTACATCGTGTCCATGGGGGGATGTTTCCGTTGCAGAAGAACATTAGCATTAAGACCCAAATGAGGGTTAGGGTTATGGAGGCAGGGCTTCCCAGGCAGGAACTACGTCCTCGATGAAGCCGAGCCTGGTGAAACAGACTGAGTGGGCCATCAGGATTGCTTGCCTACTGTCTTTTTGTACGCTGTATGGACGAGGGGATGTTTCAGTCGCACAGGAAAATTAGGATTAATACCCAAGGTAGGGCTGGGTTGGGGAGACTGTGGTTCCCAGGCAGCAACCAGGGCCTCTGTGAAGGCTAGCTTGGTGGAACAGATTGAGTTGGCAATCGGGATGGCTTGCCTACTGACTTTTTCTAAACCGTATGGACGGGGGGATGTTTCACTTGCACAAGAAAATTAGGGTAAAGACTCAAGTTAGGGTTAGGGTTGGGGAGACTGGGCTTCGCAGGCGGGATCCTGGGCTTCGGTGTAGCCTAGCTTGGTGAAACAGACTGAGTGGGCCATCGGGATAGCTTTCCTACTGGCTTTCTGTGCACTGTAAGGACGGGGTATCGTTTCAGTTGCACAAGAAAATTTGTGTTAAAACTCAAGTTAGGGTTAGGGTTGGGGAGACTGCGGATCCCAAGCGTGATGCTGGGCTTCGGTGCAGCCTAGCTTGGTGAAAAAGCCTGAGTGGCCATCGGGATAGCTTGCCTACTTTCTTTTTGTACACCGTTTGGACGGGGGAATGTTTCAGTTGCACAAGAAAATTAGGGCCAAGACTCTAGTTAGGGTTAAGGTTGGCGAGGCTAGGCTTCCCTGGAGGGAACCAGACCCTCTGTGAAGCCTAGCTTGCTGAAACAGACTTGAGTGGGCCACCAGGATGTCTTCCGTACTCCGTTTTAGTACATCGTGTCCATGGGGGGATGTTTCCGTTGCAGAAGAACATTAGCATTAAGACCCAAATTAGGGTTAGGGTTATGGAGGCTGGGCTTCCCAGGCAGGAACGACGGCCTCGATGAAGCCGAGCCTGGTGAAACAGACTGAGTGGGCCATCAGGATTGCTTGCTTACTGTCTTTTTGTACGCTGTATGGACGAGGGGATGTTTCAGTTGCACAGGAAAATTAGGATTAATACCCAAGTTAGGGCTGGGTTGGGGAGACTGTGCTTCCCAGGCAGCAACCAGGGCCTCTGTGAAGGCTAGCTTGGTGGAACAGATTGAGTTGGCAATCGGATTCGCTTGCCTACTGCCTTTTTCTAAACCGTATGGACGGGGGGATGTTTCACTTGCACAAGAAAATTAGGGTTAAGAAGACTCAAGTTAGGGCTGGGTTAGGGAGACTGTGCTTCCCAGGCAGGAACCAGGGCCTCTGTGAAGGCTAGCTTGGTGGAACAGATAGAGTTGGCAATCGGGATGGCTTGCCTACTGACTTTTTCTAAATCGTATGGACAGAGGGATGTTTCACTTGCACAAGAAAATTAGGGTTAAGAAGACTCAAGTTAGGTTTAGGGTTGGGGATACTGCGGATCCCAAGCGTGATACTGGGCTTCGGTGCAGCCCAGCTTGGTGAAAAAGACTGAGTGGGCCATCGGGATAGCTTTCCTACTGGCTTCCTGTGCACCGTTTGGACGGGGGAATGTTTCAGTTGGACAAGAAAATTAGGGCCAGGACTCTAGTTAGGGTTAAGGTTGGGGAGGCTAGGCTTCCCTGGAGGGAACCAGACCCTCTGTGAAGCCTAGCTTGGTGAATCAGACTGGAGTGGGCCACCAGGATGGCTTCCCTACTCCGTTTTAGTACACCGTATCATGGGGGGATGTTTCCATGGCAGAAGAACATTAGCATTAACACCCAAATTAGGGTTAGGGTTATGGAGGCAGGGCTTCCCAGGCAGGTACTACGGCCTCGTTGAAGCCGAGCCTGGTGGAACAGATAGAGTGGGCCATCAGGATTGCTTGCCTACTGTCCTTTTGTACGCTGTATGGACGAGGGGATGTTTCAGTCGCACAGGAAAATTAGGATTAATACCCAAGTGAGGGCTGGGTTGTGGAGACTGTGCTTCCCAGGCAGGAACCAGGGCCTCTGTGAAGGCTAGCTTGTTTGAACAGATTGAGTTGGCAATCGGGTTCGCTTGCCTACTGACTTTTTCTAAACCGTATGGATGGGGGGATGTTTCAGTTGCACAGGAAAATTAGGATTAATACCCAAGTGAGGGCTGGGTTTTGGGAGACTGTGCTTCCTAGGCAGGAACCAGGGCCTTTGTGAAGGCTAGCTTGTTGGAACAGATTGAGTTGGCAATCGGGTTCGCTTGCCTACTGACTTTTTCTAAACCGTATGGATGGGGGGAGGTTTCACTTGCAGAAGAAAATTAGGGTTAAGAAGAGTCAAGTTAGGGTTAGGGTTGGTGAGACCGGGCTTCCCAGGCAGGAACCAGGGCCTCTGTGAAGGCTAGCTTGGTGGAACAGATTGAGTTGGCAATCGGGATGGCTTGCCAACTGACTTTTTCTAAACCGTATGGACGGGGGGATGTTTCACTTGCACAAGAAAATTAGGGTTAAGACTCAAGTTAGGGTTAGGGTTGGGGAGACTGGGCTTCCCAGGCGGGATCCTGGGCTTCGGTGTAGCCTAGCTTGGTGAAATAGACTGAGTCGGCCATTGGGATAGCTTTCCTACTGGCTTTCTGTGCACTGTAAGGACAGGGTATCGTTTCAGTTGCACAAGAAAATTTGTGTAAAAACTCAAGTTAGGGTTAGGGTTGGGGAGACTGCGGATCCCAAGCGTGATCCTGGGCTTCGGTGCAGCCTAGCTTGGTGAAACAGACTGAGTGGGCCATCAGGATTGCTTGCCTACTGTCTTTTTGTACGCTGTATGGACGAGGGGATGTTTCAGTTGCACAGGAAAATTAGGATTAATACCCAAGTGAAGGCTGGGTTGTGGAGACTGTGCTTCCCAGGCAGGAACCAGGGCCTCTGTGAAGGCTAGCTTGTTGGAACAGATTGAGTTGGCAATCGAGTTCGCTTGCCAACTGACTTTTTCTAAACAGTATGGACGGGGGGATGTTTTACTTGCACAAGAAAATTAGGGTTAAGAAGACTCAAGTTAGGGTTAGGGTTGGGGAGACTGCGGATCCCAAGCGTGATCCTGGGCTTCGGTGCAGCCTAGCTTGGTGAAAAAGACTGAGTGGGCCATCGGGATAGCTTTCCTACTTTCTTTTTGTACACCGTTTGGACGGGGGAATGTTTCAGTTGCACAAGAAAATTAGGGCCAAGACTCTAGTTAGGGTTAAGGTTGGGGAGGCTAGGCTTCCCTGGAGGGAACCAGACCCTCTGTGAAGCCTAGCTTGCTGAAACAGACTTGAGTGGGCCACCAGGATGTCTTCCCTACTCCGTTTTAGTACATCGTGTCCATGGGGGGATGTTTCCGTTGCAGAAGAACATTAGCATTAAGACCCAAATTAGGGTTAGGGTTATGGAGGCTGGGCTTCCCAGGCAGGAACGACGGCCTCGATGAAGCCGAGCCTGGTGAAACAGACTGAGTGGGCCATCAGGATTGCTTGCTTACTGTCTTTTTGTAAGCTGTATGGACGAGGGGATGTTTCAGTTGCACAGGAAAATTAGGATTAATACCCAAGTTAGGGCTGGGTTGGGGAGACTGTGCTTCCCAGGCAGCAACCAGGGCCTCTGTGAAGGCTAGCTTGGTGGAACAGATTGAGTTGGCAATCGGGTTCGCTTGCCTACTGACTTTTTCTAAACCGTATGGATGGGGGGAGGTTTCACTTGCACAAGAAAATTAGGGTTAAGAAGAGTCAAGTTAGGGTTAGGGTTGGTGAGACCGGGCTTCCCAGGCAGGAACCAGGGCCTCTGTGAAGGCTAGCTTGGTGGAACAGATAGAGTTGGCAATCGGGATGGCTTGCCTACTGACTTTTTCTAAACCGTATGGACGGGGGGATGTTTCACTTGCACAAGAAAATTAGGGTTAAGACTCAAGTTAGGGTTAGGGTTGGGGAGACTGGGCTTCCCAGGCGGGATCCTGGGCTTCGGTGTAGCCTAGCTTGGTGAAACAGACTGAGTGGGCCATTGGGATAGCTTTCCTACTGGCTTTCTGTGCACTGTAAGGACAGGGTATCGTTTCAGTTGCACAAGAAAATTTGTGTAAAAACTCAAGTTAGGGTTAGGGTTGGGGAGACTGCGGATCCCAAGCGTGATCCTGGGCTTTGGTGCAGCCTAGCTTGGTGAAAAAGCCTGAGTGGGCCATCGGGATAGCTTGCCTACTTTCTTTTTGTACACCGTTTGGACGGGGGAATGTTTCAGTTGCACAAGAAAATTAGGGCCAAGACTCTAGTTAGGGTTAATGTTGGCGAGGTTAGGCTTCCCTGGAGGGAACCAGACCCTCTGTGAAGCCTAGCTTGGTGAAACAGACTTGAGTGGGCCACCAGGATGTCTTCCGTACTCAGTTTTAGTACATCGTGTCCATGGGGGGATGTTTCCGTTGCAGAAGAACATTAGCATTAAGACCCAAATGAGGGTTAGGGTTATGGAGGCAGGGCTTCCCAGGCAGGAACTACGTCCTCGATGAAGCCGAGCCTGGTGAAACAGACTGAGTGGGCCTTCAGGATTGCTTGCCTACTGTCTTTTTGTACGCTGTATGGACGAGGGGATGTTTCAGTTGCACAGGAAAATTAGGATTTATACCCAAGGTAGGGCTGGGTTGGGGAGACTGTGCTTCCCAGGCAGCAACCAGGGCCTCTGTGAAGGCTAGCTTGGTGGAACAGATTGAGTTGGCAATCGGGATGGCTTGCCTACTGACTTTTTCTAAACCGTATGGACGGGGGGATGTTTCACTTGCACAAGTAAATTAGGGTGAAGACTCAAGTTAGGGTTAGGGTTGGGGAGACTGGGCTTCGCAGGCGGGATCCTGGGCTTCGGTGTAGCCTAGCTTGGTGAAACAGACTGAGTGGGCCATCGGGATAGCTTTCCTACTGGCTTTCTGTGCACTGTAAGGACGGGGTATCGTTTCAGTTGCACAAGAAAATTTGTGTTAAAACTCAAGTTAGGGTTTGGGTTGGGGAGACTGCGGATCCCAAGCGTGATGCTGGGCTTCGGTGCAGCCTAGCTTGGTGAAACAGACTGAGTGGGCCATCGGGATAGCTTTCCTACTTTCTTTTTGTACACCGTTTGGACGGGGGAATGTTTCAGTTGCACAAGAAAATTAGGGACAAGACTCTAGTTAGGGGTAAGGTTGGGGAGGCTAGGCTTCCCTGGAGGGAACGAGACCCTCTGTGAAGCCTAGCTTGGTGAAACAGACTTGAGTGGGCCACCAGGATGGCTTCCCTACTCCGTTTTAGTACACCGTATCATGGGGGGATGTTTCCATTGCAGAAGAACATTAGCATTAACACCCAAATTAGGGTTAGGGTTATGGAGGCAGGGCTTCCCAGGCAGGTACTACGGCCTCGTTGAAGCCGAGCCTGGTGGAACAGATAGAGTGGGCCATCAGGATTGCTTGCCTACTGTCCTTTTGTACGCTGTATGGACGAGGGGATGTTTCAGTCGCACAGGAAAATTAGGATTAATACCCAAGGTAGGGCTGGGTTGTGGAGACTGTGCTTCCCAGGCAGGAACCAGGGCCTCTGTGAAGGCTAGCTTGTTTGAACAGATTGAGTTGGCAATCGGGTTCGCTTGCCTACTGACTTTTTCTAAACCGTATGGATGGGGGGATGTTTCAGTTGCACAGGAAAATTAGGATTAATACCCAAGTGAGGGCTGGGTTTTGGGAGACTGTGCTTCCTAGGCAGGAACCAGGGCCTCTGTGAAGGCTAGCTTGTTGGAACAGATTGAGTTGGCAATCGGGTTCGCTTGCCTACTGACTTTTTCTAAACTGTATGGATGGGGGGAGGTTTCACTTGCACAAGAAAATTAGGGTTAAGAAGAGTCAAGTTAGGGTTAGGGTTGGTGAGACCGGGCTTCCCAGGCAGGAACCAGGGCCTCTGTGAAGGCTAGCTTGGTGGAACAGATTGAGTTGGCAATCGGGATGGCTTGCCTACTGACTTTTTCTAAACCGTATGGACGGGGGGATGTTTCACTTGCACAAGAAAATTAGGGTTAAGACTCAAGTTAGGGTTAGGGTTGGGGAGACTGGGCTTCCCAGGCGGGATCCTGGGCTTCGGTGTAGCCTAGGTTGGTGAAATAGACTGAGTCGGCCATTGGGATAGCTTTCCTACTGGCTTTCTGTGCACTGTAAGGACAGGGTATCGTTTCAGTTGCACAAGAAAATTTGTGTAAAAACTCAAGTTAGGGTTAGGGTTGGGGAGACTGCGGATCCCAAGCGTGATCCTGGGCTTCGGTGCAGCCTAGCTTGGTGAAACAGACTGAGTGGGCCATCAGGATTGCTTACCTACTGTCTTTTTGTACGCTGTATGGACGAGGGGATGTTTCAGTTGCACAGGGAAATTAGGATTAATACCCAAGTGAGGGCTGGGTTGTGGAGACTGTGCTTCCCAGGCAGGAACCAGGGCCTCTGTGAAGGCTAGCTTGTTGGAACAGATTGAGTTGGCAATCGAGTTCGCTTGCCAACTGACTTTTTCTAAACAGTATGGACGGGGGGATGTTTTACTTGCACAAGAAAATTAGGGTTAAGAAGACTCAAGTTAGGGTTAGGGTTGGGGAGACTGCGGATCCCAAGCGTGATCCTGGGCTTCGGTGCAGCCTAGCTTGGTGAAAAAGACTGAGTGGGCCATCGGGATAGCTTGCCTACTTTCTTTTTGTACACCGTTTGGACGGGGGAATGTTTCAGTTGCACAAGAAAATTAGGGCCAAGACTCTAGTTAGTGTTAAGGTTGGGGAGGCTAGGCTTCCCTGGAGGGAACCAGACCCTCTGTGAAGCCTAGCTTGCTGAAACAGACTTGAGTGGGCCACCAGGATGTCTTCCCTACTCCGTTTTAGTACATCGTGTCCATGGGGGGATGTTTCCGTTGCAGAAGAACATTAGCATTAAGACCCAATTTAGGGTTAGGGTTATGGAGGCTGGGCTTCCCAGGCAGGAACGACGGCCTCGATGAAGCCGAGCCTGGTGAAACAGACTGAGTGGGCCATCAGGATTGCTTGCTTACTGTCTTTTTGTAAGCTGTATGGACGAGGGGATGTTTCAGTTGCACAGGAAAATTAGGATTAATACCCAAGTTAGGGCTGGGTTGGGGAGACTGTGCTTCCCAGGCAGCAACCAGGGCCTCTGTGAAGGCTAGCTTGGTGGAACAGATTGAGTTGGCAATCGGGTTCGCTTGCCTACTGCCTTTTTCTAAACCATATGGATGGGGGGAGGTTTCACTTGCACAAGAAAATTAGGGTTAAGAAGAGTCAAGTTAGGGTTAGGGTTGGTGAGACCGGGCTTCCCAGGCAGGAACCAGGGCCTCTGTGAAGGCTAGCTTGGTGGAACAGATAGAGTTGGCAATCGGGATGGCTTGCCTACTGACTTTTTCTAAACCGTATGGACGGGGGGATGTTTCACTTGCACAAGAAAATTAGGGTTAAGACTCAAGTTAGGGTTAGGGTTGGGGAGACTGGGCTTCCCAGGCGGGATCCTGGGCTTCGGTGTAGCCTAGCTTGGTGAAACAGACTGAGTGGGCCATTGGGATAGCTTTCCTACTGGCTTTCTGTGCACTGGAAGGACAGGGTATCGTTTCAGTTGCACAAGAAAATTTGTGTAAAAACTCAAGTTAGGGTTAGGGTTGGGGAGACTGCGGATCCCAAGCGTGATCCTGGGCTTCGGTGCAGCCTAGCTTGGTGAAAAAGCCTGAGTGGGCCATCGGGATAGCTTGCCTACTTTCTTTTTGTACACCGTTTGGACGGGGGAATGTTTCAGTTGCACAAGAAAATTAGGGCCAAGACTCTAGTTAGGGTTAATGTTGGCGAGGCTAGGCTTCCCTGGAGGGAACCAGACCCTCTGTGAAGCCTAGCTTGGTGAAACAGACTGGAGTGGGCCACCAGGATGTCTTCCGTACTCAGTTTTAGTACATCGTGTCCATGGGGGGATGTTTCCGTTGCAGAAGAACATTAGCATTAAGACCCAAATTAGGGTTAGGGTTATGGAGGCAGGGCTTCCCAGGCAGGAACTACGTCCTCGATGAAGCCGAGCCTGGTGAAACAGACTGAGTGGGCCATCAGGATTGCTTGCCTACTGTCTTTTTGTACGCTGTATGGACGAGGGGATGTTTCAGTCGCACAGGAAAATTAGGATTAATACCCAAGGTAGGGCTGGGTTGGGGAGACTGTGGTTCCCAGGCAGCAACCAGGGCCTCTGTGAAGGCTAGCTTGGTGGAACAGATTGAGTTGGCAATCGGGATGGCTTGCCTACTGACTTTTTCTAAACCGTATGGACGGGGGGATGTTTCACTTGCACAAGAAAATTAGGGTAAAGACTCAAGTTAGGGTTAGGGTTGGGGAGACTGGGCTTCGCAGGCGGGATCCTGGGCTTCGGTGTAGCCTAGCTTGGTGAAACAGACTGAGTGGGCCATCGGGATAGCTTTCCTACTGGCTTTCTGTGCACTGTAAGGACGGGGTATCGTTTCAGTTGCACAAGAAAATTTGTGTTAAAACTCAAGTTAGGGTTTGGGTTGGGGAGACTGCGTATCCCAAGCGTGATGCTGGGCTTCGGTGCAGCCTAGCTTGGTGAAACAGACTGAGTGGGCCATCGGGATAGCTTTCCTACTTTCTTTTTGTACACCGTTTGGACGGGGGAATGTTTCAGTTGCACAAGAAAATTAGGGACAAGACTCTAGTTAGGGGTAAGGTTGGGGAGGCTAGTCTTCCCTGGAGGGAACGAGACCCTCTGTGAAGCCTAGCTTGGTGAAACAGACTTGAGTGGGCCACCAGGATGGCTTCCCTACTCCGTTTTAGTACACCGTATCATGGGGGGATGTTTCCATTGCAGAAGAACATTAGCATTAACACCCAAATTAGGGTTAGGGTTATGGAGGCAGGGCTTCCCAGGCAGGAACTACGGCCTCGTTGAAGCCGAGCCTGGTGGAACAGATAGAGTGGGCCATCAGGATTGCTTGCCTACTGTCCTTTTGTACGCTGTATGGACGAGGGGATGTTTCAGTTGCACAGGAAAATTAGGATTAATACCCAAGGGAGGGCTGGGTTGTGGAGACTGTGCTTCCCAGGCAGGAACCAGGGCCTCTGTGAAGGCTAGCTTGTTTGAACAGATTGAGTTGGCAATCGGGTTCGCTTGCCTACTGACTTTTTCTAAACCGTATGGATGGGGGGATGTTTCAGTTGCACAGGAAAATTAGGATTAATACCCAAGTGAGGGCTGGGTTTTGGGAGACTGTGCTTCCTAGGCAGGAACCAGGGCCTCTGTGAAGGCTAGCTTGTTGGAACAGATTGAGTTGGCAATCGGGTTCGCTTGCCTACTGACTTTTTCTAAACCGTATGGATGGGGGGAGGTTTCACTTGCACAAGAAAATTAGGGTTAAGAAGAGTCAAGTTAGGGTTAGGGTTGGTGAGACCGGGCTTCCCAGGCAGGAACCAGGGCCTCTGTGAAGGCTAGCTTGGTGGAACAGATTGAGTTGGCAATCGGGATGGCTTGCCTACTGACTTTTTCTAAACCGTATGGACGGGGGGATGTTTCACTTGCACAAGAAAATTAGGGTTAAGACTCAAGTTAGGGTTAGGGTTGGGGAGACTGGGCTTCCCAGGCGGGATCCTGGGCTTCGGTGTAGCCGAGCTTGGTGAAACAGACTGAGTCGGCCATTGGGATAGCTTTCCTACTGGCTTTCTGTGCACTGTAAGGACAGGGTATCGTTTCAGTTGCACAAGAAAATTTTTGTAAAAACTCAAGTTAGGGTTAGGGTTGGGGAGACTGCGGATCCCAAGCGTGATGCTGGGCTTCGGTGCAGCCTAGCTTGGTGAAAAAGCCTGAGTGGCCATCGGGATAGCTTGCCTACTTTCTTTTTGTACACCGTTTGGACGGGGGAATGTTTCAGTTGCACAAGAAAATTAGGGCCAAGACTCTAGTTAGGGTTAAGGTTGGCGAGGCTAGGCTTCCCTGGAGGGAACCAGACCCTCTGTGAAGCCTAGCTTGCTGAAACAGACTTGAGTGGGCCACCAGGATGTCTTCCGTACTCCGTTTTAGTACATCGTGTCCATGGGGGGATGTTTCCGTTGCAGAAGAACATTAGCATTAAGACCCAAATTAGGGTTAGGGTTATGGAGGCTGGGCTTCCCAGGCAGGAACGACGGCCTCGATGAAGCCGAGCCTGGTGAAACAGACTGAGTGGGCCATCAGGATTGCTTGCTTACTGTCTTTTTGTACGCTGTATGGACGAGGGGATGTTTCAGTTGCACAGGAAAATTAGGATTAATACCCAAGTTAGGGCTGGGTTGGGGAGACTGTGCTTCCCAGGCAGCAACCAGGGCCTCTGTGAAGGCTAGCTTGGTGGAACAGATTGAGTTGGCAATCGGATTCGCTTGCCTACTGCCTTTTTCTAAACCGTATGGACGGGGGGATGTTTCACTTGCACAAGAAAATTAGGGTTAAGAAGACTCAAGTTAGGGCTGGGTTAGGGAGACTGTGCTTCCCAGGCAGGAACCAGGGCCTCTGTGAAGGCTAGCTTGGTGGAACAGATAGAGTTGGCAATCGGGATGGCTTGCCTACTGACTTTTTCTAAATCGTATGGACAGAGGGATGTTTCACTTGCACAAGAAAATTAGGGTTAAGAAGACTCAAGTTAGGTTTAGGGTTGGGGATACTGCGGATCCCAAGCGTGATACTGGGCTTCGGTGCAGCCCAGCTTGGTGAAAAAGACTGAGTGGGCCATCGGGATAGCTTTCCTACTGGCTTCCTGTGCACCGTTTGGACGGGGGAATGTTTCAGTTGGACAAGAAAATTAGGGCCAGGACTCTAGTTAGGGTTAAGGTTGGGGAGGCTAGGCTTCCCTGGAGGGAACCAGACCCTCTGTGAAGCCTAGCTTGGTGAATCAGACTGGAGTGGGCCACCAGGATGGCTTCCCTACTCCGTTTTAGTACACCGTTTCCATGGGGGGATGTTTCCATTGCAGAAGAACATTAGCATTAAGACCCAAATTAGGGTTAGGGTTGTGGAGGCTGGGCTTCCCAGGCAGGAACTACGGCCTCGATGAATCCGAGCCTGGTGAAACAGACTGAGTGGGCCATCAGGATTGCTTGCCTACTGTCTTTTTGTTCGCTGTATGGACGAAGGGATGTTTCAGTTGCACAGGAAAATTAGGATTAATACCCAAGTTAGGGCTGGGTTGGGGAGACTGTGCTTCCCAGGCAGGAACCAGGGCCTCTGTGAAGGCTAGCTTGGTGGAACAGATTGAGTTGGCAATCGGGATGGCTTGCCTACTGACTTTTTCTAAACCGTAAGGAGGGGAGGATGTTTCACTTGCATAAGAAAGTTAGGGTTAAGACTCAAGTTAGGGTTAGGGTTGGGGAGACTGCGGATCCCAAGCGTGATCCTGGGCTTCGGTGCAGCCTAGCTTGGTGAAAAAGACTGAGTGGGCCATCGGGATAGCTTTCCTACTTTCTTTTTGTACACCGTTTGGACGGGGGAATGTTTCAGTTGCACAAGAAAATTAGGGCCAAGACTCTAGTTAGGGTTAAGGTTGGGGAGGCTAGGCTTCCCTGGATGGAACCAGACCCTCTGTGAAGCCTAGCTTGCTGGAACAGACTTGAGTGGGCCACCAGGATGTCTTCCCTACTCCGTTTTAGTACATCTTGTCCATGGGGGGATGTTTCCGTTGCAGAAGAACATTAGCATTAAGACCCAAATTAGGGTTAGGGTTATGGAGGCAGGGCTTCCCAGGCAGGAACGACGGCCTCGATGAAGCCGAGCCTGGTGAAACAGACTGAGTGGGCCATCAGGATTGCTTCCTTACTGTCTTTTTGTACGCTGTATGGACGAGGGGATGTTTCAGTTGCACAGGAAAATTAGGGTTAAGAAGACTCAAGTTAGGGCTGGGTTGGGGAGACTGTGCTTCCCAGGCAGGAACCAGGGCCTCTGTGAAGGCTAGCTTGGTGGAACAGATTGAGTTGGCAATCGGATTCGCTTGCCTACTGACTTTTTCTAAACCGTATGGACGGGGGGATGTTTCGCTTGCACAAGAAAATTAGGGTTAAGAATACTCAGGTTAGGGCTGGGTTGGGGAGACTGTGCTTCCCAGGCAGCAACTAGGGCCTCTGTGAAGGCTAGCTTGGTGGAACAGATTGAGTTGGCAATCGGGATGGCTTGCCTACCGACTTTTTCTAAACCGTATGGACGGGGGGAGGTTTCACTTGCACAAGAAAATTAGGGTTAAGAAGACTCAAGTTAGGGTTAGGGTTGGGGAGACTGGGCTTCCCAGGCGGGATCCTGGGCTTCGGTGTAGCCTAGCTTGGTGAAACAGACTGAGTGGGCCATCGGGATAGCTTTCCTTCTGGCTTTCTGTGCACTGTAAGGACAGGGTATCTTTTCAGTTGCACAAGAAAATTTGTGTAAAATCTCAAGTTAGGGTTAGGGTTGGGGAGACTGCGGATCCGAAGGGTGATCCTGGGCTTCGGTGCAGCCCAGCTTGGTGAAAAAGACTGAGTGGGCCATCGGGATAGCTTTCCTTCTGGCTTTCTGTGCACTGTAAGGACAGGGTATCTTTTCAGTTGCACAAGAAAATTTGTGTAAAATCTCAAGTTAGGGTTAGGGTTGGGGAGACTGCGGATCCGAAGCGTGATCCTGGGCTTCGGTGCAGCCTAGCTTGGTGAAAAAGCCTGAGTGGGCCATCGGGATAGCTTGCCTACTTTCTTTTTGTACACCGTTTGGACGGGGGAATGTTTCAGTTGCACAAGAAAATTAGGGCCAAGACTCTAGTTAGGGTTAAGGTTGGGGAGGCTAGGCTTCCCTGGAGGGAACCAGACCCTCTGTGAAGCCTAGCTTGGTGAAACAGACTTGAGTGGGCCACCAGGATGTCTTCCCTACTCCGTTTTAGTACATCGTGTCCATGGGGGGATGTTTCCGTTGCAGAAGAACATTAGCATTAAGACCCAAATTAGGGTTGGGGTTATGGAGGCTGGGCTTCCCAGGCAGGAACGACGGCCTCGATGAAGCCGAGCCTGGTGAAACAGACTGAGTGGGCCATCAGGATTGCTTGCTTACTGTCTTTTTGTACGCTGTATGGACGAGGGGATGTTTCAGTTGCACAGGAAAATTAGGATTAATACCCAAGTGAGGGCTGGGTTGGGGAGACTGTGCTTCCCAGGCAGCAACCAGGGCCTCTGTGAAGGCTAGCTTGGTGGAACAGATTGAGTTGGCAATCGGATTCGCTTGCCTACTGCCTTTTTCTAAACCGTATGGACGGGGGGATGTTTCACTTGGACAAGAAAATTAGGGTTAAGAAGACTCAAGTTAGGGCTGGGTTAGGGAGACTGTGCTTCCCAGGCAGGAACCAGGGCCTCTGTGAAGGCTAGCTTGGTGGAACAGATAGAGTTGGCAATCGGGATGGCTTGCCTACTGACTTTTTCTAAATCGTATGGACAGAGGGATGTTTCACTTGCACAAGAAAATTAGGGTTAAGAAGACTCAAGTTAGGGTTAGGGTTGGGGAGACTGGGCTTCCCAGGCGGGATCCTGGGCTTCGGTGTAGCCTAGCTTTGTGAAACAGACTGAGTGGGCCATCGGGATAGCTTTCCTACTGGCTTCCTGTGCACTGTAAGGACGGGGTATCGTTTCAGTTGTACAAGAAAATTTGTGTTAAAACTCAAGTTAGGGTTAGGGTTGGGGATACTGCGGATCCCAAGCGTGATACTGGGCTTCGGTGCAGCCCAGCTTGGTGAAAAAGCCTGAGTGGGCCATCGGGATAGCTTGCCTACTTTCTTTTTGTACACCGTTTGGACGGGGGAATGTTTCAGTTGCACAAGAAAATTAGGGCCAGGACTCTAGTTAGGGTTAAGGTTGGGGAGGCTAGGCTTCCCTGGAGGGAACCAGACCCTCTGTGAAGCCTAGCTTGGTGAAACAGACTGGAGTGGGCCACCAGGATGGCTTCCCTACTCCGTTTTAGTACACCGTTTCCATGGGGGGATGTTTCCATTGCAGAACAACATTAGCATTAAGACCCAAATTAGGGTTAGGGTTGTGGAGGCTGGGCTTCCCAGGCAGGAACTACGGCCTCGATGAATCCGAGCCTGGTGAAACAGACTGAGTGGGCCATCAGGATTGCTTGCCTACTGTCTTTTTGTACGCTGTATGGACGAAGGGATGTTTCAGTTGCACAGGAACATTAGGATTAATACCCAAGTTAGGGCTGGGTTGGGGAGACTGTGCTTCCCAGGCAGGAACCAGGGCCTCTGTGAAGGCTAGCTTGGTGGAACAGATTGAGTTGGCAATCGGGATGGCTTGCCTACTGACTTTTTCTAAACCGTAAGGAGGGGAGGATGTTTCACTTGCATAAGAAATTTAGGGTTAAGACTCAAGTTAGGGTTAGGGTTGGGGAGACTGCGGATCCCAAGCGTGATCCTGGGCTTCGGTGCAGCCCAGCTTGGTGAAAAAGACTGAGTGGGCCATCGGGATAGCTTGCCTACTTTCTTTTTGTACACCGTTTGGACGGGGGTATGTTTCAGTTGCACAAGAAAATTAGGGCCAAGACTCTAGTTAGGGTTAAGGTTGGGGAGGCTAGGCTTCCCTGGAGGGAACCAGACCCTCTGTGAAGCCTAGCTTGCTGAAACAGACTTGAGTGGGCCACCAGGATGTCTTCCCTACTCCGTTTTAGTACATCGTGTCCATGGGGGGATGTTTCCGTTGCAGAAGAACATTAGCATTAAGACCCAAATTAGGGTTAGGGTTATGGAGGCTGGGCTTCCCAGGCAGGAACTACGGCCTCGATGAAGCCGAGCCTGGTGAAACAGACTGAGTGGGCCATCAGGATTGCTTCCTTACTGTCTTTTTGTACGCTGTATGGACGAGGGGATGTTTCAGTTGCACAGGAAAATTAGGGTTAAGAAGACTCAAGTTAGGGCTGGGTTGGGGAGACTGTGCTTCCCAGGCAGGAACCAGGGCCTCTGTGAAGGCTAGCTTGGTGGAACAGATTGAGTTGGCAATCGGATTCGCTTGCCTACTGACTTTTTCTAAACCGTATGGACGGGGGGATGTTTCGCTTGCACAAGAAAATTAGGGTTAAGAAGACTCAGGTTAGGGCTCGGTTGGGGAGACTGTGCTTCCCAGGCAGCAACTAGGGCCTCTGTGAAGGCTAGCTTGGTGGAACAGATTGAGTTGGCAATCGGGATGGCTTGCCTACCGACTTTTTCTAAACCGTATGGACGGGGGGAGGTTTCACTTGCACAAGAAAATTAGGGTTAAGAAGACTCAAGTTAGGGTTAGGGTTGGGGAGACTGGGCTTCCCAGGCGGGATCCTGGGCTTCGGTGTAGCCTAGCTTGGTGAAACAGACTGAGTGGGCCATCGGGATAGCTTTCCTTCTGGCTTTCTGTGCACTGTAAGGACAGGGTATCTTTTCAGTTGCACAAGAAAATTTGTGTAAAATCTCAAGTTAGGGTTAGGGTTGGGGAGACTGCGGATCCCAAGCGTGATCCTGGGCTTCGGTGCAGCCCAGCTTGGTGAAAAAGACTGAGTGGGTCATCGGGATAGCTTTCCTACTGGCTTTCTGTGCACTGTAATGACGGGGTATCGTTTCAGTTGTACAAGAAAATTTGTGTTAAAACTCAAGTTAGGGTTAGGGTTGGGGAGACTGCGGATCCCAAGCGTGATCCTGGGCTTCGGTGCAGCCCAGCTTGGTGAAAAAGACTGAGTGGACCATCGGGATAGCTTGCCTACTTTCTTTTTGTACACCGTTTGGACGGGGGAATGTTTCAGTTGCACAAGAAAATTAGGGCCAAGACTCTAGTTAGGGTTAAGGTTGGGGAGGCTAGGCTTCCCTGGAGGGAACCAGACCCTCTGTGAAGCCTAGCTTGGTGAAACAGACTGGAGTGGGCCACCACGATGGCTTCCCTACTCCGTTTTAGTACACCGTTTCGATGGGGGGATGTTTCCATTGCAGAACAACATTAGCATTAAGACCCAAATTAGGGTTAGGGTTGTGGAGGCTGGGCTTCCCAGGCAGGAACTACGGCCTCGATGAATCCGAGCCTGGTGAAACAGACTGAGTGGGCCATCAGGATTGCTTGCCTACTGTCTTTTTGTACGCTGTATGGACGAAGGGATGTTTCAGTTGCACAGGAACATTAGGATTAATACCCAAGTTAGGGCTGGGTTGGGGAGACTGTGCTTCCCAGGCAGGAACCAGGGCCTCTGTGAAGGCTAGCTTGGTGGAACAGATTGAGTTGGCAATCGGGATGGCTTGCCTACTGACTTTTTCTAAACCGTAAGGAGGGGAGGATGTTTCACTTGCATAAGAAAGTTAGGGTTAAGACTCAAGTTAGGGTTAGGGTTGGGGAGACTGCGGATCCCAAGCGTGATCCTGGGCTTCGGTGCAGCCCAGCTTGGTGAAAAAGACTGAGTGGGCCATCGGGATAGCTTGCCTACTTTCTTTTTGTACACCGTTTGGACGGGGGTATGTTTCAGTTGCACAAGAAAATTAGGGCCAAGACTCTAGTTAGGGTTAAGGTTGGGGAGGCTAGGCTTCCCTGGAGGGAACCAGACCCTCTGTGAAGCCTAGCTTGCTGAAACAGACTTGAGTGGGCCACCAGGATGTCTTCCCTACTCCGTTTTAGTACATCGTGTCCATGGGGGGATGTTTCCGTTGCAGAAGAACATTAGCATTAAGACCCAAATTAGGGTTAGGGTTATGGAGGCTGGGCTTCCCAGGCAGGAACTACGGCCTCGATGAAGCCGAGCCTGGTGAAACAGACTGAGTGGGCCATCAGGATTGCTTCCTTACTGTCTTTTTGTACGCTGTATGGACGAGGGGATGTTTCAGTTGCACAGGAAAATTAGGGTTAAGAAGACTCAAGTTAGGGCTGGGTTGGGGAGACTGTGCTTCCCAGGCAGGAACCAGGGCCTCTGTGAAGGCTAGCTTGGTGGAACAGATTGAGTTGGCAATCGGATTCGCTTGCCTACTGACTTTTTCTAAACCGTATGGACGGGGGGATGTTTCGCTTGCACAAGAAAATTAGGGTTAAGAAGACTCAGGTTAGGGCTGGGTTGGGGAGACTGTGCTTCCCAGGCAGCAACTAGGGCCTCTGTGAAGGCTAGCTTGGTGGAACAGATTGAGTTGGCAATCGGGATGGCTTGCCTACCGACTTTTTCTAAACCGTATGGACGGGGGGAGGTTTCACTTGCACAAGAAAATTAGGGTTAAGAAGACTCAAGTTAGGGTTAGGGTTGGGGAGACTGGGCTTCCCAGGCGGGATCCTGGGCTTCGGTGTAGCCTAGCTTGGTGAAACAGACTGAGTGGGCCATCGGGATAGCTTTCCTTCTGGCTTTCTGTGCACTGTAAGGACAGGGTATCTTTTCAGTTGCACAAGAAAATTTGTGTAAAATCTCAAGTTAGGGTTAGGGTTGGGGAGACTGCGGATCCGAAGGGTGATCCTGGGCTTCGGTGCAGCCCAGCTTGGTGAAAAAGACTGAGTGGGCCATCGGGATAGCTTTCCTTCTGGCTTTCTGTGCACTGTAAGGACAGGGTATCTTTTCAGTTGCACAAGAAAATTTGTGTAAAATCTCAAGTTAGGGTTAGGGTTGGGGAGACTGCGGATCCGAAGCGTGATCCTGGGCTTCGGTGCAGCCTAGCTTGGTGAAAAAGCCTGAGTGGGCCATCGGGATAGCTTGCCTACTTTCTTTTTGTACACCGTTTGGACGGGGGAATGTTTCAGTTGCACAAGAAAATTAGGGCCAAGACTCTAGTTAGGGTTAAGGTTGGGGAGGCTAGGCTTCCCTGGAGGGAACCAGACCCTCTGTGAAGCCTAGCTTGGTGAAACAGACTTGAGTGGGCCACCAGGATGTCTTCCCTACTCCGTTTTAGTACATCGTGTCCATGGGGGGATGTTTCCGTTGCAGAAGAACATTAGCATTAAGACCCAAATTAGGGTTGGGGTTATGGAGGCTGGGCTTCCCAGGCAGGAACGACGGCCTCGATGAAGCCGAGCCTGGTGAAACAGACTGAGTGGGCCATCAGGATTGCTTGCTTACTGTCTTTTTGTACGCTGTATGGACGAGGGGATGTTTCAGTTGCACAGGAAAATTAGGATTAATACCCAAGTGAGGGCTGGGTTGGGGAGACTGTGCTTCCCAGGCAGCAACCAGGGCCTCTGTGAAGGCTAGCTTGGTGGAACAGATTGAGTTGGCAATCGGATTCGCTTGCCTACTGCCTTTTTCTAAACCGTATGGACGGGGGGATGTTTCACTTGGACAAGAAAATTAGGGTTAAGAAGACTCAAGTTAGGGCTGGGTTAGGGAGACTGTGCTTCCCAGGCAGGAACCAGGGCCTCTGTGAAGGCTAGCTTGGTGGAACAGATAGAGTTGGCAATCGGGATGGCTTGCCTACTGACTTTTTCTAAATCGTATGGACAGAGGGATGTTTCACTTGCACAAGAAAATTAGGGTTAAGAAGACTCAAGTTAGGGTTAGGGTTGGGGAGACTGGGCTTCCCAGGCGGGATCCTGGGCTTCGGTGTAGCCTAGCTTTGTGAAACAGACTGAGTGGGCCATCGGGATAGCTTTCCTACTGGCTTCCTGTGCACTGTAAGGACGGGGTATCGTTTCAGTTGTACAAGAAAATTTGTGTTAAAACTCAAGTTAGGGTTAGGGTTGGGGATACTGCGGATCCCAAGCGTGATACTGGGCTTCGGTGCAGCCCAGCTTGGTGAAAAAGACTGAGTGGGCCATCGGGATAGCTTGCCTACTTTCTTTTTGTACACCGTTTGGACGGGGGAATGTTTCAGTTGCACAAGAAAATTAGGGCCAGGACTCTAGTTAGGGTTAAGGTTGGGGAGGCTAGGCTTCCCTGGAGGGAACCAGACCCTCTGTGAAGCCTAGCTTGGTGAAACAGACTGGAGTGGGCCACCAGGATGGCTTCCCTACTCCGTTTTAGTACACCGTTTCCATGGGGGGATGTTTCCATTGCAGAACAACATTAGCATTAAGACCCAAATTAGGGTTAGGGTTGTGGAGGCTGGGCTTCCCAGGCAGGAACTACGGCCTCGATGAATCCGAGCCTGGTGAAACAGACTGAGTGGGCCATCAGGATTGCTTGCCTACTGTCTTTTTGTACGCTGTATGGACGAAGGGATGTTTCAGTTGCACAGGAACATTAGGATTAATACCCAAGTTAGGGCTGGGTTGGGGAGACTGTGCTTCCCAGGCAGGAACCAGGGCCTCTGTGAAGGCTAGCTTGGTGGAACAGATTGAGTTGGCAATCGGGATGGCTTGCCTACTGACTTTTTCTAAACCGTAAGGAGGGGAGGATGTTTCACTTGCATAAGAAATTTAGGGTTAAGACTCAAGTTAGGGTTAGGGTTGGGGAGACTGCGGATCCCAAGCGTGATCCTGGGCTTCGGTGCAGCCCAGCTTGGTGAAAAAGACTGAGTGGGCCATCGGGATAGCTTGCCTACTTTCTTTTTGTACACCGTTTGGACGGGGGTATGTTTCAGTTGCACAAGAAAATT
Source organism: Heloderma suspectum (assembly GCF_057233095.1). NCBI lineage: Eukaryota > Metazoa > Chordata > Lepidosauria > Squamata > Helodermatidae > Heloderma > Heloderma suspectum. The sequence continues at coordinate 152,563,357 of NC_139459.1, read as the reverse complement.
AGGGCCAAGACTCTAGTTAGGGTTAAGGTTGGGGAGGCTAGGCTTCCCTGGAGGGAACCAGACCCTCTGTGAAGCCTAGCTTGCTGAAACAGACTTGAGTGGGCCACCAGGATGTCTTCCCTACTCCGTTTTAGTACATCGTGTCCATGGGGGGATGTTTCCGTTGCAGAAGAACATTAGCATTAAGACCCAAATTAGGGTTAGGGTTATGGAGGCTGGGCTTCCCAGGCAGGAACTACGGCCTCGATGAAGCCGAGCCTGGTGAAACAGACTGAGTGGGCCATCAGGATTGCTTCCTTACTGTCTTTTTGTACGCTGTATGGACGAGGGGATGTTTCAGTTGCACAGGAAAATTAGGGTTAAGAAGACTCAAGTTAGGGCTGGGTTGGGGAGACTGTGCTTCCCAGGCAGGAACCAGGGCCTCTGTGAAGGCTAGCTTGGTGGAACAGATTGAGTTGGCAATCGGATTCGCTTGCCTACTGACTTTTTCTAAACCGTATGGACGGGGGGATGTTTCGCTTGCACAAGAAAATTAGGGTTAAGAAGACTCAGGTTAGGGCTCGGTTGGGGAGACTGTGCTTCCCAGGCAGCAACTAGGGCCTCTGTGAAGGCTAGCTTGGTGGAACAGATTGAGTTGGCAATCGGGATGGCTTGCCTACCGACTTTTTCTAAACCGTATGGACGGGGGGAGGTTTCACTTGCACAAGAAAATTAGGGTTAAGAAGACTCAAGTTAGGGTTAGGGTTGGGGAGACTGGGCTTCCCAGGCGGGATCCTGGGCTTCGGTGTAGCCTAGCTTGGTGAAACAGACTGAGTGGGCCATCGGGATAGCTTTCCTTCTGGCTTTCTGTGCACTGTAAGGACAGGGTATCTTTTCAGTTGCACAAGAAAATTTGTGTAAAATCTCAAGTTAGGGTTAGGGTTGGGGAGACTGCGGATCCCAAGCGTGATCCTGGGCTTCGGTGCAGCCCAGCTTGGTGAAAAAGACTGAGTGGGTCATCGGGATAGCTTTCCTACTGGCTTTCTGTGCACTGTAATGACGGGGTATCGTTTCAGTTGTACAAGAAAATTTGTGTTAAAACTCAAGTTAGGGTTAGGGTTGGGGAGACTGCGGATCCCAAGCGTGATCCTGGGCTTCGGTGCAGCCCAGCTTGGTGAAAAAGACTGAGTGGACCATCGGGATAGCTTGCCTACTTTCTTTTTGTACACCGTTTGGACGGGGGAATGTTTCAGTTGCACAAGAAAATTAGGGCCAAGACTCTAGTTAGGGTTAAGGTTGGGGAGGCTAGGCTTCCCTGGAGGGAACCAGACCCTCTGTGAAGCCTAGCTTGGTGAAACAGACTGGAGTGGGCCACTACGATGGCTTCCCTACTCCGTTTTAGTACACCGTTTCCATGGGGGGATGTTTCCATTGCAGAACAACATTAGCATTAAGACCCAAATTAGGGTTAGGGTTGTGGAGGCTGGGCTTCCCAGGCAGGAACTACGGCCTCGATGAATCCGAGCCTGGTGAAACAGACTGAGTGGGCCATCAGGATTGCTTGCCTACTGTCTTTTTGTACGCTGTATGGACGAAGGGATGTTTCAGTTGCACAGGAACATTAGGATTAATACCCAAGTTAGGGCTGGGTTGGGGAGACTGTGCTTCCCAGGCAGGAACCAGGGCCTCTGTGAAGGCTAGCTTGGTGGAACAGATTGAGTTGGCAATCGGGATGGCTTGCCTACTGACTTTTTCTAAACCGTAAGGAGGGGAGGATGTTTCACTTGCATAAGAAAGTTAGGGTTAAGACTCAAGTTAGGGTTAGGGTTGGGGAGACTGCGGATCCCAAGCGTGATCCTGGGCTTCGGTGCAGCCCAGCTTGGTGAAAAAGACTGAGTGGGCCATCGGGATAGCTTGCCTACTTTCTTTTTGTACACCGTTTGGACGGGGGTATGTTTCAGTTGCACAAGAAAATTAGGGCCAAGACTCTAGTTAGGGTTAAGGTTGGGGAGGCTAGGCTTCCCTGGAGGGAACCAGACCCTCTGTGAAGCCTAGCTTGCTGAAACAGACTTGAGTGGGCCACCAGGATGTCTTCCCTACTCCGTTTTAGTACATCGTGTCCATGGGGGGATGTTTCCGTTGCAGAAGAACATTAGCATTAAGACCCAAATTAGGGTTAGGGTTATGGAGGCTGGGCTTCCCAGGCAGGAACTACGGCCTCGATGAAGCCGAGCCTGGTGAAACAGACTGAGTGGGCCATCAGGATTGCTTCCTTACTGTCTTTTTGTACGCTGTATGGACGAGGGGATGTTTCAGTTGCACAGGAAAATTAGGGTTAAGAAGACTCAAGTTAGGGCTGGGTTGGGGAGACTGTGCTTCCCAGGCAGGAACCAGGGCCTCTGTGAAGGCTAGCTTGGTGGAACAGATTGAGTTGGCAATCGGATTCGCTTGCCTACTGACTTTTTCTAAACCGTATGGACGGGGGGATGTTTCGCTTGCACAAGAAAATTAGGGTTAAGAAGACTCAGGTTAGGGCTGGGTTGGGGAGACTGTGCTTCCCAGGCAGCAACTAGGGCCTCTGTGAAGGCTAGCTTGGTGGAACAGATTGAGTTGGCAATCGGGATGGCTTGCCTACCGACTTTTTCTAAACCGTATGGACGGGGGGAGGTTTCACTTGCACAAGAAAATTAGGGTTAAGAAGACTCAAGTTAGGGTTAGGGTTGGGGAGACTGGGCTTCCCAGGCGGGATCCTGGGCTTCGGTGTAGCCTAGCTTGGTGAAACAGACTGAGTGGGCCATCGGGATAGCTTTCCTTCTGGCTTTCTGTGCACTGTAAGGACAGGGTATCTTTTCAGTTGCACAAGAAAATTTGTGTAAAATCTCAAGTTAGGGTTAGGGTTGGGGAGACTGCGGATCCCAAGCGTGATCCTGGGCTTCGGTGCAGCCCAGCTTGGTGAAAAAGACTGAGTGGGTCATCGGGATAGCTTTCCTACTGGCTTTCTGTGCACTGTAATGACGGGGTATCGTTTCAGTTGTACAAGAAAATTTGTGTTAAAACTCAAGTTAGGGTTAGGGTTGGGGAGACTGCGGATCCCAAGCGTGATCCTGGGCTTCGGTGCAGCCCAGCTTGGTGAAAAAGACTGAGTGGACCATCGGGATAGCTTGCCTACTTTCTTTTTGTACACCGTTTGGACGGGGGAATGTTTCAGTTGCACAAGAAAATTAGGGCCAAGACTCTAGTTAGGGTTAAGGTTGGGGAGGCTATGCTTCCCTGGAGGGAACCAGGCCCTCTGTGATGCCTAGCTTGGTGAAACAGACTTGAGTGGGCCACCAGGATGTCTTCCCTACTCCGTTTTAGTACATCGTGTCCATGGGGGGATGTTTCCGTTGCAGAAGTACATTAGCATTAAGACCCAAATTAGGGTTGGGGTTATGGAGGCTGGGCTTCCCAGGCAGGAACTACGGCCTCGATGAAGCCGAGCCTGGTGAAACAGACTGAGTGGTCCCTCAGGATTGCTTGCCTACTGTCTTTTTGTATGCTGTATGGACGAGGGGATGTTTCAGTTGCACAGGAAAATTAGGATTAATACCCAAGTGAGGGCTGGGTTGGGGAGACTGGGCTTCCCAGGCAGCAACCAGGGCCTCTGTGAAGGCTAGCTTGGTGGAACAGATTGAGTTGGCAATCGGGATGGCTTGCCTACTGACTTTTTCTAAACCGTATGGACGGGGGGATGTTTCACTTACACAAGAAAATTAGGGTTAAGACTCAAGTTAGGGTTAGGGTTGGGGAGACTGGGCTTCCCAGGCAGGAACCAGGGCCTCTGTGAAGGCTAGCTTGGTGGAACAGATTGAGTTGGCAATCGGGATGGCTTGCCTACTGACTTTTTCTAAACAGTAAGGAGGGGAGGATGTTTCACTTGCATAAGAAAGTTAGGGTTAAGACTCAAGTTAGGGTTAGGGTTGGGGAGACTGCGGATCCCAAGCGTGATCCTGGGCTTCGGTGCAGCCTAGCTTGGTGAAAAAGATTGAGTGGGCCATCGGGATAGCTTTCCTACTGGCTTTCTGTGCACTGTAAGGACGGGGTATCGTTTCAGTTGCACAAGAAAATTTGTGTTAAAACTCAAGTTAGGGTTAGGGTTGGGGAGACTGCGGATCCCAAGCGTGATCCTGGGCTTCGGTGCAGCCTAGCTTGGTGAAACAGACTGAGTGGGCCATCAGGATTGCTTGCCTACTGTCTTTTTGTACGCTGTATGGACGAGGGGATGTTTCAGTTGCACAGGAAAATTAGGATTAATACCCAAGTGAGGGCTGGGTTATGGAGACTGTGCTTACCAGGCAGGAACCAGGGCCTCTGTGAAGGCTAGCTTGTTGGAACAGATTGAGTTGGCAATCGAGTTCGCTTGCCAACTGACTTTTTCTAAACCGTATGGACGGGGGGATGTTTCACTTGCACAAGAAAATTAGGGTAAAGACTCAAGTTAGGGTTAGGGTTGGGGAGACTGGGCTTCGCAGGCGGGATCCTGGGCTTCGGTGTAGCCTAGCTTGGTGAAACAGACTGAGTGGGCCATCGGGATAGCTTTCCTACTGGCTTTCTGTGCACTGTAAGGACGGGGTATCGTTTCAGTTGCACAAGAAAATTTGTGTTAAAACTCAAGTTAGGTTTAGGGTTGGGGATACTGCGGATCCCAAGCGTGATACTGGGCTTCGGTGCAGCCCAGCTTGGTGAAAAAGACTGAGTGGGCCATCGGGATAGCTTGCCTACTTTCTTTTTGTACACCGTTTGGACGGGGGAATGTTTCAGTTGCACAAGAAAATTAGGGCCAGGACTCTAGTTAGGGTTAAGGTTGGGGAGGCTAGGCTTCCCTGGAGGGAACCAGACCCTCTGTGAAGCCTAGCTTGGTGAAACAGACTGGAGTGGGCCACCAGGATGGCTTCCCTACTCCGTTTTAGTACACCGTTTCCATGGGGGGATGTTTCCATTGCAGAACAACATTAGCATTAAGACCCAAATTAGGGTTAGGGTTGTGGAGGCTGGGCTTCCCAGGCAGGAACGACGGCCTCGATGAATCCGAGCCTGGTGAAACAGACTGAGTGGGCCATCAGGATTCCTTGCCTACTGTCTTTTTGTACGCTGTATGGACGAAGGGATGTTTCAGTTGCACAGGAACATTAGGATTAATACCCAAGTGAGGGCTGGGTTGGGGAGACTGTGCTTCCCAGGCAGGAACCAGGGCCTCTGTGAAGGCTAGCTTGGTGGAACAGATTGAGTTGGCAATCGGGATGGCTTGCCTACTGACTTTTTCTAAACCGTAAGGAGGGGAGGATGTTTCACTTGCATAAGAAAGTTAGGGTTAAGACTCAAGTTAGGGTTAGGGTTGGGGAGACTGCGGATCCCAAGCGTGATCCTGGGCTTCGGTGCAGCCCAGCTTGGTGAAAAAGACTGAGTGGGCCATCGGGATAGCTTGCCTACTTTCTTTTTGTACACCGTTTGGACGGGGGTATGTTTCAGTTGCACAAGAAAATTAGGGCCAAGACTCTAGTTAGGGTTAAGGTTGGGGAGGCTAGGCTTCCCTGGAGGGAACCAGACCCTCTGTGAAGCCTAGCTTGCTGAAACAGACTTGAGTGGGCCACCAGGATGTCTTCCCTACTCCGTTTTAGTACATCGTGTCCATGGGGGGATGTTTCCGTTGCAGAAGAACATTAGCATTAAGACCCAAATTAGGGTTAGGGTTATGGAGGCTGGGCTTCCCAGGCAGGAACTACGTCCTCGATGAAGCCGAGCCTGGTGAAACAGACTGAGTGGGCCATCAGGATTGCTTCCTTACTGTCTTTTGGTACGCTGTATGGACGAGGGGATGTTTCAGTTGCACAGGAAAATTAGGGTTAAGAAGACTCAAGTTAGGGCTGGGTTGGGGAGACTGTGCTTCCCAGGCAGGAACCAGGGCCTCTGTGAAGGCTAGCTTGGTGGAACAGATTGAGTTGGCAATCGGATTCGCTTGCCTACTGACTTTTTCTAAACCGTATGGACGGGGGGATGTTTCGCTTGCACAAGAAAATTAGGGTTAAGAAGACTCAGGTTAGGGCTCGGTTGGGGAGACTGTGCTTCCCAGGCAGCAACTAGGGCCTCTGTGAAGGCTAGCTTGGTGGAACAGATTGAGTTGGCAATCGGGATGGCTTGCCTACCGACTTTTTCTAAACCGTATGGACGGGGGGAGGTTTCACTTGCACAAGAAAATTAGGGTTAAGAAGACTCAAGTTAGGGTTTGGGTTGGGGAGACTGGGCTTCCCAGGCGGGATCCTGGGCTTCGGTGCAGCCCAGCTTGGTGAAAAAGACTGAGTGGGTCATCGGGATAGCTTTCCTACTGGCTTCCTGTGCACTGTAAGGACAGGGTATCGTTTCAGTTGCACAAGAAAATTTGTGTAAAATCTCAAGTTAGGGTTTGGGTTGGGGATACTGCGGATCCCAAGCGTGATACTGGGCTTCGGTGCAGCCCAGCTTGGTGAAAAAGACTGAGTGGGCCATCGGGATAGCTTGCCTACTTTCTTTTTGTACACCGTTTGGACGGGGGAATGTTTCAGTTGCACAAGAAAATTAGGGCCAGGACTCTAGTTAGGGTTAAGGTTGGGGAGGCTAGGCTTCCCTGGAGGGAACCAGACCCTCTGTGAAGCCTAGCTTGGTGAAACAGACTGGAGTGGGCCACCAGGATGGCTTCCCTACTCCGTTTTAGTACACCGTTTCCATGGGGGGATGTTTCCATTGCAGAACAACATTAGCATTAAGACCCAAATTAGGGTTAGGGTTGTGGAGGCTGGGCTTCCCAGGCAGGAACTATGGCCTCGATGAATCCGAGCCTGGTGAAACAGACTGAGTGGGCCATCAGGATTGCTTGCCTACTGTCTTTTTGTACGCTGTATGGACGAAGGGATGTTTCAGTTGCACAGGAAAATTAGGATTAATACCCAAGTTAGGGCTGGGTTGGGGAGACTGTGCTTCCCAGGCAGGAACCAGGGCCTCTGTGAAGGCTAGCTTGGTGGAACAGATTGAGTTGGCAATCGGGATGGCTTGCCTACTGACTTTTTCTAAACCGTAAGGAGGGGAGGATGTTTCACTTGCATAACAAAGTTAGGGTTAAGACTCAAGTTAGGGTTAGGGTTGGGGAGACTGCGGATCCCAAGCGTGATCCTGGGCTTCGGTGCAGCCCAGCTTGGTGAAAAAGACTGAGTGGGCCATCGGGATAGCTTGCCTACTTTCTTTTTGTACACCGTTTGGACGGGGGTATGTTTCAGTTGCACAAGAAAATTAGGGCCAAGACTCTAGTTAGGGTTAAGGTTGGGGAGGCTAGGCTTCCCTGGAGGGAACCAGACCCTCTGTGAAGCCTAGCTTGCTGAAACAGACTTGAGTGGGCCACCAGGATGTCTTCCCTACTCCGTTTTAGTACATCGTGTCCATGGGGGGATGTTTCCGTTGCAGAAGAACATTAGCATTAAGACCCAAATTAGGGTTAGGGTTATGGAGGCTGGGCTTCCCAGGCAGGAACTACGGCCTCGATGAAGCCGAGCCTGGTGAAACAGACTGAGTGGGCCATCAGGATTGCTTCCTTACTGTCTTTTTGTACGCTGTATGGACGAGGGGATGTTTCAGTTGCACAGGAAAATTAGGGTTAAGAAGACTCAAGTTAGGGCTGGGTTGGGGAGACTGTGCTTCCCAGGCAGGAACCAGGGCCTCTGTGAAGGCTAGCTTGGTGGAACAGATTGAGTTGGCAATCGGATTCGCTTGCCTACTGACTTTTTCTAAACCGTATGGACGGGGGGATGTTTCGCTTGCACAAGAAAATTAGGGTTAAGAAGACTCAGGTTAGGGCTCGGTTGGGGAGACTGTGCTTCCCAGGCAGCAACTAGGGCCTCTGTGAAGGCTAGCTTGGTGGAACAGATTGAGTTGGCAATCGGGATGGCTTGCCTACCGACTTTTTCTAAACCGTATGGACGGGGGGAGGTTTCACTTGCACAAGAAAATTAGGGTTAAGAAGACTCAAGTTAGGGTTAGGGTTGGGGAGACTGGGCTTCCCAGGCGGGATCCTGGGCTTCGGTGTAGCCTAGCTTGGTGAAACAGACTGAGTGGGCCATCGGGATAGCTTTCCTTCTGGCTTTCTGTGCACTGTAAGGACAGGGTATCTTTTCAGTTGCACAAGAAAATTTGTGTAAAATCTCAAGTTAGGGTTAGGGTTGGGGAGACTGCGGATCCCAAGCGTGATCCTGGGCTTCGGTGCAGCCCAGCTTGGTGAAAAAGACTGAGTGGGTCATCGGGATAGCTTTCCTACTGGCTTTCTGTGCACTGTAATGACGGGGTATCGTTTCAGTTGTACAAGAAAATTTGTGTTAAAACTCAAGTTAGGGTTAGGGATGGGGAGACTGCGGATCCCAAGCGTGATCAGCTTGGCTTGCCTACTTTCTTTTTGTACACCGTTTGGACGGGGGAATGTTTCAGTTGCACAAGAAAATTAGTTCCAAGACTCTAGTTAGGGTTAAGGTTGGGGAGGCTAGGCTTCCCTGGAGGGAACCAGACCCTCTGTGAAGCCTAGCTTGCTGAAACAGACTTGAGTGGGCCACCAGGATGTCTTCCCTACTCCGTTTTAGTACATCGTGTCCATGGGGGGATGTTTCCGTTGCAGAAGAACATTAGCATTAAGACCCAAATTAGGGTTAGGGTTATGGAGGCTGGGCTTCCCAGGCAGGAACGACGGCCTCGATGAAGCCGAGCCTGGTGAAACAGACTGAGTGGGCCATCAGGATTGCTTGCTTACTGTCTTTTTGTACGCTGTATGGACGAGGGGATGTTTCAGTTGCACAGGAAAATTAGGATTAATACCCAAGTGAGGGCTGGGTTGGGGAGACTGTGCTTCCCAGGCAGCAACCAGGGCCTCTGTGAAGGCTAGCTTGGTGGAACAGATTGAGTTGGCAATCGGGATGGCTTGCCTACTGACTTTTTCTAAACCGTATGGACGGGGGGATGTTTCACTTACACAAGAAAATTAGGGTTAAGACTCAAGTTAGGGTTAGGGTTGGGGAGACTGGGCTTCCCAGGCAGGAACCAGGGCCTCTGTGAAGGCTAGCTTGGTGGAACAGATTGAGTTGGCAATCGGGATGGCTTGCCTACTGACTTTTTCTAAACCGTAAGGAGGGGAGGATGTTTCACTTGCATAAGAAAGTTAGGGTTAAGACTCAAGTTAGGGTTAGGGTTGGGGAGACTGCGGATCCCAAGCGTGATCCTGGGCTTCGGTGCAGCCTAGCTTGGTGAAAAAGACTGAGTGGGCCATCGGGATAGCTTTCCTACTTTCTTTTTGTACACCGTTTGGACGGGGGAATGTTTCAGTTGCACAAGAAAATTAGGGCCAAGACTCTAGTTAAGGTTAAGGTTGGGGAGGCTAGGCTTCCCTGGATGGAACCAGACCCTCTGTGAAGCCTAGCTTGCTGAAACAGACTTGAGTGGGCCACCAGGATGTCTTCCCTACTCCGTTTTAGTACATCGTGTCCATGGGGGGATGTTTCCGTTGCAGAAGAACATTAGCATTAAGACCCAAATTAGGGTTAGGGTTATGGAGGCTGGGCTTCCCAGGCAGGAACTACGTCCTCGATGAAGCCGAGCCTGGTGAAACAGACTGAGTGGGCCATCAGGATTGCTTGCCTACTGTCTTTTTGTACGCTGTATGGACGAGGGGATGTTTCAGTCGCACAGGAAAATTAGGATTAATACCCAAGGTAGGGCTGGGTTGGGGAGACTGTGCTTCCCAGGCAGCAACCAGGGCCTCTGTGAAGGCTAGCTTGGTGGAACAGATTGAGTTGGCAATCGGGATGGCTTGCCTACTGACTTTTTCTAAACCGTATGGACGGGGGGATGTTTCACTTGCACAAGAAAATTAGGGTAAAGACTCAAGTTAGGGTTAGGGTTGGGGAGACTGGGCTTCGCAGGCGGGATCCTGGGCTTCGGTGTAGCCTAGCTTGGTGAAACAGACTGAGTGGGCCATCGGGATAGCTTTCCTACTGGCTTTCTGTGCGCTGTAAGGACGGGGTATCGTTTCAGTTGCACAAGAAAATTTGTGTTAAAACTCAAGTTAGGGTTTGGGTTGGGGAGACTGCGGATCCCAAGCGTGATGCTGGGCTTCGGTGCGGCCTAGCTTGGTGAAATAGACTGAGTGGGCCATCGGGATAGCTTTCCTACTTTCTTTTTGTACACCGTTTGGACGGGGGAATGTTTCAGTTGCAAAAGAAAATTAGGGACAAGACTCTAGTTAGGGGTAAGGTTGGGGAGGCTAGGCTTCCCTGGAGGGAACCAGACCCTCTGTGAAGCCTAGCTTGGTGAAACAGACTTGAGTGGGCCACCAGGATGGCTTCCCTACTCCGTTTTAGTACACCGTATCATGGGGGGATGTTTCCATGGCAGAAGAACATTAGCATTAACACCCAAATTAGGGTTAGGGTTATGGAGGCAGGGCTTCCCAGGCAGGTACTACGGCCTCGTTGAAGCCGAGCCTGGTGGAACAGATAGAGTGGGCCATCAGGATTGCTTGCCTACTGTCCTTTTGTACGCTGTATGGACGAGGGGATGTTTCAGTCGCACAGGAAAATTAGGATTAATACCCAAGTGAGGGCTGGGTTGTGGAGACTGTGCTTCCCAGGCAGGAACCAGGGCCTCTGTGAAGGCTAGCTTGTTTGAACAGATTGAGTTGGCAATCGGGTTCGCTTGCCTACTGACTTTTTCTAAACCGTATGGATGGGGGGATGTTTCAGTTGCACAGGAAAATTAGGATTAATACCCAAGTGAGGGCTGGGTTTTGGGAGACTGTGCTTCCTAGGCAGGAACCAGGGCCTTTGTGAAGGCTAGCTTGTTGGAACAGATTGAGTTGGCAATCGGGTTCGCTTGCCTACTGACTTTTTCTAAACCGTATGGATGGGGGGAGGTTTCACTTGCAGAAGAAAATTAGGGTTAAGAAGAGTCAAGTTAGGGTTAGGGTTGGTGAGACCGGGCTTCCCAGGCAGGAACCAGGGCCTCTGTGAAGGCTAGCTTGGTGGAACAGATTGAGTTGGCAATCGGGATGGCTTGCCAACTGACTTTTTCTAAACCGTATGGACGGGGGGATGTTTCACTTGCACAAGAAAATTAGGGTTAAGACTCAAGTTAGGGTTAGGGTTGGGGAGACTGGGCTTCCCAGGCGGGATCCTGGGCTTCGGTGTAGCCTAGCTTGGTGAAATAGACTGAGTCGGCCATTGGGATAGCTTTCCTACTGGCTTTCTGTGCACTGTAAGGACAGGGTATCGTTTCAGTTGCACAAGAAAATTTGTGTAAAAACTCAAGTTAGGGTTAGGGTTGGGGAGACTGCGGATCCCAAGCGTGATCCTGGGCTTCGGTGCAGCCTAGCTTGGTGAAACAGACTGAGTGGGCCATCAGGATTGCTTGCCTACTGTCTTTTTGTACGCTGTATGGACGAGGGGATGTTTCAGTTGCACAGGAAAATTAGGATTAATACCCAAGTGAAGGCTGGGTTGTGGAGACTGTGCTTCCCAGGCAGGAACCAGGGCCTCTGTGAAGGCTAGCTTGTTGGAACAGATTGAGTTGGCAATCGAGTTCGCTTGCCAACTCACTTTTTCTAAACAGTATGGACGGGGGGATGTTTTACTTGCACAAGAAAATTAGGGTTAAGAAGACTCAAGTTAGGGTTAGGGTTGGGGAGACTGCGGATCCCAAGCGTGATCCTGGGCTTCGGTGCAGCCTAGCTTGGTGAAAAAGACTGAGTGGGCCATCGGGATAGCTTTCCTACTTTCTTTTTGTACACCGTTTGGACGGGGGAATGTTTCAGTTGCACAAGAAAATTAGGGCCAAGACTCTAGTTAGGGTTAAGGTTGGGGAGGCTAGGCTTCCCTGGAGGGAACCAGACCCTCTGTGAAGCCTAGCTTGCTGAAACAGACTTGAGTGGGCCACCAGGATGTCTTCCCTACTCCGTTTTAGTACATCGTGTCCATGGGGGGATGTTTCCGTTGCAGAAGAACATTAGCATTAAGACCCAAATTAGGGTTAGGGTTATGGAGGCTGGGCTTCCCAGGCAGGAACGACGGCCTCGATGAAGCCGAGCCTGGTGAAACAGACTGAGTGGGCCATCAGGATTGCTTCCTTACTGTCTTTTTGTAAGCTGTATGGACGAGGGGATGTTTCAGTTGCACAGGAAAATTAGGATTAATACCCAAGTTAGGGCTGGGTTGGGGAGACTGTGCTTCCCAGGCAGCAACCAGGGCCTCTGTGAAGGCTAGCTTGGTGGAACAGATTGAGTTGGCAATCGGGTTCGCTTGCCTACTGACTTTTTCTAAACCGTATGGATGGGGGGAGGTTTCACTTGCACAAGAAAATTAGGGTTAAGAAGAGTCAAGTTAGGGTTAGGGTTGGTGAGACCGGGCTTCCCAGGCAGGAACCAGGGCCTCTGTGAAGGCTAGCTTGGTGGAACAGATAGAGTTGGCAATCGGGATGGCTTGCCTACTGACTTTTTCTAAACCGTATGGACGGGGGGATGTTTCACTTGCACAAGAAAATTAGGGTTAAGACTCAAGTTAGGGTTAGGGTTGGGGAGACTGGGCTTCCCAGGCGGGATCCTGGGCTTCGGTGTAGCCTAGCTTGGTGAAACAGACTGAGTGGGCCATTGGGATAGCTTTCCTACTGGCTTTCTGTGCACTGTAAGGACAGGGTATCGTTTCAGTTGCACAAGAAAATTTGTGTAAAAACTCAAGTTAGGGTTAGGGTTGGGGAGACTGCGGATCCCAAGCGTGATCCTGGGCTTTGGTGCAGCCTAGCTTGGTGAAAAAGCCTGAGTGGGCCATCGGGATAGCTTGCCTACTTTCTTTTTGTACACCGTTTGGACGGGGGAATGTTTCAGTTGCACAAGAAAATTAGGGCCAAGACTCTAGTTAGGGTTAATGTTGGCGAGGTTAGGCTTCCCTGGAGGGAACCAGACCCTCTGTGAAGCCTAGCTTGGTGAAACAGACTTTAGTGGGCCACCAGGATGTCTTCCGTACTCAGTTTTAGTACATCGTGTCCATGGGGGGATGTTTCCGTTGCAGAAGAACATTAGCATTAAGACCCAAATGAGGGTTAGGGTTATGGAGGCAGGGCTTCCCAGGCAGGAACTACGTCCTCGATGAAGCCGAGCCTGGTGAAACAGACTGAGTGGGCCTTCAGGATTGCTTGCCTACTGTCTTTTTGTACGCTGTATGGACGAGGGGATGTTTCAGTTGCACAGGAAAATTAGGATTTATACCCAAGGTAGGGCTGGGTTGGGGAGACTGTGCTTCCCAGGCAGCAACCAGGGCCTCTGTGAAGGCTAGCTTGGTGGAACAGATTGAGTTGGCAATCGGGATGGCTTGCCTACTGACTTTTTCTAAACCGTATGGACGGGGGGATGTTTCACTTGCACAAGTAAATTAGGGTGAAGACTCAAGTTAGGGTTAGGGTTGGGGAGACTGGGCTTCGCAGGCGGGATCCTGGGCTTCGGTGTAGCCTAGCTTGGTGAAACAGACTGAGTGGGCCATCGGGATAGCTTTCCTACTGGCTTTCTGTGCACTGTAAGGACGGGGTATCGTTTCAGTTGCACAAGAAAATTTGTGTTAAAACTCAAGTTAGGGTTTGGGTTGGGGAGACTGCGGATCCCAAGCGTGATGCTGGGCTTCGGTGCAGCCTAGCTTGGTGAAACAGACTGAGTGGGCCATCGGGATAGCTTTCCTACTTTCTTTTTGTACACCGTTTGGACGGGGGAATGTTTCAGTTGCACAAGAAAATTAGGGACAAGACTCTAGTTAGGGGTAAGGTTGGGGAGGCTAGGCTTCCCTGGAGGGAACGAGACCCTCTGTGAAGCCTAGCTTGGTGAAACAGACTTGAGTGGGCCACCAGGATGGCTTCCCTACTCCGTTTTAGTACACCGTATCATGGGGGGATGTTTCCATTGCAGAAGAACATTAGCATTAACACCCAAATTAGGGTTAGGGTTATGGAGGCAGGGCTTCCCAGGCAGGTACTACGGCCTCGTTGAAGCCGAGCCTGGTGGAACAGATAGAGTGGGCCATCAGGATTGCTTGCCTACTGTCCTTTTGTACGCTGTATGGACGAGGGGATGTTTCAGTCGCACAGGAAAATTAGGATTAATACCCAAGGTAGGGCTGGGTTGTGGAGACTGTGCTTCCCAGGCAGGAACCAGGGCCTCTGTGAAGGCTAGCTTGTTTGAACAGATTGAGTTGGCAATCGGGTTCGCTTGCCTACTGACTTTTTCTAAACCGTATGGATGGGGGGATGTTTCAGTTGCACAGGAAAATTAGGATTAATACCCAAGTGAGGGCTGGGTTTTGGGAGACTGTGCTTCCTAGGCAGGAACCAGGGCCTCTGTGAAGGCTAGCTTGTTGGAACAGATTGAGTTGGCAATCGGGTTCGCTTGCCTACTGACTTTTTCTAAACTGTATGGATGGGGGGAGGTTTCACTTGCACAAGAAAATTAGGGTTAAGAAGAGTCAAGTTAGGGTTAGGGTTGGTGAGACCGGGCTTCCCAGGCAGGAACCAGGGCCTCTGTGAAGGCTAGCTTGGTGGAACAGATTGAGTTGGCAATCGGGATGGCTTGCCTACTGACTTTTTCTAAACCGTATGGACGGGGGGATGTTTCACTTGCACAAGAAAATTAGGGTTAAGACTCAAGTTAGGGTTAGGGTTGGGGAGACTGGGCTTCCCAGGCGGGATCCTGGGCTTCGGTGTAGCCTAGGTTGGTGAAATAGACTGAGTCGGCCATTGGGATAGCTTTCCTACTGGCTTTCTGTGCACTGTAAGGACAGGGTATCGTTTCAGTTGCACAAGAAAATTTGTGTAAAAACTCAAGTTAGGGTTAGGGTTGGGGAGACTGCGGATCCCAAGCGTGATCCTGGGCTTCGGTGCAGCCTAGCTTGGTGAAACAGACTGAGTGGGCCATCAGGATTGCTTACCTACTGTCTTTTTGTACGCTGTATGGACGAGGGGATGTTTCAGTTGCACAGGGAAATTAGGATTAATACCCAAGTGAGGGCTGGGTTGTGGAGACTGTGCTTCCCAGGCAGGAACCAGGGCCTCTGTGAAGGCTAGCTTGTTGGAACAGATTGAGTTGGCAATCGAGTTCGCTTGCCAACTGACTTTTTCTAAACAGTATGGACGGGGGGATGTTTTACTTGCACAAGAAAATTAGGGTTAAGAAGACTCAAGTTAGGGTTAGGGTTGGGGAGACTGCGGATCCCAAGCGTGATCCTGGGCTTCGGTGCAGCCTAGCTTGGTGAAAAAGCCTGAGTGGGCCATCGGGATAGCTTGCCTACTTTCTTTTTGTACACCGTTTGGACGGGGGAATGTTTCAGTTGCACAAGAAAATTAGGGCCAAGACTCTAGTTAGGGTTAAGGTTGGGGAGGCTAGGCTTCCCTGGAGGGAACCAGACCCTCTGTGAAGCCTAGCTTGCTGAAACAGACTTGAGTGGGCCACCAGGATGTCTTCCCTACTCCGTTTTAGTACATCGTGTCCATGGGGGGATGTTTCCGTTGCAGAAGAACATTAGCATTAAGACCCAATTTAGGGTTAGGGTTATGGAGGCTGGGCTTCCCAGGCAGGAACGACGGCCTCGATGAAGCCGAGCCTGGTGAAACAGACTGAGTGGGCCATCAGGATTGCTTGCTTACTGTCTTTTTGTAAGCTGTATGGACGAGGGGATGTTTCAGTTGCACAGGAAAATTAGGATTAATACCCAAGTTAGGGCTGGGTTGGGGAGACTGTGCTTCCCAGGCAGCAACCAGGGCCTCTGTGAAGGCTAGCTTGGTGGAACAGATTGAGTTGGCAATCGGGTTCGCTTGCCTACTGCCTTTTTCTAAACCATATGGATGGGGGGAGGTTTCACTTGCACAAGAAAATTAGGGTTAAGAAGAGTCAAGTTAGGGTTAGGGTTGGTGAGACCGGGCTTCCCAGGCAGGAACCAGGGCCTCTGTGAAGGCTAGCTTGGTGGAACAGATAGAGTTGGCAATCGGGATGGCTTGCCTACTGACTTTTTCTAAACCGTATGGACGGGGGGATGTTTCACTTGCACAAGAAAATTAGGGTTAAGACTCAAGTTAGGGTTAGGGTTGGGGAGACTGGGCTTCCCAGGCGGGATCCTGGGCTTCGGTGTAGCCTAGCTTGGTGAAACAGACTGAGTGGGCCATTGGGATAGCTTTCCTACTGGCTTTCTGTGCACTGGAAGGACAGGGTATCGTTTCAGTTGCACAAGAAAATTTGTGTAAAAACTCAAGTTAGGGTTAGGGTTGGGGAGACTGCGGATCCCAAGCGTGATCCTGGGCTTCGGTGCAGCCTAGCTTGGTGAAAAAGCCTGAGTGGGCCATCGGGATAGCTTGCCTACTTTCTTTTTGTACACCGTTTGGACGGGGGAATGTTTCAGTTGCACAAGAAAATTAGGGCCAAGACTCTAGTTAGGGTTAATGTTGGCGAGGCTAGGCTTCCCTGGAGGGAACCAGACCCTCTGTGAAGCCTAGCTTGGTGAAACAGACTGGAGTGGGCCACCAGGATGTCTTCCGTACTCAGTTTTAGTACATCGTGTCCATGGGGGGATGTTTCCGTTGCAGAAGAACATTAGCATTAAGACCCAAATTAGGGTTAGGGTTATGGAGGCAGGGCTTCCCAGGCAGGAACTACGTCCTCGATGAAGCCGAGCCTGGTGAAACAGACTGAGTGGGCCATCAGGATTGCTTGCCTACTGTCTTTTTGTACGCTGTATGGACGAGGGGATGTTTCAGTCGCACAGGAAAATTAGGATTAATACCCAAGGTAGGGCTGGGTTGGGGAGACTGTGGTTCCCAGGCAGCAACCAGGGCCTCTGTGAAGGCTAGCTTGGTGGAACAGATTGAGTTGGCAATCGGGATGGCTTGCCTACTGACTTTTTCTAAACCGTATGGACGGGGGGATGTTTCACTTGCACAAGAAAATTAGGGTAAAGACTCAAGTTAGGGTTAGGGTTGGGGAGACTGGGCTTCGCAGGCGGGATCCTGGGCTTCGGTGTAGCCTAGCTTGGTGAAACAGACTGAGTGGGCCATCGGGATAGCTTTCCTACTGGCTTTCTGTGCACTGTAAGGACGGGGTATCGTTTCAGTTGCACAAGAAAATTTGTGTTAAAACTCAAGTTAGGGTTTGGGTTGGGGAGACTGCGTATCCCAAGCGTGATGCTGGGCTTCGGTGCAGCCTAGCTTGGTGAAACAGACTGAGTGGGCCATCGGGATAGCTTTCCTACTTTCTTTTTGTACACCGTTTGGACGGGGGAATGTTTCAGTTGCACAAGAAAATTAGGGACAAGACTCTAGTTAGGGGTAAGGTTGGGGAGGCTAGTCTTCCCTGGAGGGAACGAGACCCTCTGTGAAGCCTAGCTTGGTGAAACAGACTTGAGTGGGCCACCAGGATGGCTTCCCTACTCCGTTTTAGTACACCGTATCATGGGGGGATGTTTCCATTGCAGAAGAACATTAGCATTAACACCCAAATTAGGGTTAGGGTTATGGAGGCAGGGCTTCCCAGGCAGGAACTACGGCCTCGTTGAAGCCGAGCCTGGTGGAACAGATAGAGTGGGCCATCAGGATTGCTTGCCTACTGTCCTTTTGTACGCTGTATGGACGAGGGGATGTTTCAGTTGCACAGGAAAATTAGGATTAATACCCAAGTGAGGGCTGGGTTGTGGAGACTGTGCTTCCCAGGCAGGAACCAGGGCCTCTGTGAAGGCTAGCTTGTTTGAACAGATTGAGTTGGCAATCGGGTTCGCTTGCCTACTGACTTTTTCTAAACCGTATGGATGGGGGGATGTTTCAGTTGCACAGGAAAATTAGGATTAATACCCAAGTGAGGGCTGGGTTTTGGGAGACTGTGCTTCCTAGGCAGGAACCAGGGCCTCTGTGAAGGCTAGCTTGTTGGAACAGATTGAGTTGGCAATCGGGTTCGCTTGCCTACTGACTTTTTCTAAACCGTATGGATGGGGGGAGGTTTCACTTGCACAAGAAAATTAGGGTTAAGAAGAGTCAAGTTAGGGTTAGGGTTGGTGAGACCGGGCTTCCCAGGCAGGAACCAGGGCCTCTGTGAAGGCTAGCTTGGTGGAACAGATTGAGTTGGCAATCGGGATGGCTTGCCTACTGACTTTTTCTAAACCGTATGGACGGGGGGATGTTTCACTTGCACAAGAAAATTAGGGTTAAGACTCAAGTTAGGGTTAGGGTTGGGGAGACTGGGCTTCCCAGGCGGGATCCTGGGCTTCGGTGTAGCCTAGCTTGGTGAAACAGACTGAGTCGGCCATTGGGATAGCTTTCCTACTGGCTTTCTGTGCACTGTAAGGACAGGGTATCGTTTCAGTTGCACAAGAAAATTTTTGTAAAAACTCAAGTTAGGGTTAGGGTTGGGGAGACTGCGGATCCCAAGCGTGATCCTGGGCTTCGGTGCAGCCTAGCTTGGTGAAAAAGCCTGAGTGGCCATCGGGATAGCTTGCCTACTTTCTTTTTGTACACCGTTTGGACGGGGGAATGTTTCAGTTGCACAAGAAAATTAGGGCCAAGACTCTAGTTAGGGTTAAGGTTGGGGAGGCTAGGCTTCCCTGGAGGGAACCAGACCCTCTGTGAAGCCTAGCTTGCTGAAACAGACTTGAGTGGGCCACCAGGATGTCTTCCGTACTCCGTTTTAGTACATCGTGTCCATGGGGGGATGTTTCCGTTGCAGAAGAACATTAGCATTAAGACCCAAATTAGGGTTAGGGTTATGGAGGCAGGGCTTCCCAGGCAGGAACTACGTCCTCGATGAAGCCGAGCCTGGTGAAACAGACTGAGTGGGCCATCAGGATTGCTTGCCTACTGTCTTTTTGTACGCTGTATGGACGAGGGGATGTTTCAGTCGCACAGGAAAATTAGGATTAATACCCAAGGTAGGGCTGGGTTGGGGAGACTGTGGTTCCCAGGCAGCAACCAGGGCCTCTGTGAAGGCTAGCTTGGTGGAACAGATTGAGTTGGCAATCGGGATGGCTTGCCTACTGACTTTTTCTAAACCGTATGGACGGGGGGATGTTTCACTTGCACAAGAAAATTAGGGTAAAGACTCAAGTTAGGGTTAGGGTTGGGGAGACTGGGCTTCGCAGGCGGGATCCTGGGCTTCGGTGTAGCCTAGCTTGGTGAAACAGACTGAGTGGGCCATCGGGATAGCTTTCCTACTGGCTTTCTGTGCACTGTAAGGACGGGGTATCGTTTCAGTTGCACAAGAAAATTTGTGTTAAAACTCAAGTTAGGGTTTGGGTTGGGGAGACTGCGTATCCCAAGCGTGATGCTGGGCTTCGGTGCAGCCTAGCTTGGTGAAACAGACTGAGTGGGCCATCGGGATAGCTTTCCTACTTTCTTTTTGTACACCGTTTGGACGGGGGAATGTTTCAGTTGCACAAGAAAATTAGGGACAAGACTCTAGTTAGGGGTAAGGTTGGGGAGGCTAGTCTTCCCTGGAGGGAACGAGACCCTCTGTGAAGCCTAGCTTGGTGAAACAGACTTGAGTGGGCCACCAGGATGGCTTCCCTACTCCGTTTTAGTACACCGTATCATGGGGGGATGTTTCCATTGCAGAAGAACATTAGCATTAACACCCAAATTAGGGTTAGGGTTATGGAGGCAGGGCTTCCCAGGCAGGAACTACGGCCTCGTTGAAGCCGAGCCTGGTGGAACAGATAGAGTGGGCCATCAGGATTGCTTGCCTACTGTCCTTTTGTACGCTGTATGGACGAGGGGATGTTTCAGTTGCACAGGAAAATTAGGATTAATACCCAAGTGAGGGCTGGGTTGTGGAGACTGTGCTTCCCAGGCAGGAACCAGGGCCTCTGTGAAGGCTAGCTTGTTTGAACAGATTGAGTTGGCAATCGGGTTCGCTTGCCTACTGACTTTTTCTAAACCGTATGGATGGGGGGATGTTTCAGTTGCACAGGAAAATTAGGATTAATACCCAAGTGAGGGCTGGGTTTTGGGAGACTGTGCTTCCTAGGCAGGAACCAGGGCCTCTGTGAAGGCTAGCTTGTTGGAACAGATTGAGTTGGCAATCGGGTTCGCTTGCCTACTGACTTTTTCTAAACCGTATGGATGGGGGGAGGTTTCACTTGCACAAGAAAATTAGGGTTAAGAAGAGTCAAGTTAGGGTTAGGGTTGGTGAGACCGGGCTTCCCAGGCAGGAACCAGGGCCTCTGTGAAGGCTAGCTTGGTGGAACAGATTGAGTTGGCAATCGGGATGGCTTGCCTACTGACTTTTTCTAAACCGTATGGACGGGGGGATGTTTCACTTGCACAAGAAAATTAGGGTTAAGACTCAAGTTAGGGTTAGGGTTGGGGAGACTGGGCTTCCCAGGCGGGATCCTGGGCTTCGGTGTAGCCTAGCTTGGTGAAACAGACTGAGTCGGCCATTGGGATAGCTTTCCTACTGGCTTTCTGTGCACTGTAAGGACAGGGTATCGTTTCAGTTGCACAAGAAAATTTTTGTAAAAACTCAAGTTAGGGTTAGGGTTGGGGAGACTGCGGATCCCAAGCGTGATCCTGGGCTTCGGTGCAGCCTAGCTTGGTGAAAAAGCCTGAGTGGCCATCGGGATAGCTTGCCTACTTTCTTTTTGTACACCGTTTGGACGGGGGAATGTTTCAGTTGCACAAGAAAATTAGGGCCAAGACTCTAGTTAGGGTTAAGGTTGGGGAGGCTAGGCTTCCCTGGAGGGAACCAGACCCTCTGTGAAGCCTAGCTTGCTGAAACAGACTTGAGTGGGCCACCAGGATGTCTTCCGTACTCCGTTTTAGTACATCGTGTCCATGGGGGGATGTTTCCGTTGCAGAAGAACATTAGCATTAAGACCCAAATTAGGGTTAGGGTTATGGAGGCTGGGCTTCCCAGGCAGGAACGACGGCCTCGATGAAGCCGAGCCTGGTGAAACAGACTGAGTGGGCCATCAGGATTGCTTGCTTACTGTCTTTTTGTACGCTGTATGGACGAGGGGATGTTTCAGTTGCACAGGAAAATTAGGATTAATACCCAAGTTAGGGCTGGGTTGGGGAGACTGTGCTTCCCAGGCAGCAACCAGGGCCTCTGTGAAGGCTAGCTTGGTGGAACAGATTGAGTTGGCAATCGGATTCGCTTGCCTACTGCCTTTTTCTAAACCGTATGGACGGGGGGATGTTTCACTTGCACAAGAAAATTAGGGTTAAGAAGACTCAAGTTAGGGCTGGGTTAGGGAGACTGTGCTTCCCAGGCAGGAACCAGGGCCTCTGTGAAGGCTAGCTTGGTGGAACAGATAGAGTTGGCAATCGGGATGGCTTGCCTACTGACTTTTTCTAAATCGTATGGACAGAGGGATGTTTCACTTGCACAAGAAAATTAGGGTTAAGAAGACTCAAGTTAGGTTTAGGGTTGGGGATACTGCGGATCCCAAGCGTGATACTGGGCTTCGGTGCAGCCCAGCTTGGTGAAAAAGACTGAGTGGGCCATCGGGATAGCTTTCCTACTGGCTTCCTGTGCACCGTTTGGACGGGGGAATGTTTCAGTTGGACAAGAAAATTAGGGCCAGGACTCTAGTTAGGGTTAAGGTTGGGGAGGCTAGGCTTCCCTGGAGGGAACCAGACCCTCTGTGAAGCCTAGCTTGGTGAATCAGACTGGAGTGGGCCACCAGGATGGCTTCCCTACTCCGTTTTAGTACACCGTTTCCATGGGGGGATGTTTCCATTGCAGAAGAACATTAGCATTAAGACCCAAATTAGGGTTAGGGTTGTGGAGGCTGGGCTTCCCAGGCAGGAACTACGGCCTCGATGAATCCGAGCCTGGTGAAACAGACTGAGTGGGCCATCAGGATTGCTTGCCTACTGTCTTTTTGTTCGCTGTATGGACGAAGGGATGTTTCAGTTGCACAGGAAAATTAGGATTAATACCCAAGTTAGGGCTGGGTTGGGGAGACTGTGCTTCCCAGGCAGGAACCAGGGCCTCTGTGAAGGCTAGCTTGGTGGAACAGATTGAGTTGGCAATCGGGATGGCTTGCCTACTGACTTTTTCTAAACCGTAAGGAGGGGAGGATGTTTCACTTGCATAAGAAAGTTAGGGTTAAGACTCAAGTTAGGGTTAGGGTTGGGGAGACTGAGGATCCCAAGCGTGATCCTGGGCTTCGGTGCAGCCTAGCTTGGTGAAAAAGACTGAGTGGGCCATCGGGATAGCTTTCCTACTTTCTTTTTGTACACCGTTTGGACGGGGGAATGTTTCAGTTGCACAAGAAAATTAGGGCCAAGACTCTAGTTAGGGTTAAGGTTGGGGAGGCTAGGCTTCCCTGGATGGAACCAGACCCTCTGTGAAGCCTAGCTTGCTGGAACAGACTTGAGTGGGCCACCAGGATGTCTTCCCTACTCCGTTTTAGTACATCTTGTCCATGGGGGGATGTTTCCGTTGCAGAAGAACATTAGCATTAAGACCCAAATTAGGGTTAGGGTTATGGAGGCAGGGCTTCCCAGGCAGGAACTACGGCCTCGATGAAGCCGAGCCTGGTGAAACAGACTGAGTGGGCCATCAGGATTGCTTCCTTACTGTCTTTTTGTACGCTGTATGGACGAGGGGATGTTTCAGTTGCACAGGAAAATTAGGGTTAAGAAGACTCAAGTTAGGGCTGGGTTGGGGAGACTGTGCTTCCCAGGCAGGAACCAGGGCCTCTGTGAAGGCTAGCTTGGTGGAACAGATTGAGTTGGCAATCGGATTCGCTTGCCTACTGACTTTTTCTAAACCGTATGGACGGGGGGATGTTTCGCTTGCACAAGAAAATTAGGGTTAAGAATACTCAGGTTAGGGCTGGGTTGGGGAGACTGTGCTTCCCAGGCAGCAACTAGGGCCTCTGTGAAGGCTAGCTTGGTGGAACAGATTGAGTTGGCAATCGGGATGGCTTGCCTACCGACTTTTTCTAAACCGTATGGACGGGGGGAGGTTTCACTTGCACAAGAAAATTAGGGTTAAGAAGACTCAAGTTAGGGTTAGGGTTGGGGAGACTGGGCTTCCCAGGCGGGATCCTGGGCTTCGGTGTAGCCTAGCTTGGTGAAACAGACTGAGTGGGCCATCGGGATAGCTTTCCTTCTGGCTTTCTGTGCACTGTAAGGACAGGGTATCTTTTCAGTTGCACAAGAAAATTTGTGTAAAATCTCAAGTTAGGGTTAGGGTTGGGGAGACTGCGGATCCGAAGGGTGATCCTGGGCTTCGGTGCAGCCCAGCTTGGTGAAAAAGACTGAGTGGGCCATCGGGATAGCTTTCCTTCTGGCTTTCTGTGCACTGTAAGGACAGGGTATCTTTTCAGTTGCACAAGAAAATTTGTGTAAAATCTCAAGTTAGGGTTAGGGTTGGGGAGACTGCGGATCCGAAGCGTGATCCTGGGCTTCGGTGCAGCCTAGCTTGGTGAAAAAGCCTGAGTGGGCCATCGGGATAGCTTGCCTACTTTCTTTTTGTACACCGTTTGGACGGGGGAATGTTTCAGTTGCACAAGAAAATTAGGGCCAAGACTCTAGTTAGGGTTAAGGTTGGGGAGGCTAGGCTTCCCTGGAGGGAACCAGACCCTCTGTGAAGCCTAGCTTGGTGAAACAGACTTGAGTGGGCCACCAGGATGTCTTCCCTACTCCGTTTTAGTACATCGTGTCCATGGGGGGATGTTTCCGTTGCAGAAGAACATTAGCATTAAGACCCAAATTAGGGTTGGGGTTATGGAGGCTGGGCTTCCCAGGCAGGAACGACGGCCTCGATGAAGCCGAGCCTGGTGAAACAGACTGAGTGGGCCATCAGGATTGCTTGCTTACTGTCTTTTTGTACGCTGTATGGACGAGGGGATGTTTCAGTTGCACAGGAAAATTAGGATTAATACCCAAGGTAGGGCTGGGTTGGGGAGACTGTGCTTCCCAGGCAGCAACCAGGGCCTCTGTGAAGGCTAGCTTGGTGGAACAGATTGAGTTGGCAATCGGATTCGCTTGCCTACTGCCTTTTTCTAAACCGTATGGACGGGGGGATGTTTCACTTGGACAAGAAAATTAGGGTTAAGAAGACTCAAGTTAGGGCTGGGTTAGGGAGACTGTGCTTCCCAGGCAGGAACCAGGGCCTCTGTGAAGGCTAGCTTGGTGGAACAGATAGAGTTGGCAATCGGGATGGCTTGCCTACTGACTTTTTCTAAATCGTATGGACAGAGGGATGTTTCACTTGCACAAGAAAATTAGGGTTAAGAAGACTCAAGTTAGGGTTAGGGTTGGGGAGACTGGGCTTCCCAGGCGGGATCCTGGGCTTCGGTGTAGCCTAGCTTTGTGAAACAGACTGAGTGGGCCATCGGGATAGCTTTCCTACTGGCTTCCTGTGCACTGTAAGGACGGGGTATCGTTTCAGTTGTACAAGAAAATTTGTGTTAAAACTCAAGTTAGGGTTAGGGTTGGGGATACTGCGGATCCCAAGCGTGATACTGGGCTTCGGTGCAGCCCAGCTTGGTGAAAAAGACTGAGTGGGCCATCGGGATAGCTTGCCTACTTTCTTTTTGTACACCGTTTGGACGGGGGAATGTTTCAGTTGCACAAGAAAATTAGGGCCAGGACTCTAGTTAGGGTTAAGGTTGGGGAGGCTAGGCTTCCCTGGAGGGAACCAGACCCTCTGTGAAGCCTAGCTTGGTGAAACAGACTGGAGTGGGCCACCAGGATGGCTTCCCTACTCCGTTTTAGTACACCGTTTCCATGGGGGGATGTTTCCATTGCAGAACAACATTAGCATTAAGACCCAAATTAGGGTTAGGGTTGTGGAGGCTGGGCTTCCCAGGCAGGAACTACGGCCTCGATGAATCCGAGCCTGGTGAAACAGACTGAGTGGGCCATCAGGATTGCTTGCCTACTGTCTTTTTGTACGCTGTATGGACGAAGGGATGTTTCAGTTGCACAGGAACATTAGGATTAATACCCAAGTTAGGGCTGGGTTGGGGAGACTGTGCTTCCCAGGCAGGAACCAGGGCCTCTGTGAAGGCTAGCTTGGTGGAACAGATTGAGTTGGCAATCGGGATGGCTTGCCTACTGACTTTTTCTAAACCGTAAGGAGGGGAGGATGTTTCACTTGCATAAGAAATTTAGGGTTAAGACTCAAGTTAGGGTTAGGGTTGGGGAGACTGCGGATCCCAAGCGTGATCCTGGGCTTCGGTGCAGCCCAGCTTGGTGAAAAAGACTGAGTGGGCCATCGGGATAGCTTGCCTACTTTCTTTTTGTACACCGTTTGGACGGGGGTATGTTTCAGTTGCACAAGAAAATTAGGGCCAAGACTCTAGTTAGGGTTAAGGTTGGGGAGGCTAGGCTTCCCTGGAGGGAACGAGACCCTCTGTGAAGCCTAGCTTGCTGAAACAGACTTGAGTGGGCCACCAGGATGTCTTCCCTACTCCGTTTTAGTACATCGTGTCCATGGGGGGATGTTTCCGTTGCAGAAGAACATTAGCATTAAGACCCAAATTAGGGTTAGGGTTATGGAGGCTGGGCTTCCCAGGCAGGAACGACGGCCTCGATGAAGCCGAGCCTGGTGAAACAGACTGAGTGGGCCATCAGGATTGCTTCCTTACTGTCTTTTTGTACGCTGTATGGACGAGGGGATGTTTCAGTTGCACAGGAAAATTAGGGTTAAGAAGACTCAAGTTAGGGCTGGGTTGGGGAGACTGTGCTTCCCAGGCAGGAACCAGGGCCTCTGTGAAGGCTAGCTTGGTGGAACAGATTGAGTTGGCAATCGGATTCGCTTGCCTACTGACTTTTTCTAAACCGTATGGACGGGGGGATGTTTCGCTTGCACAAGAAAATTAGGGTTAAGAAGACTCAGGTTAGGGCTCGGTTGGGGAGACTGTGCTTCCCAGGCAGCAACTAGGGCCTCTGTGAAGGCTAGCTTGGTGGAACAGATTGAGTTGGCAATCGGGATGGCTTGCCTACCGACTTTTTCTAAACCGTATGGACGGGGGGAGGTTTCACTTGCACAAGAAAATTAGGGTTAAGAAGACTCAAGTTAGGGTTAGGGTTGGGGAGACTGGGCTTCCCAGGCGGGATCCTGGGCTTCGGTGTAGCCTAGCTTGGTGAAACAGACTGAGTGGGCCATCGGGATAGCTTTCCTTCTGGCTTTCTGTGCACTGTAAGGACAGGGTATCTTTTCAGTTGCACAAGAAAATTTGTGTAAAATCTCAAGTTAGGGTTAGGGTTGGGGAGACTGCGGATCCCAAGCGTGATCCTGGGCTTCGGTGCAGCCCAGCTTGGTGAAAAAGACTGAGTGGGTCATCGGGATAGCTTTCCTACTGGCTTTCTGTGCACTGTAATGACGGGGTATCGTTTCAGTTGTACAAGAAAATTTGTGTTAAAACTCAAGTTAGGGTTAGGGTTGGGGAGACTGCGGATCCCAAGCGTGATCCTGGGCTTCGGTGCAGCCCAGCTTGGTGAAAAAGACTGAGTGGACCATCGGGATAGCTTGCCTACTTTCTTTTTGTACACCGTTTGGACGGGGGAATGTTTCAGTTGCACAAGAAAATTAGGGCCAAGACTCTAGTTAGGGTTAAGGTTGGGGAGGCTAGGCTTCCCTGGAGGGAACCAGACCCTCTGTGAAGCCTAGCTTGGTGAAACAGACTGGAGTGGGCCACCACGATGGCTTCCCTACTCCGTTTTAGTACACCGTTTCCATGGGGGGATGTTTCCATTGCAGAACAACATTAGCATTAAGACCCAAATTAGGGTTAGGGTTGTGGAGGCTGGGCTTCCCAGGCAGGAACTACGGCCTCGATGAATCCGAGCCTGGTGAAACAGACTGAGTGGGCCATCAGGATTGCTTGCCTACTGTCTTTTTGTACGCTGTATGGACGAAGGGATGTTTCAGTTGCACAGGAACATTAGGATTAATACCCAAGTTAGGGCTGGGTTGGGGAGACTGTGCTTCCCAGGCAGGAACCAGGGCCTCTGTGAAGGCTAGCTTGGTGGAACAGATTGAGTTGGCAATCGGGATGGCTTGCCTACTGACTTTTTCTAAACCGTAAGGACGGGAGGATGTTTCACTTGCATAAGAAAGTTAGGGTTAAGACTCAAGTTAGGGTTAGGGTTGGGGAGACTGCGGATCCCAAGCGTGATCCTGGGCTTCGGTGCAGCCCAGCTTGGTGAAAAAGACTGAGTGGGCCATCGGGATAGCTTGCCTACTTTCTTTTTGTACACCGTTTGGACGGGGGTATGTTTCAGTTGCACAAGAAAATTAGGGCCAAGACTCTAGTTAGGGTTAAGGTTGGGGAGGCTAGGCTTCCCTGGAGGGAACCAGACCCTCTGTGAAGCCTAGCTTGCTGAAACAGACTTGAGTGGGCCACCAGGATGTCTTCCCTACTCCGTTTTAGTACATCGTGTCCATGGGGGGATGTTTCCGTTGCAGAAGAACATTAGCATTAAGACCCAAATTAGGGTTAGGGTTATGGAGGCTGGGCTTCCCAGGCAGGAACTACGGCCTCGATGAAGCCGAGCCTGGTGAAACAGACTGAGTGGGCCATCAGGATTGCTTCCTTACTGTCTTTTTGTACGCTGTATGGACGAGGGGATGTTTCAGTTGCACAGGAAAATTAGGGTTAAGAAGACTCAAGTTAGGGCTGGGTTGGGGAGACTGTGCTTCCCAGGCAGGAACCAGGGCCTCTGTGAAGGCTAGCTTGGTGGAACAGATTGAGTTGGCAATCGGATTCGCTTGCCTACTGACTTTTTCTAAACCGTATGGACGGGGGGATGTTTCGCTTGCACAAGAAAATTAGGGTTAAGAAGACTCAGGTTAGGGCTCGGTTGGGGAGACTGTGCTTCCCAGGCAGCAACTAGGGCCTCTGTGAAGGCTAGCTTGGTGGAACAGATTGAGTTGGCAATCGGGATGGCTTGCCTACCGACTTTTTCTAAACCGTATGGACGGGGGGAGGTTTCACTTGCACAAGAAAATTAGGGTTAAGAAGACTCAAGTTAGGGTTAGGGTTGGGGAGACTGGGCTTCCCAGGCGGGATCCTGGGCTTCGGTGTAGCCTAGCTTGGTGAAACAGACTGAGTGGGCCATCGGGATAGCTTTCCTTCTGGCTTTCTGTGCACTGTAAGGACAGGGTATCTTTTCAGTTGCACAAGAAAATTTGTGTAAAATCTCAAGTTAGGGTTAGGGTTGGGGAGACTGCGGATCCCAAGCGTGATCCTGGGCTTCGGTGCAGCCCAGCTTGGTGAAAAAGACTGAGTGGGTCATCGGGATAGCTTTCCTACTGGCTTTCTGTGCACTGTAATGACGGGGTATCGTTTCAGTTGTACAAGAAAATTTGTGTTAAAACTCAAGTTAGGGTTAGGGTTGGGGAGACTGCGGATCCCAAGCGTGATCCTGGGCTTCGGTGCAGCCCAGCTTGGTGAAAAAGACTGAGTGGACCATCGGGATAGCTTGCCTACTTTCTTTTTGTACACCGTTTGGACGGGGGAATGTTTCAGTTGCACAAGAAAATTAGGGCCAAGACTCTAGTTAGGGTTAAGGTTGGGGAGGCTAGGCTTCCCTGGAGGGAACCAGGCCCTCTGTGATGCCTAGCTTGGTGAAACAGACTTGAGTGGGCCACCAGGATGGCTTCCCTACTCCGTTTTAGTACATCGTGTCCATGGGGGGATGTTTCCGTTGCAGAAGTACATTAGCATTAAGACCCAAATTAGGGTTGGGGTTATGGAGGCTGGGCTTCCCAGGCAGGAACTACGGCCTCGATGAAGCCGAGCCTGGTGAAACAGACTGAGTGGTCCCTCAGGATTGCTTGCCTACTGTCTTTTTGTATGCTGTATGGACGAGGGGATGTTTCAGTTGCACAGGAAAATTAGGATTAATACCCAAGTGAGGGCTGGGTTGGGGAGACTGGGCTTCCCAGGCAGCAACCAGGGCCTCTGTGAAGGCTAGCTTGGTGGAACAGATTGAGTTGGCAATCGGGATGGCTTGCCTACTGACTTTTTCTAAACCGTATGGACGGGGGGATGTTTCACTTACACAAGAAAATTAGGGTTAAGACTCAAGTTAGGGTTAGGGTTGGGGAGACTGGGCTTCCCAGGCAGGAACCAGGGCCTCTGTGAAGGCTAGCTTGGTGGAACAGATTGAGTTGGCAATCGGGATGGCTTGCCTACTGACTTTTTCTAAACAGTAAGGAGGGGAGGATGTTTCACTTGCATAAGAAAGTTAGGGTTAAGACTCAAGTTAGGGTTAGGGTTGGGGAGACTGCGGATCCCAAGCGTGATCCTGGGCTTCGGTGCAGCCTAGCTTGGTGAAACAGACTGAGTGGGCCATCGGGATAGCTTTCCTACTGGCTTTCTGTGCACTGTAAGGACGGGGTATCGTTTCAGTTGCACAAGAAAATTTGTGTTAAAACTCAAGTTAGGGTTAGGGTTGGGGAGACTGCGGATCCCAAGCGTGATCCTGGGCTTCGGTGCAGCCTAGCTTGGTGAAACAGACTGAGTGGGCCATCAGGATTGCTTGCCTACTGTCTTTTTGTACGCTGTATGGACGAGGGGATGTTTCAGTTGCACAGGAAAATTAGGATTAATACCCAAGTGAGGGCTGGGTTATGGAGACTGTGCTTACCAGGCAGGAACCAGGGCCTCTGTGAAGGCTAGCTTGTTGGAACAGATTGAGTTGGCAATCGAGTTCGCTTGCCAACTGACTTTTTCTAAACCGTATGGACGGGGGGATGTTTCACTTGCACAAGAAAATTAGGGTAAAGACTCAAGTTAGGGTTAGGGTTGGGGAGACTGGGCTTCGCAGGCGGGATCCTGGGCTTCGGTGTAGCCTAGCTTGGTGAAACAGACTGAGTGGGCCATCGGGATAGCTTTCCTACTGGCTTTCTGTGCACTGTAAGGACGGGGTATCGTTTCAGTTGCACAAGAAAATTTGTGTTAAAACTCAAGTTAGGTTTAGGGTTGGGGATACTGCGGATCCCAAGCGTGATACTGGGCTTCGGTGCAGCCCAGCTTGGTGAAAAAGACTGAGTGGGCCATCGGGATAGCTTGCCTACTTTCTTTTTGTACACCGTTTGGACGGGGGAATGTTTCAGTTGCACAAGAAAATTAGGGCCAGGACTCTAGTTAGGGTTAAGGTTGGGGAGGCTAGGCTTCCCTGGAGGGAACCAGACCCTCTGTGAAGCCTAGCTTGGTGAAACAGACTGGAGTGGGCCACCAGGATGGCTTCCCTACTCCGTTTTAGTACACCGTTTCCATGGGGGGATGTTTCCATTGCAGAACAACATTAGCATTAAGACCCAAATTAGGGTTAGGGTTGTGGAGGCTGGGCTTCCCAGGCAGGAACGACGGCCTCGATGAATCCGAGCCTGGTGAAACAGACTGAGTGGGCCATCAGGATTCCTTGCCTACTGTCTTTTTGTACGCTGTATGGACGAAGGGATGTTTCAGTTGCACAGGAACATTAGGATTAATACCCAAGTGAGGGCTGGGTTGGGGAGACTGTGCTTCCCAGGCAGGAACCAGGGCCTCTGTGAAGGCTAGCTTGGTGGAACAGATTGAGTTGGCAATCGGGATGGCTTGCCTACTGACTTTTTCTAAACCGTAAGGAGGGGAGGATGTTTCACTTGCATAAGAAAGTTAGGGTTAAGACTCAAGTTAGGGTTAGGGTTGGGGAGACTGCGGATCCCAAGCGTGATCCTGGGCTTCGGTGCAGCCCAGCTTGGTGAAAAAGACTGAGTGGGCCATCGGGATAGCTTGCCTACTTTCTTTTTGTACACCGTTTGGACGGGGGTATGTTTCAGTTGCACAAGAAAATTAGGGCCAAGACTCTAGTTAGGGTTAAGGTTGGGGAGGCTAGGCTTCCCTGGAGGGAACCAGACCCTCTGTGAAGCCTAGCTTGCTGAAACAGACTTGAGTGGGCCACCAGGATGTCTTCCCTACTCCGTTTTAGTACATCGTGTCCATGGGGGGATGTTTCCGTTGCAGAAGAACATTAGCATTAAGACCCAAATTAGGGTTAGGGTTATGGAGGCTGGGCTTCCCAGGCAGGAACTACGTCCTCGATGAAGCCGAGCCTGGTGAAACAGACTGAGTGGGCCATCAGGATTGCTTCCTTACTGTCTTTTGGTACGCTGTATGGACGAGGGGATGTTTCAGTTGCACAGGAAAATTAGGGTTAAGAAGACTCAAGTTAGGGCTGGGTTGGGGAGACTGTGCTTCCCAGGCAGGAACCAGGGCCTCTGTGAAGGCTAGCTTGGTGGAACAGATTGAGTTGGCAATCGGATTCGCTTGCCTACTGACTTTTTCTAAACCGTATGGACGGGGGGATGTTTCGCTTGCACAAGAAAATTAGGGTTAAGAAGACTCAGGTTAGGGCTCGGTTGGGGAGACTGTGCTTCCCAGGCAGCAACTAGGGCCTCTGTGAAGGCTAGCTTGGTGGAACAGATTGAGTTGGCAATCGGGATGGCTTGCCTACCGACTTTTTCTAAACCGTATGGACGGGGGGAGGTTTCACTTGCACAAGAAAATTAGGGTTAAGAAGACTCAAGTTAGGGTTAGGGTTGGGGAGACTGGGCTTCCCAGGCGGGATCCTGGGCTTCGGTGTAGCCTAGCTTGGTGAAACAGACTGAGTGGGCCATCGGGATAGCTTTCCTTCTGGCTTTCTGTGCACTGTAAGGACAGGGTATCTTTTCAGTTGCACAAGAAAATTTGTGTAAAATCTCAAGTTAGGGTTTGGGTTGGGGAGACTGCGGATCCTAAGCGTGATCCTGGGCTTCGGTGCAGCCCAGCTTGGTGAAAAAGACTGAGTGGGTCATCGGGATAGCTTTCCTACTGGCTTTCTGTGCACTGTAATGACGGGGTATCGTTTCAGTTGTACAAGAAAATTTGTGTTAAAACTCAAGTTAGGGTTAGGGTTGGGGAGACTGCGGATCCCAAGCGTGATCCTGGGCTTCGGTGCAGCCCAGCTTGGTGAAAAAGACTGAGTGGGCCATCGGGATAGCTTGCCTACTTTCTTTTTGTACACCGTTTGGACGGGGGAATGTTTCAGTTGCACAAGAAAATTAGGGCCAAGACTCTAGTTAGGGTTAAGGTTGGGGAGGCTAGGCTTCCCTGGAGGGAACCAGGCCCTCTGTGAAGCCTAGCTTGGTGAAACAGACTTGAGTGGTCCACCAGGATGGCTTCCCTACTCCGTTTTAGTACATCGTGTCCATGGGGGGATGTTTCCGTTGCAGAAGTACATTAGCATTAAGACCCAAATTAGGGTTGGGGTTATGGAGGCTGGGCTTCCCAGGCAGGAACTACGGCCTCGATGAAGCCGAGCCTGGTGAAACAGACTGAGTGGTCCCTCAGGATTGCTTGCCTACTGTCTTTTTGTATGCTGTATGGACGAGGGGATGTTTCAGTTGCACAGGAAAATTAGGATTAATACCCAAGTGAGGGCTGGGTTGGGGAGACTGGGCTTCCCAGGCAGCAACCAGGGCCTCTGTGAAGGCTAGCTTGGTGGAACAGATTGAGTTGGCAATCGGGATGGCTTGCCTACTGACTTTTTCTAAACCGTATGGACGGGGGGATGTTTCACTTACACAAGAAAATTAGGGTTAAGACTCAAGTTAGGGTTAGGGTTGGGGAGACTGGGCTTCCCAGGCAGGAACCAGGGCCTCTGTGAAGGCTAGCTTGGTGGAACAGATTGAGTTGGCAATCGGGATGGCTTGCCTACTGACTTTTTCTAAACCGTAAGGAGGGGAGGATGTTTCACTTGCATAAGAAAGTTAGGGTTAAGACTCAAGTTAGGGTTAGGGTTGGGGAGACTGCGGATCCCAAGCGTGATCCTGGGCCTCGGTGCAGCCTAGCTTGGTGAAACAGACTGAGTGGGCCATCAGGATTGCTTGCCTACTGTCTTTTTGTACGCTGTATGGACGAGGGGATGTTTCAGTTGCACAGGAAAATTAGGATTAATACCCAAGTGAGGGCTGGGTTATGGAGACTGTGCTTACCAGGCAGGAACCAGGGCCTCTGTGAAGGCTAGCTTGTTGGAACAGATTGAGTTGGCAATCGAGTTCGCTTGCCAACTGACTTTTTCTAAACCGTATGGACGGGGGGATGTTTCACTTGCACAAGAAAATTAGGGTAAAGACTCAAGATAGGGTTAGGGTTGGGGAGACTGGGCTTCGCAGGCGGGATCCTGGGCTTCGGTGTAGCCTAGCTTGGTGAAACAGACTGAGTGGGCCATCGGGATAGCTTTCCTACTGGCTTTCTGTGCACTGTAAGGACGGGGTATCGTTTCAGTTGCACAAGAAAATTTGTGTTAAAACTCAAGTTAGGGTTTGGGTTGGGGAGACTGCAGATCCCAAGCGTGATCCTGGGCTTCGGTGCAGCCTAGCTTGGTGAAACAGACTGAGTGGGCCATCGGGATAGCTTTCCTACTTTCTTTTTGTACACCGTTTGGACGGGAGAATGTTTCAGTTGCACAAGAAAATTAGGGACAAGACTCTAGTTAGGGGTAAGGTTGGGGAGGCTAGTCTTCCCTGGAGGGAACGAGACCCTCTGTGAAGCCTAGCTTGGTGAAACAGACTTGAGTGGGCCACCAGGATGGCTTCCCTACTCCGTTTTAGTACACCGTATCATGGGGGGATGTTTCCATTGCAGAAGAACATTAGCATTAACACCCAAATTAGGGTTAGGGTTATGGAGGCAGGGCTTCCCAGGTAGGAACTACGGCCTCGTTGAAGCCGAGCCTGGTGGAACAGATAGAGTGGGCCATCAGGATTGCTTGCCTACTGTCCTTTTGTACGCTGTATGGACGAGGGGATGTTTCAGTTGCACAGGAAAATTAGGATTAATACCCAAGTGAGGGCTGGGTTGTGGAGACTGTGCTTCCCAGGCAGGAACCAGGGCCTCTGTGAAGGCTAGCTTGTTTGAACAGATTGAGTTGGCAATCGGGTTCGCTTGCCTACTGACTTTTTCTAAACCGTATGGATGGGGGGATGTTTCAGTTGCACAGGAAAATTAGGATTAATACCCAAGTGAGGGCTGGGTTTTGGGAGACTGTGCTTCCTAGGCAGGAACCAGGGCCTCTGTGAAGGCTAGCTTGTTGGAACAGATTGAGTTGGCAATCGGGTTCGCTTGCCTACTGACTTTTTCTAAACCGTATGGATGGGGGGAGGTTTCACTTGCACAAGAAAATTAGGGTTAAGAAGAGTCAAGTTAGGGTTAGGGTTGGTGAGACCGGGCTTCCCAGGCAGGAACCAGGGCCTCTGTGAAGGCTAGCTTGGTGGAACAGATTGAGTTGGCAATCGGGATGGCTTGCCTACTGACTTTTTCTAAACCGTATGGACGGGGGGATGTTTCACTTGCACAAGAAAATTAGGGTTAAGACTCAAGTTAGGGTTAGGGTTGGGGAGACTGGGCTTCCCAGGCGGGATCCTGGGCTTCGGTGTAGCCTAGCTTGGTGAAACAGACTGAGTCGGCCATCGGGATAGCTTTCCTACTGGCTTTCTGTGCACTGTAAGGACAGGGTATCGTTTCAGTTGCACAAGAAAATTTGTGTAAAAACTCAAGTTAGGGTTAGGGTTGGGGAGACTGCGGATCCCAAGCGTGATCCTGGGCTTCGGTGCAGCCTAGCTTGGTGAAAAAGCCTGAGTGGGCCATCGGGATAGCTTGCCTACTTTCTTTTTGTACACCGTTTGGACGGGGGAATGTTTCAGTTGCACAAGAAAATTAGGGCCAAGACTCTAGTTAGGGTTAATGTTGGCGAGGCTAGGCTTCCCTGGAGGGAACCAGACCCTCTGTGAAGCCTAGCTTGGTGAAACAGACTTGAGTGGGCCACCAGGATGGCTTCCCTACTCCGTTTTAGTACATCGTGTCCATGGGGGTATGTTTCCATTGCAGAAGAACATTAGCATTAAGACCCAAATTAGGGTTAGGGTTATGGAGGCTGGGCTTCTCAGGCAGCAACTACGTCCTCGATGAAGCCGAGCCTGGTGAAACAGACTGAGTGGGCCATCAGGATTGCTTGCCTACTGTCTTTTTGTATGCTGTATGGACGAGGGGATGTTTCAGTCGCACAGGAAAATTAGGATTAATACCCAAGTTAGTGCTGGGTTGGGGAGTCTGTGGTTCCCAGGCAGCAACCAGGGCCTCTGTGAATGCTAGCTTGGTGGAATAGATTGAGTTGGCAATCGGGATGGCTTGCCTACTGACTTTTTCTAAACCGTATGGACGGGGGGATGTTTCACTTGCACAAGAAAATTAGGGTTAAGACTCAAGTTAGGGTTAGGGTTGGGGAGACTGGGCTTCCCAGGCGGGATCCTGGGCTTCGGTGTAGCCTAGCTTGGTGAAACAGACTGAGTGGGCCATCGGGATAGCTTCCTTACTGTCTTTTTGTACGCTGTATGGACGAGGGGATGTTTCAGTTGCACAGGAAAATTAGGGTTAAGAAGACTCAAGTTAGGGCTGGGTTGGGGAGACTGTGCTTCCCAGGCAGGAACCAGGGCCTCTGTGAAGGCTAGCTTGGTGGAACAGATTGAGTTGGCAATCGGATTCGCTTGACTACTGACTTTTTCTAAACCGTATGGACGGGGGGATGTTTCGCTTGCACAAGAAAATTAGGGTTAAGAAGACTCAGGTTAGGGCTGGGTTGGGGAGACTGTGCTTCCCAGGCAGCAACTAGGGCCTCTGTGAAGGCTAGCTTGGTGGAACAGATTGAGCTGGCAATCGGGATGGCTTGCCTACCGACTTTTTCTAAACCGTATGGACGGGGGGAGGTTTCACTTGCACAAGAAAATTAGGGTTAAGAAGACTCAAGTTAGGGTTAGGGTTGGGGAGAGTGGGCTTCCCAGGCGGGATCCTGGGCTTCGGTGCAGCCCAGCTTGGTGAAAAAGACTGAGTGGGTCATCGGGATAGCTTTCCTACTGGCTTTCTGTGCACTGTAATGACGGGGTATCGTTTCAGTTGTACAAGAAAATTTGTGTTAAAACTCAAGTTAGGGTTAGGGATGGGGAGACTGCGGATCCCAAGCGTGATCCTGGGCTTCGGTGCAGCCCAGCTTGGTGAAGAAGACTGAGTGGGCCATCGGGATAGCTTGCCTACTTTCTTTTTGTACACCGTTTGGACGGGGGAATGTTTCAGTTGCACAAGAAAATTAGGGCCAAGACTCTAGTTAGGGTTAAGGTTGGGGAGGCTAGGCTTCCATGGAGGGAACCAGACCCTCTGTGAAGCCTAGCTTGCTGAAACAGACTTGAGTGGGCCACCAGGATGTCTTCCCTACTCCGTTTTAGTACATCGTGTCCATGGGGGGATGTTTCCGTTGCAGAAGAACATTAGCATTAAGACCCAAATTAGGGTTAGGGTTATGGAGGCTGGGCTTCCCAGGCAGGAACGACGGCCTCGATGAAGCCGAGCCTGGTGAAACAGACTGAGTGGGCCATCAGGATTGCTTGCTTACTGTCTTTTTGTATGCTGTATGGACGAGGGGATGTTTCAGTTGCACAGGAAAATGAGGATTAATACCCAAGTGAGGGCTGGGTTGGGGAGACTGTGCTTCCCAGGCAGCAACCAGGGCCTCTGTGAAGGCTAGCTTGGTGGAACAGATTGAGTTGGCAATCGGATTCGCTTGCCTACTGCCTTTTTCTAAACCGTATGGACGGGGGGATGTTTCACTTGCACAAGAAAATTAGGGTTAAGAAGACTCAAGTTAGGGCTGGGTTAGGGAGACTGTGCTTCCCAGGCAGGAACCAGGGCCTCTGTGAAGGCTAGCTTGGTGGAACAGATAGAGTTGGCAATCGGGATGGCTTGCCTACTGACTTTTTCTAAATCGTATGGACAGAGGGATGTTTCACTTGCACAAGAAAATTAGGGTTAAGAAGACTCAAGTTAGGGTTAGGGTTGGGGAGACTGGGCTTCCCAGGCGGGATCCTGGGCTTCGGTGTAGCCTAGCTTTGTGAAACAGACTGAGTGGGCCATCGGGATAGCTTTCCTACTGGCTTCCTGTGCACTGTAAGGACGGGGTATCGTTTCAGTTGTACAAGAAAATTTGTGTTAAAACTCAAGTTAGGGTTAGGGTTGGGGATACTGCGGATCCCAAGCGTGATACTGGGCTTCGGTGCAGCCCAGCTTGGTGAAAAAGACTGAGTGGGCCATCGGGATAGCTTGCCTACTTTCTTTTTGTACACCGTTTGGACGGGGGAATGTTTCAGTTGCACAAGAAAATTAGGGCCAGGACTCTAGTTAGGGTTAAGGTTGGGGAGGCTAGGCTTCCCTGGAGGGAACCAGACCCTCTGTGAAGCCTAGCTTGGTGAAACAGACTGGAGTGGGCCACCAGGATGGCTTCCCTACTCCGTTTTAGTACACCGTTTCCATGGGGGGATGTTTCCATTGCAGAACAACATTAGCATTAAGACCCAAATTAGGGTTAGGGTTGTGGAGGCTGGGCTTCCCAGGCAGGAACTATGGCCTCGATGAATCCGAGCCTGGTGAAACAGACTGAGTGGGCCATCAGGATTGCTTGCCTACTGTCTTTTTGTACGCTGTATGGACGAAGGGATGTTTCAGTTGCACAGGAAAATTAGGATTAATACCCAAGTTAGGGCTGGGTTGGGGAGACTGTGCTTCCCAGGCAGGAACCAGGGCCTCTGTGAAGGCTAGCTTGGTGGAACAGATTGAGTTGGCAATCGGGATGGCTTGCCTACTGACTTTTTCTAAACCGTAAGGAGGGGAGGATGTTTCACTTGCATAACAAAGTTAGGGTTAAGACTCAAGTTAGGGTTAGGGTTGGGGAGACTGCGGATCCCAAGCGTGATCCTGGGCTTCGGTGCAGCCCAGCTTGGTGAAAAAGACTGAGTGGGCCATCGGGATAGCTTGCCTACTTTCTTTTTGTACACCGTTTGGACGGGGGTATGTTTCAGTTGCACAAGAAAATTAGGGCCAAGACTCTAGTTAGGGTTAAGGTTGGGGAGGCTAGGCTTCCCTGGAGGGAACCAGACCCTCTGTGAAGCCTAGCTTGCTGAAACAGACTTGAGTGGGCCACCAGGATGTCTTCCCTACTCCGTTTTAGTACATCGTGTCCATGGGGGGATGTTTCCGTTGCAGAAGAACATTAGCATTAAGACCCAAATTAGGGTTAGGGTTATGGAGGCTGGGCTTCCCAGGCAGGAACTACGGCCTCGATGAATCCGAGCCTGGTGAAACAGACTGAGTGGGCCATCAGGATTGCTTCCTTACTGTCTTTTTGTACGCTGTATGGACGAGGGGATGTTTCAGTTGCACAGGAAAATTAGGGTTAAGAAGACTCAAGTTAGGGCTGGGTTGGGGAGACTGTGCTTCCCAGGCAGGAACCAGGGCCTCTGTGAAGGCTAGCTTGGTGGAACAGATTGAGTTGGCAATCGGATTCGCTTGCCTACTGACTTTTTCTAAACCGTATGGACGGGGGGATGTTTCGCTTGCACAAGAAAATTAGGGTTAAGAAGACTCAGGTTAGGGCTCGGTTGGGGAGACTGTGCTTCCCAGGCAGCAACTAGGGCCTCTGTGAAGGCTAGCTTGGTGGAACAGATTGAGTTGGCAATCGGGATGGCTTGCCTACCGACTTTTTCTAAACCGTATGGACGGGGGGAGGTTTCACTTGCACAAGAAAATTAGGGTTAAGAAGACTCAAGTTAGGGTTAGGGTTGGGGAGACTGGGCTTCCCAGGCGGGATCCTGGGCTTCGGTGTAGCCTAGCTTGGTGAAACAGACTGAGTGGTCCATCGGGATAGCTTTCCTTCTGGCTTTCTGTGCACTGTAAGGACAGGGTATCTTTTCAGTTGCACAAGAAAATTTGTGTAAAATCTCAAGTTAGGGTTAGGGTTGGGGAGACTGCGGATCCCAAGTGTGATCCTGGGCTTCGGTGCAGCCCAGCTTGGTGAAAAAGACTGAGTGGGTCATCGGGATAGCTTTCCTACTGGCTTTCTGTGCACTGTAATGACGGGGTATCGTTTCAGTTGTACAAGAAAATTTGTGTTAAAACTCAAGTTAGGGTTAGGGATGGGGAGACTGCGGATCCCAAGCGTGATCAGCTTGGCTTGCCTACTTTCTTTTTGTACACCGTTTGGACGGGGGAATGTTTCAGTTGCACAAGAAAATTAGTTCCAAGACTCTAGTTAGGGTTAAGGTTGGGGAGGCTAGGCTTCCCTGGAGGGAACCAGACCCTCTGTGAAGCCTAGCTTGCTGAAACAGACTTGAGTGGGCCACCAGGATGTCTTCCCTACTCCGTTTTAGTACATCGTGTCCATGGGGGGATGTTTCCGTTGCAGAAGAACATTAGCATTAAGACCCAAATTAGGGTTAGGGTTATGGAGGCTGGGCTTCCCAGGCAGGAACGACGGCCTCGATGAAGCCGAGCCTGGTGAAACAGACTGAGTGGGCCATCAGGATTGCTTGCTTACTGTCTTTTTGTACGCTGTATGGACGAGGGGATGTTTCAGTTGCACAGGAAAATTAGGATTAATACCCAAGTGAGGGCTGGGTTGGGGAGACTGGGCTTCCCAGGCAGCAACCAGGGCCTCTGTGAAGGCTAGCTTGGTGGAACAGATTGAGTTGGCAATCGGGATGGCTTGCCTACTGACTTTTTCTAAACCGTATGGACGGGGGGATGTTTCACTTACACAAGAAAATTAGGGTTAAGACTCAAGTTAGGGTTAGGGTTGGGGAGACTGGGCTTCCCAGGCAGGAACCAGGGCCTCTGTGAAGGCTAGCTTGGTGGAACAGATTGAGTTGGCAATCGGGATGGCTTGCCTACTGACTTTTTCTAAACCGTAAGGAGGGGAGGATGTTTCACTTGCATAAGAAAGTTAGGGTTAAGACTCAAGTTAGGGTTAGGGTTGGGGAGACTGCGGATCCCAAGCGTGATCCTGGGCTTCGGTGCAGCCTAGCTTGGTGAAAAAGACTGAGTGGGCCATCGGGATAGCTTTCCTACTTTCTTTTTGTACACCGTTTGGACGGGGGAATGTTTCAGTTGCACAAGAAAATTAGGGCCAAGACTCTAGTTAAGGTTAAGGTTGGGGAGGCTAGGCTTCCCTGGATGGAACCAGACCCTCTGTGAAGCCTAGCTTGCTGAAACAGACTTGAGTGGGCCACCAGGATGTCTTCCCTACTCCGTTTTAGTACATCGTGTCCATGGGGGGATGTTTCCGTTGCAGAAGAACATTAGCATTAAGACCCAAATTAGGGTTAGGGTTATGGAGGCTGGGCTTCCCAGGCAGGAACTACGGCCTCGATGAAGCCGAGCCTGGTGAAACAGACTGAGTGGGCCATCAGGATTGCTTCCTTACAGTCTTTTTGTACGCTGTATGGACGAGGGGATGTTTCAGTTGCACAGGAAAATTAGGGTTAAGAAGACTCAAGTTAGGGCTGGGTTGGGGAGACTGTGCTTCCCAGGCAGGAACCAGGGCCTCTCTGAAGGCTAGCTTGGTGGAACAGATTGAGTTGGCAATCGGATTCGCTTGCCTACTGACTTTTTCTAAACCGTATGGACGGGGGGATGTTTCGCTTGCACAAGAAAATTAGGGTTAAGAAGACTCAGGTTAGGGCTGGGTTGGGGAGACTGTGCTTCCCAGGCAGCAACTAGGGCCTCTGTGAAGGCTAGCTTGGTGGAACAGATTGAGTTGGCAATCGGGATGGCTTGCCTACCGACTTTTTCTAAACCGTATGGATGGGGGGAGGTTTCACTT
Source organism: Heloderma suspectum (assembly GCF_057233095.1). NCBI lineage: Eukaryota > Metazoa > Chordata > Lepidosauria > Squamata > Helodermatidae > Heloderma > Heloderma suspectum. The sequence goes on along the minus strand of NC_139459.1, from coordinate 152,522,644 downwards.
GCACAAGAAAATTAGGGTTAAGAAGACTCAAGTTAGGGTTAGGGTTGGGGAGACTGGGCTTCCCAGGCGGGATCCTGGGCTTCGGTGTAGCCTAGCTTGGTGAAACAGACTGAGTGGGCCATCGGGATAGCTTTCCTTCTGGCTTTCTGTGCACTGTAAGGACAGGGTATCTTTTCAGTTGCACAAGAAAATTTGTGTAAAATCTCAAGTTAGGGTTAGGGTTGGGGAGACTGCGGATCCCAAGCGTGATCCTGGGCTTCGGTGCAGCCCAGCTTGGTGAAAAAGACTGAGTGGGCCATCGGGATAGCTTTCCTACTTTCTTCTTGTACACCGTTTGGACGGGGGAATGTTTCAGTTGCACAAGAAAATTAGGGCCAAGACTCTAGTTAGGGTTAAGGTTGGGGAGGCTAGGCTTCCCTGGAGGGAACCAGACCCTCTGTGAAGCCTAGCTTGGTGAAACAGACTTGAGTGGGCCACCAGGATGGCTTCCCTACTCCGTTTTAGTACATCGTGTCCATGGGGGGATGTTTCCGTTGCAGAAGTACATTAGCATTAAGACCCAAATTAGGGTTAGGGTTATGGAGGCTGGGCTTCTCAGGCAGCAACTACGTCCTCGATGAAGCCGAGCCTGGTGAAACAGACTGAGTGGGCCATCAGGATTGCTTGCCTACTGTCTTTTTGTATGCTGTATGGACGAGGGGATGTTTCAGTCGCACAGGAAAATTAGGATTAATACCCAAGTGAGGGCTGGGTTGGGGAGACTGTGCTTCCCAGGCAGGAACCAGGGCCTCTGTGAAGGCTAGCTTGTTGGAACAGATTGAGTTGGCAATCGGGTTCGCTTGCCTACTGACTTTTTCTAAACCGTATGGATGGGGGGATGTTTCAGTTGCACAGGAAAATTAGGATTAATACCCAAGTGAGGGCTGGGTTTTGGGAGACTGTGCTTCCTAGGCAGGAACCAGGGCCTCTGTGAAGGCTAGCTTGTTGGAACAGATTGAGTTGGCAATCGGGTTCGCTTGCCTACTGACTTTTTCTAAACCGTATGGATGGGGGGATGTTTCAGTTGCACAAGAAAATTAGGGTTAAGAAGAGTCAAGTTAGGGTTAGGGTTGGTGAGACCGGGCTTCCCAGGCAGGAACCAGGGCCTCTGTGAAGGCTAGCTTGGTGGAACAGATTGAGTTGGCAATCGGGATGGCTTGCCTACTGACTTTTTCTAAACCGTATGGACGGGGGGATGTTTCACTTGCACAAGAAAATTAGGGTTAAGACTCAAGTTAGGGTTAGGGTTGGGGAGACTGGGCTTTCCAGGCGGGATCCTGGGCTTCGGTGTAGCCTAGCTTGGTGAAACAGACTGAGTGGGCCATTGGGATAGCTTTCCTACTGGCTTTCTGTGCACTGTAAGGACAGGGTATCGTTTCAGTTGCACAAGAAAATTTGTGTAAAAACTGAAGTTAGGGTTAGGTTTGGGGAGACTGCGGATCCCAAGCGTGATCCTGGGCTTCGGTGCAGCCTAGCTTGGTGAAAAAGCCTGAGTGGGCCATCGGGATAGCTTGCCTATTTTCTTTTTGTACACCGTTTGGACGGGGTAATGTTTCAGTTGCACAAGAAAATTAGGGCCAAGACTCTAGTTAGGGTTAATGTTGGCGAGGCTAGGCTTCCCTGGAGGGAACCAGACCCTCTGTGAAGCCTAGTTTGGTGAAACAGACTTGAGTGGGCCACCAGGATGTCTTCCCTACTCCGTTTTAGTACATCGTGTCCATGGGGGGATGTTTCCGTTGCAGAAGAACACTAGCATTAAGACCCAAATTAGGGTTAGGGTTATGGAGGCTGGGCTTCCCAGGCAGGAACTACGTCCTCGATGAAGCCGAGCCTGGTGAAACAGACTGAGTGGGCCATCAGGATTGCTTCCTTACAGTCTTTTTGTACGCTGTATGGACGAGGGGATGTTTCAGTTGCACAGGAAAATTAGGGTTAAGAAGACTCAAGTTAGGGCTGGGTTGGGGAGACTGTGCTTCCCAGGCAGGAACCAGGGCCTCTGTGAAGGCTAGCTTGGTGGAACAGATTGAGTTGGCAATCGGATTCGCTTGCCTACTGACTTTTTCTAAACCGTATGGACGGGGGGATGTTTCGCTTGCACAAGAAAATTAGGGTTAAGAAGACTCAGGTTAGGGCTGGGTTGGGGAGACTGTGCTTCCCAGGCAGCAACTAGGGCCTCTGTGAAGGCTAGCTTGGTGGAACAGATTGAGTTGGCAATCGGGATGGCTTGCCTACCGACTTTTTCTAAACCGTATGGATGGGGGGAGGTTTCACTTGCACAAGAAAATTAGGGTTAAGAAGACTCAAGTTAGGGTTAGGGTTGGGGAGACTGGGCTTCCCAGGCGGGATCCTGGGCTTCGGTGTAGCCTAGCTTGGTGAAACAGACTGAGTGGGCCATCGGGATAGCTTTCCTTCTGGCTTTCTGTGCACTGTAAGGACAGGGTATCTTTTCAGTTGCACAAGAAAATTTGTGTAAAATCTCAAGTTAGGGTTAGGGTTGGGGAGACTGCGGATCCCAAGCGTGATCCTGGGCTTCGGTGCAGCCCAGCTTGGTGAAAAAGACTGAGTGGGTCATCGGGATAGCTTTCCTACTGGCTTTCTGTGCACTGTAATGACGGGGTATCGTTTCAGTTGCACAAGAAAATTTGTGTTAAAACTCAAGTTAGGGTTAGGGTTGGGGAGACTGCGGATCCCAAGCGTGATCCTGGGCTTCGGTGCAGCCCAGCTTGGTGAAAAAGACTGAGTGGGCCATCGGGATAGCTTTCCTACTTTCTTCTTGTACACCGTTTGGACGGGGGAATGTTTCAGTTGCACAAGAAAATTAGGGCCAAGACTCTAGTTAGGGTTAAGGTTGGGGAGGCTAGGCTTCCCTGGAGGGAACCAGACCCTCTGTGAAGCCTAGCTTGGTGAAACAGACTTGAGTGGGCCACCAGGATGGCTTCCCTACTCCGTTTTAGTACATCGTGTCCATGGGGGGATGTTTCCGTTGCAGAAGTACATTAGCATTAAGACCCAAATTAGGGTTAGGGTTATGGAGGCTGGGCTTCTCAGGCAGCAACTACGTCCTCGATGAAGCCGAGCCTGGTGAAACAGACTGAGTGGGCCATCAGGATTGCTTGCCTACTGTCTTTTTGTATGCTGTATGGACGAGGGGATGTTTCAGTCGCACAGGAAAATTAGGATTAATACCCAAGTGAGGGCTGGGTTGGGGAGGCTGTGCTTCCCAGGCAGGAACCAGGGCCTCTGTGAAGGCTAGCTTGTTGGAACAGATTGAGTTGGCAATCGGGTTCGCTTGCCTACTGACTTTTTCTAAACCGTATGGATGGGGGGATGTTTCAGTTGCACAGGAAAATTAGGATTAATACCCAAGTGAGGGCTGGGTTTTGGGAGACTGTGCTTCCTAGGCAGGAACCAGGGCCTCTGTGAAGGCTAGCTTGTTGGAACAGATTGAGTTGGCAATCGGGTTCGCTTGCCTACTGACTTTTTCTAAACCGTATGGATGGGGGGAGGTTTCACTTGCACAAGAAAATTAGGGTTAAGAAGAGTCAAGTTAGGGTTAGGGTTGGTGAGACCGGGCTTCCCAGGCAGGAACCAGGGCCTCTGTGAAGGCTAGCTTGGTGGAACAGATTGAGTTGGCAATCGGGATGGCTTGCCTACTGACTTTTTCTAAACCGTATGGACGGGGGGATGTTTCACTTGCACAAGAAAATTAGGGTTAAGACTCAAGTTAGGGTTAGGGTTGGGGAGACTGGGCTTTCCAGGCGGGATCCTGGGCTTCGGTGTAGCCTAGCTTGGTGAAACAGACTGAGTGGGCCATTGGGATAGCTTTCCTACTGGCTTTCTGTGCACTGTAAGGACAGGGTATCGTTTCAGTTGCACAAGAAAATTTGTGTAAAAACTGAAGTTAGGGTTAGGTTTGGGGAGACTGCGGATCCCAAGCGTGATCCTGGGCTTCGGTGCAGCCTAGCTTGGTGAAAAAGCCTGAGTGGGCCATCGGGATAGCTTGCCTATTTTCTTTTTGTACACCGTTTGGACGGGGGAATGTTTCAGTTGCACAAGAAAATTAGGGCCAAGACTCTAGTTAGGGTTAATGTTGGCGAGGCTAGGCTTCCCTGGAGGGAACCAGACCCTCTGTGAAGCCTAGTTTGGTGAAACAGACTTGAGTGGGCCACCAGGATGTCTTCCCTACTCCGTTTTAGTACATCGTGTCCATGGGGGGATGTTTCCGTTGCAGAAGAACACTAGCATTAAGACCCAAATTAGGGTTAGGGTTATGGAGGCTGGGCTTCCCAGGCAGGAACTACGGCCTCGATGAAGCCGAGCCTGGTGAAACAGACTGAGTGGGCCATCAGGATTGCTTGCTTACTGTCTTTTTGTACGCTGTATGGACGAGGGGATGTTTCAGTCGCACAGGAAAATTAGGATTAATACCCAAGTGAGGGCTGGGTTGGGGAGACTGTGCTTCCCAGGCAGCAACCAGGGCCTCTGTGAAGGCTAGCTTGGTGGAACAGATTGAGTTGGCAATCGGATTCGCTTGCCTACTGCCTTTTTCTAAACCGTATGGACGGGGGGATGTTTCACTTGCACAAGAAAATTAGGGTTAAGAAGACTCAAGTTAGGGCTGGGTTAGGGAGACTGTGCTTCCCAGGCAGGAACCAGGGCCTCTGTGAAGGCTAGCTTGGTGGAACAGATAGAGTTGGCAATCGGGATGGCTTGCCTACTGACTTTTTCTAAATCGTATGGACAGAGGGATGTTTCACTTGCACAAGAAAATTAGGGTTAAGAAGACTCAAGTTAGGGTTAGGGTTGGGGAGACTGGGCTTCCCAGGCGGGATCCTGGGCTTCGGTGTAGCCTAGCTTGGTGAAACAGACTGAGTGGGCCATCGGGATAGCTTTCCTACTGGCTTCCTGTGCACTGTAAGGACGGGGTATCGTTTCAGTTGTACAAGAAAATTTGTGTTAAAACTCAAGTTAGGGTTAGGGTTGGGGATACTGCGGATCCCAAGCGTGATACTGGGCTTCGGTGCAGCCCAGCTTGGTGAAAAAGACTGAGTGGGCCATCGGGATAGCTTGCCTACTTTCTTTTTGTACACCGTTTGGACGGGGGAATGTTTCAGTTGCACAAGAAAATTAGGGCCAGGACTCTAGTTAGGGTTAAGGTTGGGGAGGCTAGGCTTCCCTGGAGGGAACCAGACCCTCTGTGAAGCCTAGCTTGGTGAAACAGACTGGAGTGGGCCACCAGGATGGCTTCCCTACTCCGTTTTAGTACACCGTATCCATGGGGGGATGTTTCCATTGCAGAAGAACATTAGCATTAAGACCCAAATTAGGGTTAGGGTTGTGGAGGCTGGGCTTCCCAGGCAGGAACTACGGCCTCGATGAATCCGAGCCTGGTGAAACAGACTGTGTGGGCCATCAGGATTGCTTGCCTACTGTCTTTTTGTACGCTGTATGGACGAAGGGATGTTTCAGTTGCACAGGAAAATTAGGATTAATACCCAAGTTAGGGCTGGGTTGGGGAGACTGTGCTTCCCAGGCAGGAACCAGGGCCTCTGTGAAGGCTAGCTTGGTGGAACAGATTGAGTTGGCAATCGGGATGGCTTGACTACTGACTTTTTCTAAACCGTAAGGAGGGGAGGATGTTTCACTTGCATAAAAAAGTTAGGGTTAAGACTCAAGTTAGGGTTAGGGTTGGGGAGACTGCGATCCCAAGCATGATCCTGGGCTTCGGTGCAGCCTAGCTTGGTGAAGAAGACTGAGTGGGCCATCGCGATAGCTTTCCTACTTTCTTTTTGTACACCGTTTGGACGGGGGAATGTTTCAGTTGCACAAGAAAATTAGGGCCAAGACTATAGTTAGGGTTAAGGTTGGGGAGGCTAGGCTTCCCTGGATGGAACCAGACCCTCTGTGAAGCCTAGCTTGCTGGAACAGACTTGAGTGGGCCACCAGGATGTCTTCCCTACTCCGTTTTAGTACATCGTGTCCATGGGGGGATGTTTCCGTTGCAGAAGAACATTAGCATTAAGACCCAAATTAGGGTTAGGGTTATGGAGGCAGGGCTTCCCAGGCAGGAACTACGGCCTCGATGAAGCCGAGCCTGGTGAAACAGACTGAGTGGGCCATCAGGATTGCTTGCTTACTGTCTTTTTGTACGCTGTATGGACGAGGGGATGTTTCAGTTGCACAGGAAAATTAGGGTTAAGAAGACTCAAGTTAGGGCTGGGTTGGGGAGACTGTGCTTCCCAGGCAGGAACCAGGGCCTCTGTGAAGGCTAGCTTGGTGGAACAGATTGAGTTGGCAATCGGATTCGCTTGCCTACTGACTTTTTCTAAACCGTATGGACGGGGGGATGTTTCGCTTGCACAAGAAAATTAGGGTTAAGAAGACTCAGGTTAGGGCTGGGTTGGGGAGACTGTGCTTCCCAGGTAGCAACTAGGGCCTCTGTGAAGGCTAGCTTGGTGGAACAGATTGAGCTGGCAATCGGGATGGCTTGCCTACCGACTTTTTCTAAACCGTATGGACGGGGGGAGGTTTCACTTGCACAAGAAAATTAGGGTTAAGAAGACTCAAGTTAGGGTTAGGGTTGGGGAGACTGGGCTTCCCAGGCGGGATCCTGGGCTTCGGTGTAGCCTAGCTTGGTGAAACAGACTGAGTGGGCCATCGGGATAGCTTTCCTTCTGGCTTTCTGTGCACTGTAAGGACAGGGTATCTTTTCAGTTGCACAAGAAAATTTGTGTAAAATCTCAAGTTAGGGTTAGGGTTGGGGAGACTGCGGATCCCAAGCGTGATCCTGGGCTTCGGTGCAGCCCAGCTTGGTGAAGAAGACTGAGTGGGTCATCGGGATAGCTTTCCTACTGGCTTTCTGTGCACTGTAATGACGGGGTATCGTTTCAGTTGTACAAGAAAATTTGTGTTAAAACTCAAGTTAGGGTTAGGGATGGGGAGACTGCGGATCCCAAGCGTGATCCTGGGCTTCGGTGCAGCCCAGCTTGGTGAAAAAGACTGAGTGGGCCATCGGGATAGCTTGCCTACTTTCTTTTTGTACACCGTTTGGACGGGGGAATGTTTCAGTTGCACAAGAAAATTAGGGCCAAGACTCTAGTTAGGGTTAAGGTTGGGGAGGCTAGGCTTCCCTGGAGGGAACCAGACCCTCTGTGAAGCCTAGCTTGGTGAAACAGACTTGAGTGGGCCACCAGGATGGCTTCCCTACTCCGTTTTAGTACATCGTGTCCATGGGGGGATGTTTCCGTTGCAGAAGTACATTAGCATTAAGACCCAAATTAGGGTTAGGGTTATGGAGGCTGGGCTTCCCAGGCAGGAACTACGGCCTCGATGAAGCCGAGCCTGGTGAAACAGACTGAGTGGGCCATCAGGATTGCTTGCCTACTGTCTTTTTGTATGCTGTATGGACGAGGGGATGTTTCAGTCGCACAGGAAAATTAGGATTAATACCCAAGTGAGGGCTGGGTTGGGGAGACTGTGCTTCCCAGGCAGGAACCAGGGCCTCTGTGAAGGCTAGCTTGTTGGAACAGATTGAGTTGGCAATCGGGTTCGATTGCCTACTGACTTTTTCTAAACCGTATGGATGGGGGGATGTTTCAGTTTCACAGGAAAATTAGGATTAATACCCAAGTGAGGGCTGGGTTTTGGGAGACTGTGCTTCCTAGGCAGGAACCAGGGCCTCTGTGAAGGCTAGCTTGTTGGAACAGATTGAGTTGGCAATCGGGTTCGCTTGCCTACTGACTTTTTCTAAACCGTATGGATCGGGGGAGGTTTCACTTGCACAAGAAAATTAGGGTTAAGAAGAGTCAAGTTAGGGTTAGGGTTGGTGAGACCGGGCTTCCCAGGCAGGAACCAGGGCCTCTGTGAAGGCTAGCTTGGTGGAACAGATTGAGTTGGCAATCGGGATGGCTTGCCTACTGACTTTTTCTAAACCGTATGGACGGGGGGATGTTTCACTTGCACAAGAAAATTAGGGTTAAGACTCAAGTTAGGGTTAGGGTTGGGGAGACTGGGCTTTCCAGGCGGGATCCTGGGCTTCGGTGTAGCCTAGCTTGGTGAAACAGACTGAGTGGGCCATTGGGATAGCTTTCCTACTGGCTTTCTGTGCACTGTAAGGACAGGGTATCGTTTCAGTTGCACAAGAAAATTTGTGTAAAAACTGAAGTTAGGGTTAGGTTTGGGGAGACTGCGGATCCCAAGCGTGATCCTGGGCTTCGGTGCAGCCTAGCTTGGTGAAAAAGCCTGAGTGGGCCATCGGGATAGCTTGCCTATTTTCTTTTTGTACACCGTTTGGACGGGGGAATGTTTCAGTTGCACAAGAAAATTAGGGCCAAGACTCTAGTTAGGGTTAATGTTGGCGAGGCTAGGCTTCCCTGGAGGGAACCAGACCCTCTGTGAAGCCTAGCTTGGTGAAACAGACTTGAGTGGGCCACCAGGATGGCTTCCCTACTCCGTTTTAGTACATCGTGTCCATGGGGGTATGTTTCCATTGCAGAAGAACATTAGCATTAAGACCCAAATTAGGGTTAGGGTTATGGAGGCTGGGCTTCTCAGGCAGCAACTACGTCCTCGATGAAGCCGAGCCTGGTGAAACAGACTGAGTGGGCCATCAGGATTGCTTGCCTACTGTCTTTTTGTACGCTGTATGGACGAGGGGATGTTTCAGTTGCACAGGAAAATTAGGATTAATACCCAAGTGAGGGCTGGGTTGTGGAGACTGTGCTTCCCAGGCAGGAACCAGGGCCTCTGTGAAGGCTAGCTTGTTGGAACAGATTGAGTTGGCAATCGAGTTCGCTTGCCAACTGACTTTTTCTAAACAGTATGGACGGGGGGATGTTTTACTTGCACAAGAAAATTAGGTTTAAGAAGACTCAAGTTAGGGTTAGGGTTGGGGAGACTGCGGATCCCAAGCGTGATCCTGGGCTTCGGTGCAGCCTAGCTTGGTGAAAAAGACTGAGTGGGCCATCGGGATAGCTTTCCTACTTTCTTTTTGTACACCGTTTGGACGGGGGAATGTTTCAGTTGCACAAGAAAATTAGGGCGAAGACTCTAGTTAGGGTTAAGGTTGGGGAGGCTAGGCTTCCCTGGAGGGAACCAGACCCTCTGTGAAGCCTAGCTTGCTGAAACAGACTTGAGTGGGCCACCAGGATGTCTTCCCTACTCCGTTTTAGTACATCGTGTCCATGGGGGGATGTTTCCGTTGCAGAAGAACATTAGCATTAAGACCCAAATTAGGGTTAGGGTTATGGAGGCTGGGCTTCCCAGGCAGGAACTACGGCGTCGTTGAAGCCGAGCCTTGTGAAACAGACTGAGTGGGCCATCAGGATTGTTTGCTTACTGTCTTTTTGTACGCTGTATGGACGAGGGGATGTTTCAGTTGCACAGGAAAATTAGGGTTAAGAAGACTCAAGTTAGGGCTGGGTTGGGGAGACTGTGCTTCCCAGGCAGCAACCAGGGCCTCTGTGAAGGCTAGCTTGGTGGAACAGATTGAGTTGGCAATCGGATTCGCTTGCCTACTGACTTTTTCTAAACCGTATGGACGGGGGGAGGTTTCACTTGCACAAGAAAATTAGGGTTAAGAAGACTCAAGTTAGGGTTAGGGTTGGGGAGACTGGGCTTCCCAGGCGGGATCCTGGGCTTCGGTGTAGCCTAGCTTGGTGAAACAGACTGAGTGGGCCATCGGGATAGCTTTCCTACTGGCTTTCTGTGCACTGTAATGACGGGGTATCGTTTCAGTTGTACAAGAAAATTTGTGTTAAAACTCAAGTTAGGGTTAGGGTTGGGGAGACTGCGGATCCCAAGCGTGATCCTGGGCTTCGGTGCAGCCCAGCTTGGTGAAAAAGACTGAGTGGGCCATCGGGATAGCTTGCCTACTTTCTTTTTGTACACCGTTTGGACGGGGGAATGTTTCAGTTGCACAAGAAAATTAGGGCCAAGACTCTAGTTAGGGTTAAGGTTGGGGAGGCTAGGCTTCCCTGGAGGGAACCAGACCCTCTGTGAAGCCTAGCTTGCTGAAACAGACTTGAGTGGGCCACCAGGATGTCTTCCCTACTCCGTTTTAGTACATCGTGTCCATGGGGGGATGTTTCCGTTGCAGAAGAACATTAGCATTAAGACTCAAATTAGGGTTAGGGTTATGGAGGCTGGGCTTCCCAGGCAGGAACTACGGCCTCGATGAAGCCGAGCCTGGTGAAACAGACTGAGTGGGCCATCAGGATTGCTTCCTTACTGTCTTTTTGTACGCTGTATGGACGAGGGGATGTTTCAGTTGCACAGGAAAATTAGGGTTAAGAAGACTCAAGTGAGGGCTGGGTTGGGGAGACTGTGCTTCCCAGGCAGGAACCAGGGCCTCTGTGAAGGCTAGCTTGGTGGAACAGATTGAGTTGGCAATCGGATTCGCTTGCCTACTGACTTTTTCTAAACCGTATGGACGGGGGGATGTTTCGCTTGCACAAGAAAATTAGGGTTAAGAAGACTCAGGTTAGGGCTGGGTTGGGGAGACTGTGCTTCCCAGGCAGCAACTAGGGCCTCTGTGAAGGCTAGCTTGGTGGAACAGATTGAGTTGGCAATCGGGATGGCTTGCCTACCGACTTTTTCTAAACCGTATGGACGGGGGGAGGTTTCACTTGCACAAGAAAATTAGGGTTAAGAAGACTCAAGTTAGGGTTAGGGTTGGGGAGACTGGGCTTCCCAGGCGGGATCCTGGGCTTCGGTGTAGCCTAGCTTGGTGAAACAGACTGAGTGGGCCATCGGGATAGCTTTCCTTCTGGCTTTCTGTGCACTGTAATGACGGGGTATCGTTTCAGTTGTACAAGAAAATTTGTGTTAGAACTCAAGTTAGGGTTAGGGTTGGGGAGACTGCGGATCCCAAGCGTGATCCTGGGCTTCGGTGCAGCCCAGCTTGGTGAAAAAGACTGAGTGGGTCATCGGGATAGCTTTCCTACTGGCTTTCTGTGCACTGTAATGACGGGGTATCGTTTCAGTTGTACAAGAAAATTTGTGTTAGAACTCAAGTTAGGGTTAGGGTTGGGGAGACTGCGGATCCCAAGCGTGATCCTGGGCTTCGGTGCAGCCCAGCTTGGTGAAAAAGACTGAGTGGGCCATCGGGATAGCTTTCCTACTTTCTTTTTGTACACCGTTTGGACGGGGGAATGTTTCAGTTGCACAAGAAAATTAGGGCCAAGACTCTAGTTAGGGTTAAGGTTGGGGAGGCTAGGCTTCCCTGGAGGGAACCAGACCCTCTGTGAAGCCTAGCTTGGTGAAACAGACTTGAGTGGGCCACCAGGATGGCTTCCCTACTCCGTTTTAGTACATCGTGTCCATGGGGGGATGTTTCCGTTGCAGAAGTACATTAGCATTAAGACCCAAATTAGGGTTAGGGTTATGGAGGCTGGGCTTCCCAGGCAGGAACTACGGCCTCGATGAAGCCGAGCCTGGTGAAACAGACTGAGTGGGCCATCAGGATTGCTTGCCTACTGTCTTTTTGTATGCTGTATGGACGAGGGGATGTTTCAGTCGCACAGGAAAATTAGGATTAATACCCAAGTGAGGGCTGGGTTGGGGAGACTGTGGTTCCCAGGCAGCAACCAGGGCCTCTGTGAATGCTAGCTTGGTGGAACAGATTGAGTTGGCAATTGGGATGGCTTGCCTACTGACTTTTTCTAAACCGTATGGACGGGGGGATGTTTCACTTACACAAGAAAATTAGGGTTAAGACTCAAGTTAGGGTTAGGGTTGGGGAGACTGGGCTTCCCAGGAGGAATCCTGGGCTTCGGTGTAGCCTAGCTTGGTGAAACAGACTGAGTGGGCCATCGGGATAGCTTTCCTACTGGCTTTCTGTGCACTGTAAGGATGGGGTATCGTTTCAGTTGCACAAGAAAATTTGTATAAAAACTCAAGTTAGGGTTAGGGTTGGGGAGACTGCGGATCCCAAGCGTGATCCTGGGCTTCGGTGCAGCCTAGCTTGGTGAAAAAGACTGAGTGGGCCATCGGGATAGCTTGCCTACTTTCTTTTTGTACACCGTTTGGACGGGGGAATGTTTCAGTTGCACAAGAAAATTACGGCCAAGACTCTAGTTAGGGGTAAGGTTGGGGAGGCTAGGCTTCCCTGGAGGGAACCAGACCCTCTGTGAAGCCTAGTTTGGTGAAACAGACTTGAGTGGGCCACCAGGATGTCTTCCCTACTCCGTTTTAGTACATCGTGTCCATGGGGGGATGTTTCCGTTGCAGAAGAACACTAGCATTAAGACCCAAATTAGGGTTAGGGTTATGGAGGCTGGGCTTCCCAGGCAGGAACGACGGCCTCGATGAAGCCGAGCCTGGTGAAACAGACTGAGTGGGCCATCAGGATTGCTTGCTTACTGTCTTTTTGTACGCTGTATGGACGAGGGGATGTTTCAGTTGCACAGGAAAATTAGGATTAATACCCAAGTGAGGGCTGGGTTGGGGAGACTGTGCTTCCCAGGCAGCAACCAGGGCCTCTGTGAAGGCTAGCTTGGTGGAACAGATTGAGTTGGCAATCGGATTCGCTTGCCTACTGCCTTTTTCTAAACCGTATGGACGGGGGGATGTTTCACTTGCACAAGAAAATTAGGGTTAAGAAGACTCAAGTTAGGGCTGGGTTAGGGAGACTGTGCTTCCCAGGCAGGAACCAGGGCCTCTGTGAAGGCTAGCTTGGTGGAACAGATAGAGTTGGCAATCGGGATGGCTTGCCTACTGACTTTTTCTAAGTCGTATGGACAGAGGGATGTTTCACTTGCACAAGAAAATTAGGGTTAAGAAGACTCAAGTTAGGGTTAGGGTTGGGGAGACTGGGCTTCCCAGGCGGGATCCTGGGCTTCGGTGTAGCCTAGCTTGGTGAAACAGACTGAGTGGGCCATCGGGATAGCTTTCCTACTGGCTTCCTGTGCACTGTAAGGACGGGGTATCGTTTCAATTGTACAAGAAAATTTGTGTTAAAACTCAAGTTAGGTTTAGGGTTGGGGATACTGCGGATCCCAAGCGTGATACTGGGCTTCGGTGCAGCCCAGCTTGGTGAAAAAGACTGAGTGGGCCATCGGGATAGCTTGCCTACTTTCTTTTTGTACACCGTTTGGACGGGGGAATGTTTCAGTTGCACAAGAAAATTAGGGCCAGGACTCTAGTTAGGGTTAAGGTTGGGGAGGCTAGGCTTCCCTGGAGGGAACCAGACCCTCTGTGAAGCCTAGCTTGGTGAAACAGACTGGAGTGGGCCACCAGGATGGCTTCCCTACTCCGTTTTAGTACACCGTATCCATGGGGGGATGTTTCCATTGCAGAAGAACATTAGCATTAAGACCCAAATTAGGGTTAGGGTTGTGGAGGCTGGGCTTCCCAGGCAGGAACTACGGCCTCGATGAATCCGAGCCTGGTGAAACAGACTGTGTGGGCCATCAGGATTGCTTGCCTACTGTCTTTTTGTACGCTGTATGGACGAAGGGATGTTTCAGTTGCACAGGAACATTAGGATTAATACCCAAGTTAGGGCTGGGTTGGGGAGACTGTGCTTCCCAGGCAGGAACCAGGGCCTCTGTGAAGGCTAGCTTGGTGGAACAGATTGAGTTGGCAATCGGGATGGCTTGACTACTAACTTTTTCTAAACCGTAAGGAGGGGAGGATGTTTCACTTGCATAAGAAAGTTAGGGTTAAGACTCAAGTTAGGGTTAGGGTTGGGGAGACTGCGATCCCAAGCATGATCCTGGGCTTCGGTGCAGCCTAGCTTGGTGAAAAAGACTGAGTGGGCCATCGCGATAGCTTTCCTACTTTCTTTTTGTACACCGTTTGGACGGGGGAATGTTTCAGTTGCACAAGAAAATTAGGGCCAAGACTATAGTTAGGGTTAAGGTTGGGGAGGCTAGGCTTCCCTGGATGGAACCAGACCCTCTGTGAAGCCTAGCTTGCTGGAACAGACTTGAGTGGGCCACCAGGATGTCTTCCCTACTCCGTTTTAGTACATCGTGTCCATGGGGGGATGTTTCCGTTGCAGAAGAACATTAGCATTAAGACCCAAATTAGGGTTAGGGTTATGGAGGCAGGGCTTCCCAGGCAGGAACTACGGCCTCGATGAAGCCGAGCCTGGTGAAACAGACTGAGTGGGCCATCAGGATTGCTTCCTTACTGTCTTTTTGTACGCTGTATGGACGAGGGGATGTTTCAGTTGCACAGGAAAATTAGGGTTAAGAAGACTCAAGTTAGGGCTGGGTTGGGGAGACTGTGCTTCCCAGGCAGGAACCAGGGCCTCTGTGAAGGCTAGTTTGGTGGAACAGATTGAGTTGGCAATCGGATTCGCTTGCCTACTGACTTTTTCTAAACCGTATGGACGGGGGGATGTTTCGCTTGCACAAGAAAATTAGGGTTAAGAAGACTCAGGTTAGGGCTGGGTTGGGGAGACTGTGCTTCCCAGGTAGCAACTAGGGCCTCTGTGAAGGCTAGCTTGGTGGAACAGATTGAGCTGGCAATCGGGATGGCTTGCCTACCGACTTTTTCTAAACCGTATGGACGGGGGGAGGTTTCACTTGCACAAGAAAATTAGGGTTAAGAAGACTCAAGTTAGGGTTAGGGTTGGGGAGACTGGGCTTCCCAGGCGGGATCCTGGGCTTCGGTGTAGCCTAGCTTGGTGAAACAGACTGAGTGAGCCATCGGGATAGCTTTCCTTCTGGCTTTCTGTGCACTGTAAGGACAGGGTATCTTTTCAGTTGCACAAGAAAATTTGTGTAAAATCTCAAGTTAGGGTTAGGGTTGGGGAGACTGCGGATCCCAAGCGTGATCCTGGGCTTCGGTGCAGCCCAGCTTGGTGAAGAAGACTGAGTGGGTCATCGGGATAGCTTTCCTACTGGCTTTCTGTGCACTGCAATGACGGGGTATCGTTTCAGTTGCACAAGAAAATTTGTGTTAAAACTCAAGTTAGGGTTAGGGATGGGGAGACTGCGGATCCCAAGCGTGATCCTGGGCTTCGGTGCAGCCCAGCTTGGTGAAAAAGACTGAGTGGGCCATCGGGATAGCTTGCCTACTTTCTTTTTGTACACCGTTTGGACGGGGGAATGTTTCAGTTGCACAAGAAAATTAGGGCCAAGACTCTAGTTAGGGTTAAGGTTGGGGAGGCTAGGCTTCCCTGGAGGGAACCAGACCCTCTGTGAAGCCTAGCTTGGTGAAACAGACTTGAGTGGGCCACCAGGATGGCTTCCCTACTCCGTTTTAGTACATCGTGTCCATGGGGGGATGTTTCCGTTGCAGAAGTACATTAGCATTAAGACCCAAATTAGGGTTAGGGTTATGGAGGCTGGGCTTCCCAGGCAGGAACTACGGCCTCGATGAAGCCGAGCCTGGTGAAACAGACTGAGTGGGCCATCAGGATTGCTTGCCTACTGTCTTTTTGTATGCTGTATGGACGAGGGGATGTTTCAGTCGCACAGGAAAATTAGGATTAATACCCAAGTGAGGGCTGGGTTGGGGAGACTGTGCTTCCCAGGCAGGAACCAGGGCCTCTGTGAAGGCTAGCTTGTTGGAACAGATTGAGTTGGCAATCGGGTTCGATTGCCTACTGACTTTTTCTAAACCGTATGGATGGGGGGATGTTTCAGTTTCACAGGAAAATTAGGATTAATACCCAAGTGAGGGCTGGGTTTTGGGAGACTGTGCTTCCTAGGCAGGAACCAGGGCCTCTGTGAAGGCTAGCTTGTTGGAACAGATTGAGTTGGCAATCGGGTTCGCTTGCCTACTGACTTTTTCTAAACCGTATGGATGGGGGGAGGTTTCACTTGCACAAGAAAATTAGGGTTAAGAAGAGTCAAGTTAGGGTTAGGGTTGGTGAGACCGGGCTTCCCAGGCAGGAACCAGGGCCTCTGTGAAGGCTAGCTTGGTGGAACAGATTGAGTTGGCAATCGGGATGGCTTGCCTACTGACTTTTTCTAAACCGTATGGACGGGGGGATGTTTCACTTGCACAAGAAAATTAGGGTTAAGACTCAAGTTAGGGTTAGGGTTTGGGAGACTGGGCTTTCCAGGCGGGATCCTGGGCTTCGGTGTAGCCTAGCTTGGTGAAACAGACTGAGTGGGCCATTGGGATAGCTTTCCTACTGGCTTTCTGTGCACTGTAAGGACAGGGTATCGTTTCAGTTGCACAAGAAAATTTGTGTAAAAACTGAAGTTAGGGTTAGGTTTGGGGAGACTGCGGATCCCAAGCGTGATCCTGGGCTTCGGTGCAGCCTAGCTTGGTGAAAAAGCCTGAGTGGGCCATCGGGATAGCTTGCCTATTTTCTTTTTGTACACCGTTTGGACGGGGGAATGTTTCAGTTGCACAAGAAAATTAGGGCCAAGACTCTAGTTAGGGTTAATGTTGGCGAGGCTAGGCTTCCCTGGAGGGAACCAGACCCTCTGTGAAGCCTAGCTTGGTGAAACAGACTTGAGTGGGCCACCAGGATGGCTTCCCTACTCCGTTTTAGTACATCGTGTCCATGGGGGTATGTTTCCATTGCAGAAGAACATTAGCATTAAGACCCAAATTAGGGTTAGGGTTATGGAGGCTGGGCTTCTCAGGCAGCAACTACGTCCTCGATGAAGCCGAGCCTGGTGAAACAGACTGAGTGGGCCATCAGGATTGCTTGCCTACTGTCTTTTTGTACGCTGTATGGACGAGGGGATGTTTCAGTTGCACAGGAAAATTAGGATTAATACCCAAGTGAGGGCTGGGTTGTGGAGACTGTGGTTCCCAGGCAGCAACCAGGGCCTCTGTGAAGGCTAGCTTGTTGGAACAGATTGAGTTGGCAATCGAGTTCGCTTGCCAACTGACTTTTTCTAAACAGTATGGACAGGGGGATGTTTTACTTGCACAAGAAAATTAGGGTTAAGAAGACTCAAGTTAGGGTTAGGGTTGGGGAGACTGGGCTTCCCAGGCGGGATCCTGGGCTTCCGTGTAGCCTAGCTTGGTGAAACAGACTGAGTGGGCCATCGGGATAGCTTTCCTTCTGGCTTTCTGTGCACTGTAAGGACAGGGTATCTTTTCAGTTGCACAAGAAAATTTGTGTAAAATCTCAAGTTAGGGTTAGGGTTGGGGAGACTGCGGATCCCAAGCGTGATCCTGGGCTTCGGTGCAGCCTAGCTTGGTGAAACAGACTGAGTGGGCCATCGGGATAGCTTGCCTATTTTCTTTTTGTACACCGTTTGGACGGGGGAATGTTTCAGTTGCACAAGAAAATTAGGGCCAAGACTCTAGTTAGGGTTAATGTTGGCGAGGCTAGGCTTCCCTGGAGGGAACCAGACCCTCTGTGAAGCCTAGCTTGGTGAAACAGACTTGAGTGGGCCACCAGGATGGCTTCCCTACTCCGTTTTAGTACAACGTGTCCATGGGGGTATGTTTCCATTGCAGAAGAACATTAGCATTAAGACCCAAATTAGGGTTAGGGTTATGGAGGCTGGGCTTCTCAGGCAGCAACTACGTCCTCGATGAAGCCGAGCCTGGTGAAACAGACTGAGTGGGCCATCAGGATTGCTTCCTTACTGTCTTTTTGTACGCTGTATGGACGAGGGGATGTTTCAGTTGCACAGGAAAATTAGGGTTAAGAAGACTCAAGTTAGGGCTGGGTTGGGGAGACTGTGCTTCCCAGGCAGGAACCAGGGCCTCTGTGAAGGCTAGTTTGGTGGAACAGATTGAGTTGGCAATCGGATTCGCTTGCCTACTGACTTTTTCTAAACCGTATGGACGGGGGGATGTTTCGCTTGCACAAGAAAATTAGGGTTAAGAAGACTCAGGTTAGGGCTGGGTTGGGGAGACTGTGCTTCCCAGGTAGCAACTAGGGCCTCTGTGAAGGCTAGCTTGGTGGAACAGATTGAGCTGGCAATCGGGATGGCTTGCCTACCGACTTTTTCTAAACCGTATGGACGGGGGGAGGTTTCACTTGCACAAGAAAATTAGGGTTAAGAAGACTCAAGTTAGGGTTAGGGTTGGGGAGACTGGGCTTCCCAGGCGGGATCCTGGGCTTCGGTGTAGCCTAGCTTGGTGAAACAGACTGAGTGGGCCATCGGGATAGCTTTCCTTCTGGCTTTCTGTGCACTGTAAGGACAGGGTATCTTTTCAGTTGCACAAGAAAATTTGTGTAAAATCTCAAGTTAGGGTTAGGGTTGGGGAGACTGCGGATCCCAAGCGTGATCCTGGGCTTCGGTGCAGCCCAGCTTGGTGAAGAAGACTGAGTGGGTCATCGGGATAGCTTTCCTACTGGCTTTCTGTGCACTGCAATGACGGGGTATCGTTTCAGTTGCACAAGAAAATTTGTGTTAAAACTCAAGTTAGGGTTAGGGATGGGGAGACTGCGGATCCCAAGCGTGATCCTGGGCTTCGGTGCAGCCCAGCTTGGTGAAAAAGACTGAGTGGGCCATCGGGATAGCTTGCCTACTTTCTTTTTGTACACCGTTTGGACGGGGGAATGTTTCAGTTGCACAAGAAAATTAGGGCCAAGACTCTAGTTAGGGTTAAGGTTGGGGAGGCTAGGCTTCCCTGGAGGGAACCAGACCCTC
The DNA here is from genome assembly GCF_057233095.1 of Heloderma suspectum. Lineage (NCBI taxonomy): Eukaryota > Metazoa > Chordata > Lepidosauria > Squamata > Helodermatidae > Heloderma > Heloderma suspectum. The sequence goes on along the minus strand of NC_139459.1, from coordinate 152,504,081 downwards.
TGTGAAGCCTAGCTTGGTGAAACAGACTTGAGTGGGCCACCAGGATGGCTTCCCTACTCCGTTTTAGTACATCGTGTCCATGGGGGGATGTTTCCGTTGCAGAAGTACATTAGCATTAAGACCCAAATTAGGGTTAGGGTTATGGAGGCTGGGCTTCCCAGGCAGGAACTACGGCCTCGATGAAGCCGAGCCTGGTGAAACAGACTGAGTGGGCCATCAGGATTGCTTGCCTACTGTCTTTTTGTATGCTGTATGGACGAGGGGATGTTTCAGTCGCACAGGAAAATTAGGATTAATACCCAAGTGAGGGCTGGGTTGGGGAGACTGTGCTTCCCAGGCAGGAACCAGGGCCTCTGTGAAGGCTAGCTTGTTGGAACAGATTGAGTTGGCAATCGGGTTCGATTGCCTACTGACTTTTTCTAAACCGTATGGATGGGGGGATGTTTCAGTTTCACAGGAAAATTAGGATTAATACCCAAGTGAGGGCTGGGTTTTGAGAGACTGTGCTTCCTAGGCAGGAACCAGGGCCTCTGTGAAGGCTAGCTTGTTGGAACAGATTGAGTTGGCAATCGGGTTCGCTTGCCTACTGACTTTTTCTAAACCGTATGGATGGGGGGAGGTTTCACTTGCACAAGAAAATTAGGGTTAAGAAGAGTCAAGTTAGGGTTAGGGTTGGTGAGACCGGGCTTCCCAGGCAGGAACCAGGGCCTCTGTGAAGGCTAGCTTGGTGGAACAGATTGAGTTGGCAATCGGGATGGCTTGCCTACTGACTTTTTCTAAACCGTATGGACGGGGGGATGTTTCACTTGCACAAGAAAATTAGGGTTAAGACTCAAGTTAGGGTTAGGGTTTGGGAGACTGGGCTTTCCAGGCGGGATCCTGGGCTTCGGTGTAGCCTAGCTTGGTGAAACAGACTGAGTGGGCCATTGGGATAGCTTTCCTACTGGCTTTCTGTGCACTGTAAGGACAGGGTATCGTTTCAGTTGCACAAGAAAATTTGTGTAAAAACTGAAGTTAGGGTTAGGTTTGGGGAGACTGCGGATCCCAAGCGTGATCCTGGGCTTCGGTGCAGCCTAGCTTGGTGAAAAAGCCTGAGTGGGCCATCGGGATAGCTTGCCTATTTTCTTTTTGTACACCGTTTGGACGGGGGAATGTTTCAGTTGCACAAGAAAATTAGGGCCAAGACTCTAGTTAGGGTTAATGTTGGCGAGGCTAGGCTTCCCTGGAGGGAACCAGACCCTCTGTGAAGCCTAGCTTGGTGAAACAGACTTGAGTGGGCCACCAGGATGGCTTCCCTACTCCGTTTTAGTACATCGTGTCCATGGGGGTATGTTTCCATTGCAGAAGAACATTAGCATTAAGACCCAAATTAGGGTTAGGGTTATGGAGGCTGGGCTTCTCAGGCAGCAACTACGTCCTCGATGAAGCCGAGCCTGGTGAAACAGACTGAGTGGGCCATCAGGATTGCTTGCCTACTGTCTTTTTGTACGCTGTATGGACGAGGGGATGTTTCAGTTGCACAGGAAAATTAGGATTAATACCCAAGTGAGGGCTGGGTTGTGGAGACTGTGCTTCCCAGGCAGGAACCAGGGCCTCTGTGAAGGCTAGCTTGTTGGAACAGATTGAGTTGGCAATCGAGTTCGCTTGCCAACTGACTTTTTCTAAACAGTATGGACAGGGGGATGTTTTACTTGCACAAGAAAATTAGGGTTAAGAAGACTCAAGTTAGGGTTAGGGTTGGGGAGACTGGGCTTCCCAGGCGGGATCCTGGGCTTCCGTGTAGCCTAGCTTGGTGAAACAGACTGAGTGGGCCATCGGGATAGCTTTCCTTCTGGCTTTCTGTGCACTGTAAGGACAGGGTATCTTTTCAGTTGCACAAGAAAATTTGTGTAAAATCTCAAGTTAGGGTTAGGGTTGGGGAGACTGCGGATCCCAAGCGTGATCCTGGGCTTCGGTGCAGCCTAGCTTGGTGAAACAGACTGAGTGGGCCATCGGGATAGCTTGCCTATTTTCTTTTTGTACACCGTTTGGACGGGGGAATGTTTCAGTTGCACAAGAAAATTAGGGCCAAGACTCTAGTTAGGGTTAATGTTGGCGAGGCTAGGCTTCCCTGGAGGGAACCAGACCCTCTGTGAAGCCTAGCTTGGTGAAACAGACTTGAGTGGGCCACCAGGATGGCTTCCCTACTCCGTTTTAGTACAACGTGTCCATGGGGGTATGTTTCCATTGCAGAAGAACATTAGCATTAAGACCCAAATTAGGGTTAGGGTTATGGAGGCTGGGCTTCTCAGGCAGCAACTACGTCCTCGATGAAGCCGAGCCTGGTGAAACAGACTGAGTGGGCCATCAGGATTGCTTGCCTACTGTCTTTTTGTATGCTGTATGGACGAGGGGATGCTTCAGTCGCACAGGAAAATTAGGATTAATACCCAAGTTAGTGCTGGGTTGGGGAGACTGTGGTTCCCAGGCAGCAACCAGGGCCTCTGTGAATGCTAGCTTGGTGGAACAGATTGAGTTGGCAATCGGGATGGCTTGCCTACTGACTTTTTCTAAACCGTATGGACGGGGGGATGTTTCACTTGCACAAGAAAATTAGGGTTAAGACTCAAGTTAGGGTTAGGGTTGGGGAGACTGGGCTTCCCAGGCGGGATCCTGGGCTTCGGTGTAGCCTAGCTTGGTGAAACAGACTGAGTGGGCCATCGGGATAGCTTTCCTACTGGCTTTCTGTGCACTGTAAGGACGGGGTATCGTTTCAGTTGCACAAGAAAATTTGTGTTAAAACTCAAGTTAGGGTTAGGGTTGGGGAGACTGCGGATCCCAAGCGTGATCCTGGGCTTCGGTGCAGCCTAGCTTGGTGAAACAGACTGAGTGGGCCATCAGGATTGCTTGCCTACTGTCTTTTTGTACGCTGTATGGACGAGGGGATGTTTCAGTTGCACAGGAAAATTAGGATTAATACCCAAGTGAGGGCTGGGTTGTGGAGACTGTGCTTCCCAGGCAGGAACCAGGGCCTCTGTGAAGGCTAGCTTGTTGGAGCAGATTGAGTTGGCAATCGAGTTCGCTTGCCAACTGACTTTTTCTAAACAGTATGGACGGGGGGATGTTTTACTTGCACAAGAAAATTAGGGTTAAGAAGACTCAAGTTAGGGTTAGGGTTGGGGAGACTGCGGATCCCAAGCGTGATCCTGGGCTTCGGTGCAGCGTAGCTTGGTGAAAAAGACTGAGTGGGCCATCGGGATAGCTTTCCTACTTTCTTTTTGTACACCGTTTGGACGGGGGAATGTTTCAGTTGCACAAGAAAATTAGGGCCAAGACTCTAGTTAGGGTTAAGGTTGGGGAGGCTAGGCTTCCCTGGAGGGAACCAGACCCTCTGTGAAGCCTAGCTTGCTGAAACAGACTTGAGTGGGCCACCAGGATGTCTTCCCTACTCCGTTTTAGTACATCGTGTCCATGGGGGGATGTTTCCGTTGCAGAAGAACATTAGCATTAAGACCCAAATTAGGGTTAGGGTTATGGAGGCTGGGCTTCCCAGGCAGGAACTACGGCCTCGATGAAGCCGAGCCTGGTGAAACAGACTGAGTGGGCCATCAGGATTGCTTGCTTACTGTCTTTTTGTACGCTGTATGGACGAGGGGATGTTTCAGTTGCACAGGAAAATTAGGATTAATACCCAAGTTAGGGCTGGGTTGGGGAGACTGTGGTTCCCAGGCAGCAACCAGGGCCTCTGTGAATGCTAGCTTGGTGGAACAGATTGAGTTGGCAATCGGATTCACTTGCCTACTGACTTTTTCTAAACCGTATGGACGGGGGGATGTTTCACTTGCACAAGAAAATTAGGGTTAAGAAGTCTCAAGTTAGGGCTGGGTTGGGGAGACTGTGCTTCCCAGGCAGGAACCAGGGCCTCTGTGAAGGCTAGCTTGGTGGAACAGATAGAGTTGGCAATCGGGATGGCTTGCCTACTGACTTTTTCTAAATCGTATGGACAGAGGGATGTTTCAGTTGCACAAGAAAATTAGGGTAAAGACTCAAGTTAGGGTTAGGGTTGGGGAGACTGGGCTTCGCAGGCGGGATCCTGGGCTTCGGTGTAGCCTAGCTTGGTGAAACAGACTGAGTGGGCCATCGGGATAGCTTTCCTACTGGCTTTCTGTGCACTGTAAGGACGGGGTATTGTTTCAGTTGTACAAGAAAATTTGTGTTAAAACTCAAGTTAGGTTTAGGGTTGGGGATACTGCGGATCCCAAGCGTGATACTGGGCTTCGGTGCAGCCCAGCTTGGTGAAAAAGACTGAGTGGGCCATCGGGATAGCTTGCCTACTTTCTTTTTGTACACCGTTTGGACGGGGGAATGTTTCAGTTGCACAAGAAAATTAGGGCCAGGACTCTAGTTAGGGTTAAGGTTGGGGAGGATAGGCTTCCCTGGAGGGAACCAGACCCTCTGTGAAGCCTAGCTTGGTGAAACAGACTGGAGTGGGCCACCAGGATGGCTTCCCTACTCCGTTTTAGTACACCGTTTCCATGGGGGGATGTTTCCATTGCAGAAGAACATTAGCATTAAGACCCAAATTAGGGTTAGGGTTATGGAGGCTGGGCTTCCCAGGCAGGAACTACGGCCTCGATGAAGCCGAGCCTGGTGAAACAGACTGAGTGGGCCATCAGGATTGCTTGCCTACTGTCTTTTTGTATGCTGTATGGACGAGGGGATGTTTCAGTCGCACAGGAAAATTAGGATTAATACCCAAGTGAGGGCTGGGTTGGGGAGACTGTGGTTCCCAGGCAGCAACCAGGGCCTCTGTGAATGCTAGCTTGGTGGAACAGATTGAGTTGGCAATTGGGATGGCTTGCCTATTGACTTTTTCTAAACCGTATGGACGGGGGGATGTTTCACTTACACAAGAAAATTAGGGTTAAGACTCAAGTTAGGGTTAGGGTTGGGGAGACTGGGCTTCCCAGGAGGGATCCTGGGCTTCGGTGTAGCCTAGCTTGGTGAAACAGACTGAGTGGGCCATCGGGATAGCTTTCCTACTGGCTTTCTGTGCACTGTAAGGATGGGGTATCGTTTCAGTTGCACAAGAAAATTTGTGTAAAAACTCAAGTTAGGGTTAGGGTTGGGGAGACTGCGGATCCCAAGCGTGATGCTGGGCTTCGGTGCAGCCTAGCTTGGTGAAAAAGACTGAGTGGGCCATCGGGATAGCTTGCCTACTTTCTTTTTGTACACCGTTTGGACGGGGGAATGTTTCAGTTGCACAAGAAAATTAGGGCCAAGACTCTAGTTAGGGGTAAGGTTGGGGAGGCTAGGCTTCCCTGGAGGGAACCAGACCCTCTGTGAAGCCTAGTTTGGTGAAACAGACTTGAGTGGGCCACCAGGATGTCTTCCCTACTCCGTTTTAGTACATCGTGTCCATGGGGGGATGTTTCCGTTGCAGAAGAACACTAGCATTAAGACCCAAATTAGGGTTAGGGTTATGGAGGCTGGGCTTCCCAGGCAGGAACTACGGCCTCGATGAAGCCGAGCCTGGTGAAACAGACTGAGTGGGCCATCAGGATTGCTTGCTTACTGTCTTTTTGTACGCTGTATGGACGAGGGGATGTTTCAGTCGCACAGGAAAATTAGGATTAATACCCAAGTTAGGGCTGGGTTGGGGAGACTGTGCTTCCCAGGCAGCAACCAGGGCCTCTGTGAAGGCTAGCTTGGTGGAACAGATTGAGTTGGCAATCGGATTCGCTTGCCTACTGACTTTTTCTAAACCGTATGGACGGGGGGATGTTTCACTTGCACAAGAAAATTAGGGTTAAGAAGACTCAAGTTAGGGCTGGGTTAGGGAGACTGTGCTTCCCAGGCAGGAACCAGGGCCTCTGTGAAGGCTAGCTTGGTGGAACAGATAGAGTTGGCAATCGGGATGGCTTGCCTACTGACTTTTTCTAAATCGTATGGACAGAGGGATGTTTCAGTTGCACAAGAAAATTAGGGTAAAGACTCAAGTTAGGGTTAGGGTTGGGGAGACTGGGCTTCGCAGGCGGGATCCTGGGCTTCGGTGTAGCCTAGCTTGGTGAAACAGACTGAGTGGGCCATCGGGATAGCTTTCCTACTGGCTTTCTGTGCACTGTAAGGACGGGGTATCGTTTCAGTTGCACAAGAAAATTTGTGTTAAAACTCAAGTTAGGGTTAGGGTTGGGGAGACTGCGGATCCCAAGCGTGATGCTGGGCTTCGGTGCAGCCTAGCTTGGTGAAAAAGCCTGAGTGGGCCATCGGGATAGCTTTCCTACTTTCTTTTTGTACACCGTTTGGACGGGGGAATGTTTCAGTTGCACAAGAAAATTAGGGCCAAGACTCTAGTTAGGGGTAAGGTTGGGGAGGCTAGGCTTCCCTGGAGGGAACGAGACCCTCTGTGAAGCCTAGCTTGGTGAAACAGACTTGAGTGGGCCACCAGGATGGCTTCCCTACTCCATTTTAGTACACTGTATCATGGGGGGATGTTTCCATTGCAGAAGAATTTTAGCATTAACACCCAAATTAGGGTTAGGGTTATGGAGGCAGGGCTTCCCAGGCAGGAACGACGGCCTCGATGAAGCCGAGCCTGGTGAAACAGACTGAGTGGGCCATCAGGATTGCTTGCTTACTGTCTTTTTGTACGCTGTATGGACGAGGGGATGTTTCAGTTGCACAGGAAAATTAGGATTAATACCCAAGTGAGGGCTGGGTTGGGGAGACTGTGCTTCCCAGGCAGCAACCAGGGCCTCTGTGAAGGCTAGTTTGGTGGAACAGATTGAGTTGGCAATCGGATTCGCTTGCCTACTGCCTTTTTCTAAACCGTATGGACGGGGGGAAGTTTCACTTGCACAAGAAAATTAGGGTTAAGAAGACTCAAGTTAGGGCTGGGTTAGGGAGACTGTGCTTCCGAGGCAGGAACCAGGGCCTCTGTGAAGGCTAGCTTGGTGGAACAGATAGAGTTGGCAATCGGGATGGCTTGCCTACTGATTTTTTCTAAATCGTATGGACAGAGGGATGTTTCACTTGCACAAGAAAATTAGGGTTAAGAAGTCTCAAGTTAGGGTTAGGGTTGGGGAGACTGGGCTTCCCAGGCGGGATCCTGGGCTTCGGTGTAGCCTAGCTTGGTGAAACAGACTGAGTGGGCCATCGGGATAGCTTTCCTACTGGCTTCCTGTGCACTGTAAGGACGGGGTATCGTTTCAGTTGTACAAGAAAATTTGTGTTAAAACTCAAGTTAGGTTTAGGGTTGGGGATACTGCGGATCCCAAGCGTGATACTGGGCTTCGGTGCAGCCCAGCTTGGTGAAAAAGACTGAGTGGGCCATCGGGATAGCTTGCCTACTTTCTTTTTGTACACCGTTTGGACGGGGGAATGTTTCAGTTGCACAAGAAAATTAGGGCCAGGACTCTAGTTAGGGTTAAGGTTGGGGAGGCTAGGCTTCCCTGGAGGGAACCAGACCCTCTGTGAAGCCTAGCTTGGTGAAACAGACTGGAGTGGGCCACCAGGATGGCTTCCCTACTCCGCTTTAGTACACCGTTTCCATGGGGGGATGTTTCCATTGCAGAAGAACATTAGCATTAAGACCCAAATTAGGGTTAGGGTTGTGGAGGCTGGGCTTCCCAGGCAGGAACTACGGCCTCGATGAATCCGAGCCTGGTGAAACAGACTGAGTGGGCCATCAGGATTGCTTGCCTACTGTCTTTTTGTACGCTGTATGGACGAAGGGATGTTTCAGTTGCACAGGAAAATTAGGATTAATACCCAAGTGAGGGCTGGGTTGGGGAGACTGTGCTTCCCAGGCAGGAACCAGGGCCTCTGTGAAGGCTAGCTTGGTGGAACAGATTGAGTTGGCAATCGGGATGGCTTGCCTACTGACTTTTTCTAAACCGTAAGGAGGGGAGGATGTTTCACTTGCATAAGAAAGTTAGGGTTAAGACTCAAGTTAGGGTTAGGGTTGGGGAGACTGCGGATCCCAAGCGTGATCCTGGGCTTCGGTGCAGCCTAGCTTGGTGAAAAAGACTGAGTGGGCCATCGGGATAGCTTTCCTACTTTCTTTTTGTACACCGTTTGGATGGGGGAATGTTTCAGTTGCACAAGAAAATTAGGGCCAAGACTCCAGTTAGGGTTAAGGTTGGGGAGGCTAGGCTTCCCTGGATGGAACCAGACCCTCTGTGAAGCCTAGCTTGCTGAAACAGACTTGAGTGGGCCACCAGGATGTCTTCCCTACTCCGTTTTAGTACATCGTGTCCATGGGGGGATGTTTCCGTTGCAGAAGAACATTAGCATTAAGACCCAAATTAGGGTTAGGGTTATGGAGGCTGGGCTTCCCAGGCAGGAACTACGGCCTCGATGAAGCCGAGCCTGGTGAAATAGACTGAGTGGGCCATCAGGATTGCTTCCTTACTGTCTTTTTGTACGCTGTATGGACGAGGGGATGTTTCAGTTGCACAGGAAAATTAGGGTTAAGAAGACTCAAGTTAGGGCTGGGTTGGGGAGACTGTGCTTCCCAGGCAGGAACCAGGGCCTCTGTGAAGGCTAGCTTGGTGGAACAGATTGAGTTGGCAATCGGATTCGCTTGCCTACTGACTTTTTCTAAACCGTATGGACGGGGGGATGTTTCGCTTGCACAAGAAAATTAGGGTTAAGAAGACTCAGGTTAGGGCTGGGTTGGGGAGACTGTGCTTCCCAGGCAGCAACTAGGGCCTCTGTGAAGGCTAGCTTGGTGGAACAGATTGAGTTGGCAATCGGGATGGCTTGCCTACCGACTTTTTCTAAACCGTATGGACGGGGGGAGGTTTCACTTGCACAAGAAAATTAGGGTTAAGAAGACTCAAGTTAGGGTTAGGGTTGGGGAGACTGGGCTTCCCAGGCGGGATTCTGGGCTTCGGTGTAGCCTAGCTTGGTGAAACAGACTGAGTGGGCCATCGGGATAGCTTTCCTTCTGGCTTTCTGTGCACTGTAAGGACAGGGTATCTTTTCAGTTGCACAAGAAAATTTGTGTAAAATCTCAAGTTAGGGTTAGGGTTGGGGAGACTGCGGATCCCAAGCGTGATCCTGGGCTTCGGTGCAGCCCAGCTTGGTGAAAAAGACTGAGTGGGTCATCGGGATAGCTTTCCTACTGGCTTTCTGTGCACTGTAATGACGGGGTATCGTTTCAGTTGTACAAGAAAATTTGTGTTAAAACTCAAGTTAGGGTTAGGGTTGGGGAGACTGCGGATCCCAAGCGTGATCCTGGGCTTCGGTGCAGCCCAGCTTGGTGAAAAAGACTGAGTGGGCCATCGGGATAGCTTGCCTACTTTCTTTTTGTACACCGTTTGGACGGGGGAATGTTTCACTTGCACAAGAAAATTAGGGCCAAGACTCTAGTTAGGGTTAAGGTTGGGGAGGCTAGGCTTCCCTGGAGGGAACCAGACCCTCTGTGAAGCCTAGCTTGGTGAAACAGACTTGAGTGGGCCACCAGGATGGCTTCCCTACTCCGTTTTAGTACATCGTGTCCATGGGGGGATGTTTCCGTTGCAGAAGTACATTAGCATTAAGACCCAAATTAGGGTTAGGGTTATGGAGGCTGGGCTTCCCAGGCAGGAACTACGGCCTCGATGAAGCCGAGCCTGGTGAAACAGACTGAGTGGGCCATCAGGATTGCTTGCCTACTGTCTTTTTGTATGCTGTATGGACGAGGGGATGTTTCAGTCGCACAGGAAAATTAGGATTAATACCCAAGTGAGGGCTGGGTTGGGGAGACTGTGGTTCCCAGGCAGCAACCAGGGCCTCTGTGAATGCTAGCTTGGTGGAACAGATTGAGTTGGCAATCGGGATGGCTTGCCTACTGACTTTTTCTAAACCGTATGGACGGGGGGATGTTTCAGTTGCACAAGAAAATTAGGGCCAAGACTCTAGTTAGGGTTAAGGTTGGGGAGGCTAGGCTTCCCTGGAGGGAACCAGACCCTCTGTGAAGCCTAGTTTGGTGAAACAGACTGGAGTGGGCCACCAGGATGGCTTCCCTACTCCGTTTTAGTACATCGTGTCCATGGGGGGATGTTTCCGTTGCAGAAGAACACTAGCATTAAGACCCAAATTAGGGTTAGGGTTATGGAGGCTGGGCTTTCCAGGCAGGAACTACGGCCTCGATGAAGCCGAGCCTGGTGAAACAGACTGAGTGGGCCATCAGGATTGCTTGCTTACTGTCTTTTTGTACGCTGTATGGACGAGGGGATGTTTCAGTCGCACAGGAAAATTAGGATTAATACCCAAGTTAGGGCTGGGTTGGGGAGACTGTGCTTCCCAGGCAGCAACCAGGGCCTCTGTGAAGGCTAGCTTGGTGGAACAGATTGAGTTGGCAATCGGATTCGCTTGCCTACTGACTTTTTCTAAACCGTATGGATGGGGGGATGTTTCACTTGCACAAGAAAATTAGGGTTAAGAAGACTCAAGTTAGGGCTGGGTTAGGGAGACTGTGCTTCCCAGGCAGGAACCAGGGCCTCTGTGAAGGCTAGCTTGGTGGAACAGATAGAGTTGGCAATCGGGATGGCTTGCCTACTGACTTTTTCTAAATCGTATGGACAGAGGGATGTTTCACTTGCACAAGAAAATTAGGGTTAAGAAGACTCAAGTTAGGGTTAGGGTTGGGGAGATTGGGCTTCCCAGGCGGGATCCTGGGCTTCGGTGTAGCCTAGCTTGGTGAAACAGACTGAGTGGGCCATCGGGATAGCTTTCCTACTGGCTTCCTGTGCACTGTAAGGACAGGGTATCTTTTCAGTTGCACAAGAAAATTTGTGTAAAATCTCAAGTTAGGGTTAGGGTTGGGGAGACTGCGGATCCCAAGCGTGATCCTGGGCTTCGGTGCAGCCCAGCTTGGTGAAAAAGACTGAGTGGGTCATCGGGATAGCTTTCCTACTGGCTTTCTGTGCACTGTAAGGACAGGGTATCGTTTCAGTTGCACAAGAAAATTTGTGTAAAAACTGAAGTTAGGGTTAGGTTTGGGGAGACTGCGGATCCCAAGCGTGATCCTGGGCTTCGGTGCAGCCTAGCTTGGTGAAAAAGCCTGAGTGGGCCATCGGGATAGCTTGCCTATTTTCTTTTTGTACACCGTTTGGATGGGGGAATGTTTCAGTTGCACAAGAAAATTAGGGCCAAGACTCTAGTTAGGGTTAATGTTGGCGAGGCTAGGCTTCCCTGGAGGGAACCAGACCCTCTGTGAAGCCTAGCTTGGTGAAACAGACTTGAGTGGGCCACCAGGATGGCTTCCCTACTCCGTTTTAGTACATCGTGTCCATGGGGGTATGTTTCCATTGCAGAAGAACATTAGCATTAAGACCCAAATTAGGGTTAGGGTTATGGAGGCTGGGCTTCTCAGGCAGCAACTACGTCCTCGATGAAGCCGAGCCTGGTGAAACAGACTGAGTGGGCCATCAGGATTGCTTGCCTACTGTCTTTTTGTACGCTGTATGGACGAGGGGATGTTTCAGTTGCACAGGAAAATTAGGATTAATACCCAAGTGAGGGCTGGGTTGGGGAGACTGTGCTTCCCAGGCAGGAACCAGGGCCTCTGTGAAGGCTAGCTTGTTGGAACAGATTGAGTTGGCAATCGAGTTCGCTTGCCAACTGACTTTTTCTAAACAGTATGGACGGGGGGATGTTTTACTTGCACAAGAAAATTAGGGTTAAGAAGACTCAAGTTAGGGTTAGGGTTGGGGAGACTGCGGATCCCAAGCGTGATCCTGGGCTTCGGTGCAGCCTAGCTTGGTGAAAAAGACTGAGTGGGCCATCGGGATAGCTTTCCTACTTTCTTTTTGTACACCGTTTGGACGGGGGAATGTTTCAGTTGCACAAGAAAATTAGGGCCAAGCCTCTAGTTAGGGTTAAGGTTGGGGAGGCTAGGCTTCCCTGGAGGGAACCAGACCCTCTGTGAAGCCTAGCTTGCTGAAACAGACTTGAGTGGGCCACCAGGATGTCTTCCCTACTCCGTTTTAGTACATCGTGTCCATGGGGGGATGTTTCCGTTGCAGAAGAACATTAGCATTAAGACCCAAATTAGGGTTAGGGTTATGGAGGCTGGGCTTCCCAGGCAGGAACGACGGCCTCGATGAAGCCGAGCCTGGTGAAACAGACTGAGTGGGCCATCAGGATTGTTTGCTTACTGTCTTTTTGTACGCTGTATGGACGAGGGGATGTTTCAGTTGCACAGGAAAATTAGGATTAATACCCAAGTTAGGGCTGGGTTGGGGAGACTGTGCTTCCCAGGCAGCAACCAGGGCCTCTGTGAAGGCTAGCTTGGTGGAACAGATTGAGTTGGCAATCGGATTCGCTTGCCTACTGACTTTTTCTAAACCGTATGGACGGGGGGAGGTTTCACTTGCACAAGAAAATTAGGGTTAAGAAGACTCAAGTTAGGGTTAGGGTTGGGGAGACTGGGCTTCCCAGGCGGGATCCTGGGCTTCGGTGTAGCCTAGCTTGGTGAAACAGACTGAGTGGGCCATCGGGATAGCTTTCCTTTTGGCTTTCTGTGCACTGTAAGGACAGGGTATCTTTTCAGTTGCACAAGAAAATTCGTGTAAAATCTCAAGTTAGGGTTAGGGTTGGGGAGACTGCGGATTCCAAGCGTGATCCTGGGCTTCGGTGCAGCCCAGCTTGGTGAAAAAGACTGAGCGGGTCATCGGGATAGCTTTCCTACTGGCTTTCTGTGCACTGTAATGACGGGGTATCGTTTCAGTTGTACAAGAAAATTTGTGTTAAAACTCAAGTTAGGGTTAGGGTTGGGGAGACTGCGGATCCCAAGCGTGATGCTGGGCTTCGGTGCAGCCCAGCTTGGTGAAAAAGCCTGAGTGGGCCATCGGGATAGCTTGCCTACTTTCTTTTTGTACACCGTTTGGACGGGGGAATGTTTCAGTTGCACAAGAAAATTAGGGCCAAGACTCTAGTTAGGGTTAAGGTTGGGGAGGCTAGGCTTCCCTGGAGGGAACCAGACCCTCTGTGAAGCCTAGCTTGGTGAAACAGACTTGAGTGGGCCACCAGGATGGCTTCCCTACTCCGTTTTAGTACATCGTGTCCATGGGGGGATGTTTCCGTTGCAGAAGTACATTAGGATTAAGACCCAAATTAGGGTTAGGGTTATGGAGGCTGGGGTTCCCAGGCAGGAACTACGGCCTCGATGAAGCCGAGCCTGGTGAAACAGACTGAGTGGGCCATCAGGATTGCTTGCCTACTGTCTTTTTGTATGCTGTATGGACGAGGGGATGTTTCAGTCGCACAGGAAAATTAGGATTAATACCCAAGTGAGGGCTGGGTTGGGGAGACTGTGGTTCCCAGGCAGCAACCAGGGCCTCTGTGAATGCTAGCCTGGTGGAACAGATTGAGTTGGCAATCGGGATGGCTTGCCTACTGACTTTTTCTAAACCGTATGGACGGGGGGATGTTTCACTTACACAAGAAAATTAGGGTTAAGACTCAAGTTAGGGTTAGGGTTGGGGAGACTGGGCTTCCCAGGCAGGAACCAGGGCCTCTGTGAAGGCTAGCTTGGTGGAACAGATTGAGTTGGCAATCGGGATGGCTTGCCTACTGACTTTTTCTAAACCGTAAGGAGGGGAGGATGTTTCACTTGCATAAGAAAGTTAGGGTTAAGACTCAAGTTAGGGTTAGGGTTGGGGAGACTGCGGATCCCAAGCGTGATCCTGGGCTTCGGTGCAGCCTAGCTTGGTGAAAAAGACTGAGTGGGCCATCGGGATAGCTTTCCTACTTTCTTTTTGTACACCGTTTGGACAGGGGAATGTTTCAGTTGCACAAGAAAATTAGGGCCAAGACTCTAGTTAGGGTTAAGGTTGGGGAGGCTAGGCTTCCCTGGATGGAACCAGACCCTCTGTGAAGCCTAGCTTGCTGAAACAGACTTGAGTGGGCCACCAGGATGTCTTCCCTACTCCGTTTTAGTACATCGTGTCCATGGGGGGATGTTTCCGTTGCAGAAGAACATTAGCATTAAGACTCAAATTAGGGTTAGGGTTATGGAGGCTGGGCTTCCCAGGCAGGAACTACGTCCTCGATGAAGCCGAGCCTGGTGAAACAGACTGAGTGGGCCATCAGGATTGCTTCCTTACTGTCTTTTTGTACGCTGTATGGACGAGGGGATGTTTCAGTTGCACAGGAAAATTAGGGTTAAGAAGACTCAAGTTAGGGCTGGGTTGGGGAGACTGTGCTTCCCAGGCAGGAACCAGGGCCTCTGTGAAGGCTAGCTTGGTGGAACAGATTGAGTTGGCAATCGGATTCGCTTGCCTACTGACTTTTTCTAAACCGTATGGACGGGGGGATGTTTCGCTTGCACAAGAAAATTAGGGTTAAGAAGACTCAGGTTAGGGCTGGGTTGGGGAGACTGTGCTTCCCAGGCAGCAACTAGGGCCTCTGTGAAGGCTAGCTTGGTGGAACAGATTGAGTTGGCAATCGGGATGGCTTGCCTACCGACTTTTTCTAAACCGTATGGACGGGGGGAGGTTTCACTTGCACAAGAAAATTAGGGTTAAGAAGACTCAAGTTAGGGTTAGGGTTGGGGAGACTGGGCTTCCCAGGCGGGATCCTGGGCTTCGGTGTAGCCTAGCTTGGTGAAACAGACTGAGTGGGCCATCGGGATAGCTTTCCTTCTGGCTTTCTGTGCAGTGTAAGGACAGGGTATCTTTTCAGTTGCACAAGAAAATTTGTGTAAAATCTCAAGTTAGGGTTAGGGTTGGGGAGACTGCGGATCCCAAGCGTGATCCTGGGCTTCGGTGCAGCCCAGCTTGGTGAAAAAGACTGAGTGGGTCATCGGGATAGCTTTCCTACTGGCTTTCTGTGCACTGTAATGACGGGGTATCGTTTCAGTTGTACAAGAAAATTTGTGTTAGAACTCAAGTTAGGGTTAGGGTTGGGGAGACTGCGGATCCCAAGCGTGATCCTGGGCTTCGGTGCAGCCCAGCTTGGTGAAAAAGACTGAGTGCGCCATCGGGATAGCTTGCCTACTTTCTTTTTGTACACCGTTTGGACGGGGGAATGTTTCAGTTGCACAAGAAAATTAGGGCCAAGACTCTAGTTAGGGTTAAGGTTGGGGAGGCTAGGCTTCCCTGGAGGGAACCAGACCCTCTGTGAAGCCTAGCTTGGTGAAACAGACTTGAGTGGGCCACCAGGATGGCTTCCCTACTCCGTTTTAGTACATCGTGTCCATGGGGGGATGTTTCCGTTGCAGAAGTACATTAGGATTAAGACCCAAATTAGGGTTAGGGTTATGGAGGCTGGGGTTCCCAGGCAGGAACTACGGCCTCGATGAAGCCGAGCCTGGTGAAACAGACTGAGTGGGCCATCAGGATTGCTTGCCTACTGTCTTTTTGTATGCTGTATGGACGAGGGGATGTTTCAGTTGCACAGGAAAATTAGGATTAATACCCAAGTGAGGGCTGGGTTGGGGAGACTGTGGTTCCCAGGCAGCAACCAGGGCCTCTGTGAATGCTAGCCTGGTGGAACAGATTGAGTTGGCAATCGGGATGGCTTGCCTACTGACTTTTTCTAAACCGTATGGACGGGGGGATGTTTCACTTACACAAGAAAATTAGGGTTAAGACTCAAGTTAGGGTTAGGGTTGGGGAGACTGGGCTTCCCAGGCAGGAACCAGGGCCTCTGTGAAGGCTAGCTTGGTGGAACAGATTGAGTTGGCAATCGGGATGGCTTGCCTACTGACTTTTTCTAAACCGTAAGGAGGGGAGGATGTTTCACTTGCATAAGAAAGTTAGGGTTAAGACTCAAGTTAGGGTTAGGGTTGGGGAGACTGCGGATCCCAAGCGTGATCCTGGGCTTCGGTGCAGCCTAGCTTGGTGAAAAAGACTGAGTGGGCCATCGGGATAGCTTTCCTACTTTCTTTTTGTACACCGTTTGGACAGGGGAATGTTTCAGTTGCACAAGAAAATTAGGGCCAAGACTCTAGTTAGGGTTAAGGTTGGGGAGGCTAGGCTTCCCTGGATGGAACCAGACCCTCTGTGAAGCCTAGCTTGCTGAAACAGACTTGAGTGGGCCACCAGGATGTCTTCCCTACTCCGTTTTAGTACATCGTGTCCATGTGGGGATGTTTCCGTTGCAGAAGAACATTAGCATTAAGACTCAAATTAGGGTTAGGGTTATGGAGGCTGGGCTTCCCAGGCAGGAACTACGGCCTCGATGAAGCCGAGCCTGGTGAAACAGACTGAGTGGGCCATCAGGATTGCTTCCTTACTGTCTTTTTGTACGCTGTATGGACGAGGGGATGTTTCAGTTGCACAGGAAAATTAGGGTTAAGAAGACTCAAGTTAGGGCTGGGTTGGGGAGACTGTGCTTCCCAGGCAGGAACCAGGGCCTCTGTGAAGGCTAGCTTGGTGGAACAGATTGAGTTGGCAATCGGATTCGCTTGCCTACTGACTTTTTCTAAACCGTATGGACGGGGGGATGTTTCGCTTGCACAAGAAAATTAGGGTTAAGAAGACTCAGGTTAGGGCTGGGTTGGGGAGACTGTGCTTCCCAGGCAGCAACTAGGGCCTCTGTGAAGGCTAGCTTGGTGGAACAGATTGAGTTGGCAATCGGGATGGCTTGCCTACCGACTTTTTCTAAACCGTATGGATGGGGGGAGGTTTCACTTGCACAAGAAAATTAGGGTTAAGAAGACTCAAGTTAGGGTTAGGGTTGGGGAGACTGGGCTTCCCAGGCGGGATCCTGGGCTTCGGTGTAGCCTAGCTTGGTGAAACAGACTGAGTGGGCCATCGGGATAGCTTTCCTTCTGGCTTTCTGTGCACTGTAAGGACAGGGTATCTTTTCAGTTGCACAAGAAAATTTGTGTAAAATCTCAAGTTAGGGTTAGGGTTGGGGAGACTGCGGATCCCAAGCGTGATCCTGGGCTTCGGTGCAGCCCAGCTTGGTGAAAAAGACTGAGTGGGTCATCGGGATAGCTTTCCTACTGGCTTTCTGTGCACTGTAATGACGGGGTATCGTTTCAGTTGTACAAGAAAATTTGTGTTAGAACTCAAGTTAGGGTTAGGGTTGGGGAGACTGCGGATCCCAAGCGTGATCCTGGGCTTCGGTGCAGCCCAGCTTGGTGAAAAAGACTGAGTGCGCCATCGGGATAGCTTTCCTACTTTCTTTTTGTACACCGTTTGGACGGGGGAATGTTTGAGTTGCACAAGAAAATTAGGGCCAAGACTCTAGTTAGGGTTAAGGTTGGGGAGGCTAGGCTTCCCTGGAGGGAACCAGACCCTCTGTGAAGCCTAGCTTGGTGAAACAGACTTGAGTGGGCCACCAGGATGGCTTCCCTACTCCGTTTTAGTACATCGTGTCCATGGGGGGATGTTTCCGTTGCAGAAGTACATTAGCATTAAGACCCAAATTAGGGTTAGGGTTATGGAGGCTGGGCTTCCCAGGCAGGAACTACGGCCTCGATGAAGCCGAGCCTGGTGAAACAGACTGAGTGGGCCATCAGGATTGCTTGCCTACTGTCTTTTTGTATGCTGTATGGACGAGGGGATGTTTCAGTCGCACAGGAAAATTAGGATTAATACCCAAGTTAGGGCTGGGTTGGGGAGACTGTGGTTCCCAGGCAGCAACCAGGGCCTCTGTGAATGCTAGCTTGGTGGAACAGATTGAGTTGGCAATTGGGATGGCTTGCCTACTGACTTTTTCTAAACCGTATGGACGGGGGGATGTTTCACTTTCTCAAGAAAATTAGGGTTAAGACTCAAGTTAGGGTTAGGGTTGGGGAGACTGGGCTTCCCAGGAGGAATCCTGGGCTTCGGTGTAGCCTAGCTTGGTGAAACAGACTGAGTGGGCCATCGGGATAGCTTTCCTACTGGCTTTCTGTGCACTGTAAGGATGGGGTATCCTTTCAGTTGCACAAGAAAATTTGTGTAAAAACTCAAGTTAGGGTTAGGGTTGGGGAGACTGCGGATCCCAAGCGTGATCCTGGGCTTCGGTGCAGCCTAGCTTGGTGAAAAAGACTGAGTGGGCCATCGGGATAGCTTGCCTACTTTCTTTTTGTACACCGTTTGGACGGGGGAATGTTTCAGTTGCACAAGAAAATTAGGGCCAAGACTCTAGTTAGGGGTAAGGTTGGGGAGGCTAGGCTTCCCTGGAGGGAACCAGACCCTCTGTGAAGCCTAGTTTGGTGAAACAGACTTGAGTGGGCCACCAGGATGTCTTCCCTACTCCGTTTTAGTACATCGTGTCCATGGGGGGATGTTTCCGTTGCAGAAGAACACTAGCATTAAGACCCAAATTAGGGTTAGGGTTATGGAGGCTGGGCTTCCCAGGCAGGAACTACGGCCTTTATGAAGCCGAGCCTGGTGAAACAGACTGAGTGGGCCATCAGGATTGCTTGCTTACTGTCTTTTTGTACGCTGTATGGACGAGGGGATGTTTCAGTCGCACAGGAAAATTAGGATTAATACCCAAGTGAGGGCTGGGTTGGGGAGACTGTGCTTCCCAGGCAGCAACCAGGGCCTCTGTGAAGGCTAGCTTGGTGGAACAGATTGAGTTGGCAATCGGATTCGCTTGCCTACTGCCTTTTTCTAAACCGTATGGACGGGGGGATGTTTCACTTGCACAAGAAAATTAGGGTTAAGAAGACTCAAGTTAGGGTTAGGGTTGGGGAGACTGGGCTTCCCAGGCGGGATCCTGGGCTTCGGTGTAGCCTAGCTTGGTGAAACAGACTGAGTGGGCCATCGGGATAGCTTTCCTACTGGCTTCCTGTGCACTGTAAGGACGGGGTATCGTTTCAGTTGCACAAGAAAATTTGTGTTAAAACTCAAGTTAGGTTTAGGGTTGGGGATACTGCGGATCCCAAGCGTGATACTGGGCTTCGGTGCAGCCCAGCTTGGTGAAAAAGACTGAGTGGGCCATCGGGATAGCTTGCCTACTTTCTTTTTGTACACCGTTTGGACGGGGGAATGTTTCAGTTGCACAAGAAAATTAGGGCCAGGACTCTAGTTAGGGTTAAGGTTGGGGAGGCTAGGCTTCCCTGGAGGGAACCAGACCCTCTGTGAAGCCTAGCTTGGTGAAACAGACTGGAGTGGGCCACCAGGATGGCTTCCCTACTCCGTTTTAGTACACCGTATCCATGGGGGGATGTTTCCATTGCAGAAGAACATTAGCATTAAGACCCAAAGTAGGGTTAGGGTTGTGGAGGCTGGGCTTCCCAGGCAGGAACTACGGCCTCGATGAATCCGAGCCTGGTGAAACAGACTGTGTGGGCCATCAGGATTGCTTGCCTACTGTCTTTTTGTACGCTGTATGGACGAAGGGATGTTTCAGTTGCACAGGAAAATTAGGATTAATACCCAAGTTAGGGCTGGGTTGGGGAGACTGTGCTTCCCAGGCAGGAACCAGGGCCTCTGTGAATGCTAGCTTGGTGGAACAGATTGAGTTGGCAATCGGGATGGCTTGACTACTGACTTTTTCTAAACCGTAAGGAGGGGAGGATGTTTCACTTGCATAAGAAAGTTAGGGTTAAGACTCAAGTTAGGGTTAGGGTTGGGGAGACTGCGATCCCAAGCATGATCCTGGGCTTCGGTGCAGCCTAGCTTGGTGAAAAAGACTGAGTGGGCCATCGGGATAGCTTTCCTACTTTCTTTTTGTACACCGTTTGGACGGGGGAATGTTTCAGTTGCACAAGAAAATTAGGGCCTAGACTCTAGTTAGGGTTAAGGTTGGGGAGGCTAGGCTTCCCTGGATGGAACCAGACCCTCTGTGAAGCATAGCTTGCTGGAACAGACTTGAGTGGGCCACCAGGATGTCTTCCCTACTCCGTTTTAGTACATCGTGTCCATGGGGGGATGTTTCCGTTGCAGAAGAACATTAGCATTAAGACCCAAATTAGGGTTAGGGTTATGGAGGCAGGGCTTCCCAGGCAGGAACTACGGCCTCGATGAAGCCGAGCCTGGTGAAACAGACTGAGTGGGCCATCAGGATTGCTTCCTTACTGTCTTTTTGTACGCTGTATGGACGAGGGGATGTTTCAGTTGCACAGGAAAATTAGGGTTAAGAAGACTCAAGTTAGGGCTGGGTTGGGGAGACTGTGCTTCCCAGGCAGGAACCAGGGCCTCTGTGAAGGCTAGCTTGGTGGAACAGATTGAGTTGGCAATCGGATTCGCTTGCCTACTGACTTTTTCTAAACCGTATGGACGGGGGGATGTTTCGCTTGCACAAGAAAATTAGGGTTAAGAAGACTTAGGTTAGGGCTGGGTTGGGGAGACTGTGCTTCCCAGGTAGCAACTAGGGCCTCTGTGAAGGCTAGCTTGGTGGAACAGATTGAGCTGGCAATCGGGATGGCTTGCCTACCGACTTTTTCTAAACCGTATGGACGGGGGGAGGTTTCACTTGCACAAGAAAATTAGGGTTAAGAAGACTCAAGTTAGGGTTAGGGTTGGGTAGACTGGGCTTCCCAGGCGGGATCCTGGGCTTCGGTGTAGCCTAGCTTGGTGAAACAGACTGAGTGGGCCATCGGGATAGCTTTCCTTCTGGCTTTCTGTGCACTGTAAGGACAGGGTATCTTTTCAGTTGCACAAGAAAATTTGTGTAAAATCTCAAGTTAGGGTTAGGGTTGGGGAGACTGCGGATCACAAGCGTGATCCTGGGCTTCGGTGCAGCCCAGCTTGGTGAAGAAGACTGAGTGGGCCATCGGGATAGCTTGCCTACTTTCTTTTTGTACACCGTTTGGACGGGGGAATGTTTCAGTTGCACAAGAAAATTAGGGCCAAGACTCTAGTTAGGGTTAAGGTTGGGGAGGCTGAGCTTCCCTGGAGGGAACCAGACCCTCTGTGAAGCCTAGCTTGGTGAAACAGACTTGAGTGGGCCACCAGGATGGCTTCCCTACTCCGTTTTAGTACATCGTGTCCATGGGGGGATGTTTCCGTTGCAGAAGTACATTAGCATTAAGACCCAAATTAGGGTTGGGGTTATGGAGGCTGGGCTTCCCAGGCAGGAACTACGGCCTCGATGAAGCCGAGCCTGGTGAAACAGACTGAGTGGGCCATCAGGATTGCTTGCCTACTGTCTTTTTGTATGCTGTATGGACGAGGGGATGTTTCAGTTGCACAGGAAAATTAGGATTAATACCCAAGTGAGGGCTGGGTTGGGGAGACTGTGCTTCCCAGGCAGCAACCAGGGCCTCTGTGAAGGCTAGCTTGGTGGAACAGATTGAGTTGGCAATCGGATTCGCTTGCCTACTGACTTTTTCTAAACCGTATGGACGGGGGGATGTTTCACTTACACAAGAAAATTAGGGTTAAGACTCAAGTTAGGGTTAGGGTTGGGGAGACTGGGCTTCCCAGGCAGGAACCAGGGCCTCTGTGAAGGCTAGCTTGGTGGAACAGATTGAGTTGGCAATCGGGATGGCTTGCCTACTGACTTTTTCTAAACCGTAAGGAGGGGAGGATGTTTCACTTGCATAAGAAAGTTAGGGTTAAGACTCAAGTTAGGGTTAGGGTTGGGGAGACTGCGGATCCCAAGCGTGATCCTGGGCTTCGGTGTAGCCTAGCTTGGTGAAACAGACTGAGTGGGCCATCGGGATAGCTTTCCTTCTGGCTTCCTGTGCACTGTAAGGACAGGGTATCTTTTCAGTTGCACAAGAAAATTTGTGTAAAATCTCAAGTTAGGATTAGGGTTGGGGAGACTGCGGATCCCAAGCGTGATCCTGGGCTTCGGTGCAGCCCAGCTTGGTGAAAAAGACTGAGTGGGTCATAGGGATAGCTTTCCTACTGGCTTTCTGTGCATTGTAATGACGGGGTATCGTTTCAGTTGTACAAGAAAATTTGTGTTAAAACTCAAGTTAGGGTTAGGGTTGGGGAGACTGCGGATCCCAAGCGTGATCCTGGGCTTCGGTGCAGCCCAGCTTGGTGAAAAAGACTGAGTGGGCCATCGGGATAGCTTGCCTACTTTCTTTTTGTACACCGTTTGGACGGGGGAATGTTTCAGTTGCACAAGAAAATTAGGGCCAAGACTCTAGTTAGGGTTAAGGTTGGGGAGGCTAGGCTTCCCTGGAGGGAACCAGACCCTCTGTGAAGCCTAGCTTGGTGAAACAGACTTGAGTGGGCCACCAGGATGGCTTCCCTACTCCGTTTTAGTACATCGTGTCCATGGGGGGATGTTTCCGTTGCAGAAGTACATTAGCATTAAGACCCAAATTAGGGTTAGGGTTATGGAGGCTGGGCTTCCCAGGCAGGAACTACGGCCTCGATG
This sequence comes from Heloderma suspectum, assembly GCF_057233095.1. Lineage (NCBI taxonomy): Eukaryota > Metazoa > Chordata > Lepidosauria > Squamata > Helodermatidae > Heloderma > Heloderma suspectum. Next base: position 152,481,890 of record NC_139459.1, on the reverse strand, counting down.
AAGCCGAGCCTGGTGAAACAGACTGAGTGGGCCATCAGGATTGCATGCCTACTGTCTTTTTGTATGCTGTATGGACGAGGGGATGTTTCAGTCGCACAGGAAAATTAGGATTAATACCCAAGTGAGGGCTGGGTTGGGGAGACTGTGCTTCCCAGGCAGGAACCAGGGCCTCTGTGAAGGCTAGCTTGTTGGAACAGATTGAGTTGGCAATCGGGTTCGATTGCCTACTGACTTTTTCTAAAGCGTATGGATGGGGGGATGTTTCAGTTGCACAGGAAAATTAGGATTAATACCCAAGTGAGGGCTGGGTTTTGGGAGACTGTGCTTCCTAGGCAGGAACCAGGGCCTCTGTGAAGGCTAGCTTGTTGGAACAGATTGAGTTGGCAATCGGGTTCGCTTGCCTACTGACTTTTTCTAAACCGTATGGATCGGGGGAGGTTTCACTTGCACAAGAAAATTAGGGTTAAGAAGAGTCAAGTTAGGGTTAGGGTTGGTGAGACCGGGCTTCCCAGGCAGGAACCAGGGCCTCTGTGAAGGCTAGCTTGGTGGAACAGATTGAGTTGGCAATCGGGATGGCTTGCCTACTGACTTTTTCTAAACCGTATGGACGGGGGGATGTTTCACTTGCACAAGAAAATTAGGGTTAAGACTCAAGTTAGGGTTAGGGTTGGGGAGACTGGGCTTTCCAGGCGGGATCCTGGGCTTCGGTGTAGCCTAGCTTGGTGAAACAGACTGAGTGGGCCATTGGGATAGCTTTCCTACTGGCTTTCTGTGCACTGTAAGGACAGGGTATCGTTTCAGTTGCACAAGAAAATTTGTGTAAAAACTGAAGTTAGGGTTAGGTTTGGGGAGACTGCGGATCCCAAGCGTGATCCTGGGCTTCGGTGCAGCCTAGCTTGGTGAAAAAGCCTGAGTGGGCCATCGGGATAGCTTGCCTATTTTCTTTTTGTACACCGTTTGGACGGGGGAATGTTTCAGTTGCACAAGAAAATTAGGGCCAAGACTCTAGTTAGGGTTAATGTTGGCGAGGCTAGGCTTCCCTGGAGGGAACCAGACCCTCTGTGAAGCCTAGCTTGCTGAAACAGACTTGAGTGGGCCACCAGGATGTCTTCCCTACTCCGTTTTAGTACATCGTGTCCATGGGGGGATGTTTCCGTTGCAGAAGAACATTAGCATTAAGACCCAAATTAGGGTTAGGGTTATGGAGGCTGGGCTTCCCAGGCAGGAACTACGGCCTCGTTGAAGCCGAGCCTGGTGAAACAGACTGAGTGGGCCATCAGGATTGTTTGCTTACTGTCTTTTTGTACGCTGTATGGACGAGGGGATGTTTCAGTTGCACAGGAAAATTAGGATTAATACCCAAGTTAGGGCTGGGTTGGGGAGACTGTGCTTCCCAGGCAGCAACCAGGGCCTCTGTGAAGGCTAGCTTGGTGGAACAGATTGAGTTGGCAATCGGATTCGCTTGCCTACTGCCTTTTTCTAAACCGTATGGACGGGGGGAGGTTTCACTTGCACAAGAAAATTAGGGTTAAGAAGACTCAAGTTAGGGTTAGGGTTGGGGAGACTGGGCTTCCCAGGCGGGATCCTGGGCTTCGGTGTAGCCTAGCTTGGTGAAACAGACTGAGTGGGCCATCGGGATAGCTTTCCTTCTGGCTTTCTGTGCACTGTAAGGACAGGGTATCTTTTCAGTTGCACAAGAAAATTTGTGTAAAATCTCAAGTTAGGGTTAGGGTTGGGGAGACTGCGGATCCCAAGCGTGATCCTGGGCTTCGGTGCAGCCTAGCTTGGTGAAACAGACTGAGTGGGCCATCAGGATTGCTTGCCTACTGTCTTTTTGTATGCTGTATGGACGAGGGGATGTTTCAGTCGCACAGGAAAATTAGGATTAATACCCAAGTTAGTGCTGGGTTGGGGAGACTGTGGTTCCCAGGCAGCAACCAGGGCCTCTGTGAATGCTAGCTTGGTGGAACAGATTGAGTTGGCAATCGGGATGGCTTGCCTACTGACTTTTTCTAAACCGTATGGACGGGGGGATGTTTCACTTGCACAAGAAAATTAGGGTTAAGAAGTCTCAAGTTAGGGCTGGGTTAGGGAGACTGTGCTTCCCAGGCAGGAACCAGGGCCTCTGTGAAGGCTAGCTTGGTGGAACAGATAGAGTTGGCAATCGGGATGGCTTGCCTACTGACTTTTTCTAAATCGTATGGACAGAGGGATGTTTCAGTTGCACAAGAAAATTAGGGTAAAGACTCAAGTTAGGGTTAGGGTTGGGGAGACTGGGCTTCGCAGGCGGGATCCTGGGCTTCGGTGTAGCCTAGCTTGGTGAAACAGACTGAGTGGGCCATCGGGATAGCTTTCCTACTGGCTTTCTGTGCACTGTAAGGACGGGGTATCATTTCAGTTGTACAAGAAAATTTGTGTTAAAACTCAAGTTAGGTTTAGGGTTGGGGATACTGCGGATCCCAAGCGTGATACTGGGCTTCGGTGCAGCCCAGCTTGGTGAAAAAGACTGAGTGGGCCATCGGGATAGCTTGCCTAATTTCTTTTTGTACACCGTTTGGACGGGGGAATGTTTCAGTTGCACAAGAAAATTAGGGCCAGGACTCTAGTTAGGGTTAAGGTTGGGGAGGATAGGCTTCCCTGGAGGGAACCAGACCCTCTGTGAAGCCTAGCTTGGTGAAACAGACTGGAGTGGGCCACCAGGATGGCTTCCCTACTCCGTTTTAGTACACCGTTTCCATGGGGGGATGTTTCCATTGCAGAAGAACATTAGCATTAAGACCCAAATTAGGGTTAGGGTTATGGAGGCTGGGCTTCCCAGGCAGGAACTACGGCCTCAATGAAGCCGAGCCTGGTGAAACAGACTGAGTGGGCCATCAGGATTGCTTGCCTACTGTCTTTTTGTATGCTGTATGGACGAGGGGATGTTTCAGTTGCACAGGAAAATTAGGATTAATACCCAAGTTAGGGCTGGGTTGGGGAGACTGTGCTTCCCAGGCAGCAACCAGGGCCTCTGTGAATGCTAGCTTGGTGGAACAGATTGAGTTGGCAATTGGGATGGCTTGCCTACTGACTTTTTCTAAACCGTATGGACGGGGGGATGTTTCACTTACACAAGAAAATTAGGGTTAAGACTCAAGTTAGGGTTAGGGTTGGGGAGACTGGGCTTCCCAGGAGGGATCCTGGGCTTCGGTGTAGCCTAGCTTGGTGAAACAGACTGAGTGGGCCATCGGGATAGCTTTCCTACTGGCTTTCTGTGCACTGTAAGGATGGGGTATCGTTTCAGTTGCACAAGAAAATTTGTGTAAAAACTCAAGTTAGGGTTAGGGTTGGGGAGACTGCGGATCCCAAGCGTGATGCTGGGCTTCGGTGCAGCCTAGCTTGGTGAAAAAGACTGAGTGGGCCATCGGGATAGCTTGCCTACTTTCTTTTTGTACACCGTTTGGACGGGGGAATGTTTCAGTTGCACAAGAAAATTAGGGCCAAGACTCTAGTTAGGGGTAAGGTTGGGGAGGCTAGGCTTCCCTGGAGGGAACCAGACCCTCTGTGAAGCCTAGTTTGGTGAAACAGACTTGAGTGGGCCACCAGGATGTCTTCCCTACTCCGTTTTAGTACATCGTGTCCATGGGGGGATGTTTCCGTTGCAGAAGAACACTAGCATTAAGACCCAAATTAGGGTTTGGGTTATGGAGGCTGGGCTTCCCAGGCAGGAACTACGGCCTCGATGAAGCCGAGCCTGGTGAAACAGACTGAGTGGGCCATCAGGATTGCTTGCTTACTGTCTTTTTGTACGCTGGATGGACGAGGGGATGTTTCAGTCGCACAGGAAAATTAGGATTAATACCCAAGTTAGGGCTGGGTTGGGGAGACTGTGGTTCGCAGGCAGCAACCAGGGCCTCTGTGAAGGCTAGCTTGGTGGAACAGATTGAGTTGGCAATCGGATTTGCTTGCCTACTGACTTTTTCTAAACCGTATGGACGGGGGGATGTTTCACTTGCACAAGAAAATTAGGGTTAAGAAGACTCAAGTTAGGGCTGGGTTAGGGAGACTGTGCTTCCCAGGCAGGAACCAGGGCCTCTGTGAAGGCTAGCTTGGTGGAACAGATAGAGTTGGCAATCGGGATGGCTTGCCTACTGACTTTTTCTAAATCGTATGGACAGAGGGATGTTTCAGTTGCACAAGAAAATTAGGGTAAAGACTCAAGTTAGGGTTAGGGTTGGGGAGACTGGGCTTCGCAGGCGGGATCCTGGGCTTCGGTGTAGCCTAGCTTGGTGAAACAGACTGAGTGGGCCATCGGGATAGCTTTCCTACTGGCTTTCTGTGCACTGTAAGGACGGGGTATCGTTTCAGTTGCACAAGAAAATTTGTGTTAAAACTCAAGTTAGGGTTAGGGTTGGGGAGACTGCGGATCCCAAGCGTGATGCTGGGCTTCGGTGCAGCCTAGCTTGGTGAAACAGACTGAGTTGGCCATCGGGATAGCTTTCCTACTTTGTTTTTGTACACCGTTTGGACGGGGGAATGTTTCAGTTGCACAAGAAAATTAGGGCCAAGACTCTAGTTAGGGGTAAGGTTGGGGAGGCTAGGCTTCCCTGGAGGGAACGAGACCCTCTGTGAAGCCTAGCTTGGTGAAACAGACTTGAGTGGGCCACCAGGATGGCTTCCCTACTCCATTTTAGTACACTGTATCATGGGGGGATGTTTCCATTGCAGAAGAACTTTAGCATTAACACCCAAATTAGGGTTAGGGTTATGGAGGCAGGGCTTCCCAGGCAGGAACTACGGCCTCGTTGAAGCCGAGCCTGGTGGAACAGACTGAGTGGGCCATCAGGATTGCTTGCCTACTGTCCTTTTGTACGCTGTATGGACGAGGGGATGTTTCAGTTGCACAGGAAAATTAGGATTAATACCCAAGTGAGGGCTGGGTTGTGGAGACTGTGCTTCCCAGGCAGGAACCAGGGCCTCTGTGAAGGCTAGCTTATTGGAACAGATTGAGTTGGCAATCGGGTTCGCTTGCCTACTGACTTTTTCTAAACCGTATGGATGGGGGGATGTTTCAGTTGCACAGGAAAATTAGGATTAATACCCAAGTGAGGGCTGGGTTTTGGGAGACTGTGCTTCCTAGGCAGGAACCAGGGCCTCTGTGAAGGCTAGCTTGTTGGAACAGATTGAGTTGGAAATCGGGTTCGCTTGCCTACTGACTTTTTCTAAACCGTATGGATGGGGGGAGGTTTCACTTGCACAAGAAAATTAGGGTTAAGAAGAGTCAAGTTAGGGTTAGGGTTGGTGAGACCGGGCTTCCCAGGCAGGAACCAGGGCCTCTGTGAAGGCTAGCTTGGTGGAACAGATTGAGTTGGCAATCGGGATGGCTTGCCTACTGACTTTTTCTAAACCGTATGGACGGAGGGATGTTTCACTTGCACAAGAAAATTAGGGTTAAGACTCAAGTTAGGGTTAGGGTTGGGGAGACTGGGCTTCCCAGGTGGGATCCTGGGCTTCGGTGTAGCCTAGCTTGGTGAAACAGACTGAGTGGGCCATCGGGATAGCTTTCCTACTGGCTTTCTGTGCACTGTAAGGACGGGGTATCGTTTCAGTTGCACAAGAAAATTTGTGTTAAAACTCAAGTTAGGGTTAGGGTTGGGGAGACTGCGGATCCCAAGCGTGATCCTGGGCTTCGGTGCAGCCTAGCTTGGTGAAACAGACTGAGTGGGCCATCAGGATTGCTTGCCTACTGTCTTTTTGTACGCTGTATGGACGAGGGGATGTTTCAGTTGCACAGGAAAATTAGGATTAATACCCAAGTGAGGGCTGGGTTGTGGAGACTGTGCTTCCCAGGCAGGAACCAGGGCCTCTGTGAAGGCTAGCTTGTTGGAACAGATTGAGTTGGCAATCGAGTTCGCTTGCCAACTGACTTTTTCTAAACAGTATGGACGGGGGGATGTTTTACTTGCACAAGAAAATTAGGGTTAAGAAGACTCAAGTTAGGGTTAGGGTTGGGGAGTCTGCGGATCCCAAGCGTGATCCTGGGTTCGGTGCAGCCTAGCTTGGTGAAAAAGACTGAGTGGGCCATCGGGATAGCTTTCCTACTTTCTTTTTGTACACCGTTTGGACGGGGGAATGTTTCAGTTGCACAAGAAAATTAGGGCCAAGACTCTAGTTAGGGTTAAGGTTGGGGAGGCTAGGCTTCCCTGGAGGGAACCAGACCCTCTGTGAAGCCTAGCTTGCTGAAACAGACTTGAGTGGGCCACCAGGTTGTCTTCCCTACTCCGTTTTAGTACATCGTGTCCATGGGGGGATGTTTCCGTTGCAGAAGAACATTAGCATTAAGACCCAAATTAGGGTTAGGGTTATGGAGGCTGGGCTTCCCAGGCAGGAACTACGGCCTCGATGAAGCCGAGCCTGGTGAAACAGACTGAGTGGGCCATCAGGATTGCTTGCTTACTGTCTTTTTGTACGCTGTATGGACGAGGGGATGTTTCAGTTGCACAGGAAAATTAGGATTAATACCCAAGTTAGGGCTGGGTTGGGGAGACTGTGCTTCCCAGGCAGCAACCAGGGCCTCTGTGAATGCTAGGTTGGTGGAACAGATTGAGTTGGCAATCGGATTTGCTTGCCTACTGACTTTTTCTAAACCGTATGGACGGGGGGATGTTTCACTTGCACAAGAAAATTAGGGTTAAGAAGACTCAAGTTAGGGCTGGGTTAGGGAGACTGTGCTTCCCAGGCAGGAACCAGGGCCTCTGTGAAGGCTAGCTTGGTGGAACAGATAGAGTTGGCAATCGGGATGGCTTGCCTACTGACTTTTTCTAAATCGTATGGACAGAGGGATGTTTCACTTGCACAAGAAAATTAGGGTTAAGAAGACTCAAGTTAGGGTTAGGGTTGGGGAGACTGGGCTTCCCAGGCGGGATCCTGGGCTTCGGTGTAGCCTAGCTTGGTGAAACAGACTGAGTGGGCCATCGGGATAGCTTTCCTACTGGCTTTCTGTGCACTGTAAGGACGGGGTATCGTTTCAGTTGTACAAGAAAATTTGTGTTAAAACTCAAGTTAGGTTTAGGGTTGGGGATACTGCGGATCCCAAGCGTGATACTGGGCTTCGGTGCAGCCCAGCTTGGTGAAAAAGACTGAGTGGGCCATCGGGATAGCTTGCCTACTTTCTTTTTGTACACCGTTTGGACGGGGGAATGTTTCAGTTGCACAAGAAAATTAGGGCCAGGACTCTAGTTAGGGTTAAGGTTGGGGAGGATAGGCTTCCCTGGAGGGAACGAGACCCTCTGTGAAGCCTAGCTTGGTGAAACAGACTGGAGTGGGCCACCAGGATGGCTTCCCTACTCCGTTTTAGTACACCGTTTCCATGGGGGGATGTTTCCATTGCAGAAGAACATTAGCATTAAGACCCAAATTAGGGTTAGGGTTGTGGAGGCTGGGCTTCCCAGGCAGGAACTACGGCCTCGATGAATCCGAGCCTGGTGAAACACACTGAGTGGGCCATCAGGATTGCTTGCCTACTGTCTTTTTGTACGCTGTATGGACGAAGGGATGTTTCAGTTGCACAGGAAAATTAGGATTAATACCCAAGTTAGGGCTGGGTTGGGGAGACTGTGCTTCCCAGGCAGGAACCAGGGCCTCTGTGAAGGCTAGCTTGGTGGAACAGATTGAGTTGGCAATCGGGATGGCTTGCCTACTGACTTTTTCTAAACCGTAAGGAGGGGAGGATGTTTCACTTGCATAAGAAAGTTAGGGTTAAGAATCAAGTTAGGGTTAGGGTTGGGGAGACTGCGGATCCCAAGCGTGATCCTGGGCTTCGGTGCAGCCTAGCTTGGTGAAAAAGACTGAGTGGGCCATCGGGATAGCTTGCCTACTTTCTTTTTGTACACCGTTTGGACGGGGGAATGTTTCAGTTGCACAAGAAAATTAGGGCCAAGACTCTAGTTAGGGTTAAGGTTGGGGAGGCTAGGCTTCCCTGGATGGAACCAGACCCTTTGTGAAGCCTAGCTTGCTGGAACAGACTTGAGTGGGCCACCAGGATGTCTTCCCTACTCCGTTTTAGTACATCGTGTCCATGGGGGGATGTTTCCGTTGCAGAAGAACATTAGCATTAAGACCCAAATTAGGGTTAGGGTTATGGAGGCTGGGCTTCCCAGGCAGGAACTACGGCCTCGATGAAGCCGAGCCTGGTGAAACAGACTGAGTGGGCCATCAGGATTGCTTCCTTACTGTCTTTTTGTACGCTGTATGGACGAGGGGATGTTTCAGTTGCACAGGAAAATTAGGGTTAAGAAGACTCAAGTGAGGGCTGGGTTGGGGAGACTGTGCTTCCCAGGCAGGAACCAGGGCCTCTGTGAAGGCTAGCTTGTTGGAACAGATTGAGTTGGCAATCGGGTTCGCTTGCCTACTGACTTTTTCTAAACCGTATGGATGGGGGGAGGTTTCACTTGCACAAGAAAATTAGGGTTAAGAAGAGTCAAGTTAGGGTTAGGGTTGGTGAGACCGGGCTTCCCAGGCAGGAACCAGGGCCTCTGTGAAGGCTAGCTTGGTGGAACAGATTGAGTTGGCAATCGGGATGGCTTGCCTACTGACTTTTTCTAAACCGTATGGACGGAGGGATGTTTCACTTGCACAAGAAAATTAGGGTTAAGACTCAAGTTAGGGTTAGGGTTGGGGAGACTGGGCTTCCCAGGCGGGATCCTGGGCTTCGGTGTAGCCTAGCTTGGTGAAACAGACTGAGTGGGCCATTGGGATAGCTTTCCTACTGGCTTTCTGTGCACTGTAAGGACAGGGTATCGTTTCAGTTGCACAAGAAAATTTGTGTAAAAACTCAAGTTAGGGTTAGGTTTGGGGAGACTGCGGATCCCAAGCGTGATCCTGGGCTTCGGTGCAGCCTAGCTTGGTGAAAAAGCCTGAGTGGGCCATCGGGATAGCTTGCCTATTTTCTTTTTGTACACCGTTTGGACGGGGGAATGTTTCAGTTGCACAAGAAAATTAGGGCCAAGACTCTAGTTAGGGTTAATGTTGGCGAGGCTAGGCTTCCCTGGAGGGAACCAGACCCTCTGTGAAGCCTAGCTTGGTGAAACAGACTTGAGTGGGCCACCAGGATGGCTTCCCTACTCCGTTTTAGTACATCGTGTCCATGGGGGTATGTTTCCATTGCAGAAGAACATTAGCATTAAGACCCAAATTAGGGTTAGGGTTATGGAGGCTGGGCTTCTCAGGCAGCAACTACGTCCTCGATGAAGCCGAGCCTGGTGAAACAGACTGAGTGGGCCATCAGGATTGCTTGCCTACTGTCTTTTTGTATGCTGTATGGACGAGGGGATGTTTCAGTCGCACAGGAAAATTAGGATTAATACCCAAGTTAGTGCTGGGTTGGGGAGACTGTGGTTCCCAGGCAGCAACCAGGGCCTCTGTGAATGCTAGCTTGGTGGAACAGATTGAGTTGGCAATCGGGATGGCTTGCCTACTGACTTTTTCTAAACCGTATGGACGGGGGGATGTTTCACTTGCACAAGAAAATTAGGGTTAAGACTCAAGTTAGGGTTAGGGTTGGGGAGACTGGGCTTCCCAGGCGGGATCCTGGGCTTCGGTGTAGCCTAGCTTGGTGAAACAGACTGAGTGGGCCATCGGGATAGCTTTCCTACTGGCTTTCTGTGCACTGTAAGGACGGGGTATCGTTTCAGGTGCACAAGAAAATTTGTGTTAAAACTCAAGTTAGGGTTAGGGTTGGGGAGACTGCGGATCCCAAGCGTGATCCTGGGCTTCGGTGCAGCCTAGCTTGGTGAAACAGACTGAGTGGGCCATCAGGATTGCTTGCCTACTGTCTTTTTGTACGCTGTATGGACGAGGGGATGTTTCAGTTGCACAGGAAAATTAGGATTAATACCCAAGTGAGGGCTGGGTTGTGGAGACTGTGCTTCCCAGGCAGGAACCAGGGCCTCTGTGAAGGCTAGCTTGTTGGAACAGATTGAGTTGGCAATCGAGTTCGCTTGCCAACTGACTTTTTCTAAACAGTATGGACGGGGGGATGTTTTACTTGCACAAGAAAATTAGGGTTAAGAAGACTCAAGTTAGGGTTAGGGTTGGGGAGTCTGCGGATCCCAAGCGTGATCCTGGGTTCGGTGCAGCCTAGCTTGGTGAAAAAGACTGAGTGGGCCATCGGGATAGCTTTCCTACTTTCTTTTTGTACACCGTTTGGACGGGGGAATGTTTCAGTTGCACAAGAAAATTAGGGCCAAGACTCTAGTTAGGGTTAAGGTTGGGGAGGCTAGGCTTCCCTGGAGGGAACCAGACCCTCTGTGAAGCCTAGCTTGCTGAAACAGACTTGAGTGGGCCACCAGGATGTCTTCCCTACTCCGTTTTAGTACATCGTGTCCATGGGGGGATGTTTCCGTTGCAGAAGAACATTAGCATTAAGACCCAAATTAGGGTTAGGGTTATGGAGGCTGGGCTTCCCAGGCAGGAACTACGGCCTCGATGAAGCCGAGCCTGGTGAAACAGACTGAGTGGGCCATCAGGATTGCTTGCTTACTGTCTTTTTGTACGCTGTATGGACGAGGGGATGTTTCAGTTGCACAGGAAAATTAGGATTAATACCCAAGTTAGGGCTGGGTTGGGGAGACTGTGCTTCCCAGGCAGCAACCAGGGCCTCTGTGAATGCTAGGTTGGTGGAACAGATTGAGTTGGCAATCGGATTTGCTTGCCTACTGACTTTTTCTAAACCGTATGGACGGGGGGATGTTTCACTTGCACAAGAAAATTAGGGTTAAGAAGACTCAAGTTAGGGCTGGGTTAGGGAGACTGTGCTTCCCAGGCAGGAACCAGGGCCTCTGTGAAGGCTAGCTTGGTGGAACAGATAGAGTTGGCAATCGGGATGGCTTGCCTACTGACTTTTTCTAAATCGTATGGACAGAGGGATGTTTCACTTGCACAAGAAAATTAGGGTTAAGAAGACTCAAGTTAGGGTTAGGGTTGGGGAGACTGGGCTTCCCAGGCGGGATCCTGGGCTTCGGTGTAGCCTAGCTTGGTGAAACAGACTGAGTGGGCCATCGGGATAGCTTTCCTACTGGCTTTCTGTGCACTGTAAGGACGGGGTATCGTTTCAGTTGTACAAGAAAATTTGTGTTAAAACTCAAGTTAGGTTTAGGGTTGGGGATACTGCGGATCCCAAGCGTGATACTGGGCTTCGGTGCAGCCCAGCTTGGTGAAAAAGACTGAGTGGGCCATCGGGATAGCTTGCCTACTTTCTTTTTGTACACCGTTTGGACGGGGGAATGTTTCAGTTGCACAAGAAAATTAGGGCCAGGACTCTAGTTAGGGTTAAGGTTGGGGAGGATAGGCTTCCCTGGAGGGAACGAGACCCTCTGTGAAGCCTAGCTTGGTGAAACAGACTGGAGTGGGCCACCAGGATGGCTTCCCTACTCCGTTTTAGTACACCGTTTCCATGGGGGGATGTTTCCATTGCAGAAGAACATTAGCATTAAGACCCAAATTAGGGTTAGGGTTGTGGAGGCTGGGCTTCCCAGGCAGGAACTACGGCCTCGATGAATCCGAGCCTGGTGAAACAGACTGAGTGGGCCATCAGGATTGCTTGCCTACTGTCTTTTTGTACGCTGTATGGACGAAGGGATGTTTCAGTTGCACAGGAAAATTAGGATTAATACCCAAGTTAGGGCTGGGTTGGGGAGACTGTGCTTCCCAGGCAGGAACCAGGGCCTCTGTGAAGGCTAGCTTGGTGGAACAGATTGAGTTGGCAATCGGGATGGCTTGCCTACTGACTTTTTCTAAACCGTAAGGAGGGGAGGATGTTTCACTTGCATAAGAAAGTTAGGGTTAAGAATCAAGTTAGGGTTAGGGTTGGGGAGACTGCGGATCCCAAGCGTGATCCTGGGCTTCGGTGCAGCCTAGCTTGGTGAAAAAGACTGAGTGGGCCATCGGGATAGCTTGCCTACTTTCTTTTTGTACACCGTTTGGACGGGGGAATGTTTCAGTTGCACAAGAAAATTAGGGCCAAGACTCTAGTTAGGGTTAAGGTTGGGGAGGCTAGGCTTCCCTGGATGGAACCAGACCCTTTGTGAAGCCTAGCTTGCTGGAACAGACTTGAGTGGGCCACCAGGATGTCTTCCCTACTCCGTTTTAGTACATCGTGTCCATGGGGGGATGTTTCCGTTGCAGAAGAACATTAGCATTAAGACCCAAATTAGGGTTAGGGTTATGGAGGCTGGGCTTCCCAGGCAGGAACTACGGCCTCGATGAAGCCGAGCCTGGTGAAACAGACTGAGTGGGCCATCAGGATTGCTTCCTTACTGTCTTTTTGTACGCTGTATGGACGAGGGGATGTTTCAGTTGCACAGGAAAATTAGGGTTAAGAAGACTCAAGTGAGGGCTGGGTTGGGGAGACTGTGCTTCCCAGGCAGGAACCAGGGCCTCTGTGAAGGCTAGCTTGTTGGAACAGATTGAGTTGGCAATCGGGTTCGCTTGCCTACTGACTTTTTCTAAACCGTATGGATGGGGGGAGGTTTCACTTGCACAAGAAAATTAGGGTTAAGAAGAGTCAAGTTAGGGTTAGGGTTGGTGAGACCGGGCTTCCCAGGCAGGAACCAGGGCCTCTGTGAAGGCTAGCTTGGTGGAACAGATTGAGTTGGCAATCGGGATGGCTTGCCTACTGACTTTTTCTAAACCGTATGGACGGAGGGATGTTTCACTTGCACAAGAAAATTAGGGTTAAGACTCAAGTTAGGGTTAGGGTTGGGGAGACTGGGCTTCCCAGGCGGGATCCTGGGCTTCGGTGTAGCCTAGCTTGGTGAAACAGACTGAGTGGGCCATTGGGATAGCTTTCCTACTGGCTTTCTGTGCACTGTAAGGACAGGGTATCGTTTCAGTTGCACAAGAAAATTTGTGTAAAAACTCAAGTTAGGGTTAGGTTTGGGGAGACTGCGGATCCCAAGCGTGATCCTGGGCTTCGGTGCAGCCTAGCTTGGTGAAAAAGCCTGAGTGGGCCATCGGGATAGCTTGCCTATTTTCTTTTTGTACACCGTTTGGACGGGGGAATGTTTCAGTTGCACAAGAAAATTAGGGCCAAGACTCTAGTTAGGGTTAATGTTGGCGAGGCTAGGCTTCCCTGGAGGGAACCAGACCCTCTGTGAAGCCTAGCTTGGTGAAACAGACTTGAGTGGGCCACCAGGATGGCTTCCCTACTCCGTTTTAGTACATCGTGTCCATGGGGGTATGTTTCCATTGCAGAAGAACATTAGCATTAAGACCCAAATTAGGGTTAGGGTTATGGAGGCTGGGCTTCTCAGGCAGCAACTACGTCCTCGATGAAGCCGAGCCTGGTGAAACAGACTGAGTGGGCCATCAGGATTGCTTGCCTACTGTCTTTTTGTATGCTGTATGGACGAGGGGATGTTTCAGTCGCACAGGAAAATTAGGATTAATACCCAAGTTAGTGCTGGGTTGGGGAGACTGTGGTTCCCAGGCAGCAACCAGGGCCTCTGTGAATGCTAGCTTGGTGGAACAGATTGAGTTGGCAATCGGGATGGCTTGCCTACTGACTTTTTCTAAACCGTATGGACGGGGGGATGTTTCACTTGCACAAGAAAATTAGGGTTAAGACTCAAGTTAGGGTTAGGGTTGGGGAGACTGGGCTTCCCAGGCGGGATCCTGGGCTTCGGTGCAGCCTAGCTTTGTGAAACAGACTGAGTGGGCCATCGGGATAGCTTTCCTACTGTCTTTTTGTACGCTGTATGGACGAGGGGATGTTTCAGTTGCACAGGAAAATTAGGATTAATACCCAAGTGAGGGCTGGGTTGTGGAGACTGTGCTTCCCAGGCAGGAACCAGGGCCTCTGTGAAGGCTAGCTTGTTGGAACAGATTGAGTTGGCAATCGAGTTCGCTTGCCAACTGACTTTTTCTAAACAGTATGGACGGGGGGATGTTTTACTTGCACAAGAAAATTAGGGTTAAGAAGACTCAAGTTAGGGTTAGGGTTGGGGAGTCTGCGGATCCCAAGCGTGATCCTGGGTTCGGTGCAGCCTAGCTTGGTGAAAAAGACTGAGTGGGCCATCGGGATAGCTTTCCTACTTTCTTTTTGTACACCGTTTGGACGGGGGAATGTTTCAGTTGCACAAGAAAATTAGGGCCAAGACTCTAGTTAGGGTTAAGGTTGGGGAGGCTAGGCTTCCCTGGAGGGAACCAGACCCTCTGTGAAGCCTAGCTTGCTGAAACAGACTTGAGTGGGCCACCAGGATGTCTTCCCTACTCCGTTTTAGTACATCGTGTCCATGGGGGGATGTTTCCGTTGCAGAAGAACATTAGCATTAAGACCCAAATTAGGGTTAGGGTTATGGAGGCTGGGCTTCCCAGGCAGGAACTACGGCCTCGATGAAGCCGAGCCTGGTGAAACAGACTGAGTGGGCCATCAGGATTGCTTGCTTACTGTCTTTTTGTACGCTGTATGGACGAGGGGATGTTTCAGTTGCACAGGAAAATTAGGATTAATACCCAAGTTAGGGCTGGGTTGGGGAGACTGTGCTTCCCAGGCAGCAACCAGGGCCTCTGTGAATGCTAGGTTGGTGGAACAGATTGAGTTGGCAATCGGATTTGCTTGCCTACTGACTTTTTCTAAACCGTATGGACGGGGGGATGTTTCACTTGCACAAGAAAATTAGGGTTAAGAAGACTCAAGTTAGGGCTGGGTTAGGGAGACTGTGCTTCCCAGGCAGGAACCAGGGCCTCTGTGAAGGCTAGCTTGGTGGAACAGATAGAGTTGGCAATCGGGATGGCTTGCCTACTGACTTTTTCTAAATCGTATGGACAGAGGGATGTTTCACTTGCACAAGAAAATTAGGGTTAAGAAGACTCAAGTTAGGGTTAGGGTTGGGGAGACTGGGCTTCCCAGGCGGGATCCTGGGCTTCGGTGTAGCCTAGCTTGGTGAAACAGACTGAGTGGGCCATCGGGATAGCTTTCCTACTGGCTTTCTGTGCACTGTAAGGACGGGGTATCGTTTCAGTTGTACAAGAAAATTTGTGTTAAAACTCAAGTTAGGTTTAGGGTTGGGGATACTGCGGATCCCAAGCGTGATACTGGGCTTCGGTGCAGCCCAGCTTGGTGAAAAAGACTGAGTGGGCCATCGGGATAGCTTGCCTACTTTCTTTTTGTACACCGTTTGGACGGGGGAATGTTTCAGTTGCACAAGAAAATTAGGGCCAGGACTCTAGTTAGGGTTAAGGTTGGGGAGGCTAGGCTTCCCTGGAGGGAACGAGACCCTCTGTGAAGCCTAGCTTGGTGAAACAGACTGGAGTGGGCCACCAGGATGGCTTCCCTACTCCGTTTTAGTACACCGTTTCCATGGGGGGATGTTTCCATTGCAGAAGAACATTAGCATTAAGACCCAAATTAGGGTTAGGGTTGTGGAGGCTGGGCTTCCCAGGCAGGAACTACGGCCTCGATGAATCCGAGCCTGGTGAAACAGACTGAGTGGGCCATCAGGATTGCTTGCCTACTGTCTTTTTGTACGCTGTATGGACGAAGGGATGTTTCAGTTGCACAGGAAAATTAGGATTAATACCCAAGTTAGGGCTGGGTTGGGGAGACTGTGCTTCCCAGGCAGGAACCAGGGCCTCTGTGAAGGCTAGCTTGGTGGAACAGATTGAGTTGGCAATCGGGATGGCTTGCCTACTGACTTTTTCTAAACCGTAAGGAGGGGAGGATGTTTCACTTGCATAAGAAAGTTAGGGTTAAGAATCAAGTTAGGGTTAGGGTTGGGGAGACTGCGGATCCCAAGCGTGATCCTGGGCTTCGGTGCAGCCTAGCTTGGTGAAAAAGACTGAGTGGGCCATCGGGATAGCTTGCCTACTTTCTTTTTGTACACCGTTTGGACGGGGGAATGTTTCAGTTGCACAAGAAAATTAGGGCCAAGACTCTAGTTAGGGTTAAGGTTGGGGAGGCTAGGCTTCCCTGGATGGAACCAGACCCTTTGTGAAGCCTAGCTTGCTGGAACAGACTTGAGTGGGCCACCAGGATGTCTTCCCTACTCCGTTTTAGTACATCGTGTCCATGGGGGGATGTTTCCGTTGCAGAAGAACATTAGCATTAAGACCCAAATTAGGGTTAGGGTTATGGAGGCTGGGCTTCCCAGGCAGGAACTACGGCCTCGATGAAGCCGAGCCTGGTGAAACAGACTGAGTGGGCCATCAGGATTGCTTCCTTACTGTCTTTTTGTACGCTGTATGGACGAGGGGATGTTTCAGTTGCACAGGAAAATTAGGGTTAAGAAGACTCAAGTGAGGGCTGGGTTGGGGAGACTGTGCTTCCCAGGCAGGAACCCGGGCCTCTGTGAAGACTAGCTTGGTGGAACAGATTGAGTTGGCATCGGATTCGCTTGCCTACTGACTTTTTCTAAACCGTATGGACCGGGGGATGTTTCGCTTGCACAAGAAAATTAGGGTTAAGAAGACTCAGGTTAGGGCTGGGTTGGGGAGACTGTGCTTCCCAGGCAGCAACTAGGGCCTCTGTGAAGGCTAGCTTGGTGGAACAGATTGAGCTGGCAATCGGGATGGCTTGCCTACCGACTTTTTCTAAACCGTATGGACGGGGGGAGGTTTCACTTGCACAAGAAAATTAGGGTTAAGAAGACTCAAGTTAGGGTTAGGGTTGGGGAGACTGGGCTTCCCAGGCGGGATCCTGGGCTTCGGTGTAGCCTAGCTTGGTGAAACAGACTGAGTGGGCCATCGGGATAGCTTTCCTTCTGGCTTTCTGTGCACTGTAAGGACAGGGTATCTTTTCAGTTGCACAAGAAAATTTGTGTAAAATCTCAAGTTAGGGTTAGGGTTGGGGAGACTGCGGATCCCAAGCGTGATCCTGGGCTTCGGTGCAGCCCAGCTTGGTGAAAAAGACTGAGTGGGTCATCGGGATAGCTTTCCTACTGGCTTTCTGTGCACTGTAATGACGGGGTATCGTTTCAGTTGTACAAGAAAATTTGTGTTAAAACTCAAGTTAGGGTTAGGGTTGGGGAGACTGCGGATCCCAAGCGTGATCCTGGGCTTCGGTGCAGCCCAGCTTGGTGAAAAAGACTGAGTGGGCCATCGGGATAGCTTGCCTACTTTCTTTTTGTACACCGTTTGGACTGGGGAATGTTTCAGTTGCACAAGAAAATTAGGGCCAAGACTCTAGTTAGGGTTAAGGTTGGGGAGGCTAGGCTTCCCTGGAGGGAACCAGACCCTCTGTGAAGCCTAGCTTGCTGAAACAGACTTGAGTGGGCCACCAGGATGTCTTCCCTACTCCGTTTTAGTACATCGTGTCCATGGGGGGATGTTTCCGTTGCAGAAGAACATTAGCATTAAGACCCAAATTAGGGTTAGGGTTATGGAGGCTGGGCTTCCCAGGCAGGAACGACGGCCTCGATGAAGCCGAGCCTGGTGAAACAGACTGAGTGGGCCATCAGGATTGCTTGCTTACTGTCTTTTTGTACGCTGTATGGACGAGGGGATGTTTCAGTTGCACAGGAAAATTAGGATTAATACCCAAGTGAGGGCTGGGTTGGGGAGACTGTGCTTCCCAGGCAGCAACCAGGGCCTCTGTGAAGGCTAGCTTGGTGGAACAGATTGAGTTGGCAATCGGATTCGCTTGCCTACTGCCTTTTTCTAAACCGTATGGACGGGGGGAGGTTTCACTTGCACAAGAAAATTAGGGTTAAGAAGACTCAAGTTAGGGCTGGGTTAGGGAGACTGTGCTTCCGAGGCAGGAACCAGGGCCTCTGTGAAGGCTAGCTTGGTGGAACAGATAGAGTTGGCAATCGGGATGGCTTGCCTACTGATTTTTTCTAAATCGTATGGACAGAGGGATGTTTCACTTGCACAAGAAAATTAGGGTTAAGAAGTCTCAAGTTAGGGTTAGGGTTGGGGAGACTGGGCTTCCCAGGCGGGATCCTGGGCTTCGGTGTAGCCTAGCTTGGTGAAACAGACTGAGTGGGCCATCGGGATAGCTTTCCTACTGGCTTCCTGTGCACTGTAAGGACGGGGTATCGTTTCAGTTGTACAAGAAAATTTGTGTTAAAACTCAAGTTAGGTTTAGGGTTGGGGATACTGCGGATCCCAAGCGTGATACTGGGCTTCGGTGCAGCCCAGCTTGGTGAAAAAGACTGAGTGGGCCATCGGGATAGCTTGCCTACTTTCTTTTTGTACACCGTTTGGACGGGGGAATGTTTCAGTTGCACAAGAAAATTAGGGCCAGGACTCTAGTTAGGGTTAAGGTTGGGGAGGCTAGGCTTCCCTGGAGGGAACCAGACCCTCTGTGAAGCCTAGCTTGGTGAAACAGACTGGAGTGGGCCACCAGGATGGCTTCCCTACTCCGTTTTAGTACACCGTTTCCATGGGGGGAAGTTTCCATTGCAGAAGAACATTAGCATTAAGACCCAAATTAGGGTTAGGGTTGTGGAGGCTGGGCTTCCCAGGCAGGAACTACGGCCTCGATGAATCCGAGCCTGGTGAAACAGACTGAGTGGGCCATCAGGATTGCTTGCCTACTGTCTTTTTGTACGCTGTATGGACGAAGGGATGTTTCAGTTGCACAGGAAAATTAGGATTAATACCCAAGTGAGGGCTGGGTTGGGGGACTGTGCTTCCCAGGCAGGAACCAGGGCCTCTGTGAAGGCTAGCTTGGTGGAACAGATTGAGTTGGCAATCGGGATGGCTTGACTACTGACTTTTTCTAAACCGTAAGGAGGGGAGGATGTTTCACTTGCATAAGAAAGTTAGGGTTAAGACTCAAGTTAGGGTTAGGGTTGGGGAGACTGCGGATCCCAAGCGTGATCCTGGGCTTCGGTGCAGCCTAGCTTGGTGAAAAAGACTGAGTGGGCCATCGGGATAGCTTTCCTACTTTCTTTTTGTACACCGTTTGGATGGGGGAATGTTTCAGTTGCACAAGAAAATTAGGGCCAAGACTCTAGTTAGGGTTAAGGTTGGGGAGGCTAGGCTTCCCTGGATGGAACCAGACCCTCTGTGAAGCCTAGCTTGCTGGAACAGACTTGAGTGGGCCACCAGGATGTCTTCCCTACTCCGTTTTAGTACATCGTGTCCATGGGGGGATGTTTCCGTTGCAGAAGAACATTAGCATTAAGACCCAAATTAGGGTTAGGGTTATGGAGGCTGGGCTTCCCAGGCAGGAACTACGGCTTCGATGAAGCCGAGCCTGGTGAAATAGACTGAGTGGGCCATCAGGATTGCTTCCTTACTGTCTTTTTGTACGCTGTATGGACGAGGGGATGTTTCAGTTGCACAGGAAAATTAGGGTTAAGAAGACTCAAGTTAGGGCTGGGTTGGGGAGACTGTGCTTCCCAGGCAGGAACCAGGGCCTCTGTGAAGGCTAGCTTGGTGGAACAGATTGAGTTGGCAATCGGATTCGCTTGCCTACTGACTTTTTCTAAACCGTATGGACGGGGGGATGTTTCGCTTGCACAAGAAAATTAGGGTTAAGAAGACTCAGGTTAGGGCTGGGTTGGGGAGACTGTGCTTCCCAGGCAGCAACTAGGGCCTCTGTGAAGGCTAGCTTGGTGGAACAGATTGAGTTGGCAATCGGGATGGCTTGCCTACCGACTTTTTCTAAACCGTATGGACGGGGGGAGGTTTCACTTGCACAAGAAAATTAGGGTTAAGAAGACTCAAGTTAGGGTTAGGGTTGGGGAGACTGGGCTTCCCAGGCGGGATCCTGGGCTTCGGTGTAGCCTAGCTTGGTGAAACAGACTGAGTGGGCCATCGGGATAGCTTTCCTTCTGGCTTTCTGTGCACTGTAAGGACAGGGTATCTTTTCAGTTGCACAAGAAAATTTGTGTAAAATCTCAAGTTAGGGTTAGGGTTGGGGAGACTGCGGATCCCAAGCGTGATCCTGGGCTTCGGTGCAGCCCAGCTTGGTGAAAAAGACTGAGTGGGTCATCGGGATAGCTTTCCTACTGGCTTTCTGTGCACTGTAATGACGGGGTATCGTTTCAGTTGTACAAGAAAATTAGGGCCAAGACTCTAGTTAGGGTTAATGTTGGCGAGGCTAGGCTTCCCTGGAGGGAACCAGACCCTCTGTGAAGCCTAGCTTGGTGAAACAGACTGGAGTGGGCCACCAGGATGGCTTCCCTACTCCGTTTTAGTACATCGTGTCCATGGGGGTATGTTTCCATTGCAGAAGAACATTAGCATTAAGACCCAAATTAGGGTTAGGGTTATGGAGGCTGGGCTTCTCAGGCAGCAACTACGTCCTCGATGAAGCCGAGCCTGGTGAAACAGACTGAGTGGGCCATCAGGATTGCTTGCCTACTGTCTTTTTGTATGCTGTATGGACGAGGGGATGTTTCAGTCGCACAGGAAAATTAGGATTAATACCCAAGTTAGTGCTGGGTTGGGGAGACTGTGGTTCCCAGGCAGCAACCAGGGCCTCTGTGAATGCTAGCTTGGTGGAACAGATTGAGTTGGCAATCGGGATGGCTTGCCTACTGACTTTTTCTAAACCGTATGGACGGGGGGATGTTTCACTTGCACAAGAAAATTAGGGTTAAGACTCAAGTTAGGGTTAGGGTTGGGGAGACTGGGCTTCCCAGGCGGGATCCTGGGCTTCGGTGTAGCCTAGCTTGGTGAAACAGACTGAGTGGGCCATCGGGATAGCTTTCCTACTGGCTTTCTGTGCACTGTAAGGACGGGGTATCGTTTCAGGTGCACAAGAAAATTTGTGTTAAAACTCAAGTTAGGGTTAGGGTTGGGGAGACTGCGGATCCCAAGCGTGATCCTGGGCTTCGGTGCAGCCTAGCTTGGTGAAACAGACTGAGTGGGCCATCAGGATTGCTTGCCTACTGTCTTTTTGTACGCTGTATGGACGAGGGGATGTTTCAGTTGCACAGGAAAATTAGGATTAATACCCAAGTGAGGGCTGGGTTGTGGAGACTGTGCTTCCCAGGCAGGAACCAGGGCCTCTGTGAAGGCTAGCTTGTTGGAACAGATTGAGTTGGCAATCGAGTTCGCTTGCCAACTGACTTTTTCTAAACAGTATGGACGGGGGGATGTTTTACTTGCACAAGAAAATTAGGGTTAAGAAGACTCAAGTTAGGGTTAGGGTTGGGGAGTCTGCGGATCCCAAGCGTGATCCTGGGTTCGGTGCAGCCTAGCTTGGTGAAAAAGACTGAGTGGGCCATCGGGATAGCTTTCCTACTTTCTTTTTGTACACCGTTTGGACGGGGGAATGTTTCAGTTGCACAAGAAAATTAGGGCCAAGACTCTAGTTAGGGTTAAGGTTGGGGAGGCTAGGCTTCCCTGGAGGGAACCAGACCCTCTGTGAAGCCTAGCTTGCTGAAACAGACTTGAGTGGGCCACCAGGATGTCTTCCCTACTCCGTTTTAGTACATCGTGTCCATGGGGGGATGTTTCCGTTGCAGAAGAACATTAGCATTAAGACCCAAATTAGGGTTAGGGTTATGGAGGCTGGGCTTCCCAGGCAGGAACTACGGCCTCGATGAAGCCGAGCCTGGTGAAACAGACTGAGTGGGCCATCAGGATTGCTTGCTTACTGTCTTTTTGTACGCTGTATGGACGAGGGGATGTTTCAGTTGCACAGGAAAATTAGGATTAATACCCAAGTTAGGGCTGGGTTGTGGAGACTGTGCTTCCCAGGCAGCAACCAGGGCCTCTGTGAATGCTAGGTTGGTGGAACAGATTGAGTTGGCAATCGGATTTGCTTGCCTACTGACTTTTTCTAAACCGTATGGACGGGGGGATGTTTCACTTGCACAAGAAAATTAGGGTTAAGAAGACTCAAGTTAGGGCTGGGTTAGGGAGACTGTGCTTCCCAGGCAGGAACCAGGGCCTCTGTGAAGGCTAGCTTGGTGGAACAGATAGAGTTGGCAATCGGGATGGCTTGCCTACTGACTTTTTCTAAATCGTATGGACAGAGGGATGTTTCACTTGCACAAGAAAATTAGGGTTAAGAAGACTCAAGTTAGGGTTAGGGTTGGGGAGACTGGGCTTCCCAGGCGGGATCCTGGGCTTCGGTGTAGCCTAGCTTGGTGAAACAGACTGAGTGGGCCATCGGGATAGCTTTCCTACTGGCTTTCTGTGCACTGTAAGGACGGGGTATCGTTTCAGTTGTACAAGAAAATTTGTGTTAAAACTCAAGTTAGGTTTAGGGTTGGGGATACTGCGGATCCCAAGCGTGATACTGGGCTTCGGTGCAGCCCAGCTTGGTGAAAAAGACTGAGTGGGCCATCGGGATAGCTTGCCTACTTTCTTTTTGTACACCGTTTGGACGGGGGAATGTTTCAGTTGCACAAGAAAATTAGGGCCAGGACTCTAGTTAGGGTTAAGGTTGGGGAGGATAGGCTTCCCTGGAGGGAACGAGACCCTCTGTGAAGCCTAGCTTGGTGAAACAGACTGGAGTGGGCCACCAGGATGGCTTCCCTACTCCGTTTTAGTACACCGTTTCCATGGGGGGATGTTTCCATTGCAGAAGAACATTAGCATTAAGACCCAAATTAGGGTTAGGGTTGTGGAGGCTGGGCTTCCCAGGCAGGAACTACGGCCTCGATGAATCCGAGCCTGGTGAAACAGACTGAGTGGGCCATCAGGATTGCTTGCCTACTGTCTTTTTGTACGCTGTATGGACGAAGGGATGTTTCAGTTGCACAGGAAAATTAGGATTAATACCCAAGTTAGGGCTGGGTTGGGGAGACTGTGCTTCCCAGGCAGGAACCAGGGCCTCTGTGAAGGCTAGCTTGGTGGAACAGATTGAGTTGGCAATCGGGATGGCTTGCCTACTGACTTTTTCTAAACCGTAAGGAGGGGAGGATGTTTCACTTGCATAAGAAAGTTAGGGTTAAGAATCAAGTTAGGGTTAGGGTTGGGGAGACTGCGGATCCCAAGCGTGATCCTGGGCTTCGGTGCAGCCTAGCTTGGTGAAAAAGACTGAGTGGGCCATCGGGATAGCTTGCCTACTTTCTTTTTGTACACCGTTTGGACGGGGGAATGTTTCAGTTGCACAAGAAAATTAGGGCCAAGACTCTAGTTAGGGTTAAGGTTGGGGAGGCTAGGCTTCCCTGGATGGAACCAGACCCTTTGTGAAGCCTAGCTTGCTGGAACAGACTTGAGTGGGCCACCAGGATGTCTTCCCTACTCCGTTTTAGTACATCGTGTCCATGGGGGGATGTTTCCGTTGCAGAAGAACATTAGCATTAAGACCCAAATTAGGGTTAGGGTTATGGAGGCTGGGCTTCCCAGGCAGGAACTACGGCCTCGATGAAGCCGAGCCTGGTGAAACAGACTGAGTGGGCCATCAGGATTGCTTCCTTACTGTCTTTTTGTACGCTGTATGGACGAGGGGATGTTTCAGTTGCACAGGAAAATTAGGGTTAAGAAGACTCAAGTGAGGGCTGGGTTGGGGAGACTGTGCTTCCCAGGCAGGAACCAGGGCCTCTGTGAAGGCTAGCTTGTTGGAACAGATTGAGTTGGCAATCGGGTTCGCTTGCCTACTGACTTTTTCTAAACCGTATGGATGGGGGGAGGTTTCACTTGCACAAGAAAATTAGGGTTAAGAAGAGTCAAGTTAGGGTTAGGGTTGGTGAGACCGGGCTTCCCAGGCAGGAACCAGGGCCTCTGTGAAGGCTAGCTTGGTGGAACAGATTGAGTTGGCAATCGGGATGGCTTGCCTACTGACTTTTTCTAAACCGTATGGACGGAGGGATGTTTCACTTGCACAAGAAAATTAGGGTTAAGACTCAAGTTAGGGTTAGGGTTGGGGAGACTGGGCTTCCCAGGCGGGATCCTGGGCTTCGGTGTAGCCTAGCTTGGTGAAACAGACTGAGTGGGCCATTGGGATAGCTTTCCTACTGGCTTTCTGTGCACTGTAAGGACAGGGTATCGTTTCAGTTGCACAAGAAAATTTGTGTAAAAACTCAAGTTAGGGTTAGGTTTGGGGAGACTGCGGATCCCAAGCGTGATCCTGGGCTTCGGTGCAGCCTAGCTTGGTGAAAAAGCCTGAGTGGGCCATCGGGATAGCTTGCCTATTTTCTTTTTGTACACCGTTTGGACGGGGGAATGTTTCAGTTGCACAAGAAAATTAGGGCCAAGACTCTAGTTAGGGTTAATGTTGGCGAGGCTAGGCTTCCCTGGAGGGAACCAGACCCTCTGTGAAGCCTAGCTTGGTGAAACAGACTTGAGTGGGCCACCAGGATGGCTTCCCTACTCCGTTTTAGTACATCGTGTCCATGGGGGTATGTTTCCATTGCAGAAGAACATTAGCATTAAGACCCAAATTAGGGTTAGGGTTATGGAGGCTGGGCTTCTCAGGCAGCAACTACGTCCTCGATGAAGCCGAGCCTGGTGAAACAGACTGAGTGGGCCATCAGGATTGCTTGCCTACTGTCTTTTTGTATGCTGTATGGACGAGGGGATGTTTCAGTCGCACAGGAAAATTAGGATTAATACCCAAGTTAGTGCTGGGTTGGGGAGACTGTGGTTCCCAGGCAGCAACCAGGGCCTCTGTGAATGCTAGCTTGGTGGAACAGATTGAGTTGGCAATCGGGATGGCTTGCCTACTGACTTTTTCTAAACCGTATGGACGGGGGGATGTTTCACTTGCACAAGAAAATTAGGGTTAAGACTCAAGTTAGGGTTAGGGTTGGGGAGACTGGGCTTCCCAGGCGGGATCCTGGGCTTCGGTGCAGCCTAGCTTTGTGAAACAGACTGAGTGGGCCATCGGGATAGCTTTCCTACTGTCTTTTTGTACGCTGTATGGACGAGGGGATGTTTCAGTTGCACAGGAAAATTAGGATTAATACCCAAGTGAGGGCTGGGTTGTGGAGACTGTGCTTCCCAGGCAGGAACCAGGGCCTCTGTGAAGGCTAGCTTGTTGGAACAGATTGAGTTGGCAATCGAGTTCGCTTGCCAACTGACTTTTTCTAAACAGTATGGACGGGGGGATGTTTTACTTGCACAAGAAAATTAGGGTTAAGAAGACTCAAGTTAGGGTTAGGGTTGGGGAGTCTGCGGATCCCAAGCGTGATCCTGGGTTCGGTGCAGCCTAGCTTGGTGAAAAAGACTGAGTGGGCCATCGGGATAGCTTTCCTACTTTCTTTTTGTACACCGTTTGGACGGGGGAATGTTTCAGTTGCACAAGAAAATTAGGGCCAAGACTCTAGTTAGGGTTAAGGTTGGGGAGGCTAGGCTTCCCTGGAGGGAACCAGACCCTCTGTGAAGCCTAGCTTGCTGAAACAGACTTGAGTGGGCCACCAGGATGTCTTCCCTACTCCGTTTTAGTACATCGTGTCCATGGGGGGATGTTTCCGTTGCAGAAGAACATTAGCATTAAGACCCAAATTAGGGTTAGGGTTATGGAGGCTGGGCTTCCCAGGCAGGAACTACGGCCTCGATGAAGCCGAGCCTGGTGAAACAGACTGAGTGGGCCATCAGGATTGCTTGCTTACTGTCTTTTTGTACGCTGTATGGACGAGGGGATGTTTCAGTTGCACAGGAAAATTAGGATTAATACCCAAGTTAGGGCTGGGTTGGGGAGACTGTGCTTCCCAGGCAGCAACCAGGGCCTCTGTGAATGCTAGGTTGGTGGAACAGATTGAGTTGGCAATCGGATTTGCTTGCCTACTGACTTTTTCTAAACCGTATGGACGGGGGGATGTTTCACTTGCACAAGAAAATTAGGGTTAAGAAGACTCAAGTTAGGGCTGGGTTAGGGAGACTGTGCTTCCCAGGCAGGAACCAGGGCCTCTGTGAAGGCTAGCTTGGTGGAACAGATAGAGTTGGCAATCGGGATGGCTTGCCTACTGACTTTTTCTAAATCGTATGGACAGAGGGATGTTTCACTTGCACAAGAAAATTAGGGTTAAGAAGACTCAAGTTAGGGTTAGGGTTGGGGAGACTGGGCTTCCCAGGCGGGATCCTGGGCTTCGGTGTAGCCTAGCTTGGTGAAACAGACTGAGTGGGCCATCGGGATAGCTTTCCTACTGGCTTTCTGTGCACTGTAAGGACGGGGTATCGTTTCAGTTGTACAAGAAAATTTGTGTTAAAACTCAAGTTAGGTTTAGGGTTGGGGATACTGCGGATCCCAAGCGTGATACTGGGCTTCGGTGCAGCCCAGCTTGGTGAAAAAGACTGAGTGGGCCATCGGGATAGCTTGCCTACTTTCTTTTTGTACACCGTTTGGACGGGGGAATGTTTCAGTTGCACAAGAAAATTAGGGCCAGGACTCTAGTTAGGGTTAAGGTTGGGGAGGCTAGGCTTCCCTGGAGGGAACGAGACCCTCTGTGAAGCCTAGCTTGGTGAAACAGACTGGAGTGGGCCACCAGGATGGCTTCCCTACTCCGTTTTAGTACACCGTTTCCATGGGGGGATGTTTCCATTGCAGAAGAACATTAGCATTAAGACCCAAATTAGGGTTAGGGTTGTGGAGGCTGGGCTTCCCAGGCAGGAACTACGGCCTCGATGAATCCGAGCCTGGTGAAACAGACTGAGTGGGCCATCAGGATTGCTTGCCTACTGTCTTTTTGTACGCTGTATGGACGAAGGGATGTTTCAGTTGCACAGGAAAATTAGGATTAATACCCAAGTTAGGGCTGGGTTGGGGAGACTGTGCTTCCCAGGCAGGAACCAGGGCCTCTGTGAAGGCTAGCTTGGTGGAACAGATTGAGTTGGCAATCGGGATGGCTTGCCTACTGACTTTTTCTAAACCGTAAGGAGGGGAGGATGTTTCACTTGCATAAGAAAGTTAGGGTTAAGAATCAAGTTAGGGTTAGGGTTGGGGAGACTGCGGATCCCAAGCGTGATCCTGGGCTTCGGTGCAGCCTAGCTTGGTGAAAAAGACTGAGTGGGCCATCGGGATAGCTTGCCTACTTTCTTTTTGTACACCGTTTGGACGGGGGAATGTTTCAGTTGCACAAGAAAATTAGGGCCAAGACTCTAGTTAGGGTTAAGGTTGGGGAGGCTAGGCTTCCCTGGATGGAACCAGACCCTTTGTGAAGCCTAGCTTGCTGGAACAGACTTGAGTGGGCCACCAGGATGTCTTCCCTACTCCGTTTTAGTACATCGTGTCCATGGGGGGATGTTTCCGTTGCAGAAGAACATTAGCATTAAGACCCAAATTAGGGTTAGGGTTATGGAGGCTGGGCTTCCCAGGCAGGAACTACGGCCTCGATGAAGCCGAGCCTGGTGAAACAGACTGAGTGGGCCATCAGGATTGCTTCCTTACTGTCTTTTTGTACGCTGTATGGACGAGGGGATGTTTCAGTTGCACAGGAAAATTAGGGTTAAGAAGACTCAAGTGAGGGCTGGGTTGGGGAGACTGTGCTTCCCAGGCAGGAACCCGGGCCTCTGTGAAGACTAGCTTGGTGGAACAGATTGAGTTGGCATCGGATTCGCTTGCCTACTGACTTTTTCTAAACCGTATGGACCGGGGGATGTTTCGCTTGCACAAGAAAATTAGGGTTAAGAAGACTCAGGTTAGGGCTGGGTTGGGGAGACTGTGCTTCCCAGGCAGCAACTAGGGCCTCTGTGAAGGCTAGCTTGGTGGAACAGATTGAGCTGGCAATCGGGATGGCTTGCCTACCGACTTTTTCTAAACCGTATGGACGGGGGGAGGTTTCACTTGCACAAGAAAATTAGGGTTAAGAAGACTCAAGTTAGGGTTAGGGTTGGGGAGACTGGGCTTCCCAGGCGGGATCCTGGGCTTCGGTGTAGCCTAGCTTGGTGAAACAGACTGAGTGGGCCATCGGGATAGCTTTCCTTCTGGCTTTCTGTGCACTGTAAGGACAGGGTATCTTTTCAGTTGCACAAGAAAATTTGTGTAAAATCTCAAGTTAGGGTTAGGGTTGGGGAGACTGCGGATCCCAAGCGTGATCCTGGGCTTCGGTGCAGCCCAGCTTGGTGAAAAAGACTGAGTGGGTCATCGGGATAGCTTTCCTACTGGCTTTCTGTGCACTGTAATGACGGGGTATCGTTTCAGTTGTACAAGAAAATTTGTGTTAAAACTCAAGTTAGGGTTAGGGTTGGGGAGACTGCGGATCCCAAGCGTGATCCTGGGCTTCGGTGCAGCCCAGCTTGGTGAAAAAGACTGAGTGGGCCATCGGGATAGCTTGCCTACTTTCTTTTTGTACACCGTTTGGACTGGGGAATGTTTCAGTTGCACAAGAAAATTAGGGCCAAGACTCTAGTTAGGGTTAAGGTTGGGGAGGCTAGGCTTCCCTGGAGGGAACCAGACCCTCTGTGAAGCCTAGCTTGCTGAAACAGACTTGAGTGGGCCACCAGGATGTCTTCCCTACTCCGTTTTAGTACATCGTGTCCATGGGGGGATGTTTCCGTTGCAGAAGAACATTAGCATTAAGACCCAAATTAGGGTTAGGGTTATGGAGGCTGGGCTTCCCAGGCAGGAACGACGGCCTCGATGAAGCCGAGCCTGGTGAAACAGACTGAGTGGGCCATCAGGATTGCTTGCTTACTGTCTTTTTGTACGCTGTATGGACGAGGGGATGTTTCAGTTGCACAGGAAAATTAGGATTAATACCCAAGTGAGGGCTGGGTTGGGGAGACTGTGCTTCCCAGGCAGCAACCAGGGCCTCTGTGAAGGCTAGCTTGGTGGAACAGATTGAGTTGGCAATCGGATTCGCTTGCCTACTGCCTTTTTCTAAACCGTATGGACGGGGGGAGGTTTCACTTGCACAAGAAAATTAGGGTTAAGAAGACTCAAGTTAGGGCTGGGTTAGGGAGACTGTGCTTCCGAGGCAGGAACCAGGGCCTCTGTGAAGGCTAGCTTGGTGGAACAGATAGAGTTGGCAATCGGGATGGCTTGCCTACTGATTTTTTCTAAATCGTATGGACAGAGGGATGTTTCACTTGCACAAGAAAATTAGGGTTAAGAAGTCTCAAGTTAGGGTTAGGGTTGGGGAGACTGGGCTTCCCAGGCGGGATCCTGGGCTTCGGTGTAGCCTAGCTTGGTGAAACAGACTGAGTGGGCCATCGGGATAGCTTTCCTACTGGCTTCCTGTGCACTGTAAGGACGGGGTATCGTTTCAGTTGTACAAGAAAATTTGTGTTAAAACTCAAGTTAGGTTTAGGGTTGGGGATACTGCGGATCCCAAGCGTGATACTGGGCTTCGGTGCAGCCCAGCTTGGTGAAAAAGACTGAGTGGGCCATCGGGATAGCTTGCCTACTTTCTTTTTGTACACCGTTTGGACGGGGGAATGTTTCAGTTGCACAAGAAAATTAGGGCCAGGACTCTAGTTAGGGTTAAGGTTGGGGAGGCTAGGCTTCCCTGGAGGGAACCAGACCCTCTGTGAAGCCTAGCTTGGTGAAACAGACTGGAGTGGGCCACCAGGATGGCTTCCCTACTCCGTTTTAGTACACCGTTTCCATGGGGGGAAGTTTCCATTGCAGAAGAACATTAGCATTAAGACCCAAATTAGGGTTAGGGTTGTGGAGGCTGGGCTTCCCAGGCAGGAACTACGGCCTCGATGAATCCGAGCCTGGTGAAACAGACTGAGTGGGCCATCAGGATTGCTTGCCTACTGTCTTTTTGTACGCTGTATGGACGAAGGGATGTTTCAGTTGCACAGGAAAATTAGGATTAATACCCAAGTGAGGGCTGGGTTGGGGGACTGTGCTTCCCAGGCAGGAACCAGGGCCTCTGTGAAGGCTAGCTTGGTGGAACAGATTGAGTTGGCAATCGGGATGGCTTGACTACTGACTTTTTCTAAACCGTAAGGAGGGGAGGATGTTTCACTTGCATAAGAAAGTTAGGGTTAAGACTCAAGTTAGGGTTAGGGTTGGGGAGACTGCGGATCCCAAGCGTGATCCTGGGCTTCGGTGCAGCCTAGCTTGGTGAAAAAGACTGAGTGGGCCATCGGGATAGCTTTCCTACTTTCTTTTTGTACACCGTTTGGATGGGGGAATGTTTCAGTTGCACAAGAAAATTAGGGCCAAGACTCTAGTTAGGGTTAAGGTTGGGGAGGCTAGGCTTCCCTGGATGGAACCAGACCCTCTGTGAAGCCTAGCTTGCTGGAACAGACTTGAGTGGGCCACCAGGATGTCTTCCCTACTCCGTTTTAGTACATCGTGTCCATGGGGGGATGTTTCCGTTGCAGAAGAACATTAGCATTAAGACCCAAATTAGGGTTAGGGTTATGGAGGCTGGGCTTCCCAGGCAGGAACTACGGCTTCGATGAAGCCGAGCCTGGTGAAATAGACTGAGTGGGCCATCAGGATTGCTTCCTTACTGTCTTTTTGTACGCTGTATGGACGAGGGGATGTTTCAGTTGCACAGGAAAATTAGGGTTAAGAAGACTCAAGTGAGGGCTGGGTTGGGGAGACTGTGCTTCCCAGGCAGGAACCAGGGCCTCTGTGAAGGCTAGCTTGGTGGAACAGATTGAGTTGGCAATCGGATTCGCTTGCCTACTGACTTTTTCTAAACCGTATGGACGGGGGGATGTTTCGCTTGCACAAGAAAATTAGGGTTAAGAAGACTCAGGTTAGGGCTGGGTTGGGGAGACTGTGCTTCCCAGGCAGCAACTAGGGCCTCTGTGAAGGCTAGCTTGGTGGAACAGATTGAGTTGGCAATCGGGATGGCTTGCCTACCGACTTTTTCTAAACCGTATGGACGGGGGGAGGTTTCACTTGCACAAGAAAATTAGGGTTAAGAAGACTCAAGTTAGGGTTAGGGTTGGGGAGACTGGGCTTCCCAGGCGGGATCCTGGGCTTCGGTGTAGCCTAGCTTGGTGAAACAGACTGAGTGGGCCATCGGGATAGCTTTCCTTCTGGCTTTCTGTGCACTGTAAGGACAGGGTATCTTTTCAGTTGCACAAGAAAATTTGTGTAAAATCTCAAGTTAGGGTTAGGGTTGGGGAGACTGCGGATCCCAAGCGTGATCCTGGGCTTCGGTGCAGCCCAGCTTGGTGAAAAAGACTGAGTGGGTCATCGGGATAGCTTTCCTACTGGCTTTCTGTGCACTGTAATGACGGGGTATCGTTTCAGTTGTACAAGAAAATTAGGGCCAAGACTCTAGTTAGGGTTAATGTTGGCGAGGCTAGGCTTCCCTGGAGGGAACCAGACCCTCTGTGAAGCCTAGCTTGGTGAAACAGACTGGAGTGGGCCACCAGGATGGCTTCCCTACTCCGTTTTAGTACATCGTGTCCATGGGGGTATGTTTCCATTGCAGAAGAACATTAGCATTAAGACCCAAATTAGGGTTAGGGTTATGGAGGCTGGGCTTCTCAGGCAGCAACTACGTCCTCGATGAAGCCGAGCCTGGTGAAACAGACTGAGTGGGCCATCAGGATTGCTTGCCTACTGTCTTTTTGTATGCTGTATGGACGAGGGGATGTTTCAGTCGCACAGGAAAATTAGGATTAATACCCAAGTTAGTGCTGGGTTGGGGAGACTGTGGTTCCCAGGCAGCAACCAGGGCCTCTGTGAATGCTAGCTTGGTGGAACAGATTGAGTTGGCAATCGGGATGGCTTGCCTACTGACTTTTTCTAAACCGTATGGACGGGGGGATGTTTCACTTGCACAAGAAAATTAGGGTTAAGACTCAAGTTAGGGTTAGGGTTGGGGAGACTGGGCTTCCCAGGCGGGATCCTGGGCTTCGGTGTAGCCTAGCTTTGTGAAACAGACTGAGTGGGCCATCGGGATAGCTTTCCTACTGGCTTTCTGTGCACTGTAAGGACGGGGTATCGTTTCAGTTGCACAAGAAAATTTGTGTTAAAACTCAAGTTAGGGTTAGGGTTGGGGAGACTGCGGATCCCAAGCGTGATCCTGGGCTTCGGTGCAGCCTAGCTTGGTGAAACAGACTGAGTGGGCCATCAGGATTGCTTGCCTACTGTCTTTTTGTACGCTGTATGGACGAGGGGATGTTTCAGTTGCACAGGAAAATTAGGATTAATACCCAAGTGAGGGCTGGGTTGTGGAGACTGTGCTTCCCAGGCAGGAACCAGGGCCTCTGTGAAGGCTAGCTTGTTGGAACAGATTGAGTTGGCAATCGAGTTCGCTTGCCAACTGACTTTTTCTAAACAGTATGGACGGGGGGATGTTTTACTTGCACAAGAAAATTAGGGTTAAGAAGACTCAAGTTAGGGTTAGGGTTGGGGAGTCTGCGGATCCCAAGCGTGATCCTGGGTTCGGTGCAGCCTAGCTTGGTGAAAAAGACTGAGTGGGCCATCGGGATAGCTTTCCTACTTTCTTTTTGTACACCGTTTGGACGGGGGAATGTTTCAGTTGCACAAGAAAATTAGGGCCAAGACTCTAGTTAGGGTTAAGGTTGGGGAGGCTAGGCTTCCCTGGAGGGAACCAGACCCTCTGTGAAGCCTAGCTTGCTGAAACAGACTTGAGTGGGCCACCAGGATGTCTTCCCTACTCCGTTTTAGTACATCGTGTCCATGGGGGGATGTTTCCGTTGCAGAAGAACATTAGCATTAAGACCCAAATTAGGGTTAGGGTTATGGAGGCTGGGCTTCCCAGGCAGGAACTACGGCCTCGATGAAGCCGAGCCTGGTGAAACAGACTGAGTGGGCCATCAGGATTGCTTGCTTACTGTCTTTTTGTACGCTGTATGGACGAGGGGATGTTTCAGTTGCACAGGAAAATTAGGATTAATACCCAAGTTAGGGCTGGGTTGGGGAGACTGTGCTTCCCAGGCAGCAACCAGGGCCTCTGTGAATGCTAGGTTGGTGGAACAGATTGAGTTGGCAATCGGATTTGCTTGCCTACTGACTTTTTCTAAACCGTATGGACGGGGGGATGTTTCACTTGCACAAGAAAATTAGGGTTAAGAAGACTCAAGTTAGGGCTGGGTTAGGGAGACTGTGCTTCCCAGGCAGGAACCAGGGCCTCTGTGAAGGCTAGCTTGGTGGAACAGATAGAGTTGGCAATCGGGATGGCTTGCCTACTGACTTTTTCTAAATCGTATGGACAGAGGGATGTTTCACTTGCACAAGAAAATTAGGGTTAAGAAGACTCAAGTTAGGGTTAGGGTTGGGGAGACTGGGCTTCCCAGGCGGGATCCTGGGCTTCGGTGTAGCCTAGCTTGGTGAAACAGACTGAGTGGGCCATCGGGATAGCTTTCCTACTGGCTTTCTGTGCACTGTAAGGACGGGGTATCGTTTCAGTTGTACAAGAAAATTTGTGTTAAAACTCAAGTTAGGTTTAGGGTTGGGGATACTGCGGATCCCAAGCGTGATACTGGGCTTCGGTGCAGCCCAGCTTGGTGAAAAAGACTGAGTGGGCCATCGGGATAGCTTGCCTACTTTCTTTTTGTACACCGTTTGGACGGGGGAATGTTTCAGTTGCACAAGAAAATTAGGGCCAGGACTCTAGTTAGGGTTAAGGTTGGGGAGGCTAGGCTTCCCTGGAGGGAACGAGACCCTCTGTGAAGCCTAGCTTGGTGAAACAGACTGGAGTGGGCCACCAGGATGGCTTCCCTACTCCGTTTTAGTACACCGTTTCCATGGGGGGATGTTTCCATTGCAGAAGAACATTAGCATTAAGACCCAAATTAGGGTTAGGGTTGTGGAGGCTGGGCTTCCCAGGCAGGAACTACGGCCTCGATGAATCCGAGCCTGGTGAAACAGACTGAGTGGGCCATCAGGATTGCTTGCCTACTGTCTTTTTGTACGCTGTATGGACGAAGGGATGTTTCAGTTGCACAGGAAAATTAGGATTAATACCCAAGTCAGGGCTGGGTTGGGGAGACTGTGCTTCCCAGGCAGGAACCAGGGCCTCTGTGAAGGCTAGCTTGGTGGAACAGATTGAGTTGGCAATCGGGATGGCTTGCCTACTGACTTTTTCTAAACCGTAAGGAGGGGAGGATGTTTCACTTGCATAAGAAAGTTAGGGTTAAGAATCAAGTTAGGGTTAGGGTTGGGGAGACTGCGGATCCCAAGCGTGATCCTGGGCTTCGGTGCAGCCTAGCTTGGTGAAAAAGACTGAGTGGGCCATCGGGATAGCTTGCCTACTTTCTTTTTGTACACCGTTTGGACGGGGGAATGTTTCAGTTGCACAAGAAAATTAGGGCCAAGACTCTAGTTAGGGTTAAGGTTGGGGAGGCTAGGCTTCCCTGGATGGAACCAGACCCTTTGTGAAGCCTAGCTTGCTGGAACAGACTTGAGTGGGCCACCAGGATGTCTTCCCTACTCCGTTTTAGTACATCGTGTCCATGGGGGGATGTTTCCGTTGCAGAAGAACATTAGCATTAAGACCCAAATTAGGGTTAGGGTTATGGAGGCTGGGCTTCCCAGGCAGGAACTACGGCCTCGATGAAGCCGAGCCTGGTGAAACAGACTGAGTGGGCCATCAGGATTGCTTCCTTACTGTCTTTTTGTACGCTGTATGGACGAGGGGATGTTTCAGTTGCACAGGAAAATTAGGGTTAAGAAGACTCAAGTGAGGGCTGGGTTGGGGAGACTGTGCTTCCCAGGCAGGAACCCGGGCCTCTGTGAAGACTAGCTTGGTGGAACAGATTGAGTTGGCATCGGATTCGCTTGCCTACTGACTTTTTCTAAACCGTATGGACCGGGGGATGTTTCGCTTGCACAAGAAAATTAGGGTTAAGAAGACTCAGGTTAGGGCTGGGTTGGGGAGACTGTGCTTCCCAGGCAGCAACTAGGGCCTCTGTGAAGGCTAGCTTGGTGGAACAGATTGAGCTGGCAATCGGGATGGCTTGCCTACCGACTTTTTCTAAACCGTATGGACGGGGGGAGGTTTCACTTGCACAAGAAAATTAGGGTTAAGAAGACTCAAGTTAGGGTTAGGGTTGGGGAGACTGGGCTTCCCAGGCGGGATCCTGGGCTTCGGTGTAGCCTAGATTGGTGAAACAGACTGAGTGGGCCATCGGGATAGCTTTCCTTCTGGCTTTCTGTGCACTGTAAGGACAGGGTATCTTTTCAGTTGCACAAGAAAATTTGTGTAAAATCTCAAGTTAGGGTTAGGGTTGGGGAGACTGCGGATCCCAAGCGTGATCCTGGGCTTCGGTGCAGCCCAGCTTGGTGAAAAAGACTGAGTGGGTCATCGGGATAGCTTTCCTACTGGCTTTCTGTGCACTGTAATGACGGGGTATCGTTTCAGTTGTACAAGAAAATTTGTGTTAAAACTCAAGTTAGGGTTAGGGTTGGGGAGACTGCGGATCCCAAGCGTGATCCTGGGCTTCGGTGCAGCCCAGCTTGGTGAAAAAGACTGAGTGGGCCATCGGGATAGCTTGCCTACTTTCTTTTTGTACACCGTTTGGACTGGGGAATGTTTCAGTTGCACAAGAAAATTAGGGCCAAGACTCTAGTTAGGGTTAAGGTTGGGGAGGCTAGGCTTCCCTGGAGGGAACCAGACCCTCTGTGAAGCCTAGCTTGCTGAAACAGACTTGAGTGGGCCACCAGGATGTCTTCCCTACTCCGTTTTAGTACATCGTGTCCATGGGGGGATGTTTCCGTTGCAGAAGAACATTAGCATTAAGACCCAAATTAGGGTTAGGGTTATGGAGGCTGGGCTTCCCAGGCAGGAACGACGGCCTCGATGAAGCCGAGCCTGGTGAAACAGACTGAGTGGGCCATCAGGATTGCTTGCTTACTGTCTTTTTGTACGCTGTATGGACGAGGGGATGTTTCAGTTGCACAGGAAAATTAGGATTAATACCCAAGTGAGGGCTGGGTTGGGGAGACTGTGCTTCCCAGGCAGCAACCAGGGCCTCTGTGAAGGCTAGCTTGGTGGAACAGATTGAGTTGGCAATTGGATTCGCTTGCCTACTGCCTTTTTCTAAACCGTATGGACGGGGGGAGGTTTCACTTGCACAAGAAAATTAGGGTTAAGAAGACTCAAGTTAGGGCTGGGTTAGGGAGACTGTGCTTCCGAGGCAGGAACCAGGGCCTCTGTGAAGGCTAGCTTGGTGGAACAGATAGAGTTGGCAATCGGGATGGCTTGCCTACTGATTTTTTCTAAATCGTATGGACAGAGGGATGTTTCACTTGCACAAGAAAATTAGGGTTAAGAAGTCTCAAGTTAGGGTTAGGGTTGGGGAGACTGGGCTTCCCAGGCGGGATCCTGGGCTTCGGTGTAGCCTAGCTTGGTGAAACAGACTGAGTGGGCCATCGGGATAGCTTTCCTACTGGCTTCCTGTGCACTGTAAGGACGGGGTATCGTTTCAGTTGTACAAGAAAATTTGTGTTAAAACTCAAGTTAGGTTTAGGGTTGGGGATACTGCGGATCCCAAGCGTGATACTGGGCTTCGGTGCAGCCCAGCTTGGTGAAAAAGACTGAGTGGGCCATCGGGATAGCTTGCCTACTTTCTTTTTGTACACCGTTTGGACGGGGGAATGTTTCAGTTGCACAAGAAAATTAGGGCCAGGACTCTAGTTAGGGTTAAGGTTGGGGAGGCTAGGCTTCCCTGGAGGGAACCAGACCCTCTGTGAAGCCTAGCTTGGTGAAACAGACTGGAGTGGGCCACCAGGATGGCTTCCCTACTCCGTTTTAGTACACCGTTTCCATGGGGGGAAGTTTCCATTGCAGAAGAACATTAGCATTAAGACCCAAATTAGGGTTAGGGTTGTGGAGGCTGGGCTTCCCAGGCAGGAACTACGGCCTCGATGAATCCGAGCCTGGTGAAACAGACTGAGTGGGCCATCAGGATTGCTTGCCTACTGTCTTTTTGTACGCTGTATGGACGAAGGGGTGTTTCAGTTGCACAGGAAAATTAGGATTAATACCCAAGTGAGGGCTGGGTTGGGGGACTGTGCTTCCCAGGCAGGAACCAGGGCCTCTGTGAAGGCTAGCTTGGTGGAACAGATTGAGTTGGCAATCGGGATGGCTTGACTACTGACTTTTTCTAAACCGTAAGGAGGGGAGGATGTTTCACTTGCATAAGAAAGTTAGGGTTAAGACTCAAGTTAGGGTTAGGGTTGGGGAGACTGCGGATCCCAAGCGTGATCCTGGGCTTCGGTGCAGCCTAGCTTGGTGAAAAAGACTGAGTGGGCCATCGGGATAGCTTTCCTACTTTCTTTTTGTACACCGTTTGGATGGGGGAATGTTTCAGTTGCACAAGAAAATTAGGGCCAAGACTCTAGTTAGGGTTAAGGTTGGGGAGGCTAGGCTTCCCTGGATGGAACCAGACCCTCTGTGAAGCCTAGCTTGCTGGAACAGACTTGAGTGGGCCACCAGGATGTCTTCCCTACTCCGTTTTAGTACATCGTGTCCATGGGGGGATGTTTCCGTTGCAGAAGAACATTAGCATTAAGACCCAAATTAGGGTTAGGGTTATGGAGGCTGGGCTTCCCAGGCAGGAACTACGGCTTCGATGAAGCCGAGCCTGGTGAAA
The DNA here is from genome assembly GCF_057233095.1 of Heloderma suspectum. Lineage (NCBI taxonomy): Eukaryota > Metazoa > Chordata > Lepidosauria > Squamata > Helodermatidae > Heloderma > Heloderma suspectum. The sequence continues at coordinate 152,444,588 of NC_139459.1, read as the reverse complement.
TAGACTGAGTGGGCCATCAGGATTGCTTCCTTACTGTCTTTTTGTACGCTGTATGGACGAGGGGATGTTTCAGTTGCACAGGAAAATTAGGGTTAAGAAGACTCAAGTTAGGGCTGGGTTGGGGAGACTGTGCTTCCCAGGCAGGAACCAGGGCCTCTGTGAAGGCTAGCTTGGTGGAACAGATTGAGTTGGCAATCGGATTCGCTTGCCTACTGACTTTTTCTAAACCGTATGGACGGGGGGATGTTTCGCTTGCACAAGAAAATTAGGGTTAAGAAGACTCAGGTTAGGGCTGGGTTGGGGAGACTGTGCTTCCCAGGCAGCAACTAGGGCCTCTGTGAAGGCTAGCTTGGTGGAACAGATTGAGTTGGCAATCGGGATGGCTTGCCTACCGACTTTTTCTAAACCGTATGGACGGGGGGAGGTTTCACTTGCACAAGAAAATTAGGGTTAAGAAGACTCAAGTTAGGGTTAGGGTTGGGGAGACTGGGCTTCCCAGGCGGGATCCTGGGCTTCGGTGTAGCCTAGCTTGGTGAAACAGACTGAGTGGGCCATCGGGATAGCTTTCCTTCTGGCTTTCTGTGCACTGTAAGGACAGGGTATCTTTTCAGTTGCACAAGAAAATTTGTGTAAAATCTCAAGTTAGGGTTAGGGTTGGGGAGACTGCGGATCCCAAGCGTGATCCTGGGCTTCGGTGCAGCCCAGCTTGGTGAAAAAGACTGAGTGGGTCATCGGGATAGCTTTCCTACTGGCTTTCTGTGCACTGTAATGACGGGGTATCGTTTCAGTTGTACAAGAAAATTTGTGTTAAAACTCAAGTTAGGGTTAGGGTTGGGGAGACTGCGGATCCCAAGCGTGATCCTGGGCTTCGGTGCAGCCCAGCTTGGTGAAAAAGACTGAGTGGGCCATCGGGATAGCTTGCCTACTTTCTTTTTGTACACCGTTTGGACGGGGGAATGTTTCACTTGCACTAGAAAATTAGGGCCAAGACTCTAGTTAGGGTTAAGGTTGGGGAGGCTAGGCTTCCCTGGAGGGAACCAGACCCTCTGTGAAGCCTAGCTTGGTGAAACAGACTTGAGTGGGCCACCAGGATGGCTTCCCTACTCCGTTTTAGTACATCGTGTCCATGGGGGGATGTTTCCGTTGCAGAAGTACATTAGCATTAAGACCCAAATTAGGGTTAGGGTTATGGAGGCTGGGCTTCCCAGGCAGGAACTACGGCCTCGATGAAGCCGAGCCTGGTGAAACAGACTGAGTGGGCCATCAGGATTGCTTGCCTACTGTCTTTTTGTATGCTGTATGGACGAGGGGATGTTTCAGTCGCACAGGAAAATTAGGATTAATACCCAAGTGAGGGCTGGGTTGGGGAGACTGTGGTTCCCAGGCAGCAACCAGGGCCTCTGTGAATGCTAGCTTGGTGGAACAGATTGAGTTGGCAATCGGGATGGCTTGCCTACTGACTTTTTCTAAACCGTATGGACGGGGGGATGTTTCACTTACACAAGAAAATTAGGGTTAAGACTCAAGTTAGGGTTAGGGTTGGGGAGACTGGGCTTTCCTGGCAGGAACCAGGGCCTCTGTGAAGGCTAGCTTGGTGGAACAGATTGATTTGGCAATCGGGATGGCTTGCCTACTGACTTTTTCTAAACCGTAAGGAGGGGAGGATGTTTCACTTGCATAAGAAAGTTAGGGTTAAGACTCAAGTTAGGGTTAGGGTTGGGGAGACTGCGGATCCCAAGCGTGATCCTGGGCTTCGGTGCAGCCTAGCTTGGTGAAAAAGACTGAGTGGGCCATCGGGATAGCTTGCCTACTTTCTTTTTGTACACCGTTTGGACGGGGGAATGTTTCAGTTGCACAAGAAAATTAGGGCCAAGACTCTAGTTAGGGTTAAGGTTGGGGAGGCTAGGCTTCCCTGGATGGAACCAGACCCTCTGTGAAGCCTAGCTTGGTGAAACAGACTTGAGTGGGCCACCAGGATGTCTTCCCTACTCCGTTTTAGTACATCGTGTCCATGGGGGGATGTTTCCGTTGCAGAAGAACATTAGCATTAAGACCCAAATTAGGGTTAGGGTTATGGAGGCTGGGCTTCCCAGGCAGGAACGACGGCCTCGATGAAGCCGAGCCTGGTGAAACAGACTGAGTGGGCCATCAGGATTGCTTGCTTACTGTCTTTTTGTACGCTGTATGGACGAGGGGATGTTTCAGTTGCACAGGAAAATTAGGGTTAAGAAGACTCAAGTTAGGGCTGGGTTGGGGAGACTGTGCTTCCCAGGCAGGAACCAGGGCCTCTGTGAAGGCTAGCTTGGTGGAACAGATTGAGTTGGCAATCGGATTTGCTTGCCTACTGACTTTTTCTAAACCGAATGGACGGGGGGATGTTTCGCTTGCACAAGAAAATTAGGGTTAAGAAGACTCAGGTTAGGGCTGGGTTGGGGAGACTGTGCTTCCCAGGCAGCAACTAGGGCCTCTGTGAAGGCTAGCTTGGTGGAACAGATTGAGTTGGCAATCGGGATGGCTTGCCTACCGACTTTTTCTAAACCGTATGGACGGGGGGAGGTTTCACTTGCACAAGAAAATTAGGGTTAAGAAGACTCAAGTTAGGGTTAGGGTTGGGGAGACTGGGCTTCCCAGGCGGGATCCTGGGCTTCGGTGTAGCCTAGCTTGGTGAAACAGACTGAGTGGGCCATCGGGATAGCTTTCCTTCTGGCTTTCTGTGCACTGTAAGGACAGGGTATCTTTTCAGTTGCACGAGAAAATTTGTTTAAAATCTCAAGTTAGGGTTAGGGTTGGGGAGACTGCGGATCCCAAGCGTGATCCTGGGCTTCGGTGCAGCCCAGCTTGGTGAAAAAGACTGAGTGGGTCATCGGGATAGCTTTCCTACTGGCTTTCTGTGCACTGTAATGACGGGGTATCGTTTCAGTTGTACAAGAAAATTTGTGTTAAAACTCAAGTTAGGGTTAGGGTTGGGGAGACTGCGGATCCCAAGCGTGATCCTGGGCTTCGGTGCAGCCCAGCTTGGTGAAAAAGACTGAGTGGGCCATCGGGATAGCTTGCCTACTTTCTTTTTGTACACCGTTTGGACGGGGGAATGTTTCAGTTGCACTAGAAAATTAGGGCCAAGACTCTAGTTAGGGTTAAGGTTGGGGAGGCTAGGCTTCCCTGGAGGGAACCAGACCCTCTGTGAAGCCTAGCTTGGTGAAACAGACTTGAGTGGGCCACCAGGATGGCTTCCCTACTCCGTTTTAGTACATCGTGTCCATGGGGGGATGTTTCCGTTGCAGAAGTACATTAGCATTAAGACCCAAATTAGGGTTAGGGTTATGGAGGCTGGGCTTCCCAGGCAGGAACTACGGCCTCGATGAAGCCGAGCCTGGTGAAACAGACTGAGTGGGCCATCAGGATTGCTTGCCTACTGTCTTTTTGTATGCTGTATGGACGAGGGGATGTTTCAGTCGCACAGGAAAATTAGGATTAATACCCAAGTGAGGGCTGGGTTGGGGAGACTGTGGTTCCCAGGCAGCAACCAGGGCCTCTGTGAATGCTAGCTTGTTGGAACAGATTGAGTTGGCAATCGGGATGGCTTGCCTACTGACTTTTTCTAAACCGTATGGACGGGGGGATGTTTCACTTACACAAGAAAATTAGGGTTAAGACTCAAGTTAGGGTTAGGGTTGGGGAGACTGGGCTTTCCTGGCAGGAACCAGGGCCTCTGTGAAGGCTAGCTTGGTGGAACAGATTGATTTGGCAATCGGGATGGCTTGCCTACTGACTTTTTCTAAACCGTAAGGAGGGGAGGATGTTTCACTTGCATAAGAAAGTTAGGGTTAAGACTCAAGTTAGGGTTAGGGTTGGGGAGACTGCGGATCCCAAGCGTGATCCTGGGCTTCGGTGCAGCCTAGCTTGGTGAAAAAGACTGAGTGGGCCATCGGGATAGCTTGCCTACTTTCTTTTTGTACACCGTTTGGACGGGGGAATGTTTCAGTTGCACAAGAAAATTAGGGCCAAGACTCTAGTTAGGGTTAAGGTTGGGGAGGCTAGGCTTCCCTGGATGGAACCAGACCCTCTGTGAAGCCTAGCTTGGTGAAACAGACTTGAGTGGGCCACCAGGATGTCTTCCCTACTCCGTTTTAGTACATCGTGTCCATGGGGGGATGTTTCCGTTGCAGAAGAACATTAGCATTAAGACCCAAATTAGGGTTAGGGTTATGGAGGCTGGGCTTCCCAGGCAGGAACGACGGCCTCGATGAAGCCGAGCCTGGTGAAACAGACTGAGTGGGCCATCAGGATTGCTTGCTTACTGTCTTTTTGTACGCTGTATGGACGAGGGGATGTTTCAGTTGCACAGGAAAATTAGGGTTAAGAAGACTCAAGTTAGGGCTGGGTTGGGGAGACTGTGCTTCCCAGGCAGGAACCAGGGCCTCTGTGAAGGCTAGCTTGGTGGAACAGATTGAGTTGGCAATCGGATTTGCTTGCCTACTGACTTTTTCTAAACCGAATGGACGGGGGGTTGTTTCGCTTGCAGAAGAAAATTAGGGTTAAGAAGACTCAGGTTAGGGCTGGGTTGGGGAGACTGTGCTTCCCAGGCAGCAACTAGGGCCTCTGTGAAGGCTAGCTTGGTGGAACAGATTGAGTTGGCAATCGGGATGGCTTGCCTACCGACTTTTTCTAAACCGTATGGACGGGGGGAGGTTTCACTTGCACAAGAAAATTAGGGTTAAGAAGACTCAAGTTAGGGTTAGGGTTGGGGAGACTGGGCTTCCCAGGCGGGATCCTGGGCTTCGGTGTAGCCTAGCTTGGTGAAACAGACTGAGTGGGCCATCGGGATAGCTTTCCTTCTGGCTTTCTGTGCACTGTAAGGACAGGGTATCTTTTCAGTTGCACAAGAAAATTTGTGTAAAAGCTCAAGTTAGGGTTAGGGTTGGGGAGACTGCGGATCCCAAGCGTGATCCTGGGCTTCGGTGCAGCCCAGCTTGGTGAAAAAGACTGAGTGGGTCATCGGGATAGCTTTCCTACTGGCTTTCTGTGCACTGTAATGACGGGGTATCGTTTCAGTTGTACAAGAAAATTTGTGTTAAAACTCAAGTTAGGGTTAGGGTTGGGGAGACTGCGGATCCCAAGCGTGATCCTGGGCTTCGGTGCAGCCCAGCTTGGTGAAAAAGACTGAGTGGGCCATCGGGATAGCTTGCCTACTTTCTTTTTGTACACCGTTTGGACTGGGGAATGTTTCAGTTGCACAAGAAAATTAGGGCCAAGACTCTAGTTAGGGTTAAGGTTGGGGAGGCTAGGCTTCCCTGGAGGGAACCAGACCCTCTGTGAAGCCTAGCTTGCTGAAACAGACTTGAGTGGGCCACCAGGATGTCTTCCCTACTCCGTTTTAGTACATCGTGTCCATGGGGGGATGTTTCCGTTGCAGAAGAACATTAGCATTAAGACCCAAATTAGGGTTAGGGTTATGGAGGCTGGGCTTCCCAGGCAGGAACGACGGCCTCGATGAAGCCGAGCCTGGTGAAACAGACTGAGTGGGCCATCAGGATTGCTTGCTTACTGTCTTTTTGTACGCTGTATGGACGAGGGGATGTTTCAGTTGCACAGGAAAATTAGGATTAATACCCAAGTGAGGGCTGGGTTGGGGAGACTGTGCTTCCCAGGCAGCAACCAGGGCCTCTGTGAAGGCTAGCTTGGTGGAACAGATTGAGTTGGCAATCGGATTCGCTTGCCTACTGCCTTTTTCTAAACCGTATGGACGGGGGGAGGTTTCACTTGCACAAGAAAATTAGGGTTAAGAAGACTCAAGTTAGGGCTGGGTTAGGGAGACTGTGCTTCCGAGGCAGGAACCAGGGCCTCTGTGAAGGCTAGCTTGGTGGAACAGATAGAGTTGGCAATCGGGATGGCTTGCCTACTGATTTTTTCTAAATCGTATGGACAGAGGGATGTTTCACTTGCACAAGAAAATTAGGGTTAAGAAGTCTCAAGTTAGGGTTAGGGTTGGGGAGACTGGGCTTCCCAGGCGGGATCCTGGGCTTCGGTGTAGCCTAGCTTGGTGAAACAGACTGAGTGGGCCATCGGGATAGCTTTCCTACTGGCTTCCTGTGCACTGTAAGGACGGGGTATCGTTTCAGTTGTACAAGAAAATTTGTGTTAAAACTCAAGTTAGGTTTAGGGTTGGGGATACTGCGGATCCCAAGCGTGATACTGGGCTTCGGTGCAGCCCAGCTTGGTGAAAAAGACTGAGTGGGCCATCGGGATAGCTTGCCTACTTTCTTTTTGTACACCGTTTGGACGGGGGAATGTTTCAGTTGCACAAGAAAATTAGGGCCAGGACTCTAGTTAGGGTTAAGGTTGGGGAGGCTAGGCTTCCCTGGAGGGAACCAGACCCTCTGTGAAGCCTAGCTTGGTGAAACAGACTGGAGTGGGCCACCAGGATGGCTTCCCTACTCCGTTTTAGTACACCGTTTCCATGGGGGGAAGTTTCCATTGCAGAAGAACATTAGCATTAAGACCCAAATTAGGGTTAGGGTTGTGGAGGCTGGGCTTCCCAGGCAGGAACTACGGCCTCGATGAATCCGAGCCTGGTGAAACAGACTGAGTGGGCCATCAGGATTGCTTGCCTACTGTCTTTTTGTACGCTGTATGGACGAAGGGATGTTTCAGTTGCACAGGAAAATTAGGATTAATACCCAAGTGAGGGCTGGGTTGGGGGACTGTGCTTCCCAGGCAGGAACCAGGGCCTCTGTGAAGGCTAGCTTGGTGGAACAGATTGAGTTGGCAATCGGGATGGCTTGACTACTGACTTTTTCTAAACCGTAAGGAGGGGAGGATGTTTCACTTGCATAAGAAAGTTAGGGTTAAGACTCAAGTTAGGGTTAGGGTTGGGGAGACTGCGGATCCCAAGCGTGATCCTGGGCTTCGGTGCAGCCTAGCTTGGTGAAAAAGACTGAGTGGGCCATCGGGATAGCTTTCCTACTTTCTTTTTGTACACCGTTTGGACGGGGGAATGTTTCAGTTGCACAAGAAAATTAGGGCCAAGACTCTAGTTAGGGTTAAGGTTGGGGAGGCTAGGCTTCCCTGGAGGGAACCAGACCCTCTGTGAAGCCTAGCTTGCTGAAACAGACTTGAGTGGGCCACCAGGATGTCTTCCCTACTCCGTTTTAGTACATCGTGTCCATGGGGGGATGTTTCCGTTGCAGAAGAACATTAGCATTAAGACCCAAATTAGGGTTAGGGTTATGGAGGCTGGGCTTCCCAGGCAGGAACTACGGCCTCGATGAAGCCGAGCCTGGTGAAACAGACTGAGTGGGCCATCAGGATTGCTTCCTTACTGTCTTTTTGTACGCTGTATGGACGAGGGGATGTTTCAGTTGCACAGGAAAATTAGGGTTAAGAAGACTCAAGTTAGGGCTGGGTTGGGGAGACTGTGCTTCCCAGGCAGGAACCAGGGCCTCTGTGAAGGCTAGCTTGGTGGAACAGATTGAGTTGGCAATCGGATTCGCTTGCCTACTGACTTTTTCTAAACCGTATGGACGGGGGGATGTTTCGCTTGCACAAGAAAATTAGGGTTAAGAAGACTCAAGTTAGGGCTGGGTTGGGGAGACTGTGCTTCCCAGGCAGCAACCAGGGCCTCTGTGAAGGCTAGCTTGGTGGAACAGATTGAGTTGGCAATCGGGATGGCTTGCCTACCGACTTTTTCTAAACCGTATGGACGGGGGGAGGTTTCACTTGCACAAGAAAATTAGGGTTAAGAAGACTCAAGTTAGGGTTAGGGTTGGGGAGACTGGGCTTCCCAGGCGGGATCCTGGGCTTCGGTGTAGCCTAGCTTGGTGAAACAGACTGAGTGGGCCATCGGGATAGCTTTCCTTCTGGCTTCCTGTGCACTGTAAGGACAGGGTATCTTTTCAGTTGCACAAGAAAATTTGTGTAAAATCTCAAGTTAGGGTTAGGGTTGGGGAGACTGCGGATCCCAAGCGTGATCCTGGGCTTCGGTGCAGCCCAGCTTGGTGAAAAAGACTGAGTGGGTCATCGGGATAGCTTTCCTACTGGCTTTCTGTGCACTGTAATGATGGGGTATCGTTTCAGTTGTACAAGAAAATTTGTGTTAAAACTCAAGTTAGGGTTAGGGTTGGGGAGACTGCGGATCCCAAGCGTGATCCTGGGCTTCGGTGCAGCCCAGCTTGGTGAAAAAGACTGAGTGGGCCATCGGCATAGCTTGCCTACTTTCTTTTTGTACACCGTTTGGACGGGGGAATGTTTCAGTTGCACAAGAAAATTAGGGCCAAGACTCTAGTTAGGGGTAAGGTTGGGGAGGCTAGGCTTCCCTGGAGGGAACCAGACCCTCTGTGAAGCCTAGTTTGGTGAAACAGACTTGAGTGGGCCACCAGGATGTCTTCCCTACTCCGTTTTAGTACATCGTGTCCATGGGGGGATGTTTCCGTTGCAGAAGAACATTAGCATTAAGACCCAAATTAGGGTTAGGGTTATGGAGGCTGGGCTTCCCAGGCAGGAACTACGTCCTCGATGAAGCCGAGCCTGGTGAAACAGACTGAGTGGGCCATCAGGATTGCTTGCTTACTGTCTTTTTGTACGCTGTATGGACGAGGGGATGTTTCAGTCGCACAGGAAAATTAGGATTAATACCCAAGTTAGGGCTGGGTTGGGGAGACTGTGGTTCCCAGGCAGCAACCAGGGCCTCTGTGAAGGCTAGCTTGGTGGAACAGATTGAGTTGGCAATCGGATTCGCTTGCCTACTGACTTTTTCTAAACCGTATGGACGGGGGGATGTTTCACTTGCACAAGAAAATTAGGGTTAAGAAGACTCAAGTTAGTGCTGGGTTAGGGAGACTGTGCTTCCCAGGCAGGAACCAGGGCCTCTGTGAAGGCTAGCTTGGTGGAACAGATAGAGTTGGCAATCGGGATGGCTTGCCTACTGACTTTTTCTAAACCGTATGGATGGGGGGATGTTTCAGTTGCACAGGAAAATTAGGATTAATACCCAAGTGAGGGCTGGGTTTTGGGAGACTGTGCTTCCTAGGCAGGAACCAGGGCCTCTGTGAAGGGTAGCTTGTTGGAACAGATTGAGTTGGCAATCGGGTTCGCTTGCCTACTGACTTTTTCTAAACCGTATGGATGGGGGGAGGTTTCACTTGCACAAGAAAATTAGGGTTAAGAAGAGTCAAGTTAGGGTTAGGGTTGGTGAGACCGGGCTTCCCAGGCAGGAACCAGGGCCTCTGTGAAGGCTAGCTTGGTGGAACAGATTGAGTTGGCAATCGGGATGGCTTACCTACTGACTTTTTCTAAACCGTATGGACGGGGGGATGTTTCACTTGCACAAGAAAATTAGGGTTAAGACTCAAGTTAGGGTTAGGGTTGGGGAGACTGGGCTTCCCAGGCGGGATCCTGGGCTTCGGTGTAGCCTAGCTTGGTGAAACAGACTGAGTGGGCCATTGGGATAGCTTTCCTACTGGCTTTCTGTGCACTGTAAGGACAGGGTATCGTTTCAGTTGCACAAGAAAATTTGTGTAAAAACTCAAGTTAGGGTTAGGTTTGGGGAGACTGCGGATCCCAAGCGTGATCCTGGGCTTCGGTGCAGCCTAGCTTGGTGAAAAAGCCTGAGTGGGCCATCGGGATAGCTTGCCTACTTTCTTTTTGTACACCGTTTGGACGGGGGAATGTTTCAGTTGCACAAGAAAATTAGGGCCAAGACTCTAGTTAGGGTTAATGTTGGGGAGGCTAGGCTTCCCTGGAGGGAACCAGACCCTCTGTGAAGCCTAGCTTGGTGAAACAGACTTGAGTGGGCCACCAGGATGGCTTCCCTACTCCGTTTTAGTACATCGTGTCCATGGGGGTATGTTTCCATTGCAGAAGAACATTAGCATTAAGACCCAAATTAGGGTTAGGGTTATGGAGGCTGGGCTTCCCAGGCAGGAACTACGTCCTCGATGAAGCCGAGCCTGGTGAAACAGACTGAGTGGGCCATCAGGATTGCTTGCCTACTGTCCTTTTGTACGCTGTATGGACGAGGGGATGTTTCAGTTGCACAGGAAAATTAGGATTAATACCCAAGTGAGGGCTGGGTTGTGGAGACTGTGCTTCCCAGGTAGGAACCAGGGCCTCTGTGAAGGCTAGCTTGTTGGAACAGATTGAGTTGGCAATCGGGTTCGCTTGCCTACTGACTTTTTCTAGACCGTATGGATGGGGGGATGTTTCAGTTGCACAGGAAAATTAGGATTAATACCCAAGTGAGGGCTGGGTTTTGGGAGACTGTGCTTCCTAGGCAGGAACCAGGGCCTCTGTGAAGGCTAGCTTGTTGGAACAGATTGAGTTGGCAATCGGGTTCGCTTGCCTACTGACTTTTTCTAAACCGTATGGATGGGGGGAGGTTTCACTTGCACAAGAAAATTAGGGTTAAGAAGAGTCAAGTTAGGGTTAGGGTTGGGGAGACTGTGCTTCCCAGGCAGGAACCAGGGCCTCTGTGAAGGCTAGCTTGGTGGAACAGATTGAGTTGGCAATCGGGATGGCTTGCCTACTGACTTTTTCTAAACCGTATGGACGGGGGGATGTTTCACTTGCACAAGAAAATTAGGGTTAAGACTCAAGTTAGGGTTAGGGTTGGGGAGACTGGGCTTCCCAGGCGGGATCCTGGGCTTCGGTGTAGCCTAGGTTGGTGAAACAGACTGAGTGGGCCATCAGGATTGCTTGCCTACTGTCTTTTTGTACGCTGTATGGACGAGGGGATGTTTCAGTTGCACAGGAAAATTAGGATTAATACCCAAGTGAGGGCTGGGTTGTGGAGACTGTGCTTCCCAGGCAGGAACCAGGGCCTCTGTGAAGGCTAGCTTGTTGGAACAGATTGAGTTGGCAATCGAGTTCGCTTGCCAACTGACTTTTTCTAAACAGTATGGACGGGGGTATGTTTTACTTGCACAAGAAAATTAGGGTTAAGAAGACTCAAGTTAGGGTTAGGGTTGGGGAGACTGCGGATCCCAAGCGTGATCCTTGGCTTCGGTGCAGCCTAGCTTGGTGAAAAAGACTGAGTGGGCCATCGGGATAGCTTTCCTACTTTCTTTTTGTACACCGTTTGGACGGGGGAATGTTTCAGTTGCACAAGAAAATTAGGGCCAAGACTCTAGTTAGGGTTAAGGTTGGGGAGGCTAGGCTTCCCTGGAGGGAACCAGACCCTCTGTGAAGCCTAGCTTGGTGAAACAGACTGGAGTGGGCCACCAGGATTGCTTCCCTACTCCGTTTTAGTACACCGTTTCCATGGGGGGATGTTTCCATTGCAGAAGAACATTAGCATTAAGACTCAAATTAGGGTTAGGGTTGTGGAGGCTGGGCTTCCCAGGCAGGAACTACGGCCTCGATGAATCCGAGCCTGGTGAAACAGACTGAGTGGGCCATCAGGATTGCTTGCCTACTGTCTTTCTGTACGCTGTATGGACGAAGGGATGTTTCAGTTGCACAGGAAAATTAGGATTAATACCCAAGTTAGGGCTGGGTTGGGGAGACTGTGCTTCCCAGGCAGGAACCAGGGCCTCTGTGAAGGCTAGCTTGGTGGAACAGATTGAGTTGGCAATCGGGATGGCTTGCCTACTGACTTTTTCTAAACCGTAAGGAGGGGAGGATGTTTCACTTGCATAAGAAAGTTAGGGTTAAGACTCAAGTTAGGGTTAGGGTTGGGGAGACTGCGGATCCCAAGCGTGATCCTGGGCTTCGGTGCAGCCTAGCTTGGTGAAAAAGACTGAGTGGGCCATCGGGATAGCTTTCCTACTTTCTTTTTGTACACCGTTTGGACGGGGGAATGTTTCAGTTGCACAAGAAAATTAGGGCCAAGACTCTAGTTAGGGTTAAGGTTGGGGAGGCTAGGCTTCCCTGGATGGAACCAGACCCTCTGTGAAGCCTAGCTTGCTGGAACAGACTTGAGTGGGCCACCAGGATGTCTTCCCTACTCCGTTTTAGTACATCGTGTCCATGGGGGGATGTTTCCGTTGCAGAAGAACATTAGCATTAAGACCCAAATTAGGGTTAGGGTTATGGAGGCTGGGCTTCCCAGGCAGGAACTACGGCCTCGATGAAGCCGAGCCTGGTGAAACAGACTGAGTGGGCCATCACGATTGCTTCCTTACTGTCTTTTTGTACGCTGTATGGATGAGGGGATGTTTCAGTTGCACAGGAAAATTAGGGTTAAGAAGACTCAAGTTAGGGCTGGGTTGGGGAGACTGTGCTTCCCAGGCAGGAACCAGGGCCTCTGTGAAGACTAGGTTGGTGGAACAGATTGAGTTGGCAATCGGATTCGCTTGCCTACTGACTTTTTCTAAACCGTATGGACAGGGGGATGTTTCGCTTGCACAAGAAAATTAGGGTTAAGAAGACTCAGGTTAGGGCTGGGTTGGGGAGACTGTGCTTCCCAGGCAGCAACTAGGGCCTCTGTGAAGGCTAGCTTGGTGGAACAGATTGAGCTGGCAATCGGGATGGCTTGCCTACCGACTTTTTCTAAACCGTATGGACGGGGGGAGGTTTCACTTGCACAAGAAAATTAGGGTTAAGAAGACTCAAGTTAGGGTTAGGGTTGGGGAGACTGGGCTTCCCAGGCGGGATCCTGGGCTTCGGTGTAGCCTAGCTTGGTGAAACAGACTGAGTGGGCCATCGGGATAGCTTTCCTTCTGGCTTTCTGTGCACTGTAAGGACAGGGTATCTTTTCAGTTGCACAAGAAAATTTGTGTAAAATCTCAAGTTAGGGTTAGGGTTGGGGAGACTGCGGATCCCAAGCGTGATCCTGGGCTTCGGTGCAGCCCAGCTTGGTGAAAAAGACTGAGTGGGTCATCGGGATAGCTTTCCTACTGGCTTTCTGTGCACTGTAATGACGGGGTATCGTTTCAGTTGTACAAGAAAATTTGTGTTAAAACTCAAGTTAGGGTTAGGGTTGGGGAGACTGCGGATCCCAAGCGTGATCCTGGGCTTCGGTGCAGCCCAGCTTGGTGAAAAAGACTGATTGGGCCATCGGGATAGCTTGCCTACTTTCTTTTTGTACACCGTTTGGACGGGGGAATGTTTCAGTTGCACAAGAAAATTAGGGCCAAGACTCTAGTTAGGGTTAAGGTTGGGGAGGCTAGGCTTCCCTGGAGGGAACCAGACCCTCTGTGAAGCCTAGCTTGCTGAAACAGACTTGAGTGGGCCACCAGGATGTCTTCCCTACACCGTTTTAGTACATCGTGTCCATGGGGGGATGTTTCCGTTGCAGAAGAACATTAGCATTAAGACCCAAATTAGGGTTAGGGTTATGGAGGCTGGGCTTCCCAGGCAGGAACGACGGCCTCGATGAAGCCGAGCCTGGTGAAACAGACTGAGTGGGCCATCAGGATTGCTTGCTTACTGTCTTTTTGTACGCTGTATGGACGAGGGGATGTTTCAGTTGCACAGGAAAATTAGGATTAATACCCAAGTGAGGGCTGGGTTGGGGAGACTGTGCTTCCCAGGCAGGAACCAGGGCCTCTGTGAAGGCTAGCTTGGTGGAACAGATAGAGTTGGCAATCGGGATGGCTTGCCTACTGACTTTTTCTAAATCGTATGGACAGAGGGATGTTTCACTTGCACAAGAAAATTAGGGTTAAGAAGACTCAAGTTAGGGTTAGGGTTGGGGAGACTGGGCTTCACATGCGGGATCCTGGGCTTCGGTGTAGCCTAGCTTGGTGGAACAGACTGAGTGGGCCATCGGGATAGCTTTCCTACTGGCTTTCTGTGCACTGTAAGGACGGGGTATCGTTTCAGTTGTACAAGAAAATTTGTGTTAAAACTCAAGTTAGGTTTAGGGTTGGGGATACTGCGGATCCCAAGCGTGATACTGGGCTTCGGTGCAGCCCAGCTTGGTGAAAAAGACTGAGTGGGCCATCGGGATAGCTTGCCTACTTTCTTTTTGTACACCGTTTGGACGGGGGAATGTTTCAGTTGCACAAGAAAATTAGGGCCAGGACTCTAGTTAGGGTTAAGGTTGGGGAGGCTAGGCTTCCCTGGAGGGAACCAGACCCTCTGTGAAGCCTAGCTTGGTGAAACAGACTGGAGTGGGCCACCAGGATTGCTTCCCTACTCCGTTTTAGTACACCGTTTCCATGGGGGGATGTTTCCATTGCAGAAGAACATTAGCATTAAGACCCAAATTAGGGTTAGGGTTGTGGAGGCTGGGCTTCCCAGGCAGGAACTACGGCCTCGATGAAGCCGAGCCTGGTGAAACAGACTGAGTGGGCCATCAGGATTGCTTGCCTACTGTCTTTTTGTACGCTGTATGGACGAAGGGATGTTTCAGTTGCACAGGAAAATTAGGATTAATACCCAAGTTAGGGCTGGGTTGGGGAGACTGTGCTTCCCAGGCAGGAACCAGGGCCTCTGTGAAGGCTAGCTTGGTGGAACAGATTGAGTTGGCAATCGGGATGGCTTGCCTACTGACTTTTTCTAAACCGTAAGGAGGGGAGGATGTTTCACTTGCATAAGAAAGTTAGGGTTAAGACTCAAGTTAGGGTTAGGGTTGGGGAGACTGCGGATCCCAAGCGTGATCCTGGGCTTCGGTGCAGCCTAGCTTGGTGAAAAAGACTGAGTGGGCCATCGGGATAGCTTTCCTACTTTCTTTTTGTACACCGTTTGGACGGGGGAATGTTTCAGTTGCACAAGAAAATTAGGGCCAAGACTCTAGTTAGGGTTAAGGTTGGGGAGGCAAGGCTTCCCTGGATGGAACCAGACCCTCTGTGAAGCCTAGCTTGCTGGAACAGACTTGAGTGGGCCACCAGGATGTCTTCCCTACTCCGTTTTAGTACATCGTGTCCATGGGGGGATGTTTCCGTTGCAGAAGAACATTAGCATTAAGACCCAAATTAGGGTTAGGGTTATGGAGGCTGGGCTTCCCAGGCAGGAACTACGGCCTCGATGAAGCCGAGCTTGGTGAAACAGACTGAGTGGGCCATCACGATTGCTTCCTTACTGTCTTTTTGTACGCTGTATGGACGAGGGGATGTTTCAGTTGCACAGGAAAATTAGGGTTAAGAAGACTCAAGTTAGGGCTGGGTTGGGGAGACTGTGCTTCCCAGGCAGGAACCAGGGCCTCTGTGAAGACTAGCTTGGTGGAACAGATTGAGTTGGCAATCGGATTCGCTTGCCTACTGACTTTTTCTAAACCGTATGGACGGGGGGATGTTTCGCTTGCACAAGAAAATTAGGGTTAAGAAGACTCAGGTTAGGGCTGGGTTGGGGAGACTGTGCTTCCCAGGCAGCAACTAGGGCCTCTGTGAAGGCTAGCTTGGTGGAACAGATTGAGCTGGCAATCGGGATGGCTTGCCTACCGACTTTTTCTAAACCGTATGGACGGGGGGAGGTTTCACTTGCACAAGAAAATTAGGGTTAAGAAGACTCAAGTTAGGGTTAGGGTTGGGGAGACTGGGCTTCCCAGGCGGGATCCTTGGCTTCGGTGTAGCCTAGCTTGGTGAAACAGACTGAGTGGGCCATCGGGATAGCTTTCCTTCTGGCTTTCTGTGCACTGTAAGGACAGGGTATCTTTTCAGTTGCACAAGAAAATTTGTGTAAAATCTCAAGTTAGGGTTAGGGTTGGGGAGACTGCGGATCACAAGCGTGATCCTGGGCTTCGGTGCAGCCCAGCTTGGTGAAAAAGACTGAGTGGGTCATCGGGATAGCTTTCCTACTGGCTTTCTGTGCACTGTAATGACGGGGTATCGTTTCAGTTGTACAAGAAAATTTGTGTTAAAACTCAAGTTAGGGTTAGGGTTGGGGAGACTGCGGATCCCAAGCGTGATCCTGGGCTTCGGTGCAGCCCAGCTTGGTGAAAAAGACTGAGTGGGCCATCGGGATAGCTTGCCTACTTTCTTTTTGTACACCGTTTGGACGGGGGAATGTTTCAGTTGCACAAGAAAATTAGGGCCAAGACTCTAGTTAGGGTTAAGGTTGGGGAGGCTAGGCTTCCCTGGAGGGAACCAGACCCTCTGTGAAGCCTAGCTTGCTGAAACAGACTTGAGTGGGCCACCAGGATGTCTTCCCTACTCCGTTTTAGTACATCGTGTCCATGGGGGGATGTTTCCGTTGCAGAAGAACATTAGCATTAAGACCCAAATTAGGGTTAGGGTTATGGAGGCTGGGCTTCCCAGGCAGGAACGACGGCCTCGATGAAGCCGAGCCTGGTGAAACAGACTGAGTGGGCCATCAGGATTGCTTGCTTACTGTCTTTTTGTACGCTGTATGGACGAGGGGATGTTTCAGTTGCACAGGAAAATTAGGATTAATACCCAAGTTAGGGCTGGGTTGGGGAGACTGTGCTTCCCAGGCAGCAACCAGGGCCTCTGTGAAGGCTAGCTTGGTGGAACAGATTGAGTTGGCAATCGGATTCGCTTGCCTACTGCCTTTTTCTAAACCGTATGGACGGGGGGATGTTTCACTTGCACAAGAAAATTAGGGTTAAGAAGACTCAAGTTAGGGCTGGGTTAGGGAGATTGTGCTTCCCAGGCAGGAACCAGGGCCTCTGTGAAGGCTAGCTTGGTGGAACAGATAGAGTTGGCAATCGGGATGGCTTGCCTACTGACTTTTTCTAAATCGTATGGACAGAGGGATGTTTCACTTGCACAAGAAAATTAGGGTTAAGAAGACTCAAGTTAGGGTTAGGGTTGGGGAGACTGGGCTTCGCAGGCGGGATCCTGGGCTTCGGTGTAGCCTAGCTTGGTGAAACAGACTGAGTGGGCCATCGGGATAGCTTTCCTACTGGCTTTCTGTGCACTGTAAGGACGGGGTATCGTTTCAGTTGTACAAGAAAATTTGTGTTAAAACTCAAGTTAGGTTTAGGGTTGGGGATACTGCGGATCCCAAGCGTGATACTGGGCTTCGGTGCAGGCCAGCTTGGTGAAAAAGACTGAGTGGGCCATCGGGATAGCTTGCCTACTTTCTTTTTGTACACCGTTTGGACGGGGGAATGTTTCAGTTGCACAAGAAAATTAGGGCCAGGACTCTAGTTAGGGTTAAGGTTGGGGAGGCTAGCCTTCCCTGGCGGGAACCAGACCCTCTGTGAAGCCTAGCTTGGTGAAACAGACTGGAGTGGGCCACCAGGATTGCTTCCCTACTCCGTTTTAGTACACCGTTTCCATGGGGGGATGTTTCCATTGCAGAAGAACATTAGCATTAAGACCCAAATTAGGGTTAGGGTTGTGGAGGCTGGGCTTCCCAGGCAGGAACTACGGCCTCGATGAATCCGAGCCTGGTGAAACAGACTGAGTGGGCCATCAGGATTGCTTGCCTACTGTCTTTTTGTACGCTGTATGGACGAAGGGATGTTTCAGTTGCACAGGAAAATTAGGATTAATACCCAAGTTAGGGCTGGGTTGGGGAGACTGTGCTTCCCAGGCAGGAACCAGGGCCTCTGTGAAGGCTAGCTTGGTGGAACAGATTGAGTTGGCAATCGGGATGGCTTGCCTACTGATTTTTTCTAAACCGTAAGGAGGGGAGGATGTTTCACTTGCATAAGAAAGTTAGGGTTAAGACTCAAGTTAGGGTTAGGGTTGGGGAGACTGTGGATCCCAAGCGTGATCCTGGGCTTCGGTGCAGCCTAGCTTGGTGAAAAAGACTGAGTGGGCCATCGGGATAGCTTTCCTACTTTCTTTTTGTACACCGTTTGGACGGGGGAATGTTTCAGTTGCACAAGAAAATTAGGGCCAAGACTCTAGTTAGGGTTAAGGTTGGGGAGGCTAGGCTTCCCTGGATGGAACCAGACCCTCTGTGAAGCCTAGCTTGCTGGAACAGACTTGAGTGGGCCACCAGGATGGCTTCCCTACTCCGTTTTAGTACATCGTGTCCATGGGGGGATGTTTCCGTTGCAGAAGAACATTAGCATTAAGACCCAAATTAGGGTTAGGGTTATGGAGGCTGGGCTTCCCAGGCAGGAACTACGGCCTCGATGAAGCCGAGCTTGGTGAAACAGACTGAGTGGGCCATCACGATTGCTTCCTTACTGTCTTTTTGTACGCTGTGTGGACGAGGGGATGTTTCAGTTGCACAGGAAAATTAGGGTTAAGAAGACTCAAGTTAGGGCTGGGTTGGGGAGACTGTGCTTCCCAGGCAGGAACCAGGGCCTCTGTGAAGACTAGCTTGGTGGAACAGATTGAGTTGGCAATCGGATTCGCTTGCCTACTGACTTTTTCTAAACCGTATGGACGGGGGGATGTTTCGCTTGCACAAGAAAATTAGGGTTAAGAAGACTCAGGTTAGGGCTGGGTTGGGGAGACTGTGCTTCCCAGGCAGCAACTAGGGCCTCTGTGAAGGCTAGCTTGGTGGAACAGATTGAGCTGGCAATCGGGATGGCTTGCCTACCGACTTTTTCTAAACCGTATGGACGGGGGGAGGTTTCACTTGCACAAGAAAATTAGGGTTAAGAAGACTCAAGTTAGGGTTAGGGTTGGGGAGACTGGGCTTCCCAGGCGGGATCCTTGGCTTCGGTGTAGCCTAGCTTGGTGAAACAGACTGAGTGGGCCATCGGGATAGCTTTCCTTCTGGCTTTCTGTGCACTGTAAGGACAGGGTATCTTTTCAGTTGCACAAGAAAATTTGTGTAAAATCTCAAGTTAGGGTTAGGGTTGGGGAGACTGCGGATCACAAGCGTGATCCTGGGCTTCGGTGCAGCCCAGCTTGGTGAAAAAGACTGAGTGGGTCATCGGGATAGCTTTCCTACTGGCTTTCTGTGCACTGTAATGACGGGGTATCGTTTCAGTTGTACAAGAAAATTTGTGTTAAAACTCAAGTTAGGGTTAGGGTTGGGGAGACTGCGGATCCCAAGCGTGATCCTGGGCTTCGGTGCAGCCCAGCTTGGTGAAAAAGACTGAGTGGGCCATCGGGATAGCTTGCCTACTTTCTTTTTGTACACCGTTTGGACGGGGGAATGTTTCAGTTGCACAAGAAAATTAGGGCCAAGACTCTAGTTAGGGTTAAGGTTGGGGAGGCTAGGCTTCCCTGGAGGGAACCAGACCCTCTGTGAAGCCTAGCTTGCTGAAACAGACTTGAGTGGGCCACCAGGATGTCTTCCCTACTCCGTTTTAGTACATCGTGTCCATGGGGGGATGTTTCCGTTGCAGAAGAACATTAGCATTAAGACCCAAATTAGGGTTAGGGTTATGGAGGCTGGGCTTCCCAGGCAGGAACGACGGCCTCGATGAAGCCGAGCCTGGTGAAACAGACTGAGTGGGCCATCAGGATTGCTTGCTTACTGTCTTTTTGTACGCTGTATGGACGAGGGGATGTTTCAGTTGCACAGGAAAATTAGGATTAATACCCAAGTTAGGGCTGGGTTGGGGAGACTGTGCTTCCCAGGCAGCAACCAGGGCCTCTGTGAAGGCTAGCTTGGTGGAACAGATTGAGTTGGCAATCGGATTCGCTTGCCTACTGCCTTTTTCTAAACCGTATGGACGGGGGGATGTTTCACTTGCACAAGAAAATTAGGGTTAAGAAGACTCAAGTTAGGGCTGGGTTAGGGAGATTGTGCTTCCCAGGCAGGAACCAGGGCCTCTGTGAAGGCTAGCTTGGTGGAACAGATAGAGTTGGCAATCGGGATGGCTTGCCTACTGACTTTTTCTAAATCGTATGGACAGAGGGATGTTTCACTTGCACAAGAAAATTAGGGTTAAGAAGACTCAAGTTAGGGTTAGGGTTGGGGAGACTGGGCTTCGCAGGCGGGATCCTGGGCTTCGGTGTAGCCTAGCTTGGTGAAACAGACTGAGTGGGCCATCGGGATAGCTTTCCTACTGGCTTTCTGTGCACTGTAAGGACGGGGTATCGTTTCAGTTGTACAAGAAAATTTGTGTTAAAACTCAAGTTAGGTTTAGGGTTGGGGATACTGCGGATCCCAAGCGTGATACTGGGCTTCGGTGCAGGCCAGCTTGGTGAAAAAGACTGAGTGGGCCATCGGGATAGCTTGCCTACTTTCTTTTTGTACACCGTTTGGACGGGGGAATGTTTCAGTTGCACAAGAAAATTAGGGCCAGGGCTCTAGTTAGGGTTAAGGTTGGGGAGGCTAGCCTTCCCTGGCGGGAACCAGACCCTCTGTGAAGCCTAGCTTGGTGAAACAGACTGGAGTGGGCCACCAGGATTGCTTCCCTACTCCGTTTTAGTACACCGTTTCCATGGGGGGATGTTTCCATTGCAGAAGAACATTAGCATTAAGACCCAAATTAGGGTTAGGGTTGTGGAGGCTGGGCTTCCCAGGCAGGAACTACGGCCTCGATGAATCCGAGCCTGGTGAAACAGACTGAGTGGGCCATCAGGATTGCTTGCCTACTGTCTTTTTGTACGCTGTATGGACGAAGGGATGTTTCAGTTGCACAGGAAAATTAGGATTAATACCCAAGTTAGGGCTGGGTTGGGGAGACTGTGCTTCCCAGGCAGGAACCAGGGCCTCTGTGAAGGCTAGCTTGGTGGAACAGATTGAGTTGGCAATCGGGATGGCTTGCCTACTGATTTTTTCTAAACCGTAAGGAGGGGAGGATGTTTCACTTGCATAAGAAAGTTAGGGTTAAGACTCAAGTTAGGGTTAGGGTTGGGGAGACTGTGGATCCCAAGCGTGATCCTGGGCTTCGGTGCAGCCTAGCTTGGTGAAAAAGACTGAGTGGGCCATCGGGATAGCTTTCCTACTTTCTTTTTGTACACCGTTTGGACGGGGGAATGTTTCAGTTGCACAAGAAAATTAGGGCCAAGACTCTAGTTAGGGTTAAGGTTGGGGAGGCTAGGCTTCCCTGGATGGAACCAGACCCTCTGTGAAGCCTAGCTTGCTGGAACAGACTTGAGTGGGCCACCAGGATGGCTTCCCTACTCCGTTTTAGTACATCGTGTCCATGGGGGGATGTTTCCGTTGCAGAAGAACATTAGCATTAAGACCCAAATTAGGGTTAGGGTTATGGAGGCTGGGCTTCCCAGGCAGGAACTACGGCCTCGATGAAGCCGAGCTTGGTGAAACAGACTGAGTGGGCCATCACGATTGCTTCCTTACTGTCTTTTTGTACGCTGTATGGACGAGGGGATGTTTCAGTTGCACAGGAAAATTAGGGTTAAGAAGACTCAAGTTAGGGCTGGGTTGGGGAGACTGTGCTTCCCAGGCAGGAACCAGGGCCTCTGTGAAGACTAGCTTGGTGGAACAGATTGAGTTGGCAATCGGATTCGCTTGCCTACTGACTTTTTCTAAACCGTATGGACGGGGGGATGTTTCGCTTGCACAAGAAAATTAGGGTTAAGAAGACTCAGGTTAGGGCTGGGTTGGGGAGACTGTGCTTCCCAGGCAGCAACTAGGGCCTCTGTGAAGGCTAGCTTGGTGGAACAGATTGAGCTGGCAATCGGGATGGCTTGCCTACCGACTTTTTCTAAACCGTATGGACGGGGGGAGGTTTCACTTGCACAAGAAAATTAGGGTTAAGAAGACTCAAGTTAGGGTTAGGGTTGGGGAGACTGGGCTTCCCAGGCGGGATCCTTGGCTTCGGTGTAGCCTAGCTTGGTGAAACAGACTGAGTGGGCCATCGGGATAGCTTTCCTTCTGGCTTTCTGTGCACTGTAAGGACAGGGTATCTTTTCAGTTGCACAAGAAAATTTGTGTAAAATCTCAAGTTAGGGTTAGGGTTGGGGAGACTGCGGATCACAAGCGTGATCCTGGGCTTCGGTGCAGCCCAGCTTGGTGAAAAAGACTGAGTGGGTCATCGGGATAGCTTTCCTACTGGCTTTCTGTGCACTGTAATGACGGGGTATCGTTTCAGTTGTACAAGAAAATTTGTGTTAAAACTCCAGTTAGGGTTAGGGTTGGGGAGACTGCGGATCCCAAGCGTGATCCTGGGCTTCGGTGCAGCCCAGCTTGGTGAAAAAGACTGAGTGGGCCATCGGGATAGCTTGCCTACTTTCTTTTTGTACACCGTTTGGACGGGGGAATGTTTCAGTTGCACAAGAAAATTAGGGCCAAGACTCTAGTTAGGGTTAAGGTTGGGGAGGCTAGGCTTCCCTGGAGGGAACCAGACCCTCTGTGAAGCCTAGCTTGCTGAAACAGACTTGAGTGGGCCACCAGGATGTCTTCCCTACTCCGTTTTAGTACATCGTGTCCATGGGGGGATGTTTCCGTTGCAGAAGAACATTAGCATTAAGACCCAAATTAGGGTTAGGGTTATGGAGGCTGGGCTTCCCAGGCAGGAACGACGGCCTCGATGAAGCCGAGCCTGGTGAAACAGACTGAGTGGGCCATCAGGATTGCTTGCTTACTGTCTTTTTGTACGCTGTATGGACGAGGGGATGTTTCAGTTGCACAGGAAAATTAGGATTAATACCCAAGTTAGGGCTGGGTTGGGGAGACTGTGCTTCCCAGGCAGCAACCAGGGCCTCTGTGAAGGCTAGCTTGGTGGAACAGATTGAGTTGGCAATCGGATTCGCTTGCCTACTGCCTTTTTCTAAACCGTATGGACGGGGGGATGTTTCACTTGCACAAGAAAATTAGGGTTAAGAAGACTCAAGTTAGGGCTGGGTTAGGGAGACTGTGCTTCCCAGGCAGGAACCAGGGCCTCTGTGAAGGCTAGCTTGGTGGAACAGATAGAGTTGGCAATCGGGATGGCTTGCCTACTGACTTTTTCTAAATCGTATGGACAGAGGGATGTTTCACTTGCACAAGAAAATTAGGGTTAAGAAGACTCAAGTTAGGGTTAGGGTTGGGGAGACTGGGCTTCCCAGGCGGGATCCTGGGCTTCGGTGTAGCCTAGCTTGGTGAAACAGACTGAGTGGGCCATCGGGATAGCTTTCCTACTGGCTTCCTGTGCACTGTAAGGACGGGGTATCGTTTCAGGTGTACAAGAAAATTTGTGTTAAAACTCAAGTTAGGTTTAGGGTTGGGGATACTGCGGATCCCAAGCGTGATACTGGGCTTCGGTGCAGCCCAGCTTGGTGAAAAAGACTGAGTGGGCCATCGGGATAGCTTGCCTACTTTCTTTTTGTACACCGTTTGGACGGGGGAATGTTTCAGTTGCACAAGAAAATTAGGGCCAGGACTCTAGTTAGGGTTAAGGTTGGGGAGGCTAGGCTTCCCTGGAGGGAACCAGACCCTCTGTGAAGCCTAGCTTGGTGAAACAGACTGGAGTGGGCCACCAGGATGGCTTCCCTACTCCGTTTTAGTACACCGTTTCCATGGGGGGATGTTTCCATTGCAGAAGAACATTAGCATTAAGACCCAAATTAGGGTTAGGGTTGTGGAGGCTGGGCTTCCCAGGCAGGAACTACGGCCTCGATGAATCCGAGCCTGGTGAAACAGACTGAGTGGGCCATCAGGTTTGCTTGCCTACTGTCTTTTTGTACGCTGTATGGACGAAGGGATGTTTCAGTTGCACAGGAAAATTAGGATTAATACCCAAGTTAGGGCTGGGTTGGGGAGACTGTGCTTCCCAGGCAGGAACCAGGGCCTCTGTGAAGGCTAGCTTGGTGGAACAGATTGAGTTGGCAATCGGGATGGCTTGCCTACTGACTTTTTCTAAACCGTAAGGAGGGGAGGATGTTTCACTTGCATAAGAAAGTTAGGGTTAAGACTCAAGTTAGGGTTAGGGTTGGGGAGACTGTGGATCCCAAGCGTGATCCTGGGCTTCGGTGCAGCCTAGCTTGGTGAAAAAGACTGAGTGGGCCATCGGGATAGCTTTCCTACTTTCTTTTTGTACACCGTTTGGACGGGGGAATGTTTCAGTTGCACAAGAAAATTAGGGCCAAGACTCTAGTTAGGGTTAAGGTTGGGGAGGCTAGGCTTCCCTGGATGGAACCAGACCCTCTGTGAAGCCTAGCTTGCTGGAACAGACTTGAGTGGGCCACCAGGATGGCTTCCCTACTCCGTTTTAGTACATCGTGTCCATGGGGGGATGTTTCCGTTGCAGAAGAACATTAGCATTAAGACCCAAATTAGGGTTAGGGTTATGGAGGCTGGGCTTCCCAGGCAGGAACTACGGCCTCGATGAAGCCGAGCTTGGTGAAACAGACTGAGTGGGCCATCACGATTGCTTCCTTACTGTCTTTTTGTACGCTGTATGGACGAGGGGATGTTTCAGTTGCACAGGAAAATTAGGGTTAAGAAGACTCAAGTTAGGGCTGGGTTGGGGAGACTGTGCTTCCCAGGCAGGAACCAGGGCCTCTGTGAAGACTAGCTTGGTGGAACAGATTGAGTTGGCAATCGGATTCGCTTGCCTACTGACTTTTTCTAAACCGTATGGACGGGGGGATGTTTCGCTTGCACAAGAAAATTAGGGTTAAGAAGACTCAGGTTAGGGCTGGGTTGGGGAGACTGTGCTTCCCAGGCAGCAACTAGGGCCTCTGTGAAGGCTAGCTTGGTGGAACAGATTGAGCTGGCAATCGGGATGGCTTGCCTACCGACTTTTTCTAAACCGTATGGACGGGGGGAGGTTTCACTTGCACAAGAAAA
Source organism: Heloderma suspectum (assembly GCF_057233095.1). NCBI lineage: Eukaryota > Metazoa > Chordata > Lepidosauria > Squamata > Helodermatidae > Heloderma > Heloderma suspectum. Next base: position 152,420,153 of record NC_139459.1, on the reverse strand, counting down.
TTAGGGTTAAGAAGACTCAAGTTAGGGTTAGGGTTGGGGAGACTGGGCTTCCCAGGCGGGATCCTTGGCTTCGGTGTAGCCTAGCTTGGTGAAACAGACTGAGTGGGCCATCGGGATAGCTTTCCTTCTGGCTTTCTGTGCACTGTAAGGACAGGGTATCTTTTCAGTTGCACAAGAAAATTTGTGTAAAATCTCAAGTTAGGGTTAGGGTTGGGGAGACTGCGGATCACAAGCGTGATCCTGGGCTTCGGTGCAGCCCAGCTTGGTGAAAAAGACTGAGTGGGTCATCGGGATAGCTTTCCTACTGGCTTTCTGTGCACTGTAATGACGGGGTATCGTTTCAGTTGTACAAGAAAATTTGTGTTAAAACTCCAGTTAGGGTTAGGGTTGGGGAGACTGCGGATCCCAAGCGTGATCCTGGGCTTCGGTGCAGCCCAGCTTGGTGAAAAAGACTGAGTGGGCCATCGGGATAGCTTGCCTACTTTCTTTTTGTACACCGTTTGGACGGGGGAATGTTTCAGTTGCACAAGAAAATTAGGGCCAAGACTCTAGTTAGGGTTAAGGTTGGGGAGGCTAGGCTTCCCTGGAGGGAACCAGACCCTCTGTGAAGCCTAGCTTGCTGAAACAGACTTGAGTGGGCCACCAGGATGTCTTCCCTACTCCGTTTTAGTACATCGTGTCCATGGGGGGATGTTTCCGTTGCAGAAGAACATTAGCATTAAGACCCAAATTAGGGTTAGGGTTATGGAGGCTGGGCTTCCCAGGCAGGAACGACGGCCTCGATGAAGCCGAGCCTGGTGAAACAGACTGAGTGGGCCATCAGGATTGCTTGCTTACTGTCTTTTTGTACGCTGTATGGACGAGGGGATGTTTCAGTTGCACAGGAAAATTAGGATTAATACCCAAGTTAGGGCTGGGTTGGGGAGACTGTGCTTCCCAGGCAGCAACCAGGGCCTCTGTGAAGGCTAGCTTGGTGGAACAGATTGAGTTGGCAATCGGATTCGCTTGCCTACTGCCTTTTTCTAAACCGTATGGACGGGGGGATGTTTCACTTGCACAAGAAAATTAGGGTTAAGAAGACTCAAGTTAGGGCTGGGTTAGGGAGACTGTGCTTCCCAGGCAGGAACCAGGGCCTCTGTGAAGGCTAGCTTGGTGGAACAGATAGAGTTGGCAATCGGGATGGCTTGCCTACTGACTTTTTCTAAATCGTATGGACAGAGGGATGTTTCACTTGCACAAGAAAATTAGGGTTAAGAAGACTCAAGTTAGGGTTAGGGTTGGGGAGACTGGGCTTCCCAGGCGGGATCCTGGGCTTCGGTGTAGCCTAGCTTGGTGAAACAGACTGAGTGGGCCATCGGGATAGCTTTCCTACTGGCTTCCTGTGCACTGTAAGGACGGGGTATCGTTTCAGGTGTACAAGAAAATTTGTGTTAAAACTCAAGTTAGGTTTAGGGTTGGGGATACTGCGGATCCAAAGCGTGATACTGGGCTTCGGTGCAGGCCAGCTTGGTGAAAAAGACTGAGTGGGCCATCGGGATAGCTTGCCTACTTTCTTTTTGTACACCGTTTGGACGGGGGAATGTTTCAGTTGCACAAGAAAATTAGGGCCAGGACTCTAGTTAGGGTTAAGGTTGGGGAGGCTAGGCTTCCCTGGAGGGAACCAGACCCTCTGTGAAGCCTAGCTTGGTGAAACAGACTGGAGTGGGCCACCAGGATGGCTTCCCTACTCCGTTTTAGTACACCGTTTCCATGGGGGGATGTTTCCATTGCAGAAGAACATTAGCATTAAGACCCAAATTAGGGTTAGGGTTGTGGAGGCTGGGCTTCCCAGGCAGGAACTACGGCCTCGATGAATCCGAGCCTGGTGAAACAGACTGAGTGGGCCATCAGGTTTGCTTGCCTACTGTCTTTTTGTACGCTGTATGGACGAAGGGATGTTTCAGTTGCACAGGAAAATTAGGATTAATACCCAAGTTAGGGCTGGGTTGGGGAGACTGTGCTTCCCAGGCAGGAACCAGGGCCTCTGTGAAGGCTAGCTTGGTGGAACAGATTGAGTTGGCAATCGGGATGGCTTGCCTACTGACTTTTTCTAAACCGTAAGGAGGGGAGGATGTTTCACTTGCATAAGAAAGTTAGGGTTAAGACTCAAGTTAGGGTTAGGGTTGGGGAGACTGCGGATCCCAAGCGTGATCCTGGGCTTCGGTGTAGCCTAGCTTGGTGAAAAAGACTGAGTGGGCCATCGGGATAGCTTTCCTACTTTCTTTTTGTACACCGTTTGGATGGGGGAATGTTTCAGTTGCACAAGAAAATTAGGGCCAAGACTCTAGTTAGGGTTAAGGTTGGGGAGGCTAGGCTTCCCTGGATGGAACCAGACCCTCTGTGAAGCCTAGCTTGCTGGAACAGACTTGAGTGGGCCACCAGGATGTCTTCCCTACTCCGTTTTAGTACATCGTGTCCATGGGGGGATGTTTCCGTTGCAGAAGAACATTAGCATTAAGACCCAAATTAGGGTTAGGGTTATGGAGGCTGGGCTTCCCAGGCAGGAACTACGGCCTCGATGAAGCCGAGCCTGGTGAAACAGACTGAGTGGGCCATCACGATTGCTTCCTTACTGTCTTTTTGTACGCTGTATGGACGAGGGGATGATTCAGTTGCACAGGAAAATTAGGGTTAAGAAGACTCAAGTTAGGGCTGGGTTGGGGAGACTGTGCTTCCCAGGCAGGAACCAGGGCCTCTGTGAAGACTAGGTTGGTGGAACAGATTGAGTTGGCAATCGGATTCGCTTGCCTACTGACTTTTTCTAAACCGTATGGACAGGGGGATGTTTCGCTTGCACAAGAAAATTAGGGTTAAGAAGACTCAGGTTAGGGCTGGGCTGGGGAGACTGTGCTTCCCAGGCAGCAACTAGGGCCTCTGTGAAGGCTAGCTTGGTGGAACAGATTGAGCTGGCAATCGGGATGGCTTGCCTACCGACTTTTTCTAAACCGTATGGACGGGGGGAGGTTTCACTTGCACAAGAAAATTAGGGTTAAGAAGACTCAAGTTAGGGTTAGGGTTGGGGAGACTGGGCTTCCCAGGCGGGATCCTGGGCTTCGGTGTAGCCTAGCTTGGTGAAACAGACTGAGTGGGCCATCGGGATAGCTTTCCTTCTGGCTTTCTGTGCACTGTAAGGACAGGGTATCTTTTCAGTTGCACAAGAAAATTTGTGTAAAATCTCAAGTTAGGGTTAGGGTTGGGGAGACTGCGGATCCCAAGCGTGATCCTGGGCTTCGGTGCAGCCCAGCTTGGTGAAAAAGACTGAGTGGGTCATCGGGATAGCTTTCCTACTGGCTTTCTGTGCACTGTAATGACGGGGTATCGTTTCAGTTGTACAAGAAAATTTGTGTTAAAACTCAAGTTAGGGTTAGGGTTGGGGAGACTGCGGATCCCAAGCGTGATCCTGGGCTTCGGTGCAGCCCAGCTTGGTGAAAAAGACTGATTGGGCCATCGGGATAGCTTGCCTACTTTCTTTTTGTACACCGTTTGGACGGGGGAATGTTTCAGTTGCACAAGAAAATTAGGGCCAAGACTCTAGTTAGGGTTAAGGTTGGGGAGGCTAGGCTTCCCTGGAGGGAACCAGACCCTCTGTGAAGCCTAGCTTGCTGAAACAGACTTGAGTGGGCCACCAGGATGTCTTCCCTACTCCGTTTTAGTACATCGTGTCCATGGGGGGATGTTTCCGTTGCAGAAGAACATTAGCATTAAGACCCAAATTAGGGTTAGGGTTATGGAGGCTGGGCTTCCCAGGCAGGAACGACGGCCTCGATGAAGCCGAGCCTGGTGAAACAGACTGAGTGGGCCATCAGGATTGCTTGCTTACTGTCTTTTTGTACGCTGTATGGACGAGGGGATGTTTCAGTTGCACAGGAAAATTAGGATTAATACCCAAGTGAGGGCTGGGTTGGGGAGACTGTGCTTCCCAGGCAGGAACCAGGGCCTCTGTGAAGGCTAGCTTGGTGGAACAGATAGAGTTGGCAATCGGGATGGCTTGCCTACTGACTTTTTCTAAATCGTATGGACAGAGGGATGTTTCACTTGCACAAGAAAATTAGGGTTAAGAAGACTCAAGTTAGGGTTAGGGTTGGGGAGACTGGGCTTCACAGGCGGGATCCTGGGCTTCGGTGTAGCCTAGCTTGGTGGAACAGACTGAGTGGGCCATCGGGATAGCTTTCCTACTGGCTTTCTGTGCACTGTAAGGACGGGGTATCGTTTCAGTTGTACAAGAAAATTTGTGTTAAAACACAAGTTAGGTTTAGGGTTGGGGATACTGCGGATCCCAAGCGTGATACTGGGCTTCGGTGCAGCCCAGCTTGGTGAAAAAGACTGAGTGGGCCATCGGGATAGCTTGCCTACTTTCTTTTTGTACACCGTTTGGACGGGGGAATGTTTCAGTTGCACAAGAAAATTAGGGCCAGGACTCTAGTTAGGGTTAAGGTTGGGGAGGCTAGGCTTCCCTGGAGGGAACCAGACCCTCTGTGAAGCCTAGCTTGGTGAAACAGACTGGAGTGGGCCACCAGGATTGCTTCCCTACTCCGTTTTAGTACACCGTTTCCATGGGGGGATGTTTCCATTGCAGAAGAACATTAGCATTAAGACCCAAATTAGGGTTAGGGTTGTGGAGGCTGGGCTTCCCAGGCAGGAACTACGGCCTCGATGAATCCGAGCCTGGTGAAACAGACTGAGTGGGCCATCAGGATTGCTTGCCTACTGTCTTTTTGTACGCTGTATGGACGAAGGGATGTTTCAGTTGCACAGGAAAATTAGGATTAATACCCAAGTTAGGGCTGGGTTGGGGAGACTGTGCTTCCCAGGCAGGAACCAGGGCCTCTGTGAAGGCTAGCTTGGTGGAACAGATTGAGTTGGCAATCGGGATGGCTTGCCTACTGACTTTTTCTAAACTGTAAGGAGGGGAGGATGTTTCACTTGCATAAGAAAGTTAGGGTTAAGACTCAAGTTAGGGTTAGGGTTGGGGAGACTGCGGATCCCAAGCGTGATCCTGGGCTTCGGTGCAGCCCAGCTTGGTGAAAAAGACTGAGTGGGTCATCGGGATAGCTTTCCTACTGGCTTTCTGTGCACTGTAATGACGGGGTATCGTTTCAGTTGTACAAGAAAATTTGTGTTAAAACTCAAGTTAGGTTTAGGGTTGGGGAGACTGCGGATCCCAAGCGTGATCCTGGGCTTCGGTGTAGCCTAGCTTGGTGAAACAGACTGAGTGGGCCATCGGGATAGCTTTCCTTCTGGCTTTCTGTGCACTGTAAGGACAGGGTATCTTTTCAGTTGCACAAGAAAATTTGTGCAAAATCTCAAGTTAGGGTTAGGGTTGGGGAGACTGCGGATCACAAGCGTGATCCTGGGCTTCGGTGCAGCCCAGCTTGGTGAAAAAGACTGAGTGGGTCATCGGGATAGCTTTCCTACTGGCTTTCTGTGCACTGTAATGACGGGGTATCGTTTCAGTTGTACAAGAAAATTTGTGTTAAAACTCAAGTTAGGTTTAGGGTTGGGGAGACTGCGGATCCCAAGCGTGATCCTGGGCTTCGGTGTAGCCCAGCTTGGTGAAAAAGACTGAGTGGGCCATCGGGATAGCTTTCCTATTTTCTTTTTGTACACCGTTTGGACGGGGGAATGTTTCAGTTGCACAAGAAAATTAGGGCCAAGACTCTAGTTAGGGTTAAGGTTGGGGAGGCTAGGCTTCCCTGGATGGAACCAGACCCTCTGTGAAGCCTAGCTTGCTGGAACAGACTTGAGTGGGCCACCAGGATGTCTTCCCTACTCCGTTTTCGTACATCGTGTCCATGGGGGGATGTTTCCGTTGCAGAAGAACATTAGCATTAAGACCCAAATTAGGGTTAGGGTTATGGAGGCTGGGCTTCCCAGGCAGGAACTACGGCCTCGATGAAGCCGAGCTTGGTGAAACAGACTGAGTGGGCCATCACGATTGCTTCCTTACTGTCTTTTTGTACGCTGTATGGACGAGGGGATGTTTCAGTTGCACAGGAAAATTAGGATTAATACCCAAGTTAGGGCTGGGTTGGGGAGACTGTGCTTCCCAGGCAGCAACCAGGGCCTCTGTGAAGGCTAGCTTGGTGGAACAGATTGAGTTGGCAATCGGATTCGCTTGCCTACTGACTTTTTCTAAACCGTATGGACGGGAGGATGTTTCACTTGCACAAGAAAATTAGGGTTAAGAAGACTCAAGTTAGGGCTGGGTTAGGGAGACTGTGCTTCCCAGGCAGGAACCAGGGCCTCTGTGAAGGCTAGCTTGGTGGAACAGATAGAGTTGGCAATCGGGATGGCTTGCCTACTGACTTTTTCTAAATCGTATGGACAGAGGGATGTTTCACTTGCACAAGAAAATTAGGGTTAAGAAGACTCAAGTTAGGGTTAGGGTTGGGGAGACTGGGCTTCGCAGGCGGGATCCTGGGCTTCGGTGTAGCCTAGCTTGGTGAAACAGACTGAGTGGGCCATCGGGATAGCTTTCCTACTGGCTTTCTGTGCACTGTAAGGACGGGGTATCGTTTCAGTTGTACAAGAAAATTTGTGTTAAAACTCAAGTTAGGTTTAGGGTTGGGGATACTGCGGATCCCAAGCGTGATACTGGGCTTCGGTGCAGCCCAGCTTGGTGAAAAAGACTGAGTGGGCCATCGGGATAGCTTGCCTACTTTCTTTTTGTACACCGTTTGGACGGGGGAATGTTTCAGTTGCACAAGAAAATTAGGGCCAGGACTCTAGTTAGGGTTAAGGTTGGGGAGGCTAGCCTTCCCTGGCGGGAACCAGACCCTCTGTGAAGCCTAGCTTGGTGAAACAGACTGGAGTGGGCCACCAGGATTGCTTCCCTACTCCGTTTTAGTACACCGTTTCCATGGGGGGATGTTTCCATTGCAGAAGAACATTAGCATTAAGACCCAAATTAGGGTTAGGGTTGTGGAGGCTGGGCTTCCCAGGCAGGAACTACGGCCTCGATGAATCCCAGCCTGGTGAAACAGACTGAGTGGGCCATCAGGATTGCTTGCCTACTGTCTTTTTGTACGCTGTATGGACGAAGGGATGTTTCAGTTGCACAGGAAAATTAGGATTAATACCCAAGTTAGGGCTGGGTTGGGGAGACTGTGCTTCCCAGGCAGGAACCAGGGCCTCTGTGAAGGCTAGCTTGGTGGAACAGATTGAGTTGGCAATCGGGATGGCTTGCCTACTGATTTTTTCTAAACCGTAAGGAGGGGAGGATGTTTCACTTGCATAAGAAAGTTAGGGTTAAGACTCAAGTTAGGGTTAGGGTTGGGGAGACTGTGGATCCCAAGCGTGATCCTGGGCTTCGGTGCAGCCTAGCTTGGTGAAAAAGACTGAGTGGGCCATCGGGATAGCTTTCCTACTTTCTTTTTGTACACCGTTTGGACGGGGGAATGTTTCAGTTGCACAAGAAAATTAGGGCCAAGACTCTAGTTAGGGTTAAGGTTGGGGAGGCTAGGCTTCCCTGGATGGAACCAGACCCTCTGTGAAGCCTAGCTTGCTGGAACAGACTTGAGTGGGCCACCAGGATGGCTTCCCTACTCCGTTTTAGTACATCGTGTCCATGGGGGGATGTTTCCGTTGCAGAAGAACATTAGCATTAAGACCCAAATTAGGGTTAGGGTTATGGAGGCTGGGCTTCCCAGGCAGGAACTACGGCCTCGATGAAGCCGAGCTTGGTGAAACAGACTGAGTGGGCCATCACGATTGCTTCCTTACTGTCTTTTTGTACGCTGTATGGACGAGGGGATGTTTCAGTTGCACAGGAAAATTAGGGTTAAGAAGACTCAAGTTAGGGCTGGGTTGGGGAGACTGTGCTTCCCAGGCAGGAACCAGGGCCTCTGTGAAGGCTAGCTTGGTGGAACAGATTGAGTTGGCAATCGGATTCGCTTGCCTACTGACTTTTTCTAAACCGTATGGACGGGGGGATGTTTCGCTTGCACAAGAAAATTAGGGTTAAGAAGACTCAGGTTAGGGCTGGGTTGGGGAGACTGTGCTTCCCAGGCAGCAACTAGGGCCTCTGTGAAGGCTAGCTTGGTGGAACAGATTGAGCTGGCAATCGGGATGGCTTGCCTACCGACTTTTTCTAAACCGTATGGACGGGGGGAGGTTTCACTTGCACAAGAAAATTAGGGTTAAGAAGACTCAAGTTAGGGTTAGGGTTGGGGAGACTGGGCTTCTCAGGCGGGATCCTTGGCTTCGGTGTAGCCTAGCTTGGTGAAACAGACTGAGTGGGCCATCGGGATAGCTTTCCTTCTGGCTTTCTGTGCACTGTAAGGACAGGGTATCTTTTCAGTTGCACAAGAAAATTTGTGTAAAATCTCAAGTTAGGGTTAGGGTTGGGGAGACTGCGGATCACAAGCGTGATCCTGGGCTTCGGTGCAGCCCAGCTTGGTGAAAAAGACTGAGTGGGTCATCGGGATAGCTTTCCTACTGGCTTTCTGTGCACTGTAATGACGGGGTATCGTTTCAGTTGTACAAGAAAATTTGTGTTAAAACTCAAGTTAGGTTTAGGGTTGGGGAGACTGCGGATCCCAAGCGTGATCCTGGGCTTCGGTGTAGCCCAGCTTGGTGAAAAAGACTGAGTGGGCCATCGGGATAGCTTGCCTACTTTCTTTTTGTACACCGTTTGGACGGGGGAATGTTTCAGTTGCACAAGAAAATTAGGGCCAAGACTCTAGTTAGGGTTAAGGTTGGGGAGGCTAGGCTTCCCTGGAGGGAACCAGACCCTCTGTGAAGCCTAGCTTGCTGAAACAGACTTGAGTGGGCCACCAGGATGTCTTCCCTACTCCGTTTTAGTACATCGTGTCCATGGGGGGATGTTTCCGTTGCAGAAGAACATTAGCATTAAGACCCAAATTAGGGTTAGGGTTATGGAGGCTGGGCTTCCCAGGCAGGAACGACGGCCTCGATGAAGCCGAGCCTGGTGAAACAGACTGAGTGGGCCATCAGGATTGCTTGCTTACTGTCTTTTTGTACGCTGTATGGACGAGGGGATGTTTCAGTTGCACAGGAAAATTAGGATTAATACCCAAGTTAGGGCTGGGTTGGGGAGACTGTGCTTCCCAGGCAGCAACCAGGGCCTCTGTGAAGGCTAGCTTGGTGGAACAGATTGAGTTGGCAATCGGATTCGCTTGCCTACTGCCTTTTTCTAAACCGTATGGACGGGGGGATGTTTCACTTGCACAAGAAAATTAGGGTTAAGAAGACTCAAGTTAGGGCTGGGTTAGGGAGACTGTGCTTCCCAGGCAGGAACCAGGGCCTCTGTGAAGGCTAGCTTGGTGGAACAGATAGAGTTGGCAATCGGGATGGCTTGCCTACTGACTTTTTCTAAATCGTATGGACAGAGGGATGTTTCACTTGCACAAGAAAATTAGGGTTAAGAAGACTCAAGTTAGGGTTAGGGTTGGGGAGACTGGGCTTCCCAGGCGGGATCCTGGGCTTCGGTGTAGCCTAGCTTGGTGAAACAGACTGAGTGGGCCATCGGGATAGCTTTCCTACTGGCTTCCTGTGCACTGTAAGGACGGGGTATCGTTTCAGGTGTACAAGAAAATTTGTGTTAAAACTCAAGTTAGGTTTAGGGTTGGGGATACTGCGGATCCCAAGCGTGATACTGGGCTTCGGTGCAGGCCAGCTTGGTGAAAAAGACTGAGTGGGCCATCGGGATAGCTTGCCTACTTTCTTTTTGTACACCGTTTGGACGGGGGAATGTTTCAGTTGCACAAGAAAATTAGGGCCAGGACTCTAGTTAGGGTTAAGGTTGGGGAGGCTAGGCTTCCCTGGAGGGAACCAGACCCTCTGTGAAGCCTAGCTTGGTGAAACAGACTGGAGTGGGCCACCAGGATGGCTTCCCTACTCCGTTTTAGTACACCGTTTCCATGGGGGGATGTTTCCATTGCAGAAGAACATTAGCATTAAGACCCAAATTAGGGTTAGGGTTGTGGAGGCTGGGCTTCCCAGGCAGGAACTACGGCCTCGATGAATCCGAGCCTGGTGAAACAGACTGAGTGGGCCATCAGGTTTGCTTGCCTACTGTCTTTTTGTACGCTGTATGGACGAAGGGATGTTTCAGTTGCACAGGAAAATTAGGATTAATACCCAAGTTAGGGCTGGGTTGGGGAGACTGTGCTTCCCAGGCAGGAACCAGGGCCTCTGTGAAGGCTAGCTTGGTGGAACAGATTGAGTTGGCAATCGGGATGGCTTGCCTACTGACTTTTTCTAAACCGTAAGGAGGGGAGGATGTTTCACTTGCATAAGAAAGTTAGGGTTAAGACTCAAGTTAGGGTTAGGGTTGGGGAGACTGCGGATCCCAAGCGTGATCCTGGGCTTCGGTGCAGCCTAGCTTGGTGAAAAAGACTGAGTGGGCCATCGGGATAGCTTTCCTACTTTCTTTTTGTACACCGTTTGGACGGGGGAATGTTTCAGTTGCACAAGGAAATTAGGGCCAAGACTCTAGTTAGGGTTAAGGTTGGGGAGGCTAGGCTTCCCTGGATGGAACCAGACCCTCTGTGAAGCCTAGCTTGCTGAAACAGACTTGAGTGGGCCACCAGGATGTCTTCCCTACTCCGTTTTAGTACATCGTGTCCATGGGGGGATGTTTCCGTTGCAGAAGAACATTAGCATTAAGACCCAAATTAGGGTTAGGGTTATGGAGGCTGGGCTTCCCAGGCAGGAACTACGGCCTCGATGAAGCCGAGCCTGGTGAAACAGACTGAGTGGGCCATCAGGATTGCTTCCTTACTGTCTTTTTGTACGCTGTATGGACGAGGGGATGTTTCAGTTGCACAGGAAAATTAGGTTTAAGAAGACTCAAGTTAGGGCTGGGTTGGGGAGACTGTGCTTCCCAGGCAGGAACCAGGGCCTCTGTGAAGGCTAGCTTGGTGGAACAGATTGAGTTGGCAATCGGATTCGCTTGCCTACTGACTTTTTCTAAACCGTATGGACGGGGGGATGTTTCGCTTGCACAAGAAAATTAGGGTTAAGAAGACTCAGGTTAGGGCTGGGTTGGGGAGACTGTGCTTCCCAGGCAGCAACTAGGGCCTCTGTGAAGGCTAGCTTGGTGGAACAGATTGAGTTGGCAATCGGGATGGCTTGCCTACCGACTTTTTCTAAACCGTATGGACGGGGGGAGGTTTCACTTGCACAAGAAAATTAGGGTTAAGAAGACTCAAGTTAGGGTTAGGGTTGGGGAGACTGGGCTTCCCAGGCGGGATCCTGGGCTTCGGTGTAGCCTAGCTTGGTGAAACAGACTGAGTGGGCCATCGGGATAGCTTTCCTTCTGGCTTTCTGTGCACTGTAAGGACAGGGTATCTTTTCAGTTGCACAAGAAAATTTGTGTAAAATCTCAAGTTAGGGTTAGGGTTGGGGAGACTGCGGATCCCAAGCGTGATCCTGGGCTTCGGTGCAGCCCAGCTTGGTGAAAAAGACTGAGTGGGCCATCGGGATAGCTTGCCTACTTTCTTTTTGTACACCGTTTGGACGGGGGAATGTTTGAGTTGCACAAGAAAATTAGGGCCAAGACTCTAGTTAGGGTTAAGGTTGGGGAGGCTAGGCTTCCCTGGAGGGAACCAGACCCTCTGTGAAGCCTAGCTTGGTGAAACAGACTTGAGTGGGCCACCAGGATGGCTTCCCTACTCCGTTTTAGTACATCGTGTCCATGGGGGGATGTTTCCGTTGCAGAAGTACATTAGCATTAAGACCCAAATTAGGGTTAGGGTTATGGAGGCTGGGCTTCCCAGGCAGGAACTACGTCCTCGATGAAGCCGAGCCTGGTGAAACAGACTGAGTGGGCCATCAGGATTGCTTGCCTACTGTCTTTTTGTATGCTGTATGGACGAGGGGATGTTTCAGTCGCACAGGAAAATTAGGATTAATACCCAAGTGAGGGCTGGGTTGGGGAGACTGTGGTTCCCAGGCAGCAACCAGGGCCTCTGTGAATGCTAGCTTGGTGGAACAGATTGAGTTGGCAATTGGGATGGCTTGCCTACTGACTTTTTCTAAACCGTATGGACGGGGGGATGTTTCACTTACACAAGAAAATTAGGGTTAAGACTCAAGTTAGGGTTAGGGTTGGGGAGACTGGGCTTCCCAGGAGGGATCCTGGGCTTCGGTGTAGCCTAGCTTGGTGAAACAGACTGAGTGGGCCATCGGGATAGCTTTCCTACTGGCTTTCTGTGCACTTTAAGGATGGGGTATCGTTTCAGTTGCACAAGAAAATTTGTGTAAAAACTCAAGTTAGGGTTAGGGTTTGGGAGACTGCGGATCCCAAGCGTGATCCTGGGCTTCGGTGCAGCCTAGCTTGGTGAAAAAGACTGAGTGGGCCATCGGGATAGCTTGCCTACTTGCTTTTTGTACACCGTTTGGACGGGGGAATGTTTCAGTTGCACAAGAAAATTAGGGCCAAGACTCTAGTTAGGGGTAAGGTTGGGGAGGCTAGGCTTCCCTGGAGGTAACCAGACCCTCTGTGAAGCCTAGTTTGGTGAAACAGACTTGAGTGGGCCACCAGGATGTCTTCCCTACTCCGTTTTAGTACATCGTGTCCATGGGGGGATGTTTCCGTTGCAGAAGAACACTAGCATTAAGACCCAAATTAGGGTTAGGGTTATGGAGGCTGGGCTTCCCAGGCAGGAACTACGGCCTCGATGAAGCCGAGCCTGGTGAAACAGACTGAGTGGGCCATCAGGATTGCTTGCTTACTGTCTTTTTGTACGCTGTATGGACGAGGGGATGTTTCAGTCGCACAGGAAAATTAGGATTAATACCCAAGTTAGGGCTGGGTTGGGGAGACTGTGCTTCCCAGGCAGCAACCAGGGCCTCTGTGAAGGCTAGCTTGGTGGAACAGATTGAGTTGGCAATCGGATTCGCTTGCCTACTGACTTTTTCTAAACCGTATGGACGGGGGGATGTTTCACTTGCACAAGAAAATTAGGGTTAAGAAGACTCAAGTTAGGGCTGGGTTAGGGAGACTGTGCTTCCCAGGCAGGAACCAGGGCCTCTGTGAAGGCTAGTTTGGTGGAACAGATAGAGTTGGCAATCGGGATGGCTTGCCTACTGACTTTTTCTAAATCGTATGGACAGAGGGATGTTTCACTTGCACAAGAAAATTAGGGTTAAGACTCAAGTTAGGGTTAGGGTTGGGGAGACTGGGCTTCCCAGGCGGGATCCTGGGCTTCGGTGTAGCCTAGCTTGGTGAAACAGACTGAGTGGGCCATCGGGATAGCTTTCCTACTGGCTTTCTGTGCACTTTAAGGATGGGGTATCGTTTCAGTTGCACAAGAAAATTTGTGTAAAAACTCAAGTTAGGGTTAGGGTTGGGGAGACTGCGGATCCCAAGCGTGATCCTGGGCTTCGGTGCAGCCTAGCTTGGTGAAAAAGACTGAGTGGGCCATCGGGATAGCTTGCCTACTTGCTTTTTGTACACCGTTTGGACGGGGGAATGTTTCAGTTGCACAAGTAAATTAGGGCCAGGACTCTAGTTAGGGGTAAGGTTGGGGAGGCTAGGCTTCCCTGGAGGTAACCAGACCCCCTGTGAAGCCTAGTTTGGTGAAACAGACTTGAGTGGGCCACCAGGATGTCTTCCCTACTCCGTTTTAGTACATCGTGTCCATGGGGGGATGTTTCCGTTGCAGAAGAACACTAGCATTAAGACCCAAATTAGGGTTAGGGTTATGGAGGCTGGGCTTCCCAGGCAGGAACTACGGCCTCGATGAAGCCGAGCCTGGTGAAACAGACTGAGTGGGCCATCAGGATTGCTTGCTTACTGTCTTTTTGTATGCTGTATGGACGAGGGGATGTTTCAGTCGCACAGGAAAATTAGGATTAATACCCAAGTTAGGGCTGGGTTGGGGAGACTGTGGTTCCCAGGCAGCAACCAGGGCCTCTGTGAATGCTAGCTTGGTGGAACAGATTGAGTTGGCAATCGGATTCGCTTGCCTACTGACTTTTTCTAAACCGTATGGACGGGGGGATGTTTCACTTGCACAAGAAAATTAGGGTTAAGAAGACTCAAGTTAGGGCTGGGTTAGGGAGACTGTGCTTCCCAGGCAGGAACCAGGGCCTCTGTGAAGGCTAGTTTGGTGGAACAGATAGAGTTGGCAATCGGGATGGCTTGCCTACTGACTTTTTCTAAATCGTATGGACAGAGGGATGTTTCACTTGCACAAGAAAATTAGGGTTAAGACTCAAGTTAGGGTTAGGGTTGGGGAGACTGGGCTTCCCAGGCGGGATCCTGGGCTTCGGTGTAGCCTAGCTTGGTGAAACAGACTGAGTGGGCCATCGGGATAGCTTTCCTACTGGCTTTCTGTGCACTTTAAGGATGGGGTATCGTTTCAGTTGCACAAGAAAATTTGTGTAAAAACTCAAGTTAGGGTTAGGGTTGGGGAGACTGCGGATCCCAAGCGTGATCCTGGGCTTCGGTGCAGCCTAGCTTGGTGAAAAAGACTGAGTGGGCCATCGGGATAGCTTGCCTACTTGCTTTTTGTACACCGTTTGGACGGGGGAATGTTTCAGTTGCACAAGAAAATTAGGGCCAAGACTCTAGTTAGGGGTAAGGTTGGGGAGGCTAGGCTTCCCTGGAGGGAACCAGACCCTCTGTGAAGCCTAGTTTGGTGAAACAGACTTGAGTGGGCCACCAGGATGGCTTCCCTACTCCGTTTTAGTACATCGTGTCCATGGGGGGATGTTTCCGTTGCAGAAGAACACTAGCATTAAGACCCAAATTAGGGTTAGGGTTATGGAGGCTGGGCTTCCCAGGCAGGAACTACGGCCTCGATGAAGCCGAGCCTGGTGAAACAGACTGAGTGGGCCATCAGGATTGCTTGCTTACTGTCTTTTTGTACGCTGTATGGACGAGGGGATGTTTCAGTCGCACAGGAAAATTAGGATTAATACCCAAGTTAGGGCTGGGTTGGGGAGACTGTGCTTCCCAGGCAGCAACCAGGGCCTCTGTGAAGGCTAGCTTGGTGGAACAGATTGAGTTGGCAATCGGATTCGCTTGCCTACTGACTTTTTCTAAACCGTATGGACGGGGGGATGTTTCACTTGCAGAAGAAAATTAGGGTTAAGAAGACTCAAGTTAGGGCTGGGTTAGGGAGACTGTGCTTCCCAGGCAGGAACCAGGGCCTCTGTGAAGGCTAGTTTGGTGGAACAGATAGAGTTGGCAATCGGGATGGCTTGCCTACTGACTTTTTCTAAATCGTATGGACAGAGGGATGTTTCACTTGCACAAGAAAATTAGGGTTAAGACTCAAGTTAGGGTTAGGGTTGGGGAG
Source organism: Heloderma suspectum (assembly GCF_057233095.1). Classification (NCBI taxonomy): domain Eukaryota; kingdom Metazoa; phylum Chordata; class Lepidosauria; order Squamata; family Helodermatidae; genus Heloderma; species Heloderma suspectum. The sequence goes on along the minus strand of NC_139459.1, from coordinate 152,404,842 downwards.
ACTGGGCTTCCCAGGCGGGATCCTGGGCTTCGGTGTAGCCTAGCTTGGTGAAACAGACTGAGTGGGCCATCGGGATAGCTTTCCTACTGGCTTCCTGTGCACTGTAAGGACGGGGTATCGTTTCAGTTGTACAAGAAAATTTGTGTTGAAACTCAAGTTAGGTTTAGGGTTGGGGATACTGCGGATCCCAAGCGTGATCCTGGGCTTCGGTGCAGCCCAGCTTGGTGAAAAAGACTGAGTGGGCCATCGGGATAGCTTTCCTACTTTCTTTTTGTACACCGTTTGGACGGGGGAATGTTTCAGTTGCACAAGAAAATTAGGGCCAGGACTCTAGTTAGGGTTAAGGTTGGGGAGGCTAGGCTTCCCTGGAGGGAACCAGACCCTCTGTGAAGCCTAGCTTGGTGAAACAGACTGGAGTGGGCCACCAGGATGGCTTCCCTACTCCGTTTTAGTACACCGTATCCATGGGGGGATGTTTCCATTGCAGAAGAACATTAGCATTAAGACCCAAATTAGGGTTAGGGTTATGGAGGCTGGGCTTCCCAGGCAGGAACTACGGCCTCGATGAAGCCGAGCCTGGTGAAACAGACTGAGTGGGCCATCAGGATTGCTTGCCTACTGTCTTTTTGTATGCTGTATGGACGAGGGGATGTTTCAGTCGCACAGGAAAATTAGGATTAATACCCAAGTGAGGGCTGGGTTGGGGAGACTGTGGTTCCCAGGCAGCAACCAGGGCCTCTGTGAATGCTAGCTTGGTGGAACAGATTGAGTTGGCAATCGGGATGGCTTGCCTACTGACTTTTTCTAAACCGTATGGACGGGGGGATGTTTCACTTACACAAGAAAATTAGGGTTAAGACTCAAGTTAGGGTTAGGGTTGGGGAGACTGGGCTTCCCAGGAGGGATCCTGGGCTTCGGTGTAGCCTAGCTTGGTGAAACAGACTGAGTGGGCCATCGGGATAGCTTTCCTACTGGCTTTCTGTGCACTGTAAGGATGGGGTATCGTTTCAGTTGCACAAGAAAATTTGTGTAAAAACTCAAGTTAGGGTTAGGGTTGTGGAGACTGCGGATCCCAAGCATGATCCTGGGCTTCGGTGCAGCTTAGCTTGGTGGAACAGATTGAGTTGGCAATCGGGATGGCTTGCCTACTGACTTTTTCTAAACCGTAAGGACGGGAGGATGTTTCACTTGCATAAGAAAGTTAGGGTTAAGACTCAAGTTAGGGTTAGGGTTGGGGAGACTGCGGATCCCAAGCGTGAACCTGGGCTTCGGTGCAGCCTAGCTTGGTGAAAAAGACTGAGTGGGCCATCGGGATAGCTTTCCTACTTTCCTTTTGTACACCGTTTGGACGGGGGAATGTTTCAGTTGCACAAGAAAATTAGGGCCAAGACTCTAGTTAGGGTTAAGGTTGGGGAGGCTAGGCTTCCCTGGATGGAACCAGACCCTCTGTGAAGCCTAGCTTGCTGAAACAGACTTGAGTGGGCCACCAGGATGTCTTCCCTACTCCGTTTTAGTACATCGTGTCCATGGGGGGATGTTTCCGTTGCAGAAGAACATTAGCATTAAGACCCAAATTAGGGTTAGGGTTATGGAGGCTGGGCTTCCCAGGCAGGAACTACGGCCTCGATGAAGCCGAGCCTGGTGAAACAGACTGAGTGGGCCATCAGGATTGCTTCCTTACTGTCTTTTTGTACGCTGTATGGACGAGGGGATGTTTCAGTTGCACAGGAAAATTAGGGTTAAGAAGACTCAAGTGAGGGCTGGGTTGGGGAGACTGTGGTTCCCAGGCAGCAACCAGGGCCTCTGTGAAGGCTAGCTTGGTGGAACAGATTGAGTTGGCAATCGGATTCGCTTGCCTACTGACTTTTTCTAAACCGTATGGACGGGGGGATGTTTCGCTTGCCCAAGAAAATTAGGGTTAAGAAGACTCAAGTTAGGGCTGGGTTGGGGAGACTGTGCTTCCCAGGCAGCAACCAGGGCCTCTGTGAAGGCTAGCTTGGTGGAACAGATTGAGTTGGTAATCGGGATGGCTTGCCTACCGACTTTTTCTAAACCGTATGGACGGGGGGAGGTTTCACTTGCACAAGAAAATTAGGGTTAAGAAGACTCAAGTTAGGGTTAGGGTTGGGGAGACTGGGCTTCCCAGGCAGGATCCTGGGCTTCGGTGTAGCCTAGCTTGGTGAAACAGACTGAGTGGGCCATCGGGATAGCTTTCCTTCTGGCTTTCTGTGCACTGTAAGGACAGGGTATCTTTTCAGTTGCACAAGAAAATTTGTGTAAAATCTCAAGTTAGGGTTAGGGTTGGGGAGACTGCGGATCCCAAGCGTGATCCTGGGCTTCGGTGCAGCCCAGCTTGGTGAAAAAGACTGAGTGGGTCATCGGGATAGCTTTCCTACTGGCTTTCTGTGCACTGTAATGACGGGGTATCGTTTCAGTTGTACAAGAAAATTTGTGTTAAAACTCCAGTTAGGGTTAGGGTTGGGGAGACTGCGGATCCCAAGCGTGATCCTGGGCTTCGGTGCAGCCCAGCTTGGTGAAAAAGACTGAGTGGGCCATCGGGATAGCTTGCCTACTTTCTTTTTGTACACCGTTTGGACGGGGGAATGTTTCAGTTGCACAAGAAAATTAGGGCCAGGACTCTAGTTAGGGTTAAGGTTGGGGAGGCTAGGCTTCCCTGGAGGGAACCAGACCCTCTGTGAAGCCTAGCTTGGTGAAACAGACTGGAGTGGGCCACCAGGATGTCTTCCCTACTCCGTTTTAGTACACCGTATCCATGGGGGGATGTTTCCATTGCAGAAGAACATTAGCATTAAGACCCAAATTAGGGTTAGGGTTATGGAGGCTGGGCTTCCCAGGCAGGAACTACGGCCTCGATGAATCCGAGCCTGGTGAAACAGACTGAGTGGGCCATCAGGATTGCTTGCCTACCTTCTTTTTGTACGCTGTATGGACGAGGGGATGTTTCAGTTGCACAGGAAAATTAGGATTAATACCCAAGTTAGGGCTGGGTTGGGGAGACTGTGCTTCCCAGGCAGCAACCAGGGCCTCTGTGAAGGCTAGCTTGGTGGAACAGATTGAGTTGGCAATCGGGATGGCTTGCCTACTGCCTTTTTCTAAACCGTATGGACGGGGGGATGTTTCACTTGCACAAGAAAGTTAGGATTAAGACTCAAGTTAGGGTTAGGGTTGGGGAGACTGCGGATCCCAAGCGTGATCCTGGGCTTCGGTGCAGCCTAGCTTGGTGAAAAAGACTGAGTGGGCCATCGGGATAGCTTTCCTACTTTCTTTTTGTACACCGTTTGGACGGGGGAATGTTTCAGTTGCACAAGAAAATTAGGGCCAAGACTCTAGTTAGGGTTAAGGTTGGGGAGGCTAGGCTTCCCTGGATGGAACCAGACCCTCTGTGAAGCCTAGCTTGCTGAAACAGACTTGAGTGGGCCACCAGGATGTCTTCCCTACTCCGTTTTAGTACATCGTGTCCATGGGGGGATGTTTCCGTTGCAGAAGAACATTAGCATTAAGACCCAAATTAGGGTTAGGGTTATGGAGGCTGGGCTTCCCAGGCAGGAACTACGGCCTCGATGAAGCCGAGCCTGGTGAAACAGACTGAGTGGGCCATCAGGATTGCTTCCTTACTGTCTTTTTGTACGCTGTATGGACGAGGGGATGTTTCAGTTGCACAGGAAAATTAGGGTTAAGAAGACTCAAGTTAGGGCTGGGTTGGGGAGACTGTGCTTCCCAGGCAGGAACCAGGGCCTCTGTGAAGGCTAGCTTGGTGGAACAGATTGAGTTGGCAATCGGATTCGCTTGCCTACTGACTTTTTCTAAACCGTATGGACGGGGGGATGTTTCGCTTGCACAAGAAAATTAGGGTTAAGAAGACTCAGGTTAGGGCTGGGTTGGGGAGACTGTGCTTCCCAGGCAGCAACTAGGGCCTCTGTGAAGGCTAGCTTGGTGGAACAGATTGAGCTGGCAATCGGGATGGCTTGCCTACCGACTTTTTCTAAACCGTATGGACGGGGGGAGGTTTCACTTGCACAAGAAAATTAGGGTTAAGAAGACTCAAGTTAGGGTTAGGGTTGGGGAGACTGGGCTTCCCAGGTGGGATCCTGGGCTTCGGTGTAGCCTAGCTTGGTGAAACAGACTGAGTGGGCCATCGGGATAGCTTTCCTTCTGGCTTTCTGTGCACTGTAAGGACAGGGTATCTTTTCAGTTGCACAAGAAAATTTGTGTAAAATCTCAAGTTAGGGTTAGGGTTGGGGAGACTGCGGATCCCAAGCGTGATCCTGGGCTTCGGTGCAGCCCAGCTTGGTGAAAAAGACTGAGTGGGTCATCGGGATAGCTTTCCTACTGGCTTTCTGTGCACTGTAATGACGGGGTATCGTTTCAGTTGTACAAGAAAATTTGTGTTAAAACTCAAGTTAGGGTTAGGGTTGGGGAGACTGCGGATCCCAAGCGTGATCCTGGGCTTCGGTGCAGCCCAGCTTGGTGAAAAAGACTGAGTGGGCCATCGGGATAGCTTGCCTACTTTCTTTTTGTACACCGTTTGGACGGGGGAATGTTTCAGTTGCACAAGAAAATTAGGGCCAAGACTCTAGTTAGGGTTAAGGTTGGGGAGGCTAGGCTTCCCTGGAGGGAACCAGACCCTCTGTGAAGCCTAGCTTGGTGAAACAGACTTGAGTGGGCCACCAGGATGGCTTCCCTACTCCGTTTTAGTACATCGTGTCCATGGGGGGATGTTTCCGTTGCAGAAGTACATTAGCATTAAGACCCAAATTAGGGTTAGGGTTATGGAGGCTGGGCTTCCCAGGCAGGAACTACGGCCTCGATGAAGCCGAGCCTGGTGAAACAGACTGAGTGGGCCATCAGGATTGCTTGCCTACTGTCTTTTTGTATGCTGTATGGACGAGGGGATGTTTCAGTCGCACAGGAAAATTAGGATTAATACCCAAGTGAGGGCTGGGTTGGGGAGACTGTGGTTCCCAGGCAGCAACCAGGGCCTCTGTGAATGCTAGCTTGGTGGAACAGATTGAGTTGGCAATTGGGATGGCTTGCCTACTGACTTTTTCTAAACCGTATGGACGGGGGGATGTTTCACTTACACAAGAAAATTAGGGTTAAGACTCAAGTTAGGGTTAGGGTTGGGGAGACTGGGCTTCCCAGGAGGGATCCTGGGCTTCGGTGTAGCCTAGCTTGGTGAAACAGACTGAGTGGGCCATCGGGATAGCTTTCCTACTGGCTTTCTGTGCACTTTAAGGATGGGGTATCGTTTCAGTTGCACAAGAAAATTTGTGTAAAAACTCAAGTTAGGGTTAGGGTTGGGGAGACTGTGGATCCCAAGCGTGATCCTGGGCTTCGGTGCAGCCTAGCTTGGTGAAAAAGACTGAGTGGGCCATCGGGATAGCTTGCCTAGTTGCTTTTTGTACACCGTTTGGACGGGGGAATGTTTCAGTTGCACAAGAAAATTAGGGCCAAGACTCTAGTTAGGGGTAAGGTTGGGGAGGCTAGGCTTCCCTGGAGGTAACCAGACCCTCTGTGAAGCCTAGTTTGGTGAAACAGACTTGAGTGGGCCACCAGGATGTCTTCCCTACTCCGTTTTAGTACATCGTGTCCATGGGGGGATGTTTCTGTTGCAGAAGAACACTAGCATTAAGACCCAAATTAGGGTTAGGGTTATGGAGGCTGGGCTTCCCAGGCAGGAACTACGGCCTCGATGAAGCCGAGCCTGGTGAAACAGACTGAGTGGGCCATCAGGATTGCTTGCTTACTGTCTTTTTGTACGCTGTATGGACGAGGGGATGTTTCAGTCGCACAGGAAAATTAGGATTAATACCCAAGTTAGGGCTGGGTTGGGGAGACTGTGCTTCCCAGGCAGCAACCAGGGCCTCTGTGAAGGCTAGCTTGGTGGAACAGATTGAGTTGGCAATCGGATTCGCTTGCCTACTGACTTTTTCTAAACCGTATGGACGGGGGGATGTTTCACTTGCAGAAGAAAATTAGGGTTAAGAAGACTCAAGTTAGGGCTGGGTTAGGGAGACTGTGCTTCCCAGGCAGGAACCAGGGCCTCTGTGAAGGCTAGTTTGGTGGAACAGATAGAGTTGGCAATCGGGATGGCTTGCCTACTGACTTTTTCTAAATCGTATGGACAGAGGGATGTTTCACTTGCACAAGAAAATTAGGGTTAAGACTCAAGTTAGGGTTAGGGTTGGGGAGACTGGGCTTCCCAGGCGGGATCCTGGGCTTCGGTGTAGCCTAGCTTGGTGAAACAGACTGAGTGGGCCATCGGGATAGCTTTCCTACTGGCTTCCTGTGCACTGTAAGGACGGGGTATCGTTTCAGTTGTACAAGAAAATTTGTGTTGAAACTCAAGTTAGGTTTAGGGTTGGGGATACTGCGGATCCCAAGCGTGATCCTGGGCTTCGGTGCAGCCCAGCTTGGTGAAAAAGACTGAGTGGGCCATCGGGATAGCTTTCCTACTTTCTTTTTGTACACCGTTTGGACGGGGGAATGTTTCAGTTGCACAAGAAAATTAGGGCCAGGACTCTAGTTAGGGTTAAGGTTGGGGAGGCTAGGCTTCCCTGGAGGGAACCAGACCCTCTGTGAAGCCTAGCTTGGTGAAACAGACTGGAGTGGGCCACCAGGATGGCTTCCCTACTCCGTTTTAGTACACCGTATCCATGGGGGGATGTTTCCATTGCAGAAGAACATTAGCATTAAGACCCAAATTAGGGTTAGGGTTATGGAGGCTGGGCTTCCCAGGCAGGAACTACGGCCTCGATGAAGCCGAGCCTGGTGAAACAGACTGAGTGGGCCATCAGGATTGGTTGCCTACTGTCTTTTTGTATGCTGTATGGACGAGGGGATGTTTCAGTCGCACAGGAAAATTAGGATTAATACCCAAGTGAGGGCTGGGTTGGGGAGACTGTGGTTCCCAGGCAGCAACCAGGGCCTCTGTGAATGCTAGCTTGGTGGAACAGATTGAGTTGGCAATCGGGATGGCTTGCCTACTGACTTTTTCTAAACCGTATGGACGGGGGGATGTTTCACTTACACAAGAAAATTAGGGTTAAGACTCAAGTTAGGGTTAGGGTTGGGGAGACTGGGCTTCCCAGGAGGGATCCTGGGCTTCGGTGTAGCCTAGCTTGGTGAAACAGACTGAGTGGGCCATCGGGATAGCTTTCCTACTGGCTTTCTGTGCACTGTAAGGATGGGGTATCGTTTCAGTTGCACAAGAAAATTTGTGTAAAAACTCAAGTTAGGGTTAGGGTTGGGGAGACTGCGGATCCCAAGCGTGATCCTGGGCTTCGGTGCAGCTTAGCTTGGTGGAACAGATTGAGTTGGCAATCGGGATGGCTTGCCTACTGACTTTTTCTAAACCGTGAGGACGGGAGGATGTTTCACTTGCATAAGAAAGTTAGGGTTAAGACTCAAGTTAGGGTTAGGGTTGGGGAGACTGCGGATCCCAAGCGTGATCCTGGGCTTCGGTGCAGCCTAGCTTGGTGAAAAAGACTGAGTGGGCCATCGGGATAGCTTTCCTACTTTCTTTTTGTACACCGTTTGGACGGGGGAATGTTTCAGTTGCACAAGAAAATTAGGGCCAAGACTCTAGTTAGGGTTAAGGTTGGGGAGGCTAGGCTTCCCTGGATGGAACCAGACCCTCTGTGAAGCCTAGCTTGCTGGAACAGACTTGAGTGGGCCACCAGGATGGCTTCCCTACTCCGTTTTAGTACATCGTGTCCATGGGGGGATGTTTCCGTTGCAGAAGAACATTAGCATTAAGACCCAAATTAGGGTTAGGGTTATGGAGGCTGGGCTTCCCAGGCAGGAACTACGGCCTCGATGAAGCCGAGCTTGGTGAAACAGACTGAGTGGGCCATCACGATTGCTTCCTTACTGTCTTTTTGTACGCTGTATGGACGAGGGGATGTTTCAGTTGCACAGGAAAATTAGGGTTAAGAAGACTCAAGTTAGGGCTGGGTTGGGGAGACTGTGCTTCCCAGGCAGGAACCAGGGCCTCTGTGAAGACTAGCTTGGTGGAACAGATTGAGTTGGCAATCGGATTCGCTTGCCTACTGACTTTTTCTAAACCGTATGGACGGGTGGATGTTTCGCTTGCACAAGAAACTTAGGGTTAAGAAGACTCAGGTTAGGGCTGGGTTGGGGAGACTGTGCTTCCCAGGCAGCAACTAGGGCCTCTGTGAAGGCTAGCTTGGTGGAACAGATTGAGCTGGCAATCGGGATGGCTTGCCTACCGACTTTTTCTAAACCGTATGGACGGGGGGAGGTTTCACTTGCACAAGAAAATTAGGGTTAAGAAGACTCAAGTTAGGGTTAGGGTTGGGGAGACTGGGCTTCCCAGGCGGGATCCTTGGCTTCGGTGTAGCCTAGCTTGGTGAAACAGACTGAGTGGGCCATCGGGATAGCTTTCCTTCTGGCTTTCTGTGCACTGTAAGGACAGGGTATCTTTTCAGTTGCACAAGAAAATTTGTGTAAAATCTCAAGTTAGGGTTAGGGTTGGGGAGACTGCGGATCACAAGCGTGATCCTGGGCTTCGGTGCAGCCCAGCTTGGTGAAAAAGACTGAGTGGGCCATCGGGATAGCTTGCCTACTTTCTTTTTGTACACCGTTTGGACGGGGGAATGTTTCAGTTGCACAAGAAAATTAGGGCCAAGACTCTAGTTAGGGTTAATGTTGGCGAGGCTAGGCTTCCCTGGAGGGAACCAGACCCTCTGTGAAGCCTAGCTTGCTGAAACAGACTGGAGTGGGCCACCAGGATGTCTTCCCTACTCCGTTTTAGTACATCATGTCCATGGGGGGATGTTTCCGTTGCAGAAGAACATTAGCATTAAGACCCAAATTAGGGTTAGGGTTATGGAGGCTGGGCTTCCCAGGCAGGAACGACGGCCTCGATGAAGCCGAGCCTGGTGAAACAGACTGAGTGGGCCATCAGGATTGCTTGCTTACTGTCTTTTTGTACGCTGTATGGACGAGGGGATGTTTCAGTTGCACAGGAAAATTAGGATTAATACCCAAGTTAGGGCTGGGTTGGGGAGACTGTGCTTCCCAGGCAGCAACCAGGGCCTCTGTGAAGGCTAGCTTGGTGGAACAGATTGAGTTGGCAATCGGGATGGCTTGCCTACTGCCTTTTTCTAAACCGTATGGACGGGGGGATGTTTCACTTGCACAAGAAAGTTAGGATTAAGACTCAAGTTAGGGTTAGGGTTGGGGAGACTGCGGATCCCAAGCGTGATCCTGGGCTTCGGTGCAGCCTAGCTTGGTTAAAAAGACTGAGTGGGCCATCGGGATAGCTTTCCTACTTTCTTTTTGTACACCGTTTGGACGGGGGAATGTTTCAGTTGCACAAGAAAATTAGGGCCAAGACTCTAGTTAGGGTTAAGGTTGGGGAGGCTAGGCTTCCCTGGATGGAACCAGACCCTCTGTGAAGCCTAGCTTGCTGGAACATACTTGAGTGGGCCACCAGGATGGCTTCCCTACTCCGTTTTAGTACATCGTGTCCATGGGGGGATGTTTCTGTTGCAGAAGAACATTAGCATTAAGACCCAAATTAGGGTTAGGGTTATGGAGGCTGGGCTTCCCAGGCAGGAACTACGGCCTCGATGAAGCCGAGCTTGGTGAAACAGACTGAGTGGGCCATCACGATTGCTTCCTTACTGTCTTTTTGTACGCTGTATGGACGAGGGGATGTTTCAGTTGCACAGGAAAATTAGGGTTAAGAAGACTCAAGTTAGGGCTGGGTTGGGGAGACTGTGCTTCCCAGGCAGGAACCAGGGCCTCTGTGAAGACTAGCTTGGTGGAACAGATTGAGTTGGCAATCGGATTCGCTTGCCTACTGACTTTTTCTAAACCGTATGGACGGGTGGATGTTTCGCTTGCACAAGAAAATTAGGGTTAAGAAGACTCAGGTTAGGGCTGGGTTGGGGAGACTGTGCTTCCCAGGCAGCAACTAGGGCCTCTGTGAAGGCTAGCTTGGTGGAACAGATTGAGCTGGCAATCGGGATGGCTTGCCTACCGACTTTTTCTAAACCGTATGGACGGGGGGAGGTTTCACTTGCACAAGAAAATTAGGGTTAAGAAGACTCAAGTTAGGGTTAGCGTTGGGGAGACTGGGCTTCCCAGGCGGGATCCTTGGCTTCGGTGTAGCCTAGCTTGGTGAAACAGACTGAGTGGGCCATCGGGATAGCTTTCCTTCTGGCTTTCTGTGCACTGTAAGGACAGGGTATCTTTTCAGTTGCACAAGAAAATTTGTGTAAAATCTCAAGTTAGGGTTAGGGTTGGGGAGACTGCGGATCACAAGCGTGATCCTGGGCTTCGGTGCAGCCCAGCTTGTTGAAAAAGACTGAGTGGGTCATCGGGATAGCTTTCCTACTGGCTTTCTGTGCACTGTAATGACGGGGTATCGTTTCAGTTGTACAAGACAATTTGTGTTAAAACTCAAGTTAGGGTTAGGGTTGGGGAGACTGCGGATCCCAAGCGTGATCCTGGGCTTCGGTGCAGCCCAGCTTGGTGAAAAAGACTGAGTGGGCCATCGGGATAGCTTGCCTACTTTCTTTTTGTACACCGTTTGGACGGGGGAATGTTTGAGTTGCACAAGAAAATTAGGGCCAAGACTCTAGTTAGGGTTAAGGTTGGGGAGGCTAGGCTTCCCTGGAGGGAACCAGACCCTCTGTGAAGCCTAGCTTGCTGAAACAGACTGGAGTGGGCCACCAGGATGTCTTCCCTACTCCGTTTTAGTACATCGTGTCCATGGGGGGATGTTTCCGTTGCAGAAGAACATTAGCATTAAGACCCAAATTAGGGTTAGGGTTATGGAGGCTGGGCTTCCCAGGCAGGAACGACGGCCTCGATGAAGCCGAGCCTGGTGAAACAGACTGAGTGGGCCATCAGGATTGCTTGCTTACTGTCTTTTTGTACGCTGTATGGACGAGGGGATGTTTCAGTTGCACAGGAAAATTAGGATTAATACCCAAGTTAGGGCTGGGTTGGGGAGACTGTGCTTCCCAGGCAGCAACCAGGGCCTCTGTGAAGGCTAGCTTGGTGGAACAGATTGAGTTGGCAATCGGGATGGCTTGCCTACTGCCTTTTTCTAAACCGTATGGACGGGGGGATGTTTCACTTGCACAAGAAAGTTAGGATTAAGACTCAAGTTAGGGTTAGGGTTGGGGAGACTGCGGATCCCAAGCGTGATCCTGGGCTTCGGTGCAGCCTAGCTTGGTGAAAAAGACTGAGTGGGCCATCGGGATAGCTTTCCTACTTTCTTTTTGTACACCGTTTGGACGGGGGAATGTTTCAGTTGCACAAGAAAATTAGGGCCAAGACTCTAGTTAGGGTTAAGGTTGGGGAGGCTAGGCTTCCCTGGATGGAACCAGACCCTCTGTGAAGCCTAGCTTGCTGAAACAGACTTGAGTGGGCCACCAGGATGTCTTCCCTACTCCGTTTTAGTACATCGTGTCCATGGGGGGATGTTTCCGTTGCAGAAGAACATTAGCATTAAGACCCAAATTAGGGTTAGGGTTATGGAGGCTGGGCTTCCCAGGCAGGAACTACGGCCTCGATGAAGCCGAGCCTGGTGAAACAGACTGAGTGGGCCATCAGGATTGCTTCCTTACTGTCTTTTTGTACGCTGTATGGACGAGGGGATGTTTCAGTTGCACAGGAAAATTAGGGTTAAGAAGACTCAAGTTAGGGCTGGGTTGGGGAGACTGTGCTTCCCAGGCAGGAACCAGGGCCTCTGTGAAGGCTAGCTTGGTGGAACAGATTGAGTTGGCAATCGGATTCGCTTGCCTACTGACTTTTTCTAAACCGTATGGACGGGGGGATGTTTCGCTTGCACAAGAAAATTAGGGTTAAGAAGACTCAGGTTAGGGCTGGGTTGGGGAGACTGTGCTTCCCAGGCAGCAACTAGGGCCTCTGTGAAGGCTAGCTTGGTGGAACAGATTGAGTTGGCAATCGGGATGGCTTGCCTACCGACTTTTTCTAAACCGTATGGACGGGGGGAGGTTTCACTTGCACAAGAAAATTAGGTTTAAGAAGACTCAAGTTAGGGTTAGGGTTGGGGAGACTGGGCTTCCCAGGCGGGATCCTGGGCTTCGGTGTAGCCTAGCTTGGTGAAACAGACTGAGTGGGCCATCGGGATAGCTTTCCTTCTGGCTTTCTGTGCACTGTAAGGACAGGGTATCTTTTCAGTTGCACAAGAAAATTTGTGTAAAATCTCAAGTTAGGGTTAGGGTTGGGGAGACTGCGGATCCCAAGCGTGATCCTGGGCTTCGGTGCAGCCCAGCTTGGTGAAAAAGACTGAGTGGGTCATCGGGATAGCTTTCCTACTGGCTTTCTGTGCACTGTAATGACGGGGTATCGTTTCAGTTGTACAAGAAAATTTGTGTTAAAACTCAAGTTAGGGTTAGGGTTGGGGAGACTGCGGATCCCAAGCGTGATCCTGGGCTTCGGTGCAGCCCAGCTTGGTGAAAAAGACTGAGTGGGCCATCGGGATAGCTTGCCTACTTTCTTTTTGTACACCGTTTGGACGGGGGAATGTTTCAGTTGCACAAGAAAATTAGGGCCAAGACTCTAGTTAGGGTTAAGGTTGGGGAGGCTAGGCTTCCCTGGAGGGAACCAGACCCTCTGTGAAGCCTAGCTTGGTGAAACAGACTTGAGTGGGCCACCAGGATGGCTTCCCTACTCCGTTTTAGTACATCGTGTCCATGGGGGGATGTTTCCGTTGCAGAAGTACATTAGCATTAAGACCCAAATTAGGGTTAGGGTTATGGAGGCTGGGCTTCCCAGGCAGGAACTACGGCCTCGATGAATCCGAGCCTGGTGAAACAGACTGTGTGGGCCATCAGGATTGCTTGCCTACCTTCTTTTTGTACGCTGTATGGACGAAGGGATGTTTCAGTTGCACAGGAAAATTAGGATTAATACCCAAGTTAGGGCTGGGTTGGGGAGACTGTGCTTCCCAGGCAGGAACCAGGGCCTCTGTGAAGGCTAGCTTGGTGGAACAGATTGAGTTGGCAATCGGGATGGCTTGCCTACTGACTTTTTCTAAACCGTAAGGACGGGTGGATGTTTCACTTGCATAAGAAAGTTAGGGTTAAGACTGAAGTTAGGGTTAGGGTTGGGGAGACTGCGGATCCCAAGCGTGATCCTGGGCTTCGGTGCAGCCTAGCTTGGTGAAAAAGACTGAGTGGGCCATCGGGATAGCTTTCCTACTTTCTTTTTGTACACCGTTTGGACGGGGGAATGTTTCAGTTGCACAAGAAAATTAGGGCCAAGACTCTAGTTAGGGTTAAGGTTGGGGAGGCTAGGCTTCCCTGGATGGAACCAGACCCTCTGTGAAGCCTAGCTTGCTGAAACAGACTTGAGTGGGCCACCAGGATGTCTTCCCTACTCCGTTTTAGTACATCGTGTCCATGGGGGGATGTTTCCGTTGCAGAAGAACATTAGCATTAAGACCCAAATTAGGGTTAGGGTTATGGAGGCTGGGCTTCCCAGGCAGGAACTACCGCCTCGATGAAGCCGAGCCTGGTGAAACAGACTGAGTGGGCCATCAGGATTGCTTCCTTACTGTCTTTTTGTACGCTGTATGGACGAGGGGATGTTTCAGTTGCACAGGAAAATTAGGGTTAAGAAGACTCAAGTTAGGGCTGGGTTGGGGAGACTGTGCTTCCCAGGCAGGAACCAGGGCCTCTGTGAAGGCTAGCTTGGTGGAACAGATTGAGTTGGCAATCGGGATGGCTTGCCTACCGACTTTTTCTAAACCGTATGGACGGGGGGAGGTTTCACTTGCACAAGAAAATTAGGGTTAAGAAGACTCAAGTTAGGGTTAGGGTTGGGGAGACTGGGCTTCCCAGGCGGGATCCTGGGCTTCGGTGTAGCCTAGCTTGGTGAAACAGACTGAGTGGGCCATCGGGATAGCTTTCCTTCTGGCTTTCTGTGCACTGTAAGGACAGGGTATCTCTTCAGTTGCACAAGAAAATTTGTGTAAAATCTCAAGTTAGGGTTAGGGTTGGGGAGACTGCGGATCCCAAGCGTGATCCTGGGCTTCGGTGCAGCCCAGCTTGGTGAAAAAGACTGAGTGGGTCATCGGGATAGCTTTCCTACTGGCTTTCTGTGCACTGTAATGACGGGGTATCGTTTCAGTTGTACAAGAAAATTTGTGTTAAAACTCAAGTTAGGGTTAGGGTTGGGGAGACTGCGGATCCCAAGCGTGATCCTGGGCTTCGGTGCAGCCCAGCTTGGTGAAAAAGACTGAGTGGGCCATCGGGATAGCTTGCCTACTTTCTTTTTGTACACCGTTTGGACGGGGGAATGTTTGAGTTGCACAAGAAAATTAGGGCCAAGACTCTAGTTAGGGTTAAGGTTGGGGAGGCTAGGCTTCCCTGGAGGGAACCAGACCCTCTGTGAAGCCTAGCTTGGTGAAACAGACTTGAGTGGGCCACCAGGATGGCTTCCCTACTCCGTTTTAGTACATCGTGTCCATGGGGGGATGTTTCCGTTGCAGAAGTACATTAGCATTAAGACCCAAATTAGGGTTAGGGTTGTGGAGGCTGGGCTTCCCAGGCAGGAACTACGGCCTCGATGAAGCCGAGCCTGGTGAAACAGACTGAGTGGGCCATCAGGATTGCTTGCCTACTGTCTTTTTGTATGCTGTATGGACGAGGGGATGTTTCAGTCGCACAGGAAAATTAGGATTAATACCCAAGTTAGGGCTGGGTTGGGGAGACTGTGGTTCCCAGGCAGCAACCAGGGCCTCTGTGAATGCTAGCTTGGTGGAACAGATTGAGTTGGCAATCGGGAGGGCTTGCCTACTGACTTTTTCTAAACCGTATGGACGGGGGGATGTTTCACTTACACAAGAAAATTAGGGTTAAGACTCAAGTTAGGGTTAGGGTTGGGGAGACTGGGCTTCCCAGGAGGGATCCTGGGCTTTGGTGTAGCCTAGCTTGGTGAAACAGACTGAGTGGGCCATCGGGATAGCTTTCCTACTGGCTTTCTGTGCACTGTAAGGATGGGGTATCGTTTCAGTTGCACAAGAAAATTTGTGTAAAAACTCAAGTTAGGGTTAGGGTTGGGGAGACTGCGGATCCCAAGCGTGATCCTGGGCTTCGGTGCAGCTTAGCTTGGTGAAAAAGACTGAGTGGGCCATCGGGATAGCTTGCCTACTTTCTTTTTGTACACCGTTTGGACGGGGGAATGTTTCAGTTGCACAAGAAAATTAGGGCCAAGACTCTAGTTAGGGTTAAGGTTGGGGAGGCTAGGCTTCCCTGGAGGGAACGAGACCCTCTGTGAAGCCTAGCTTGGTGAAACAGACTGGAGTGGGCCACCAGGATTGCTTCCCTACTCCGTTTTAGTACACCGTTTCCATGGGGGGATGTTTCCATTGCAGAAGAACATTAGCATTAAGACCCAAATTAGGGTTAGGGTTGTGGAGGCTGGGCTTCCCAGGCAGGAACTACGGCCTCGATGAATCCGAGCCTGGTGAAACAGACTGAGTGGGCCATCAGGATTGCTTGCCTACTGTCTTTTTGTACGCTGTATGGATGAAGGGATGTTTCAGTTGCACAGGAAAATTAGGATTAATACCCAAGTTAGGGCTGGGTTGGGGAGACTGTGCTTCCCAGGCAGGAACCAGGGCCTCTGTGAAGGCTAGCTTGGTGGAACAGATTGAGTTGGCAATCGGGATGGCTTGCCTACTGACTTTTTCTAAACCGTATGGACGGGGGGAGGTTTCACTTGCACAAGAAAATTAGGGTTAAGAAGACTCAAGTTAGGGCTGGGTTGGGGAGACTGTGCTTCCCAGGCAGCAACCAGGGCCTCTGTGAAGGCTAGTTTGGTGGAACAGATAGAGTTGGCAATCGGGATGGCTTGCCTACTGACTTTTTCTAAATCGTATGGACGGGGGGAGGTTTCACTTGCACAAGAAAATTAGGGTTAAGAAGACTCAAGTTAGGGTTAGGGTTGGGGAGACTGGGCTTCCCAGGCGGGATCCTTGGCTTCGGTGTAGCCTAGCTTGGTGAAACAGACTGAGTGGGCCATCGGGATAGCTTTCCTTCTGGCTTTCTGTGCACTGTAAGGACAGGGTATCTTTTCAGTTGCACAAGAAAATTTGTGTAAAATCTCAAGTTAGGGTTAGGGTTGGGGAGACTGCGGATCACAAGCGTGATCCTGGGCTTCGGTGCAGCCCAGCTTGGTGAAAAAGACTGAGTGGGTCATCGGGATAGCTTTCCTACTGGCTTTCTGTGCACTGTAATGACGGGGTATCGTTTCAGTTGTACAAGAAAATTTGTGTTAAAACTCAAGTTAGGGTTAGGGTTGGGGAGACTGCGGATCCCAAGCGTGATCCTGGGCTTCGGTGCAGCCCAGCTTGGTGAAAAAGACTGAGTGGGCCATCGGGATAGCTTGCCTACTTTCTTTTTGTACACCGTTTGGACGGGGGAATGTTTCAGTTGCACAAGAAAATTAGGGCCAAGACTCTAGTTAGGGTTAAGGTTGGGGAGGCTAGGCTTCCCTGGAGGGAACCAGACCCTCTGTGAAGCCTAGCTTGCTGAAACAGACTGGAGTGGGCCACCAGGATGGCTTCCCTACTCCGTTTTAGTACATCGTGTCCATGGGGGGATGTTTCCATTGCAGAAGAACATTAGCATTAAGACCCAAATTAGGGTTAGGGTTATGGAGGCTGGGCTTCCCAGGCAGGAACGACGGCCTCGATGAAGCCGAGCCTGGTGAAACAGACTGAGTGGGCCATCAGGATTGCTTGCTTACTGTCTTTTTGTACGCTGTATGGACGAGGGGATGTTTCAGTTGCACAGGAAAATTAGGATTAATACCCAAGTTAGGGCTGGGTTGGGGAGACTGTGCTTCCCAGGCAGCAACCAGGGCCTCTGTGAAGGCTAGCTTGGTGGAACAGATTGAGTTGGCAATCGGGATGGCTTGCCTACTGCCTTTTTCTAAACCGTATGGACGGGGGGATGTTTCACTTGCACAAGAAAGTTAGGATTAAGACTCAAGTTAGGGTTAGGGTTGGGGAGACTGCGGATCCCAAGCGTGATCCTGGGCTTCGGTGCAGCCTAGCTTGGTGAAAAAGACTGAGTGGGCCATCGGGATAGCTTGCCTACTTTCTTTTTGTACACCGTTTGGACGGGGGAATGTTTCAGTTGCACAAGAAAATTAGGGCCAAGACTCTAGTTAGGGTTAAGGTTGGGGAGGCTAGGCTTCCCTGGATGGAACCAGACCCTCTGTGAAGCCTAGCTTGCTGAAACAGACTTGAGTGGGCCACCAGGATGTCTTCCCTACTCCGTTTTAGTACATCGTGTCCATGGGGGGATGTTTCCGTTGCAGAAGAACATTAGCATTAAGACCCAAATTAGGGTTAGGGTTATGGAGGCTGGGCTTCCCAGGCAGGAACTACGGCCTCGATGAAGCCGAGCCTGGTGAAACAGACTGAGTGGGCCATCAGGATTGCTTCCTTACTGTCTTTTTGTACGCTGTATGGACGAGGGGATGTTTCAGTTGCACAGGAAAATTAGGGTTAAGAAGACTCAAGTTAGGGCTGGGTTGGGGAGACTGTGCTTCCCAGGCAGGAACCAGGGCCTCTGTGAAGGCTAGCTTGGTGGAACAGATTGAGTTGGCAATCGGATTCGCTTGCCTACTGACTTTTTCTAAACCGTATGGACGGGGGGATGTTTCGCTTGCACAAGAAAATTAGGGTTAAGAAGACTCAGGTTAGGGCTGGGTTGGGGAGACTGTGCTTCCCAGGCAGCAACTAGGGCCTCTGTGAAGGCTAGCTTGGTGGAACAGATTGAGTTGGCAATCGGGATGGCTTGCCTACCGACTTTTTCTAAACCGTATGGACGGGGGGAGGTTTCACTTGCACAAGAAAATTAGGGTTAAGAAGACTCAAGTTAGGGTTAGGGTTGGGGAGACTGGGCTTCCCAGGCGGGATCCTGGGCTTCGGTGTAGCCTAGCTTGGTGAAACAGACTGAGTGGGCCATCGGGATAGCTTTCCTTCTGGCTTTCTGTGCACTGTAAGGACAGGGTATCTTTTCAGTTGCACAAGAAAATTTGTGTAAAATCTCAAGTTAGGGTTAGGGTTGGGGAGACTGCGGATCCCAAGCGTGATCCTGGGCTTCGGTGCAGCCCAGCTTGGTGAAAAAGACTGAGTGGGTCATCGGGATAGCTTTCCTACTGGCTTTCTGTGCACTGTAATGACGGGGTATCGTTTCAGTTGTACAAGAAAATTTGTGTTAAAACTCAAGTTAGGGTTAGGGTTGGGGAGACTGCGGATCCCAAGCGTGATCCTGGGCTTCGGTGCAGCCCAACTTGGTGAAAAAGACTGAGTGGGCCATCGGGATAGCTTGCCTACTTTCTTTTTGTACACCGTTTGGACGGGGGAATGTTTCAGTTGCACAAGAAAATTAGGGCCAAGACTCTAGTTAGGGTTAAGGTTGGGGAGGCTAGGCTTCCCTGGAGGGAACCAGACCCTCTGTGAAGCCTAGCTTGGTGAAACAGACTTGAGTGGGCCACCAGGATGGCTTCCCTACTCCGTTTTAGTACATCGTGTCCATGGGGGGATGTTTCCGTTGCAGAAGTACATTAGCATTAAGACCCAAATTAGGGTTAGGGTTATGGAGGCTGGGCTTCCCAGGCAGGAACTACGGCCTCGATGAAGCCGAGCCTGGTGAAACAGACTGAGTGGGCCATCAGGATTGCTTGCCTACTGTCTTTTTGTATGCTGTATGGACGAGGGGATGTTTCAGTCGCACAGGAAAATTAGGATTAATACCCAAGTGAGGGCTGGGTTGGGGAGACTGTGGTTCCCAGGCAGCAACCAGGGCCTCTGTGAATGCTAGCTTGGTGGAACAGATTGAGTTGGCAATTGGGATGGCTTGCCTACTGACTTTTTCTAAACCGTATGGACGGGGGGATGTTTCACTTACACAAGAAAATTAGGGTTAAGACTCAAGTTAGGGTTAGGGTTGGGGAGACTGGGCTTCCCAGGAGGGATCCTGGGCTTCGGTGTAGCCTAGCTTGGTGAAACAGACTGAGTGGGCCATCGGGATAGCTTTCCTACTGGCTTTCTGTGCACTTTAAGGATGGGGTATCGTTTCAGTTGCACAAGAAAATTTGTGTAAAAACTCAAGTTAGGGTTAGGGTTGGGGAGACTGTGGATCCCAAGCGTGATCCTGGGCTTCGGTGCAGCCTAGCTTGGTGAAAAAGACTGAGTGGGCCATCGGGATAGCTTGCCTAGTTGCTTTTTGTACACCGTTTGGACGGGGGAATGTTTCAGTTGCACAAGAAAATTAGGGCCAAGACTCTAGTTAGGGGTAAGGTTGGGGAGGCTAGGCTTCCCTGGAGGTAACCAGACCCTCTGTGAAGCCTAGTTTGGTGAAACAGACTTGAGTGGGCCATCAGGATGTCTTCCCTACTCCGTTTTAGTACATCGTGTCCATGGGGGGATGTTTCCGTTGCAGAAGAACACTAGCATTAAGACCCAAATTAGGGTTAGGGTTATGGAGGCTGGGCTTCCCAGGCAGGAACTACGGCCTCGATGAAGCCGAGCCTGGTGAAACAGACTGAGTGGGCCATCAGGATTGCTTGCTTACTGTCTTTTTGTACGCTGTATGGACGAGGGGATGTTTCAGTCGCACAGGAAAATTAGGATTAATACCCAAGTTAGGGCTGGGTTGGGGAGACTGTGCTTCCCAGGCAGCAACCAGGGCCTCTGTGAAGGCTAGCTTGGTGGAACATATTGAGTTGGCAATCGGATTCGCTTGCCTACTGACTTTTTCTAAACCGTATGGACGGGGGGATGTTTCACTTGCACAAGAAAATTAGGGTTAAGAAGACTCAAGTTAGGGCTGGGTTAGGGAGACTGTGCTTCCCAGGCAGGAACCAGGGCCTCTGTGAAGGCTAGTTTGGTGGAACAGATAGAGTTGGCAATCGGGATGGCTTGCCTACTGACTTTTTCTAAATCGTATGGACAGAGGGATGTTTCACTTGCACAAGAAAATTAGGGTTAAGACTCAAGTTAGGGTTAGGGTTGGGGAGACTGGGCTTCCCAGGCGGGATCCTGGGCTTCGGTGTAGCCTAGCTTGGTGAAACAGACTGAGTGGGCCATCGGGATAGCTTTCCTACTGGCTTCCTGTGCACTGTAAGGACGGGGTATCGTTTCAGTTGTACAAGAAAATTTGTGTTGAAACTCAAGTTAGGTTTAGGGTTGGGGATACTGCGGATCCCAAGCGTGATCCTGGGCTTCGGTGCAGCCCAGCTTGGTGAAAAAGGCTGAGTGGGCCATCGGGATAGCTTTCCTACTTTCTTTTTGTACACCGTTTGGACGGGGGAATGTTTCAGTTGCACAAGAAAATTAGGGCCAGGACTCTAGTTAGGGTTAAGGTTGGGGAGGCTAGGCTTCCCTGGAGGGAACCAGACCCTCTGTGAAGCCTAGCTTGGTGAAACAGACTGGAGTGGGCCACCAGGATGGCTTCCCTACTCCGTTTTAGTACACCGTATCCATGGGGGGATGTTTCCATTGCAGAAGAACATTAGCATTAAGACCCAAATTAGGGTTAGGGTTATGGAGGCTGGGCTTCCCAGGCAGGAACTACGGCCTCGATGAAGCCGAGCCTGGTGAAACAGACTGAGTGGGCCATCAGGATTGCTTGCCTACTGTCTTTTTGTATGCTGTATGGACGAGGGGATGTTTCAGTCGCACAGGAAAATTAGGATTTATACCCAAGTGAGGGCTGGGTTGGGGAGACTGTGGTTCCCAGGCAGCAACCAGGGCCTCTGTGAATGCTAGCTTGGTGGAACAGATTGAGTTGGCAATTGGGATGGCTTGCCTACTGACTTTTTCTAAACCGTATGGACGGGGGGATGTTTCACTTACACAAGAAAATTAGGGTTAAGACTCAAGTTAGGGTTAGGGTTGGGGAGACTGCGGATCCCAAGCGTGATCCTGGGCTTCGGTGCAGCCTAGCTTGGTGAAAAAGACTGAGTGGGCCATCGGGATAGCTTTCCTACTTTCTTTTTGTACACCGTTTGGACGGGGGAATGTTTCAGTTGCACAAGAAAATTAGGGCCAAGACTCTAGTTAGGGTTAAGGTTGGGGAGGCTAGGCTTCCCTGGATGGAACCAGACCCTCTGTGAAGCCTAGCTTGCTGGAACAGACTTGAGTGGGCCACCAGGATGGCTTCCCTACTCCGTTTTAGTACATCGTGTCCATGGGGGGATGTTTCCGTTGCAGAAGAACATTAGCATTAAGACCCAAATTAGGGTTAGGGTTATGGAGGCTGGGCTTCCCAGGCAGGAACTACGGCCTCGATGAAGCCGAGCTTGGTGAAACAGACTGAGTGGGCCATCACGATTGCTTCCTTACTGTCTTTTTGTACGCTGTATGGACGAGGGGATGTTTCAGTTGCACAGGAAAATTAGGGTTAAGAAGACTCAAGTTAGGGCTGGGTTGGGGAGACTGTGCTTCCCAGGCAGGAACCAGGGCCTCTGTGAAGACTAGCTTGGTGGAACAGATTGAGTTGGCAATCGGATTCGCTTGCCTACTGACTTTTTCTAAACCGTATGGACGGGTGGATGTTTCGCTTGCACAAGAAAATTAGGGTTAAGAAGACTCAGGTTAGGGCTGGGTTGGGGAGACTGTGCTTCCCAGGCAGCAACTAGGGCCTCTGTGAAGGCTAGCTTGGTGGAACAGATTGAGCTGGCAATCGGGATGGCTTGCCTACCGACTTTTTCTAAACCGTATGGACGGGGGGAGGTTTCACTTGCACAAGAAAATTAGGGTTAAGAAGACTCAAGTTAGGGTTAGGGTTGGGGAGACTGGGCTTCCCAGGCGGGATCCTTGGCTTCGGTGTAGCCTAGCTTGGTGAAACAGACTGAGTGGGCCATCGGGATAGCTTTCCTTCTGGCTTTCTGTGCACTGTAAGGACAGGGTATCTTTTCAGTTGCACAAGAAAATTTGTGTAAAATCTCAAGTTAGGGTTAGGGTTGGGGAGACTGCGGATCACAAGCGTGATCCTGGGCTTCGGTGCAGCCCAGCTTGGTGAAAAAGACTGAGTGGGCCATCGGGATAGCTTGCCTACTTTCTTTTTGTACACCGTTTGGACGGGGGAATGTTTCAGTTGCACAAGAAAATTAGGGCCAAGACTCTAGTTAGGGTTAAGGTTGGGGAGGCTAGGCTTCCCTGGAGGGAACCAGACCCTCTGTGAAGCCTAGCTTGCTGAAACAGACTGGAGTGGGCCACCAGGATGTCTTCCCTACTCCGTTTTAGTACATCGTGTCCATGGGGGGATGTTTCCGTTGCAGAAGAACATTAGCATTAAGACCCAAATTAGGGTTAGGGTTATGGAGGCTGGGCTTCCCAGGCAGGAACGACGGCCTCGATGAAGCCGAGCCTGGTGAAACAGACTGAGTGGGCCATCAGGATTGCTTGCTTACTGTCTTTTTGTACGCTGTATGGACGAGGGGATGTTTCAGTTGCACAGGAAAATTAGGATTAATACCCAAGTTAGGGCTGGGTTGGGGAGACTGTGCTTCCCAGGCAGCAACCAGGGCCTCTGTGAAGGCTAGCTTGGTGGAACAGATTGAGTTGGCAATCGGGATGGCTTGCCTACTGCCTTTTTCTAAACCGTATGGACGGGGGGATGTTTCACTTGCACAAGAAAGTTAGGATTAAGACTCAAGTTAGGGTTAGGGTTGGGGAGACTGCGGATCCCAAGCGTGATCCTGGGCTTCGGTGCAGCCTAGCTTGGTGAAAAAGACTGAGTGGGCCATCGGGATAGCTTTCCTACTTTCTTTTTGTACACCGTTTGGACGGGGGAATGTTTCAGTTGCACAAGAAAATTAGGGCCAAGACTCTAGTTAGGGTTAAGGTTGGGGAGGCTAGGCTTCCCTGGATGGAACCAGACCCTCTGTGAAGCCTAGCTTGCTGGAACAGACTTGAGTGGGCCACCAGGATGGCTTCCCTACTCCGTTTTAGTACATCGTGTCCATGGGGGGATGTTTCCGTTGCAGAAGAACATTAGCATTAAGACCCAAATTAGGGTTAGGGTTATGGAGGCTGGGCTTCCCAGGCAGGAACTACGGCCTCGATGAAGCCGAGCTTGGTGTAACAGACTGAGTGGGCCATCACGATTGCTTCCTTACTGTCTTTTTGTACGCTGTATGGACGAGGGGATGTTTCAGTTGCACAGGAAAATTAGGGTTAAGAAGACTCAAGTTAGGGCTGGGTTGGGGAGACTGTGCTTCCCAGGCAGGAACCAGGGCCTCTGTGAAGACTAGCTTGGTGGAACAGATTGAGTTGGCAATCGGATTCGCTTGCCTACTGACTTTTTCTAAACCGTATGGACGGGTGGATGTTTCGCTTGCACAAGAAAATTAGGGTTAAGAAGACTCAGGTTAGGGCTGGGTTGGGGAGACTGTGCTTCCCAGGCAGCAACTAGGGCCTCTGTGAAGGCTAGCTTGGTGGAACAGATTGAGCTGGCAATCGGGATGGCTTGCCTACCGACTTTTTCTAAACCGTATGGACGGGGGGAGGTTTCACTTGCACAAGAAAATTAGGGTTAAGAAGACTCAAGTTAGGGTTAGGGTTGGGGAGACTGGGCTTCCCAGGCGGGATCCTTGGCTTCGGTGTAGCCTAGCTTGGTGAAACAGACTGAGTGGGCCATCGGGATAGCTTTCCTTCTGGCTTTCTGTGCACTGTAAGGACAGGGTATCTTTTCAGTTGCACAAGAAAATTTGTGTAAAATCTCAAGTTAGGGTTAGGGTTGGGGAGACTGCGGATCACAAGCGTGATCCTGGGCTTCGGTGCAGCCCAGCTTGGTGAAAAAGACTGAGTGGGTCATCGGGATAGCTTTCCTACTGGCTTTCTGTGCACTGTAATGACGGGGTATCGTTTCAGTTGTACAAGAAAATTTGTGTTAAAACTCAAGTTAGGGTTAGGGTTGGGGAGACTGCGGATCCCAAGCGTGATCCTGGGCTTCGGTGCAGCCCAGCTTGGTGAAAAAGACTGAGTGGGCCATCGGGATAGCTTGCCTACTTTCTTTTTGTACACCGTTTGGACGGGGGAATGTTTCAGTTGCACAAGAAAATTAGGGCCAAGACTCTAGTTAGGGTTAAGGTTGGGGAGGCTAGGCTTCCCTGGAGGGAACCAGACCCTCTGTGAAGCCTAGCTTGGTGAAACAGACTTGAGTGGGCCACCAGGATGTCTTCCCTACTCCGTTTTAGTACATCGTGTCCATGGGGGGATGTTTCCGTTGCAGAAGAACATTAGCATTAAGACCCAAATTAGGGTTAGGGTTATGGAGGCTGGGCTTCCCAGGCAGGAACGACGGCCTCGATGAAGCCGAGCCTGGTGAAACAGACTGAGTGGGCCATCAGGATTGCTTGCTTACTGTCTTTTTGTACGCTGTATGGACGAGGGGATGTTTCAGTTGCACAGGAAAATTAGGATTAATACCCAAGTTAGGGCTGGGTTGGGGAGACTGTGCTTCCCAGGCAGGAACCAGGGCCTCTGTGAAGGCTAGCTTGGTGGAACAGATTGAGTTGGCAATCGGGATGGCTTGCCTACTGACTTTTTCTAAACCGTAAGGACGGGAGGATGTTTCACTTGCATAAGAAAGTTAGGGTTAAGACTCAAGTTAGGGTTAGGGTTGGGGAGACTGCGGATCCCAAGCGTGATCCTGGGCTTCGGTGCAGCCTAGCTTGGTGAAAAAGACTGAGTGGGCCATCGGGATAGCTTTCCTACTTTCTTTTTGTACACCGTTTGGACGGGGGAATGTTTCAGTTGCACAAGAAAATTAGGGCCAAGACTCTAGTTAGGGTTAAGGTTGGGGAGGCTAGGCTTCCCTGGATGGAACCAGACCCTCTGTGAAGCCTAGCTTGCTGAAACAGACTTGAGTGGGCCACCAGGATGTCTTCCCTACTCCGTTTTAGTACATCGTGTCCATGGGGGGATGTTTCCGTTGCAGAAGAACATTAGCATTAAGACCCAAATTAGGGTTAGGGTTATGGAGGCTGGGCTTCCCAGGCAGGAACTACCGCCTCGATGAAGCCGAGCCTGGTGAAACAGACTGAGTGGGCCATCAGGATTGCTTCCTTACTGTCTTTTTGTACGCTGTATGGACGAGGGGATGTTTCAGTTGCACAGGAAAATTAGGGTTAAGAAGACTCAAGTTAGGGCTGGGTTGGGGAGACTGTGCTTCCCAGGCAGGAACCAGGGCCTCTGTGAAGACTAGCTTGGTGGAACAGATTGAGTTGGCAATCGGATTCGCTTGCCTACTGACTTTTTCTAAACCGTATGGACGGGTGGATGTTTCGCTTGCACAAGAAAATTAGGGTTAAGAAGACTCAGGTTAGGGCTGGGTTGGGGAGACTGTGCTTCCCAGGCAGCAACTAGGGCCTCTGTGAAGGCTAGCTTGGTGGAACAGATTGAGCTGGCAATCGGGATGGCTTGCCTACCGACTTTTTCTAAACCGTATGGACGGGGGGAGGTTTCACTTGCACAAGAAAATTAGGGTTAAGAAGACTCAAGTTAGGGTTAGGGTTGGGGAGACTGGGCTTCCCAGGCGGGATCCTTGGCTTCGGTGTAGCCTAGCTTGGTGAAACAGACTGAGTGGGCCATCGGGATAGCTTTCCTTCTGGCTTTCTGTGCACTGTAAGGACAGGGTATCTTTTCAGTTGCACAAGAAAATTTGTGTAAAATCTCAAGTTAGGGTTAGGGTTGGGGAGACTGCGGATCACAAGCGTGATCCTGGGCTTCGGTGCAGCCCAGCTTGGTGAAAAAGACTGAGTGGGCCATCGGGATAGCTTGCCTACTTTCTTTTTGTACACCGTTTGGACGGGGGAATGTTTCAGTTGCACAAGAAAATTAGGGCCAAGACTCTAGTTAGGGTTAAGGTTGGGGAGGCTAGGCTTCCC
Organism: Heloderma suspectum; assembly: GCF_057233095.1. Classification (NCBI taxonomy): domain Eukaryota; kingdom Metazoa; phylum Chordata; class Lepidosauria; order Squamata; family Helodermatidae; genus Heloderma; species Heloderma suspectum. The sequence goes on along the minus strand of NC_139459.1, from coordinate 152,378,901 downwards.
TGGAGGGAACCAGACCCTCTGTGAAGCCTAGCTTGCTGAAACAGACTGGAGTGGGCCACCAGGATGTCTTCCCTACTCCGTTTTAGTACATCGTGTCCATGGGGGGATGTTTCCGTTGCAGAAGAACATTAGCATTAAGACCCAAATTAGGGTTAGGGTTATGGAGGCTGGGCTTCCCAGGCAGGAACGACGGCCTCGATGAAGCCGAGCCTGGTGAAACAGACTGAGTGGGCCATCAGGATTGCTTGCTTACTGTCTTTTTGTACGCTGTATGGACGAGGGGATGTTTCAGTTGCACAGGAAAATTAGGATTAATACCCAAGTTAGGGCTGGGTTGGGGAGACTGTGGTTCCCAGGCAGCAACCAGGGCCTCTGTGAAGGCTAGCTTGGTGGAACAGATTGAGTTGGCAATCGGGATGGCTTGCCTACTGCCTTTTTCTAAACCGTATGGACGGGGGGATGTTTCACTTGCACAAGAAAGTTAGGATTAAGACTCAAGTTAGGGTTAGGGTTGGGGAGACTGCGGATCCCAAGCGTGATCCTGGGCTTCGGTGCAGCCTAGCTTGGTGAAAAAGACTGAGTGGGCCATCGGGATAGCTTTCCTACTTTCTTTTTGTACACCGTTTGGACGGGGGAATGTTTCAGTTGCACAAGAAAATTAGGGCCAAGACTCTAGTTAGGGTTAAGGTTGGGGAGGCTAGGCTTCCCTGGATGGAACCAGACCCTCTGTGAAGCCTAGCTTGCTGGAACAGACTTGAGTGGGCCACCAGGATGGCTTCCCTACTCCGTTTTAGTACATCGTGTCCATGGGGGGATGTTTCCGTTGCAGAAGAACATTAGCATTAAGACCCAAATTAGGGTTAGGGTTATGGAGGCTGGGCTTCCCAGGCAGGAACTACGGCCTCGATGAAGCCGAGCTTGGTGTAACAGACTGAGTGGGCCATCACGATTGCTTCCTTACTGTCTTTTTGTACGCTGTATGGACGAGGGGATGTTTCAGTTGCACAGGAAAATTAGGGTTAAGAAGACTCAAGTTAGGGCTGGGTTGGGGAGACTGTGCTTCCCAGGCAGGAACCAGGGCCTCTGTGAAGACTAGCTTGGTGGAACAGATTGAGTTGGCAATCGGATTCGCTTGCCTACTGACTTTTTCTAAACCGTATGGACGGGTGGATGTTTCGCTTGCACAAGAAAATTAGGGTTAAGAAGACTCAGGTTAGGGCTGGGTTGGGGAGACTGTGCTTCCCAGGCAGCAACTAGGGCCTCTGTGAAGGCTAGCTTGGTGGAACAGATTGAGCTGGCAATCGGGATGGCTTGCCTACCGACTTTTTCTAAACCGTATGGACGGGGGGAGGTTTCACTTGCACAAGAAAATTAGGGTTAAGAAGACTCAAGTTAGGGTTAGGGTTGGGGAGACTGGGCTTCCCAGGCGGGATCCTTGGCTTCGGTGTAGCCTAGCTTGGTGAAACAGACTGAGTGGGCCATCGGGATAGCTTTCCTTCTGGCTTTCTGTGCACTGTAAGGACAGGGTATCTTTTCAGTTGCACAAGAAAATTTGTGTAAAATCTCAAGTTAGGGTTAGGGTTGGGGAGACTGCGGATCACAAGCGTGATCCTGGGCTTCGGTGCAGCCCAGCTTGGTGAAAAAGACTGAGTGGGTCATCGGGATAGCTTTCCTACTGGCTTTCTGTGCACTGTAATGACGGGGTATCGTTTCAGTTGTACAAGAAAATTTGTGTTAAAACTCAAGTTAGGGTTAGGGTTGGGGAGACTGCGGATCCCAAGCGTGATCCTGGGCTTCGGTGCAGCCCAGCTTGGTGAAAAAGACTGAGTGGGCCATCGGGATAGCTTGCCTACTTTCTTTTTGTACACCGTTTGGACGGGGGAATGTTTCAGTTGCACAAGAAAATTAGGGCCAAGACTCTAGTTAGGGTTAAGGTTGGGGAGGCTAGGCTTCCCTGGAGGGAACCAGACCCTCTGTGAAGCCTAGCTTGGTGAAACAGACTTGAGTGGGCCACCAGGATGTCTTCCCTACTCCGTTTTAGTACATCGTGTCCATGGGGGGATGTTTCCGTTGCAGAAGAACATTAGCATTAAGACCCAAATTAGGGTTAGGGTTATGGAGGCTGGGCTTCCCAGGCAGGAACGACGGCCTCGATGAAGCCGAGCCTGGTGAAACAGACTGAGTGGGCCATCAGGATTGCTTGCTTACTGTCTTTTTGTACGCTGTATGGACGAGGGGATGTTTCAGTTGCACAGGAAAATTAGGATTAATACCCAAGTTAGGGCTGGGTTGGGGAGACTGTGCTTCCCAGGCAGGAACCAGGGCCTCTGTGAAGGCTAGCTTGGTGGAACAGATTGAGTTGGCAATCGGGATGGCTTGCCTACTGACTTTTTCTAAACCGTAAGGACGGGAGGATGTTTCACTTGCATAAGAAAGTTAGGGTTAAGACTCAAGTTAGGGTTAGGGTTGGGGAGACTGCGGATCCCAAGCGTGATCCTGGGCTTCGGTGCAGCCTAGCTTGGTGAAAAAGACTGAGTGGGCCATCGGGATAGCTTTCCTACTTTCTTTTTGTACACCGTTTGGACGGGGGAATGTTTCAGTTGCACAAGAAAATTAGGGCCAAGACTCTAGTTAGGGTTAAGGTTGGGGAGGCTAGGCTTCCCTGGATGGAACCAGACCCTCTGTGAAGCCTAGCTTGCTGAAACAGACTTGAGTGGGCCACCAGGATGTCTTCCCTACTCCGTTTTAGTACATCGTGTCCATGGGGGGATGTTTCCGTTGCAGAAGAACATTAGCATTAAGACCCAAATTAGGGTTAGGGTTATGGAGGCTGGGCTTCCCAGGCAGGAACTACCGCCTCGATGAAGCCGAGCCTGGTGAAACAGACTGAGTGGGCCATCAGGATTGCTTCCTTACTGTCTTTTTGTACGCTGTATGGACGAGGGGATGTTTCAGTTGCACAGGAAAATTAGGGTTAAGAAGACTCAAGTTAGGGCTGGGTTGGGGAGACTGTGCTTCCCAGGCAGGAACCAGGGCCTCTGTGAAGGCTAGCTTGGTGGAACAGATTGAGTTGGCAATCGGATTCGCTTGCCTACTGACTTTTTCTAAACCGTATGGACGGGGGGATGTTTCACTTGCACAAGAAAATTAGGGTTAAGAAGACTCAAGTTAGGGCTGGGTTGGGGAGACTGTGCTTCCCAGGCAGCAACCAGGGCCTCTGTGAAGGCTAGCTTGGTGGAACAGATTGAGTTGGCAATCGGGATGGCTTGCCTACCGACTTTTTCTAAACCGTATGGACGGGGGGAGGTTTCACTTGCACAAGAAAATTAGGGTTAAGAAGACTCAAGTTAGGGTTAGGGTTGGGGAGACTGGGCTTCCCAGGCGGGATCCTGGGCTTCGGTGTAGCCTAGCTTGGTGAAACAGACTGAGTGGGCCATCGGGATAGCTTTCCTTCTGGCTTTCTGTGCACTGTAAGGACAGGGTATCTCTTCAGTTGCACAAGAAAATTTGTGTAAAATCTCAAGTTAGGGTTAGGGTTGGGGAGACTGCGGATCCCAAGCGTGATCCTGGGCTTCGGTGCAGCCCAGCTTGGTGAAAAAGACTGAGTGGGTCATCGGGATAGCTTTCCTACTGGCTTTCTGTGCACTGTAATGACGGGGTATCGTTTCAGTTGTACAAGAAAATTTGTGTTAAAACTCAAGTTAGGGTTAGGGTTGGGGAGACTGCGGATCCCAAGCGTGATCCTGGGCTTCGGTGCAGCCCAGCTTGGTGAAAAAGACTGAGTGGGCCATCGGGATAGCTTGCCTACTTTCTTTTTGTACACCGTTTGGACGGGGGAATGTTTGAGTTGCACAAGAAAATTAGGGCCAAGACTCTAGTTAGGGTTAAGGTTGGGGAGGCTAGGCTTCCCTGGAGGGAACCAGACCCTCTGTGAAGCCTAGCTTGGTGAAACAGACTTGAGTGGGCCACCAGGATGGCTTCCCTACTCCGTTTTAGTACATCGTGTCCATGGGGGGATGTTTCCGTTGCAGAAGTACATTAGCATTAAGACCCAAATTAGGGTTAGGGTTGTGGAGGCTGGGCTTCCCAGGCAGGAACTACGGCCTCGATGAAGCCGAGCCTGGTGAAACAGACTGAGTGGGCCATCAGGATTGCTTGCCTACTGTCTTTTTGTATGCTGTATGGACGAGGGGATGTTTCAGTCGCACAGGAAAATTAGGATTAATACCCAAGTTAGGGCTGGGTTGGGGAGACTGTGGTTCCCAGGCAGCAACCAGGGCCTCTGTGAATGCTAGCTTGGTGGAACAGATTGAGTTGGCAATCGGGAGGGCTTGCCTACTGACTTTTTCTAAACCGTATGGACGGGGGGATGTTTCACTTACACAAGAAAATTAGGGTTAAGACTCAAGTTAGGGTTAGGGTTGGGGAGACTGGGCTTCCCAGGAGGGATCCTGGGCTTCGGTGTAGCCTAGCTTGGTGAAACAGACTGAGTGGGCCATCGGGATAGCTTTCCTACTGGCTTTCTGTGCACTGTAAGGATGGGGTATCGTTTCAGTTGCACAAGAAAATTTGTGTAAAAACTCAAGTTAGGGTTAGGGTTGGGGAGACTGCGGATCCCAAGCGTGATCCTGGGCTTCGGTGCAGCTTAGCTTGGTGAAAAAGACTGAGTGGGCCATCGGGATAGCTTGCCTACTTTCTTTTTGTACACCGTTTGGACGGGGGAATGTTTCAGTTGCACAAGAAAATTAGGGCCAAGACTCTAGTTAGGGTTAAGGTTGGGGAGGCTAGGCTTCCCTGGAGGGAACGAGACCCTCTGTGAAGCCTAGCTTGGTGAAACAGACTGGAGTGGGCCACCAGGATTGCTTCCCTACTCCGTTTTAGTACACCGTTTCCATGGGGGGATGTTTCCATTGCAGAAGAACATTAGCATTAAGACCCAAAGTAGGGTTAGGGTTGTGGAGGCTGGGCTTCCCAGGCAGGAACTACGGCCTCGATGAATCCGAGCCTGGTGAAACAGACTGAGTGGGCCATCAGGATTGCTTGCCTACTGTCTTTTTGTACGCTGTATGGACGAAGGGATGTTTCAGTTGCACAGGAAAATTAGGATTAATACCCAAGTTAGGGCTGGGTTGGGGAGACTGTGCTTCCCAGGCAGGAACCAGGGCCTCTGTGAAGGCTAGCTTGGTGGAACAGATTGAGTTGGCAATCGGGATGGCTTGCCTACTGACTTTTTCTAAACCGTAAGGAGGGGAGGATGTTTCACTTGCATAAGAAAGTTAGGGTTAAGACTCAAGTTAGGGTTAGGGTTGGGGAGACTGCGGATCCCAAGCGTGATCCTGGGCTTCGGTGCAGCCTAGCTTGGTGAAAAAGACTGAGTGGGCCATCGGGATAGCTTTCCTACTTTCTTTTTGTACACCGTTTGGACGGGGGAATGTTTCAGTTGCACAAGAAAATTAGGGCCAAGACTCTAGTTAGGGTTAAGGTTGGGGAGGCTAGGCTTCCCTGGATGGAACCAGACCCTCTGTGAAGCCTAGCTTGCTGGAACAGACTTGAGTGGGCCACCAGGATGGCTTCCCTACTCCGTTTTAGTACATCGTGTCCATGGGGGGATGTTTCCGTTGCAGAAGAACATTAGCATTACGACCCAAATTAGGGTTAGGGTTATGGAGGCTGGGCTTCCCAGGCAGGAACTACGGCCTCGATGAAGCCGAGCTTGGTGAAACAGACTGAGTGGGCCATCAGGATTGCTTCCTTACTGTCTTTTTGTACGCTGTATGGACGAGGGGATGTTTCAGTTGCACAGGAAAATTAGGGTTAAGAAGACTCAAGTTAGGGCTGGGTTGGGGAGACTGTGCTTCCCAGGCAGGAACCAGGGCCTCTGTGAAGACTAGCTTGGTGGAACAGATTGAGTTGGCAATCGGATTCGCTTGCCTACTGACTTTTTCTAAACCGTATGGACGGGTGGATGTTTCGCTTGCACAAGAAAATTAGGGTTAAGAAGACTCAGGTTAGGGCTGGGTTGGGGAGACTGTGCTTCCCAGGCAGCAACTAGGGCCTCTGTGAAGGCTAGCTTGGTGGAACAGATTGAGCTGGCAATCGGGATGGCTTGCCTACCGACTTTTTCTAAACCGTATGGACGGGGGGAGGTTTCACTTGCACAAGAAAATTAGGGTTAAGAAGACTCAAGTTAGGGTTAGGGTTGGGGAGACTGGGCTTCCCAGGCGGGATCCTTGGCTTCGGTGTAGCCTAGCTTGGTGAAACAGACTGAGTGGGCCATCGGGATAGCTTTCCTTCTGGCTTTCTGTGCACTGTAAGGACAGGGTATCTTTTCAGTTGCACAAGAAAATTTGTGTAAAATCTCAAGTTAGGGTTAGGGTTGGGGAGACTGCGGATCACAAGCGTGATCCTGGGCTTCGGTGCAGCCCAGCTTGGTGAAAAAGACTGAGTGGGTCATCGGGATAGCTTTCCTACTGGCTTTCTGTGCACTGTAATGACGGGGTATCGTTTCAGTTGTACAAGAAAATTTGTGTTAAAACTCAAGTTAGGGTTAGGGTTGGGGAGACTGCGGATCCCAAGCGTGATCCTGGGCTTCGGTGCAGCCCAGCTTGGTGAAAAAGACTGAGTGGGCCATCGGGATAGCTTGCCTACTTTCTTTTTGTACACCGTTTGGACGGGGGAATGTTTCAGTTGCACAAGAAAATTAGGGCCAAGACTCTAGTTAGGGTTAAGGTTGGGGAGGCTAGGCTTCCCTGGAGGGAACCAGACCCTCTGTGAAGCCTAGCTTGCTGAAACAGACTGGAGTGGGCCACCAGGATGTCTTCCCTACTCCGTTTTAGTACATCGTGTCCATGGGGGGATGTTTCCGTTGCAGAAGAACATTAGCATTAAGACCCAAATTAGGGTTAGGGTTATGGAGGCTGGGCTTCCCAGGCAGGAACGACGGCCTCGATGAAGCCGAGCCTGGTGAAACAGACTGAGTGGGCCATCAGGATTGCTTGCTTACTGTCTTTTTGTATGCTGTATGGACGAGGGGATGTTTCAGTTGCACAGGAAAATTAGGATTAATACCCAAGTTAGGGCTGGGTTGGGGAGACTGTGCTTCCCAGGCAGCAACCAGGGCCTCTGTGAAGGCTAGCTTGGTGGAACAGATTGAGTTGGCAATCGGGATGGCTTGCCTACTGCCTTTTTCTAAACCGTATGGACGGGGGGATGTTTCACTTGCACAAGAAAGTTAGGATTAAGACTCAAGTTAGGGTTAGGGTTGGGGAGACTGCGGATCCCAAGCGTGATCCTGGGCTTCGGTGCAGCCTAGCTTGGTGAAAAAGACTGAGTGGGCCATCGGGATAGCTTTCCTACTTTCTTTTTGTACACCGTTTGGACGGGGGAATGTTTCAGTTGCACAAGAAAATTAGGGCCAAGACTCTAGTTAGGGTTAAGGTTGGGGAGGCTAGGCTTCCCTGGATGGAACCAGACCCTCTGTGAAGCCTAGCTTGCTGAAACAGACTTGAGTGGGCCACCAGGATGTCTTCCCTACTCCGTTTTAGTACATCGTGTCCATGGGGGGATGTTTCCGTTGCAGAAGAACATTAGCATTAAGACCCAAATTAGGGTTAGGGTTATGGAGGCTGGGCTTCCCAGGCAGGAACTACGGCCTCGATGAAGCCGAGCCTGGTGAAACAGACTGAGTGGGCCATCAGGATTGCTTCCTTACTGTCTTTTTGTACGCTGTATGGACGAGGGGATGTTTCAGTTGCACAGGAAAATTAGGGTTAAGAAGACTCAAGTTAGGGCTGGGTTGGGGAGACTGTGCTTCCCAGGCAGGAACCAGGGCCTCTGTGAAGGCTAGCTTGGTGGAACAGATTGAGTTGGCAATCGGATTCGCTTGCCTACTGACTTTTTCTAAACCGTATGGACGGGGGGATGTTTCGCTTGCACAAGAAAATTAGGGTTAAGAAGACTCAAGTTAGGGCTGGGTTGGGGAGACTGTGCTTCCCAGGCAGCAACCAGGGCCTCTGTGAAGGCTAGCTTGGTGGAACAGATTGAGTTGGCAATCGGGATGGCTTGCCTACCGACTTTTTCTAAACCGTATGGACGGGGGGAGGTTTCACTTGCACAAGAAAATTAGGGTTAAGAAGACTCAAGTTAGGGTTAGGGTTGGGGAGACTGGGCTTCCCAGGCGGGATCCTGGGCTTCGGTGTAGCCTAGCTTGGTGAAACAGACTGAGTGGGCCATCGGGATAGCTTTCCTTCTGGCTTTCTGTGCACTGTAAGGACAGGGTATCTTTTCAGTTGCACAAGAAAATTTGTGTAAAATCTCAAGTTAGGGTTAGGGTTGGGGAGACTGCGGATCCCAAGCGTGATCCTGGGCTTCGGTGCAGCCCAGCTTGGTGAAAAAGACTGAGTGGGCCATCGGGATAGCTTTCCTACTGGCTTTCTGTGCACTGTAATGACGGGGTATCGTTTCAGTTGTACAAGAAAATTTGTGTTAAAACTCAAGTTAGGGTTAGGTTTGGGGAGACTGCGGATCCCAAGCGTGATCCTGGGCTTCGGTGCAGCCCAGCTTGGTGAAAAAGACTGAGTGGGCCATCGGGATAGCTTGCCTACTTTCTTTTTGTACACCGTTTGGACGGGGGAATGTTTCAGTTGCACAAGAAAATTAGGGCCAAGACTCTAGTTAGGGTTAAGGTTGGGGAGGCTAGGCTTCCCTGGAGGGAACCAGACCCTCTGTGAAGCCTAGCTTGGTGAAACAGACTTGAGTGGGCCACCAGGATGGCTTCCCTACTCCGTTTTAGTACATCGTGTCCATGGGGGGATGTTTCCGTTGCAGAAGTACATTAGCATTAAGACCCAAATTAGGGTTAGGGTTATGGAGGCTGGGCTTCCCAGGCAGGAACTACGGCCTCGATGAAGCCGAGCCTGGTGAAACAGACTGAGTGGGCCATCAGGATTGCTTGCCTACTGTCTTTTTGTATGCTGTATGGACGAGGGGATGTTTCAGTCGCACAGGAAAATTAGGATTAATACCCAAGTGAGGGCTGGGTTGGGGAGACTGTGGTTCCCAGGCAGCAACCAGGGCCTCTGTGAATGCTAGCTTGGTGGAACAGATTGAGTTGGCAATTGGGATGGCTTGCCTACTGACTTTTTCTAAACCGTATGGACGGGGGGATGTTTCACTTACACAAGAAAATTAGGGTTAAGGCTCAAGTTAGGGTTAGGGTTGGGGAGACTGGGCTTCCCAGGAGGGATCCTGGGCTTCGGTGTAGCCTAGCTTGGTGAAACAGACTGAGTGGGCCATCGGGATAGCTTTCCTACTGGCTTTCTGTGCACTTTAAGGATGGGGTATCTTTTCAGTTGCACAAGAAAATTTGTGTAAAAACTCAAGTTAGGGTTAGGGTTGGGGAGACTGCGGATCCCAAGCGTGATCCTGGGCTTCGGTGCAGCCTAGCTTGGTGAAAAAGACTGAGTGGGCCATCGGGATAGCTTGCCTAGTTGCTTTTTGTACACCGTTTGGACGGGGGAATGTTTCAGTTGCACAAGAAAATTAGGGCCAAGACTCTAGTTAGGGGTAAGGTTGGGGAGGCTAGGCTTCCCTGGAGGTAACCAGACCCTCTGTGAAGCCTAGTTTGGTGAAACAGACTTGAGTGGGCCACCAGGATGTCTTCCCTACTCCGTTTTAGTACATCGTGTCCATGGGGGGATGTTTCCGTTGCAGAAGAACACTAGCATTAAGACCCAAATTAGGGTTAGGGTTATGGAGGCTGGGCTTCCCAGGCAGGAACTACGGCCTCGATGAAGCCGAGCCTGGTGAAACAGACTGAGTGGGCCATCAGGATTGCTTGCTTACTGTCTTTTTGTACGCTGTATGGACGAGGGGATGTTTCAGTCGCACAGGAAAATTAGGATTAATACCCAAGTTAGGGCTGGGTTGGGGAGACTGTGCTTCCCAGGCAGCAACCAGGGCCTCTGTGAAGGCTAGCTTGGTGGAACAGATTGAGTTGGCAATCGGATTCGCTTGCCTACTGACTTTTTCTAAACCGTATGGACGGGGGGATGTTTCACTTGCACAAGAAAATTAGGGTTAAGAAGACTCAAGTTAGGGCTGGGTTAGGGAGACTGTGCTTCCCAGGCAGGAACCAGGGCCTCTGTGAAGGCTAGTTTGGTGGAACAGATAGAGTTGGCAATCGGGATGGCTTGCCTACTGACTTTTTCTAAATCGTATGGACAGAGGGATGTTTCACTTGCACAAGAAAATTAGGGTTAAGACTCAAGTTAGGGTTAGGGTTGGGGAGACTGGGCTTCCCAGGCGGGATCCTGGGCTTCGGTGTAGCCTAGCTTGGTGAAACAGACTGAGTGGGCCATCGGGATAGCTTTCCTACTGGCTTCCTGTGCACTGTAAGGACGGGGTATCGTTTCAGTTGTACAAGAAAATTTGTGTTAAAACTCAAGTTAGGTTTAGGGTTGGGGATACTGCGGATCCCAAGCGTGATCCTGGGCTTCGGTGCAGCCCAGCTTGGTGAAAAAGACTGAGTGGGCCATCGGGATAGCTTGCCTACTTTCTTTTTGTACACCGTTTGGACGGGGGAATGTTTCAGTTGCACAAGAAAATTAGGGCCAGGACTCTAGTTAGGGTTAAGGTTGGGGAGGCTAGGCTTCCCTGGAGGGAACCAGACCCTCTGTGAAGCCTAGCTTGGTGAAACAGACTGGAGTGGGCCACCAGGATGGCTTCCCTACTCCGTTTTAGTACACCGTATCCATGGGGGGATGTTTCCATTGCAGAAGAACATTAGCATTAAGACCCAAATTAGGGTTAGGGTTATGGAGGCTGGGCTTCCCAGGCAGGAACTACGGCCTCGATGAAGCCGAGCCTGGTGAAACAGACTGAGTGGGCCATCAGGATTGCTTGCCTACTGTCTTTTTGTATGCTGTATGGACGAGGGGATGTTTCAGTCGCACAGGAAAATTAGGATTAATACCCAAGTGAGGGCTGGGTTGGGGAGACTGTGGTTCCCAGGCAGCAACCAGGGCCTCTGTGAATGCTAGCTTGGTGGAACAGATTGAGTTGGCAATCGGGATGGCTTGCCTACTGACTTTTTCTAAACCGTATGGACGGGGGGATGTTTCACTTACACAAGAAAATTAGGGTTAAGACTCAAGTTAGGGTTAGGGTTGGGGAGACTGGGCTTCCCAGGAGGGATCCTGGGCTTCGGTGTAGCCTAGCTTGGTGAAACAGACTGAGTGGGCCATCGGGATAGCTTTCCTACTGGCTTTCTGTGCACTGTAAGGATGGGGTATCGTTTCAGTTGCACAAGAAAATTTGTGTAAAAACTCAAGTTAGGGTTAGGGTTGGGGAGACTGCGGATCCCAAGCGTGATCCTGGGCTTCGGTGCAGCTTAGCTTGGTGGAACAGATTGAGTTGGCAATCGGGATGGCTTGCCTACTGACTTTTTCTAAACCGTGAGGACGGGAGGATGTTTCACTTGCATAAGAAAGTTAGGGTTAAGACTCAAGTTAGGGTTAGGGTTGGGGAGACTGCGGATCCCAAGCGTGATCCTGGGCTTCGGTGCAGCCTAGCTTGGTGAAAAAGACTGAGTGGGCCATCGGGATAGCTTTCCTACTTTCTTTTTGTACACCGTTTGGACGGGGGAATGTTTCAGTTGCACAAGAAAATTAGGGCCAAGACTCTAGTTAGGGTTAAGGTTGGGGAGGCTAGGCTTCCCTGGATGGAACCAGACCCTCTGTGAAGCCTAGCTTGCTGGAACAGACTTGAGTGGGCCACCAGGATGGCTTCCCTACTCCGTTTTAGTACATCGTGTCCATGGGGGGATGTTTCCGTTGCAGAAGAACATTAGCATTAAGACCCAAATTAGGGTTAGGGTTATGGAGGCTGGGCTTCCCAGGCAGGAACTACGGCCTCGATGAAGCCGAGCTTGGTGAAACAGACTGAGTGGGCCATCACGATTGCTTCCTTACTGTCTTTTTGTACGCTGTATGGACGAGGGGATGTTTCAGTTGCACAGGAAAATTAGGGTTAAGAAGACTCAAGTTAGGGCTGGGTTGGGGAGACTGTGCTTCCCAGGCAGGAACCAGGGCCTCTGTGAAGACTAGCTTGGTGGAACAGATTGAGTTGGCAATCGGATTCGCTTGCCTACTGACTTTTTCTAAACCGTATGGACGGGTGGATGTTTCGCTTGCACAAGAAAATTAGGGTTAAGAAGACTCAGGTTAGGGCTGGGTTGGGGAGACTGTGCTTCCCAGGCAGCAACTAGGGCCTCTGTGAAGGCTAGCTTGGTGGAACAGATTGAGCTGGCAATCGGGATGGCTTGCCTACCGACTTTTTCTAAACCGTATGGACGGGGGGAGGTTTCACTTGCACAAGAAAATTAGGGTTAAGAAGACTCAAGTTAGGGTTAGGGTTGGGGAGACTGGGCTTCCCAGGTGGGATCCTTGGCTTCGGTGTAGCCTAGCTTGGTGAAACAGACTGAGTGGGCCATCGGGATAGCTTTCCTTCTGGCTTTCTGTGCACTGTAAGGACAGGGTATCTTTTCAGTTGCACAAGAAAATTTGTGTAAAATCTCAAGTTAGGGTTAGGGTTGGGGAGACTGCGGATCACAAGCGTGATCCTGGGCTTCGGTGCAGCCCAGCTTGGTGAAAAAGACTGAGTGGGTCATCGGGATAGCTTTCCTACTGGCTTTCTGTGCACTGTAATGACGGGGTATCGTTTCAGTTGTACAAGAAAATTTGTGTTAAAACTCAAGTTAGGGTTAGGGTTGGGGAGACTGCGGATCCCAAGCGTGATCCTGGGCTTCGGTGCAGCCCAGCTTGGTGAAAAAGACTGAGTGGGCCATCGGGATAGCTTGCCTACTTTCTTTTTGTACACCGTTTGGACGGGGGAATGTTTCAGTTGCACATGAAAATTAGGGCCAAGACTCTAGTTAGGGTTAAGGTTGGGGAGGCTAGGCTTCCCTGGAGGGAACCAGACCCTCTGTGAAGCCTAGCTTGCTGAAACAGACTGGAGTGGGCCACCAGGATGTCTTCCCTACTCCGTTTTAGTACATCGTGTCCATGGGGGGATGTTTCCGTTGCAGAAGAACATTAGCATTAAGACCCAAATTAGGGTTAGGGTTATGGAGGCTGGGCTTCCCAGGCAGGAACGACGGCCTCGATGAAGCCGAGCCTGGTGAAACAGACTGAGTGGGCCATCAGGATTGCTTGCTTACTGTCTTTTTGTACGCTGTATGGACGAGGGGATGTTTCAGTTGCACAGGAAAATTAGGATTAATACCCAAGTTAGGGCTGGGTTGGGGAGACTGTGCTTCCCAGGCAGCAACCAGGGCCTCTGTGAAGGCTAGCTTGGTGGAACAGATTGAGTTGGCAATCGGGATGGCTTGCCTACTGCCTTTTTCTAAACCGTATGGACGGGGGGATGTTTCACTTGCACAAGAAAGTTAGGATTAAGACTCAAGTTAGGGTTAGGGTTGGGGAGACTGCGGATCCCAAGCGTGATCCTGGGCTTCGGTGCAGCCTAGCTTGGTGAAAAAGACTGAGTGGGCCATCGGGATAGCTTTCCTACTTTCTTTTTGTACACCGTTTGGACGGGGGAATGTTTCAGTTGCACAAGAAAATTAGGGCCAAGACTCTAGTTAGGGTTAAGGTTGGGGAGGCTAGGCTTCCCTGGATGGAACCAGACCCTCTGTGAAGCCTAGCTTGCTGAAACAGACTTGAGTGGGCCACCAGGATGTCTTCCCTACTCCGTTTTAGTACATCGTGTCCATGGGGGGATGTTTCCGTTGCAGAAGAACATTAGCATTAAGACCCAAATTAGGGTTAGGGTTATGGAGGCTGGGCTTCCCAGGCAGGAACTACGGCCTCGATGAAGCCGAGCCTGGTGAAACAGACTGAGTGGGCCATCAGGATTGCTTCCTTACTGTCTTTTTGTACGCTGTATGGACGAGGGGATGTTTCAGTTGCACAGGAAAATTAGGGTTAAGAAGACTCAAGTTAGGGCTGGGTTGGGGAGACTGTGCTTCCCAGGCAGGAACCAGGGCCTCTGTGAAGGCTAGCTTGGTGGAACAGATTGAGTTGGCAATCGGATTCGCTTGCCTACTGACTTTTTCTAAACCGTATGGACGGGGGGATGTTTCGCTTGCACAAGAAAATTAGGGTTAAGAAGACTCAGGTTAGGGCTGGGTTGGGGAGACTGTGCTTCCCAGGCAGCAACTAGGGCCTCTGTGAAGGCTAGCTTGGTGGAACAGATTGAGTTGGCAATCGGGATGGCTTGCCTACCGACTTTTTCTAAACCGTATGGACGGGGGGAGGTTTCACTTGCACAAGAAAATTAGGTTTAAGAAGACTCAAGTTAGGGTTAGGGTTGGGGAGACTGGGCTTCCCAGGCGGGATCCTGGGCTTCGGTGTAGCCTAGCTTGGTGAAACAGACTGAGTGGGCCATCGGGATAGCTTTCCTTCTGGCTTTCTGTGCACTGTAAGGACAGGGTATCTTTTCAGTTGCACAAGAAAATTTGTGTAAAATCTCAAGTTAGGGTTAGGGTTGGGGAGACTGCGGATCCCAAGCGTGATCCTGGGCTTCGGTGCAGCCCAGCTTGGTGAAAAAGACTGAGTGGGTCATCGGGATAGCTTTCCTACTGGCTTTCTGTGCACTGTAATGACGGGGTATCGTTTCAGTTGTACAAGAAAATTTGTGTTAAAACTCAAGTTAGGGTTAGGGTTGGGGAGACTGCGGATCCCAAGCGTGATCCTGGGCTTCGGTGCAGCCCAGCTTGGTGAAAAAGACTGAGTGGGCCATCGGGATAGCTTGCCTACTTTCTTTTTGTACACCGTTTGGACGGGGGAATGTTTCAGTTGCACAAGAAAATTAGGGCCAAGACTCTAGTTAGGGTTAAGGTTGGGGAGGCTAGGCTTCCCTGGAGGGAACCAGACCCTCTGTGAAGCCTAGCTTGGTGAAACAGACTTGAGTGGGCCACCAGGATGGCTTCCCTACTCCGTTTTAGTACATCGTGTCCATGGGGGGATGTTTCCGTTGCAGAAGTACATTAGCATTAAGACCCAAATTAGGGTTAGGGTTATGGAGGCTGGGCTTCCCAGGCAGGAACTACGGCCTCGATGAAGCCGAGCCTGGTGAAACAGACTGAGTGGGCCATCAGGATTGCTTGCCTACTGTCTTTTTGTATGCTGTATGGACGAGGGGATGTTTCAGTCGCACAGGAAAATTAGGATTAATACCCAAGTGAGGGCTGGGTTGGGGAGACTGTGGTTCCCAGGCAGCAACCAGGGCCTCTGTGAATGCTAGCTTGGTGGAACAGATTGAGTTGGCAATTGGGATGGCTTGCCTACTGACTTTTTCTAAACCGTATGGACGGGGGGATGTTTCACTTACACAAGAAAATTAGGGTTAAGACTCAAGTTAGGGTTAGGGTTGGGGAGACTGGGCTTCCCAGGAGGGATCCTGGGCTTCGGTGTAGCCTAGCTTGGTGAAACAGACTGAGTGGGCCATCGGGATAGCTTTCCTACTGGCTTTCTGTGCACTTTAAGGATGGGGTATCGTTTCAGTTGCACAAGAAAATTTGTGTAAAAACTCAAGTTAGGGTTAGGGTTGGGGAGACTGTGGATCCCAAGCGTGATCCTGGGCTTCGGTGCAGCCTAGCTTGGTGAAAAAGACTGAGTGGGCCATCGGGATAGCTTGCCTAGTTGCTTTTTGTACACCGTTTGGACGGGGGAATGTTTCAGTTGCACAAGAAAATTAGGGCCAAGACTCTAGTTAGGGGTAAGGTTGGGGAGGCTAGGCTTCCCTGGAGGTAACCAGACCCTCTGTGAAGCCTAGTTTGGTGAAACAGACTTGAGTGGGCCACCAGGATGTCTTCCCTACTCCGTTTTAGTACATCGTGTCCATGGGGGGATGTTTCCGTTGCAGAAGAACACTAGCATTAAGACCCAAATTAGGGTTAGGGTTATGGAGGCTGGGCTTCCCAGGCAGGAACTACGGTCTCGATGAAGCCGAGCCTGGTGAAACAGACTGAGTGGGCCATCAGGATTGCTTGCTTACTGTCTTTTTGTACGCTGTATGGACGAGGGGATGTTTCAGTCGCACAGGAAAATTAGGATTAATACCCAAGTTAGGGCTGGGTTGGGGAGACTGTGCTTCCCAGGCAGCAACCAGGGCCTCTGTGAAGGCTAGCTTGGTGGAACAGATTGAGTTGGCAATCGGATTCGCTTGCCTACTGACTTTTTCTAAACCGTATGGACGGGGGGATGTTTCACTTGCACAAGAAAATTAGGGTTAAGAAGACTCAAGTTAGGGCTGGGTTAGGGAGACTGTGCTTCCCAGGCAGGAACCAGGGCCTCTGTGAAGGCTAGTTTGGTGGAACAGATAGAGTTGGCAATCGGGATGGCTTGCCTACTGACTTTTTCTAAATCGTATGGACAGAGGGATGTTTCACTTGCACAAGAAAATTAGGGTTAAGACTCAAGTTAGGGTTAGGGTTGGGGAGACTGGGCTTCCCAGGCGGGATCCTGGGCTTCGGTGTAGCCTAGCTTGGTGAAACAGACTGAGTGGGCCATCGGGATAGCTTTCCTACTGGCTTCCTGTGCACTGTAAGGACGGGGTATCGTTTCAGTTGTACAAGAAAATTTGTGTTAAAACTCAAGTTAGGTTTAGGGTTGGGGATACTGCGGATCCCAAGCGTGATCCTGGGCTTCGGTGCAGCCCAGCTTGGTGAAAAAGACTGAGTGGGCCATCGGGATAGCTTTCCTACTTTCTTTTTGTACACCGTTTGGATGGGGGAATGTTTCAGTTGCACAAGAAAATTAGGGCCAGGACTCTAGTTAGGGTTAAGGTTGGGGAGGCTAGGCTTCCCTGGAGGGAACCAGACCCTCTGTGAAGCCTAGCTTGGTGAAACAGACTGGAGTGGGCCACCAGGATGGCTTCCCTACTCCGTTTTAGTACACCGTATCCATGGGGGGATGTTTCCATTGCAGAAGAACATTAGCATTAACACCCAAATTAGGGTTAGGGTTATGGAGGCTGGGCTTCCCAGGCAGGAACTACGGCCTCGATGAAGCCGAGCCTGGTGAAACAGACTGAGTGGGCCATCAGGATTGCTTGCCTACTGTCTTTTTGTATGCTGTATGGACGAGGGGATGTTTCAGTCGCACAGGAAAATTAGGATTAATACCCAAGTGAGGGCTGGGTTCGGGAGACTGTGGTTCCCAGGCAGCAACCAGGGCCTCTGTGAATGCTAGCTTGGTGGAACAGATTGAGTTGGCAATCGGGATGGCTTGCCTACTGACTTTTTCTAAACCGTATGGACGGGGGGATGTTTCACTTACACAAGAAAATTAGGGTTAAGACTCAAGTTAGGGTTAGGGTTGGGGAGACTGGGCTTCCCAGGAGGGATCCTGGGCTTCGGTGTAGCCTAGCTTGGTGAAACAGACTGAGTGGGCCATCGGGATAGCTTTCCTACTGGCTTTCTGTGCACTGTAAGGATGGGGTATCGTTTCAGTTGCACAAGAAAATTTGTGTAAAAACTCAAGTTAGGGTTAGGGTTGGGGAGACTGCGGATCCCAAGCGTGATCCTGGGCTTCGGTGCAGCTTAGCTTGGTGGAACAGATTGAGTTGGCAATCGGGATGGCTTGCCTACTGACTTTTTCTAAACCGTGAGGACGGGAGGATGTTTCACTTGCATAAGAAAGTTAGGGTTAAGACTCAAGTTAGGGTTAGGGTTGGGGAGACTGCGGATCCCAAGCGTGAACCTGGGCTTCGGTGCAGCCTAGCTTGGTGAAAAAGACTGAGTGGGCCATCGGGATAGCTTTCCTACTTTCTTTTTGTACACCGTTTGGACGGGGGAATGTTTCAGTTGCACAAGAAAATTAGGGCCAAGACTCTAGTTAGGGTTAAGGTTGGGGAGGCTAGGCTTCCCTGGATGGAACCAGACCCTCTGTGAAGCCTAGCTTGCTGAAACAGACTTGAGTGGGCCACCAGGATGTCTTCCCTACTCCGTTTTAGTACATCGTGTCCATGGGGGGATGTTTCCGTTGCAGAAGAACATTAGCATTAAGACCCAAATTAGGGTTAGGGTTATGGAGGCTGGGCTTCCCAGGCAGGAACTACGGCCTCGATGAAGCCGAGCCTGGTGAAACAGACTGAGTGGGCCATCAGGATTGCTTCCTTACTGTCTTTTTGTACGCTGTATGGACGAGGGGATGTTTGAGTTGCAGAGGAAAATTAGGGTTAAGAAGACTCAAGTTAGGGCTGGGTTGGGGAGACTGTGCTTCCCAGGCAGGAACCAGGGCCTCTGTGAAGGCTAGCTTGGTGGAACAGATTGAGTTGGCAATCGGATTCGCTTGCCTACTGACTTTTTCTAAACCGTATGGACGGGGGGATGTTTCGCTTGCACAAGAAAATTAGGGTTAAGAAGACTCAAGTTAGGGCTGGGTTGGGGAGACTGTGCTTCCCAGGCAGCAACCAGGGCCTCTGTGAAGGCTAGCTTGGTGGAACAGATTGAGTTGGTAATCGGGATGGCTTGCCTACCGACTTTTTCTAAACCGTATGGACGGGGGGAGGTTTCACTTGCACAAGAAAATTAGGGTTAAGAAGACTCAAGTTAGGGTTAGGGTTGGGGAGACTGGGCTTCCCAGGCGGGATCCTGGGCTTCGGTGTAGCCTAGCTTGGTGAAACAGACTGAGTGGGCCATCGGGATAGCTTTCCTTCTGGCTTTCTGTGCACTGTAAGGACAGGGTATCTTTTCAGTTGCACAAGAAAATTTGTGTAAAATCTCAAGTTAGGGTTAGGGTTGGGGAGACTGCGGATCCCAAGCGTGATCCTGGGCTTCGGTGCAGCCTAGCTTGGTGAAAAAGACTGAGTGGGCCATCGGGATAGCTTTCCTTCTGGCTTTCTGTGCACTGTAAGGACAGGGTATCTTTTCAGTTGCACAAGAAAATTTGTGTAAAATCTCAAGTTAGGGTTAGGGTTGGGGAGACTGCGGATCCCAAGCGTGATCCTGGGCTTCGGTGCAGCCCAGCTTGGTGAAAAAGACTGAGTGGGTCATCGGGATAGCTTTCCTACTGGCTTTCTGTGCACTGTAATGACGGGGTATCGTTTCAGTTGTACAAGAAAATTTGTGTTAAAACTCAAGTTAGGGTTAGGGTTGGGGAGACTGCGGATCCCAAGCGTGATCCTGGGCTTCGGTGCAGCCCAGCTTGGTGAAAAAGACTGAGTGGGCCATCGGGATAGCTTGCCTACTTTCTTTTTGTACACCGTTTGGACGGGGGAATGTTTCAGTTGCACAAGAAAATTAGGGCCAAGACTCTAGTTCGGGTTAAGGTTGGGGAGGCTAGGCTTCCCTGGAGGGAACCAGACCCTCTGTGAAGCCTAGCTTGGTGAAACAGACTTGAGTGGGCCACCAGGATGGCTTCCCTACTCCGTTTTAGTACATCGTGTCCATGGGGGGATGTTTCCGTTGCAGAAGTACATTAGCATTAAGACCCAAATTAGGGTTAGGGTTATGGAGGCTGGGCTTCCCAGGCAGGAACTACGGCCTCGATGAAGCCGAGCCTGGTGAAACAGACTGAGTGGGCCATCAGGATTGCTTGCCTACTGTCTTTTTGTATGCTGTATGGACGAGGGGATGTTTCAGTCGCACAGGAAAATTAGGATTAATACCCAAGTGAGGGCTGGGTTGGGGAGACTGTGGTTCCCAGGCAGCAACCAGGGCCTCTGTGAATGCTAGCTTGGTGGAACAGATTGAGTTGGCAATTGGGATGGCTTGCCTACTGACTTTTTCTAAACCGTATGGACGGGGGGATGTTTCACTTACACAAGAAAATTAGGGTTAAGACTCAAGTTAGGGTTAGGGTTGGGGAGACTGGGCTTCCCAGGAGGGATCCTGGGCTTCGGTGTAGCCTAGCTTGGTGAAACAGACTGAGTGGGCCATCGGGATAGCTTTCCTACTGGCTTTCTGTGCACTTTAAGGATGGGGTATCGTTTCAGTTGCACAAGAAAATTTGTGTAAAAACTCAAGTTAGGGTTAGGGTTGGGGAGACTGTGGATCCCAAGCGTGATCCTGGGCTTCGGTGCAGCCTAGCTTGGTGAAAAAGACTGAGAGGGCCATCGGGATAGCTTGCCTAGTTGCTTTTTGTACACCGTTTGGACGGGGGAATGTTTCAGTTGCACAAGAAAATTAGGGCCAAGACTCTAGTTAGGGGTAAGGTTGGGGAGGCTAGGCTTCCCTGGAGGTAACCAGACCCTCTGTGAAGCCTAGTTTGGTGAAACAGACTTGAGTGGGCCACCAGGATGTCTTCCCTACTCCGTTTTAGTACATCGTGTCCATGGGGGGATGTTTCCGTTGCAGAAGAACACTAGCATTAAGACCCAAATTAGGGTTAGGGTTATGGAGGCTGGGCTTCCCAGGCAGGAACTACGGCCTCGATGAAGCCGAGCCTGGTGAAACAGACTGAGTGGGCCATCAGGATTGCTTGCTTACTGTCTTTTTGTACGCTGTATGGACGAGGGGATGTTTCAGTCGCACAGGAAAATTAGGATTAATACCCAAGTTAGGGCTGGGTTGGGGAGACTGTGCTTCCCAGGCAGCAACCAGGGCCTCTGTGAAGGCTAGCTTGGTGGAACAGATTGAGTTGGCAATCGGATTCGCTTGCCTACTGACTTTTTCTAAACCGTATGGACGGGGGGATGTTTCACTTGCACAAGAAAATTAGGGTTAAGACTCAAGTTAGGGTTAGGGTTGGGGAGACTGGGCTTCCCAGGCGGGATCCTGGGCTTCGGTGTAGCCTAGCTTGGTGAAACAGACTGAGTGGGCCATCGGGATAGCTTTCCTACTGGCTTTCTGTGCACTTTAAGGATGGGGTATCGTTTCAGTTGCACAAGAAAATTTGTGTAAAAACTCAAGTTAGGGTTAGGGTTGGGGAGACTGCGGATCCCAAGCGTGATCCTGGGCTTCGGTGCAGCTTAGCTTGGTGGAACAGATTGAGTTGTCAATCGGGATGTCTTGCCTACTGACTTTTTCTAAACCGTGAGGACGGGAGGATGTTTCACTTGCATAAGAAAGTTAGGGTTAAGACTCAAGTTAGGGTTAGGGTTGGGGAGACTGCGGATCCCAAGCGTGAACCTGGGCTTCGGTGCAGCCTAGCTTGGTGAAAAAGACTGAGTGGGCCATCGGGATAGCTTGCCTACTTGCTTTTTGTACACCGTTTGGACGGGGGAATGTTTCAGTTGCACAAGAAAATTAGGGCCAAGCCTCTAGTTAGGGTTAAGGTTGGGGAGGCTAGGCTTCCCTGGATGGAACCAGACCCTCTGTGAAGCCTAGCTTGCTGAAACAGACTTGAGTGGGCCACCAGGATGTCTTCCCTACTCCGTTTTAGTACATCGTGTCCATGGGGGGATGTTTCCGTTGCAGAAGAACATTAGCATTAAGACCCAAATTAGGGTTAGGGTTATGTAGGCTGGGCTTCCCAGGCAGGAACTACGGCCTCGATGAAGCCGAGCCTGGTGAAACAGACTGAGTGGGCCATCAGGATTGCTTCCTTATTGTCTTTTTGTACGCTGTATGGACGAGGGGATGTTTCAGTTGCACAGGAAAATTAGGGTTAAGAAGACTCAAGTTAGGGCTGGGTTGGGGAGACTGGGCTTCCCAGGCGGGATCCTGGGCTTCGGTGTAGCCTAGCTTGGTGAAACAGACTGAGTGGGCCATCGGGATAGCTTTCCTTCTGGCTTTCTGTGCACTGTAAGGACAGGGTATCTTTTCAGTTGCACAAGAAAATTTGTGTAAAATCTCAAGTTAGGGTTAGGGTTGGGGAGACTGCGGATCCCAAGCGTGATCCTGGGCTTCGGTGCAGCCTAGCTTGGTGAAAAAGACTGAGTGGGCCATCGGGATAGCTTGCCTAGTTGCTTTTTGTACACCGTTTGGACGGGGGAATGTTTCAGTTGCACAAGAAAATTAGGGCCAAGACTCTAGTTAGGGTTAAGGTTGGGGAGGCTAGGCTTCCCTGGAGGGAACCAGACCCTCTGTGAAGCCTAGTTTGGTGAAACAGACTTGAGTGGGCCACCAGGATGTCTTCCCTACTCCGTTTTAGTACATCGTGTCCATGGGGGGATGTTTCCGTTGCAGAAGAACACTAGCATTAAGACCCAAATTAGGGTTAGGGTTATGGAGGCTGGGCTTCCCAGGCAGGAACTACGGCCTCGATGAAGCCGAGCCTGGTGAAACAGACTGAGTGGGCCATCAGGATTGCTTGCTTACTGTCTTTTTGTACGCTGTATGGACGAGGGGATGTTTCAGTCGCACAGGAAAATTAGGATTAATACCCAAGTTAGGGCTGGGTTGGGGAGACTGTGCTTCCCAGGCAGCAACCAGGGCCTCTGTGAAGGCTAGCTTGGTGGAACAGATTGAGTTGGCAATCGGATTCGCTTGCCTACTGACTTTTTCTAAACCGTATGGACGGAGGGATGTTTCACTTGCACAAGAAAATTAGGGTTAAGAAGACTCAAGTTAGGGCTGGGTTAGGGAGACTGTGCTTCCCAGGCAGGAACCAGGGCCTCTGTGAAGGCTAGTTTGGTGGAACAGATAGAGTTGGCAATCGGGATGGCTTCCCTACTGACTTTTTCTAAATCGTATGGACAGAGGGATGTTTCACTTGCACAAGAAAATTAGGGTTAAGACTCAAGTTAGGGTTAGGGTTGGGGAGACTGGGCTTCCCAGGCGGGATCCTGGGCTTCGGTGTAGCCTAGCTTGGTGAAACAGACTGAGTGGGCCATCGGGATAGCTTTCCTACTGGCTTCCTGTGCACTGTAAGGACGGGGTATCGTTTCAGTTGTACAAGAAAATTTGTGTTAAAACTCAAGTTAGGTTTAGGGTTGGGGATACTGCGGATCCCAAGCGTGATCCTGGGCTTCGGTGCAGCCCAGCTTGGTGAAAAAGACTGAGTGGGCCATCGGGATAGCTTGCCTACTGTCTTTTTGTACACCGTTTGGACGGGGGAATGTTTCAGTTGCACAAGAAAATTAGGGCCAGGACTCTAGTTAGGGTTAAGGTTGGGGAGGCTAGGCTTCCCTGGAGGGAACCAGACCCTCTGTGAAGCCTAGCTTGGTGAAACAGACTGGAGTGGGCCACCAGGATGGCTTCCCTACTCCGTTTTAGTACACCGTATCCATGGGGGGATGTTTCCATTGCAGAAGAACATTAGCATTAAGACCCAAATTAGGGTTAGGGTTATGGAGGCTGGGCTTCCCAGGCAGGAACTACGGCCTCGATGAAGCCGAGCCTGGTGAAACAGACTGAGTGGGCCATCAGGATTGCTTGCCTACTGTCTTTTTGTATGCTGTATGGACGAGGGGATGTTTCAGTCGCACAGGAAAATTAGGATTAATACCCAAGTGAGGGCTGGGTTGGGGAGACTGTGGTTCCCAGGCAGCAACCAGGGCCTCTGTGAATGCTAGCTTGGTGGAACAGATTGAGTTGGCAATCGGGATGGCTTGCCTACTGACTTTTTCTAAACCGTATGGACGGGGGGATGTTTCACTTACACAAGAAAATTAGGGTTAAGACTCAAGTTAGGGTTAGGGTTGGGGAGACTGGGCTTCCCAGGAGGGATCCTGGGCTTCGGTGTAGCCTAGCTTGGTGAAACAGACTGAGTGGGCCATCGGGATAGCTTTCCTACTGGCTTTCTGTGCACTGTAAGGATGGGGTATCGTTTCAGTTGCACAAGAAAATTTGTGTAAAAACTCAAGTTAGGGTTAGGGTTGGGGAGACTGCGGATCCCAAGCGTGATCCTGGGCTTCGGTGCAGCTTAGCTTGGTGGAACAGATTGAGTTGGCAATCGGGATGGCTTGCCTACTGACTTTTTCTAAACCGTAAGGACGGGAGGATGTTTCACTTGCAGAAGAAAGTTAGGGTTAAGACTCAAGTTAGGGTTAGGGTTGGGGAGACTGCGGATCCCAAGCGTGATCCTGGGCTTCGGTGCAGCCTAGCTTGGTGAAAAAGACTGAGTGGGCCATCGGGATAGCTTTCCTACTTTCTTTTTGTACACCGTTTGGACGGGGGAATGTTTCAGTTGCACAAGAAAATTAGGGCCAAGACTCTAGTTAGGGTTAAGGTTGGGGAGGCTAGGCTTCCCTGGATGGAACCAGACCCTCTGTGAAGCCTAGCTTGCTGAAACAGACTTGAGTGGGCCACCAGGATGTCTTCCCTACTCCGTTTTAGTACATCGTGTCCATGGGGGGATGTTTCCGTTGCAGAAGAACATTAGCATTAAGACCCAAATTAGGGTTAGGGTTATGGAGGCTGGGCTTCCCAGGCAGGAACTACGGCCTCGATGAAGCCGAGCCTGGTGAAACAGACTGAGTGGGCCATCAGGATTGCTTCCTTACTGTCTTTTTGTACGCTGTATGGACGAGGGGATGTTGCAGTTGCACAGGAAAATTAGGGTTAAGAAGACTCAAGTTAGGGCTGGGTTGGGGAGACTGTGCTTCCCAGGCAGGAACCAGGGCCTCTGTGAAGGCTAGCTTGGTGGAACAGATTGAGTTGGCAATCGGATTTGCTTGCCTACTGACTTTTTCTAAACCGTATGGACGGGGGGATGTTTCGCTTGCACAAGAAAATTAGGGTTAAGAAGACTCAAGTTAGGGCTGGGTTGGGGAGACTGTGCTTCCCAGGCAGCAACCAGGGCCTCTGTGAAGGCTAGCTTGGTGGAACAGATTGAGTTGGCAATCGGGATGGCTTGCCTACCGACTTTTTCTAAACCGTATGGACGGGGGGAGGTTTCACTTGCACAAGAAAATTAGGGTTAAGAAGACTCAAGTTAGGGTTAGGGTTGGGGAGACTGGGCTTCCCAGGCGGGATCCTGGGCTTCGGTGTAGCCTAGCTTGGTGAAACAGACTGAGTGGGCCATCGGGATAGCTTTCCTTCTGGCTTTCTGTGCACTGTAAGGACAGGGTATCTCTTCAGTTGCACAAGAAAATTTGTGTAAAATCTCAAGTTAGGGTTAGGGTTGGGGAGACTGCGGATCCCAAGCGTGATCCTGGGCTTCGGTGCAGCCCAGCTTGGTGAAAAAGACTGAGTGGGTCATTGGGATAGCTTTCCTACTGGCTTTCTGTGCACTGTAATGACGGGGTATCGTTTCAGTTGTACAAGAAAATTTGTGTTAAAACTCAAGTTAGGGTTAGGGTTGGGGAGACTGCGGATCCCAAGCGTGATCCTGGGCTTCGGTGCAGCCCAGCTTGGTGAAAAAGACTGAGTGGGCCATCGGGATAGCTTTCCTACTTTCTTTTTGTACACCGTTTGGACGGGGGAATGTTTGAGTTGCACAAGAAAATTAGGGCCAAGACTCTAGTTCGGGTTAAGGTTGGGGAGGCTAGGCTTCCCTGGAGGGAACCAGACCCTCTGTGAAGCCTAGCTTGGTGAAACAGACTTGAGTGGGCCACCAGGATGGCTTCCCTACTCCGTTTTAGTACATCGTGTCCATGGGGGGATGTTTCCGTTGCAGAAGTACATTAGCATTAAGACCCAAATTAGGGTTAGGGTTGTGGAGGCTGGGCTTCCCAGGCAGGAACTACGGCCTCGATGAAGCCGAGCCTGGTGAAACAGACTGAGTGGGCCATCAGGATTGCTTGCCTACTGTCTTTTTGTATGCTGTATGGACGAGGGGATGTTTCAGTCGCACAGGAAAATTAGGATTAATACCCAAGTTAGGGCTGGGTTGGGGAGACTGTGGTTCCCAGGCAGCAACCAGGGCCTCTGTGAATGCTAGCTTGGTGGAACAGATTGAGTTGGCAATCGGGATGGCTTGCCTACTGACTTTTTCTAAACCGTATGGACGGGGGGATGTTTCACTTACACAAGAAAATTAGGGTTAAGACTCAAGTTAGGGTTAGGGTTGGGTAGACTGGGCTTCCCAGGAGGGATCCTGGGCTTCGGTGTAGCCTAGCTTGGTGAAACAGACTGAGTGGGCCATCGGGATAGCTTTCCTACTGGCTTTCTGTGCACTGTAAGGATGGGGTATCGTTTCAGTTGCACAAGAAAATTTGTGTAAAAACTCAAGTTAGGGTTAGGGTTGGGGAGACTGCGGATCCCAAGCGTGATCCTGGGCTTCGGTGCAGCTTAGCTTGGTGAAAAAGACTGAGTGGGCCATCGGGATAGCTTGCCTACTTTCTTTTTGTACACCGTTTGGACGGGGGAATGTTTGAGTTGCACAAGAAAATTAGGGCCAAGACTCTAGTTAGGGGTAAGGTTGGGGAGGCTAGGCTTCCCTGGAGGGAACCAGACCCTCTGTGAAGCCTAGTTTGGTGAAACAGACTTGAGTGGGCCACCAGGATGTCTTCCCTACTCCGTTTTAGTACATCGTGTCCATGGGGGGATGTTTCCGTTGCAGAAGAACATTAGCATTAAGACCCAAATTAGGGTTAGGGTTATGGAGGCTGGGCTTCCCAGGCAGGAACTACGGCCTCGATGAAGCCGAGCCTGGTGAAACAGACTGAGTGGGCCATCAGGATTGCTTGCTTACTGTCTTTTTGTACGCTGTATGGACGAGGGGATGTTTCAGTCGCACAGGAAAATTAGGATTAATACCCAAGTTAGGGCTGGGTTGGGGAGACTGTGCTTCCCAGGCAGCAACCAGGGCCTCTGTGAAGGCTAGCTTGGTGGAACAGATTGAGTTGGCAATCGGATTCGCTTGCCTACTGCCTTTTTCTAAACCGTATGGACGGGGGGATGTTTCACTTGCACAAGAAAATTAGGGTTAAGACTCAAGTTAGGGTTAGGGTTGGGGAGACTGGGCTTCCCAGGAGGGATCCTGGGCTTCGGTGTAGCCTAGCTTGGTGAAACAGACTGAGTGGGCCATCGGGATAGCTTTCCTACTGGCTTTCTGTGCACTGTAAGGATGGGGTATCGTTTCAGTTGCACAAGAAAATTTGTGTAAAAACTCAAGTTAGGGTTAGGGTTGGGGAGACTGCGGATCCCAAGCGTGATCCTGGGCTTCGGTGCAGCTTAGCTTGGTGGAACAGATTGAGTTGGCAATCGGGATGGCTTGCCTACTGACTTTTTCTAAACCGTAAGGACGGGAGGATGTTTCACTTGCAGAAGAAAGTTAGGGTTAAGACTCAAGTTAGGGTTAGGGTTGGGGAGACTGCGGATCCCAAGCGTGATCCTGGGCTTCGGTGCAGCCTAGCTTGGTGAAAAAGACTGAGTGGGCCATCGGGATAGCTTTCCTACTTTCTTTTTGTACACCGTTTGGACGGGGGAATGTTTCAGTTGCACAAGAAAATTAGGGCCAAGACTCTAGTTAGGGTTAAGGTTGGGGAGGCTAGGCTTCCCTGGATGGAACCAGACCCTCTGTGAAGCCTAGCTTGCTGAAACAGACTTGAGTGGGCCACCAGGATGTCTTCCCTACTCCGTTTTAGTACATCGTGTCCATGGGGGGATGTTTCCGTTGCAGAAGAACATTAGCATTAAGACCCAAATTAGGGTTAGGGTTATGGAGGCTGGGCTTCCCAGGCAGGAACTACGGCCTCGATGAAGCCGAGCCTGGTGAAACAGACTGAGTGGGCCATCAGGATTGCTTCCTTACTGTCTTTTTGTACGCTGTATGGACGAGGGGATGTTGCAGTTGCACAGGAAAATTAGGGTTAAGAAGACTCAAGTTAGGGCTGGGTTGGGGAGACTGTGCTTCCCAGGCAGGAACCAGGGCCTCTGTGAAGGCTAGCTTGGTGGAACAGATTGAGTTGGCAATCGGATTTGCTTGCCTACTGACTTTTTCTAAACCGTATGGACGGGGGGATGTTTCGCTTGCACAAGAAAATTAGGGTTAAGAAGACTCAAGTTAGGGCTGGGTTGGGGAGACTGTGCTTCCCAGGCAGCAACCAGGGCCTCTGTGAAGGCTAGCTTGGTGGAACAGATTGAGTTGGCAATCGGGATGGCTTGCCTACCGACTTTTTCTAAACCGTATGGACGGGGGGAGGTTTCACTTGCACAAGAAAATTAGGGTTAAGAAGACTCAAGTTAGGGTTAGGGTTGGGGAGACTGGGCTTCCCAGGCGGGATCCTGGGCTTCGGTGTAGCCTAGCTTGGTGAAACAGACTGAGTGGGTCATTGGGATAGCTTTCCTACTGGCTTTCTGTGCACTGTAATGACGGGGTATCGTTTCAGTTGTACAAGAAAATTTGTGTTAAAACTCAAGTTAGGGTTAGGGTTGGGGAGACTGCGGATCCCAAGCGTGATCCTGGGCTTCGGTGCAGCCCAGCTTGGTGAAAAAGACTGAGTGGGCCATCGGGATAGCTTTCCTACTTTCTTTTTGTACACCGTTTGGACGGGGGAATGTTTGAGTTGCACAAGAAAATTAGGGCCAAGACTCTAGTTCGGGTTAAGGTTGGGGAGGCTAGGCTTCCCTGGAGGGAACCAGACCCTCTGTGAAGCCTAGCTTGGTGAAACAGACTTGAGTGGGCCACCAGGATGGCTTCCCTACTCCGTTTTAGTACATCGTGTCCATGGGGGGATGTTTCCGTTGCAGAAGTACATTAGCATTAAGACCCAAATTAGGGTTAGGGTTGTGGAGGCTGGGCTTCCCAGGCAGGAACTACGGCCTCGATGAAGCCGAGCCTGGTGAAACAGACTGAGTGGGCCATCAGGATTGCTTGCCTACTGTCTTTTTGTATGCTGTATGGACGAGGGGATGTTTCAGTCGCACAGGAAAATTAGGATTAATACCCAAGTTAGGGCTGGGTTGGGGAGACTGTGGTTCCCAGGCAGCAACCAGGGCCTCTGTGAATGCTAGCTTGGTGGAACAGATTGAGTTGGCAATCGGGATGGCTTGCCTACTGACTTTTTCTAAACCGTATGGACGGGGGGATGTTTCACTTACACAAGAAAATTAGGGTTAAGACTCAAGTTAGGGTTAGGGTTGGGTAGACTGGGCTTCCCAGGAGGGATCCTGGGCTTCGGTGTAGCCTAGCTTGGTGAAACAGACTGAGTGGGCCATCGGGATAGCTTTCCTACTGGCTTTCTGTGCACTGTAAGGATGGGGTATCGTTTCAGTTGCACAAGAAAATTTGTGTAAAAACTCAAGTTAGGGTTAGGGTTGGGGAGACTGCGGATCCCAAGCGTGATCCTGGGCTTCGGTGCAGCTTAGCTTGGTGAAAAAGACTGAGTGGGCCATCGGGATAGCTTGCCTACTTTCTTTTTGTACACCGTTTGGACGGGGGAATGTTTGAGTTGCACAAGAAAATTAGGGCCAAGACTCTAGTTAGGGGTAAGGTTGGGGAGGCTAGGCTTCCCTGGAGGGAACCAGACCCTCTGTGAAGCCTAGTTTGGTGAAACAGACTTGAGTGGGCCACCAGGATGTCTTCCCTACTCCGTTTTAGTACATCGTGTCCATGGGGGGATGTTTCCGTTGCAGAAGAACATTAGCATTAAGACCCAAATTAGGGTTAGGGTTATGGAGGCTGGGCTTCCCAGGCAGGAACTACGGCCTCGATGAAGCCGAGCCTGGTGAAACAGACTGAGTGGGCCATCAGGATTGCTTGCTTACTGTCTTTTTGTACGCTGTATGGACGAGGGGATGTTTCAGTCGCACAGGAAAATTAGGATTAATACCCAAGTTAGGGCTGGGTTGGGGAGACTGTGCTTCCCAGGCAGCAACCAGGGCCTCTGTGAAGGCTAGCTTGGTGGAACAGATTGAGTTGGCAATCGGATTCGCTTGCCTACTGCCTTTTTCTAAACCGTATGGACGGGGGGATGTTTCACTTGCACAAGAAAATTAGGGTTAAGAAGACTCAAGTTAGGGCTGGGTTAGGGAGACTGTGCTTCCCAGGCAGCAACCAGGGCCTCTGTGAAGGCTAGCTTGGTGGAACAGATAGAGTTGGCAATCGGGATGGCTTGCCTACTGACTTTTTCTAAATCGTATGGACAGAGGGATGTTTCACTTGCACAAGAAAATTAGGGTTAAGACTCAAGTTAGGGTTAGGGTTGGGGAGACTGGGCTTCCCAGGCGGGATCCTGGGCTTCGGTGTAGCCTAGCTTGGTGAAACAGACTGAGTGGGCCATCGGGATAGCTTTCCTACTGGCTTCCTGTGCACTGTAAGGACGGGGTATCGTTTCAGTTGTACAAGAAAATTTGTGTTAAAACTCAAGTTAGGTTTAGGGTTGGGGATACTGCGGATCCCAAGCGTGATCCTGGGCTTCGGTGCAGCCCAGCTTGGTGAAAAAGACTGAGTGGGCCATCGGGATAGCTTGCCTACTGTCTTTTTGTACACCGTTTGGACGGGGGAATGTTTCAGTTGCACAAGAAAATTAGGGCCAGGACTCTAGTTAGGGTTAAGGTTGGGGAGGCTAGGCTTCCCTGGAGGGAACCAGACCCTCTGTGAAGCCTAGCTTGGTGAAACAGACTGGAGTGGGCCACCAGGATGGCTTCCCTACTCCGTTTTAGTACACCGTATCCATGGGGGGATGTTTCCATTGCAGAAGAACATTAGCATTAAGACCCAAATTAGGGTTAGGGTTATGGAGGCTGGGCTTCCCAGGCAGGAACTACGGCCTCGATGAAGCCGAGCCTGGTGAAACAGACTGAGTGGGCCATCAGGATTGCTTGCCTACTGTCTTTTTGTATGCTGTATGGACGAGGGGATGTTTCAGTCGCACAGGAAAATTAGGATTAATACCCAAGTGAGGGCTGGGTTGGGGAGACTGTGGTTCCCAGGCAGCAACCAGGGCCTCTGTGAATGCTAGCTTGGTGGAACAGATTGAGTTGGCAATCGGGATGGCTTGCCTACTGACTTTTTCTAAACCGTATGGACGGGGGGATGTTTCACTTACACAAGAAAATTAGGGTTAAGACTCAAGTTAGGGTTAGGGTTGGGGAGACTGGGCTTCCCAGGAGGGATCCTGGGCTTCGGTGTAGCCTAGCTTGGTGAAACAGACTGAGTGGGCCATCGGGATAGCTTTCCTACTGGCTTTCTGTGCACTGTAAGGATGGGGTATCGTTTCAGTTGCACAAGAAAATTTGTGTAAAAACTCAAGTTAGGGTTAGGGTTGGGGAGACTGCGGATCCCAAGCGTGATCCTGGGCTTCGGTGCAGCTTAGCTTGGTGGAACAGATTGAGTTGGCAATCGGGATGGCTTGCCTACTGACTTTTTCTAAACCGTAAGGACGGGAGGATGTTTCACTTGCATAAGAAAGTTAGGGTTAAGACTCAAGTTAGGGTTAGGGTTGGGGAGACTGCGGATCCCAAGCGTGATCCTGGGCTTCGGTGCAGCCTAGCTTGGTGAAAAAGACTGAGTGGGACATCGGGATAGCTTTCCTACTTTCTTTTTGTACACCGTTTGGACGGGGGAATGTTTCAGTTGCACAAGAAAATTAGGGCCAAGACTCTAGTTAGGGTTAAGGTTGGGGAGGCTAGGCTTCCCTGGATGGAACCAGACCCTCTGTGAAGCCTAGCTTGCTGAAACAGACTTGAGTGGGCCACCAGGATGTCTTCCCTACTCCGTTTTAGTACATCGTGTCCATGGGGGGATGTTTCCGTTGCAGAAGAACATTAGCATTAAGACCCAAATTAGGGTTAGGGTTATGGAGGCTGGGCTTCCCAGGCAGGAACTACGGCCTCGATGAAGCCGAGCCTGGTGAAACAGACTGAGTGGGCCATCAGGATTGCTTCCTTACTGTCTTTTTGTACGCTGTATGGACGAGGGGATGTTGCAGTTGCACAGGAAAATTAGGGTTAAGAAGACTCAAGTTAGGGCTGGGTTGGGGAGACTGTGCTTCCCAGGCAGGAACCAGGGCCTCTGTGAAGGCTAGCTTGGTGGAACAGATTGAGTTGGCAATCGGATTCGCTTGCCTACTGACTTTTTCTAAACCGTATGGACGGGGGGATGTTTCGCTTGCACAAGAAAATTAGGGTTAAGAAGACTCAAGTTAGGGCTGGGTTGGGGAGACTGTGCTTCCCAGGCAGCAACCAGGGCCTCTGTGAAGGCTAGCTTGGTGGAACAGATTGAGTTGGCAATCGGGATGGCTTGCCTACCGACTTTTTCTAAACCGTATGGACGGGGGGAGGTTTCACTTGCACAAGAAAATTAGGGTTAAGAAGACTCAAGTTAGGGTTAGGGTTGGGGAGACTGGGCTTCCCAGGCGGGATCCTGGGCTTCGGTGTAGCCTAGCTTGGTGAAACAGACTGAGTGGGCCATCGGGATAGCTTTCCTTCTGGCTTTCTGTGCACTGTAAGGACAGGGTATCTCTTCAGTTGCACAAGAAAATTTGTGTAAAATCTCAAGTTAGGGTTAGGGTTGGGGAGACTGCGGATCCCAAGCGTGATCCTGGGCTTCGGTGCAGCCCAGCTTGGTGAAAAAGACTGAGTGGGCCATCGGGATAGCTTTCCTACTTTCTTTTTGTACACCGTTTGGACGGGGGAATGTTTGAGTTGCACAAGAAAATTAGGGCCAAGACTCTAGTTAGGGTTAAGGTTGGGGAGGCTAGGCTTCCCTGGAGGGAACCAGACCCTCTGTGAAGCCTAGCTTGGTGAAACAGACTTGAGTGGGCCACCAGGATGGCTTCCCTACTCCGTTTTAGTACATCGTGTCCATGGGGGGATGTTTCCGTTGCAGAAGTACATTAGCATTAAGACCCAAATTAGGGTTAGGGTTGTGGAGGCTGGGCTTCCCAGGCAGGAACTACGGCCTCGATGAAGCCGAGCCTGGTGAAACAGACTGAGTGGGCCATCAGGATTGCTTGCCTACTGTCTTTTTGTATGCTGTATGGACGAGGGGATGTTTCAGTCGCACAGGAAAATTAGGATTAATACCCAAGTTAGGGCTGGGTTGGGGAGACTGTGGTTCCCAGGCAGCAACCAGGGCCTCTGTGAATGCTAGCTTGGTGGAACAGATTGAGTTGGCAATCGGGATGGCTTGCCTACTGACTTTTTCTAAACCGTATGGACGGGGGGATGTTTCACTTACACAAGAAAATTAGGGTTAAGACTCAAGTTAGGGTTAGGGTTGGGTAGACTGGGCTTCCCAGGAGGGATCCTGGGCTTCGGTGTAGCCTAGCTTGGTGAAACAGACTGAGTGGGCCATCGGGATAGCTTTCCTACTGGCTTTCTGTGCACTGTAAGGATGGGGTATCGTTTCAGTTGCACAAGAAAATTTGTGTAAAAACTCAAGTTAGGGTTAGGGTTGGGGAGACTGCGGATCCCAAGCGTGATCCTGGGCTTCGGTGCAGCTTAGCTTGGTGAAAAAGACTGAGTGGGCCATCGGGATAGCTTGCCTACTTTCTTTTTGTACACCGTTTGGACGGGGGAATGTTTGAGTTGCACAAGAAAATTAGGGCCAAGACTCTAGTTAGGGGTAAGGTTGGGGAGGCTAGGCTTCCCTGGAGGGAACCAGACCCTCTGTGAAGCCTAGTTTGGTGAAACAGACTTGAGTGGGCCACCAGGATGTCTTCCCTACTCCGTTTTAGTACATCGTGTCCATGGGGGGATGTTTCCGTTGCAGAAGAACATTAGCATTAAGACCCAAATTAGGGTTAGGGTTATGGAGGCTGGGCTTCCCAGGCAGGAACTACGGCCTCGATGAAGCCGAGCCTGGTGAAACAGACTGAGTGGGCCATCAGGATTGCTTGCTTACTGTCTTTTTGTACGCTGTATGGACGAGGGGATGTTTCAGTCGCACAGGAAAATTAGGATTAATACCCAAGTTAGGGCTGGGTTGGGGAGACTGTGCTTCCCAGGCAGCAACCAGGGCCTCTGTGAAGGCTAGCTTGGTGGAACAGATTGAGTTGGCAATCGGATTCGCTTGCCTACTGCCTTTTTCTAAACCGTATGGACGGGGGGATGTTTCACTTGCACAAGAAAATTAGGGTTAAGAAGACTCAAGTTAGGGCTGGGTTAGGGAGACTGTGCTTCCCAGGCAGCAACCAGGGCCTCTGTGAAGGCTAGCTTGGTGGAACAGATAGAGTTGGCAATCGGGATGGCTTGCCTACTGACTTTTTCTAAATCGTATGGACAGAGGGATGTTTCACTTGCACAAGAAAATTAGGGTTAAGACTCAAGTTAGGGTTAGGGTTGGGGAGACTGGGCTTCCCAGGCGGGATCCTGGGCTTCGGTGTAGCCTAGCTTGGTGAAACAGACTGAGTGGGCCATCGGGATAGCTTTCCTACTGGCTTCCTGTGCACTGTAAGGACGGGGTATCGTTTCAGTTGTACAAGAAAATTTGTGTTAAAACTCAAGTTAGGTTTAGGGTTGGGGATACTGCGGATCCCAAGCGTGATCCTGGGCTTCGGTGCAGCCCAGCTTGGTGAAAAAGACTGAGTGGGCCATCGGGATAGCTTGCCTACTGTCTTTTTGTACACCGTTTGGACGGGGGAATGTTTCAGTTGCACAAGAAAATTAGGGCCAGGACTCTAGTTAGGGTTAAGGTTGGGGAGGCTAGGCTTCCCTGGAGGGAACCAGACCCTCTGTGAAGCCTAGCTTGGTGAAACAGACTGGAGTGGGCCACCAGGATGGCTTCCCTACTCCGTTTTAGTACACCGTATCCATGGGGGGATGTTTCCATTGCAGAAGAACATTAGCATTAAGACCCAAATTAGGGTTAGGGTTATGGAGGCTGGGCTTCCCAGGCAGGAACTACGGCCTCGATGAAGCCGAGCCTGGTGAAACAGACTGAGTGGGCCATCAGGATTGCTTGCCTACTGTCTTTTTGTATGCTGTATGGACGAGGGGATGTTTCAGTCGCACAGGAAAATTAGGATTAATACCCAAGTGAGGGCTGGGTTGGGGAGACTGTGGTTCCCAGGCAGCAACCAGGGCCTCTGTGAATGCTAGCTTGGTGGAACAGATTGAGTTGGCAATCGGGATGGCTTGCCTACTGACTTTTTCTAAACCGTATGGACGGGGGGATGTTTCACTTACACAAGAAAATTAGGGTTAAGACTCAAGTTAGGGTTAGGGTTGGGGAGACTGGGCTTCCCAGGAGGGATCCTGGGCTTCGGTGTAGCCTAGCTTGGTGAAACAGACTGAGTGGGCCATCGGGATAGCTTTCCTACTGGCTTTCTGTGCACTGTAAGGATGGGGTATCGTTTCAGTTGCACAAGAAAATTTGTGTAAAAACTGAAGTTAGGGTTAGGGTTGGGGAGACTGCGGATCCCAAGCGTGATCCTGGGCTTCGGTGCAGCTTAGCTTGGTGGAACAGATTGAGTTGGCAATCGGGATGGCTTGCCTACTGACTTGTTCTAAACCGTAAGGACGGGAGGATGTTTCACTTGCATAAGAAAGTTAGGGTTAAGACTCAAGTTAGGGTTAGGGTTGGGGAGACTGCGGATCCCAAGCGTGATCCTGGGCTTCGGTGCAGCCTAGCTTGGTGAAAAAGACTGAGTGGGACATCGGGATAGCTTTCCTACTTTCTTTTTGTACACCGTTTGGACGGGGGAATGTTTCAGTTGCACAAGAAAATTAGGGCCAAGACTCTAGTTAGGGTTAAGGTTGGGGAGGCTAGGCTTCCCTGGATGGAACCAGACCCTCTGTGAAGCCTAGCTTGCTGAAACAGACTTGAGTGGGCCACCAGGATGTCTTCCCTACTCCGTTTTAGTACATCGTGTCCATGGGGGGATGTTTCCGTTGCAGAAGAACATTAGCATTAAGACCCAAATTAGGGTTAGGGTTATGGAGGCTGGGCTTCCCAGGCAGGAACTACGGCCTCGATGAAGCCGAGCCTGGTGAAACAGACTGAGTGGGCCATCAGGATTGCTTCCTTACTGTCTTTTTGTACGCTGTATGGACGAGGGGATGTTGCAGTTGCACAGGAAAATTAGGGTTAAGAAGACTCAAGTTAGGGCTGGGTTGGGGAGACTGTGCTTCCCAGGCAGGAACCAGGGCCTCTGTGAAGGCTAGCTTGGTGGAACAGATTGAGTTGGCAATCGGATTCGCTTGCCTACTGACTTTTTCTAAACCGTATGGACGGGGGGATGTTTCGCTTGCACAAGAAAATTAGGGTTAAGAAGACTCAAGTTAGGGCTGGGTTGGGGAGACTGTGCTTCCCAGGCAGCAACCAGGGCCTCTGTGAAGGCTAGCTTGGTGGAACAGATTGAGTTGGCAATCGGGATGGCTTGCCTACCGACTTTTTCTAAACCGTATGGACGGGGGGAGGTTTCACTTGCACAAGAAAATTAGGGTTAAGAAGACTCAAGTTAGGGTTAGGGTTGGGGAGACTGGGCTTCCCAGGCGGGATCCTGGGCTTCGGTGTAGCCTAGCTTGGTGAAACAGACTGAGTGGGCCATCGGGATAGCTTTCCTTCTGGCTTTCTGTGCACTGTAAGGACAGGGTATCTCTTCAGTTGCACAAGAAAATTTGTGTAAAATCTCAAGTTAGGGTTAGGGTTGGGGAGACTGCGGATCCCAAGCGTGATCCTGGGCTTCGGTGCAGCCCAGCTTGGTGAAAAAGACTGAGTGGGCCATCGGGATAGCTTTCCTACTTTCTTTTTGTACACCGTTTGGACGGGGGAATGTTTGAGTTGCACAAGAAAATTAGGGCCAAGACTCTAGTTAGGGTTAAGGTTGGGGAGGCTAGGCTTCCCTGGAGGGAACCAGACCCTCTGTGAAGCCTAGCTTGGTGAAACAGACTTGAGTGGGCCACCAGGATGGCTTCCCTACTCCGTTTTAGTACATCGTGTCCATGGGGGGATGTTTCCGTTGCAGAAGTACATTAGCATTAAGACCCAAATTAGGGTTAGGGTTGTGGAGGCTGGGCTTCCCAGGCAGGAACTACGGCCTCGATGAAGCCGAGCCTGGTGAAACAGACTGAGTGGGCCATCAGGATTGCTTGCCTACTGTCTTTTTGTATGCTGTATGGACGAGGGGATGTTTCAGTCGCACAGGAAAATTAGGATTAATACCCAAGTTAGGGCTGGGTTGGGGAGACTGTGGTTCCCAGGCAGCAACCAGGGCCTCTGTGAATGCTAGCTTGGTGGAACAGATTGAGTTGGCAATCGGGATGGCTTGCCTACTGACTTTTTCTAAACCGTATGGACGGGGGGATGTTTCACTTACACAAGAAAATTAGGGTTAAGACTCAAGTTAGGGTTAGGGTTGGGTAGACTGGGCTTCCCAGGAGGGATCCTGGGCTTCGGTGTAGCCTAGCTTGGTGAAACAGACTGAGTGGGCCATCGGGATAGCTTTCCTACTGGCTTTCTGTGCACTGTAAGGATGGGGTATCGTTTCAGTTGCACAAGAAAATTTGTGTAAAAACTCAAGTTAGGGTTAGGGTTGGGGAGACTGCGGATCCCAAGCGTGATCCTGGGCTTCGGTGCAGCTTAGCTTGGTGAAAAAGACTGAGTGGGCCATCGGGATAGCTTGCCTACTTTCTTTTTGTACACCGTTTGGACGGGGGAATGTTTGAGTTGCACAAGAAAATTAGGGCCAAGACTCTAGTTAGGGGTAAGGTTGGGGAGGCTAGGCTTCCCTGGAGGGAACCAGACCCTCTGTGAAGCCTAGTTTGGTGAAACAGACTTGAGTGGGCCACCAGGATGTCTTCCCTACTCCGTTTTAGTACATCGTGTCCATGGGGGGATGTTTCCGTTGCAGAAGAACATTAGCATTAAGACCCAAATTAGGGTTAGGGTTATGGAGGCTGGGCTTCCCAGGCAGGAACTACGGCCTCGATGAAGCCGAGCCTGGTGAAACAGACTGAGTGGGCCATCAGGATTGCTTGCTTACTGTCTTTTTGTACGCTGTATGGACGAGGGGATGTTTCAGTCGCACAGGAAAATTAGGATTAATACCCAAGTTAGGGCTGGGTTGGGGAGACTGTGCTTCCCAGGCAGCAACCAGGGCCTCTGTGAAGGCTAGCTTGGTGGAACAGATTGAGTTGGCAATCGGATTCGCTTGCCTACTGCCTTTTTCTAAACCGTATGGACGGGGGGATGTTTCACTTGCACAAGAAAATTAGGGTTAAGAAGACTCAAGTTAGGGCTGGGTTAGGGAGACTGTGCTTCCCAGGCAGCAACCAGGGCCTCTGTGAAGGCTAGCTTGGTGGAACAGATAGAGTTGGCAATCGGGATGGCTTGCCTACTGACTTTTTCTAAATCGTATGGACAGAGGGATGTTTCACTTGCACAAGAAAATTAGGGTTAAGACTCAAGTTAGGGTTAGGGTTGGGGAGACTGGGCTTCCCAGGCGGGATCCTGGGCTTCGGTGTAGCCTAGCTTGGTGAAACAGACTGAGTGGGCCATCGGGATAGCTTTCCTACTGGCTTCCTGTGCACTGTAAGGACGGGGTATCGTTTCAGTTGTACAAGAAAATTTGTGTTAAAACTCAAGTTAGGTTTAGGGTTGGGGATACTGCGGATCCCAAGCGTGATCCTGGGCTTCGGTGCAGCCCAGCTTGGTGAAAAAGACTGAGTGGGCCATCGGGATAGCTTGCCTACTGTCTTTTTGTACACCGTTTGGACGGGGGAATGTTTCAGTTGCACAAGAAAATTAGGGCCAGGACTCTAGTTAGGGTTAAGGTTGGGGAGGCTAGGCTTCCCTGGAGGGAACCAGACCCTCTGTGAAGCCTAGCTTGGTGAAACAGACTGGAGTGGGCCACCAGGATGGCTTCCCTACTCCGTTTTAGTACACCGTATCCATGGGGGGATGTTTCCATTGCAGAAGAACATTAGCATTAAGACCCAAATTAGGGTTAGGGTTATGGAGGCTGGGCTTCCCAGGCAGGAACTACGGCCTCGATGAAGCCGAGCCTGGTGAAACAGACTGAGTGGGCCATCAGGATTGCTTGCCTACTGTCTTTTTGTATGCTGTATGGACGAGGGGATGTTTCAGTCGCACAGGAAAATTAGGATTAATACCCAAGTGAGGGCTGGGTTGGGGAGACTGTGGTTCCCAGGCAGCAACCAGGGCCTCTGTGAATGCTAGCTTGGTGGAACAGATTGAGTTGGCAATCGGGATGGCTTGCCTACTGACTTTTTCTAAACCGTATGGACGGGGGGATGTTTCACTTACACAAGAAAATTAGGGTTAAGACTCAAGTTAGGGTTAGGGTTGGGGAGACTGGGCTTCCCAGGAGGGATCCTGGGCTTCGGTGTAGCCTAGCTTGGTGAAACAGACTGAGTGGGCCATCGGGATAGCTTTCCTACTGGCTTTCTGTGCACTGTAAGGATGGGGTATCGTTTCAGTTGCACAAGAAAATTTGTGTAAAAACTGAAGTTAGGGTTAGGGTTGGGGAGACTGCGGATCCCAAGCGTGATCCTGGGCTTCGGTGCAGCTTAGCTTGGTGGAACAGATTGAGTTGGCAATCGGGATGGCTTGCCTACTGACTTTTTCTAAACCGTAAGGACGGGAGGATGTTTCACTTGCATAAGAAAGTTAGGGTTAAGACTCAAGTTAGGGTTAGGGTTGGGGAGACTGCGGATCCCAAGCGTGATCCTGGGCTTCGGTGCAGCCTAGCTTGGTGAAAAAGACTGAGTGGGACATCGGGATAGCTTTCCTACTTTCTTTTTGTACACCGTTTGGACGGGGGAATGTTTCAGTTGCACAAGAAAATTAGGGCCAAGACTCTAGTTAGGGTTAAGGTTGGGGAGGCTAGGCTTCCCTGGATGGAACCAGACCCTCTGTGAAGCCTAGCTTGCTGAAACAGACTTGAGTGGGCCACCAGGATGTCTTCCCTACTCCGTTTTAGTACATCGTGTCCATGGGGGGATGTTTCCGTTGCAGAAGAACATTAGCATTAAGACCCAAATTAGGGTTAGGGTTATGGAGGCTGGGCTTCCCAGGCAGGAACTACGGCCTCGATGAAGCCGAGCCTGGTGAAACAGACTGAGTGGGCCATCAGGATTGCTTCCTTACTGTCTTTTTGTACGCTGTATGGACGAGGGGATGTTGCAGTTGCACAGGAAAATTAGGGTTAAGAAGACTCAAGTTAGGGCTGGGTTGGGGAGACTGTGCTTCCCAGGCAGGAACCAGGGCCTCTGTGAAGGCTAGCTTGGTGGAACAGATTGAGTTGGCAATCGGATTCGCTTGCCTACTGACTTTTTCTAAACCGTATGGACGGGGGGATGTTTCGCTTGCACAAGAAAATTAGGGTTAAGAAGACTCAAGTTAGGGCTGGGTTGGGGAGACTGTGCTTCCCAGGCAGCAACCAGGGCCTCTGTGAAGGCTAGCTTGGTGGAACAGATTGAGTTGGCAATCGGGATGGCTTGCCTACCGACTTTTTCTAAACCGTATGGACGGGGGGAGGTTTCACTTGCACAAGAAAATTAGGGTTAAGAAGACTCAAGTTAGGGTTAGGGTTGGGGAGACTGGGCTTCCCAGGCGGGATCCTGGGCTTCGGTGTAGCCTAGCTTGGTGAAACAGACTGAGTGGGCCATCGGGATAGCTTTCCTTCTGGCTTTCTGTGCACTGTAAGGACAGGGTATCTCTTCAGTTGCACAAGAAAATTTGTGTAAAATCTCAAGTTAGGGTTAGGGTTGGGGAGACTGCGGATCCCAAGCGTAATCCTGGGCTTCGGTGCAGCCCAGCTTGGTGAAAAAGACTGAGTGGGCCATCGGGATAGCTTTCCTACTTTCTTTTTGTACACCGTTTGGACGGGGGAATGTTTGAGTTGCACAAGAAAATTAGGGCCAAGACTCTAGTTAGGGTTAAGGTTGGGGAGGCTAGGCTTCCCTGGAGGGAACCAGACCCTCTGTGAAGCCTAGCTTGGTGAAACAGACTTGAGTGGGCCACCAGGATGGCTTCCCTACTCCGTTTTAGTACATCGTGTCCATTGCGGGATGTTTCCGTTGCAGAAGTACATTAGCATTAAGACCCAAATTAGGGTTAGGGTTGTGGAGGCTGGGCTTCCCAGGCAGGAACTACGGCCTCGATGAAGCCGAGCCTGGTGAAACAGACTGAGTGGGCCATCAGGATTGCTTGCCTACTGTCTTTTTGTATGCTGTATGGACGAGGGGATGTTTCAGTCGCACAGGAAAATTAGGATTAATACCCAAGTTAGGGCTGGGTTGGGGAGACTGTGGTTCCCAGGCAGCAACCAGGGCCTCTGTGAATGCTAGCTTGGTGGAACAGATTGAGTTGGCAATCGGGATGGCTTGCCTACTGACTTTTTCTAAACCGTATGGACGGGGGGATGTTTCACTTACACAAGAAAATTAGGGTTAAGACTCAAGTTAGGGTTAGGGTTGGGTAGACTGGGCTTCCCAGGAGGGATCCTGGGCTTCGGTGTAGCCTAGCTTGGTGAAACAGACTGAGTGGGCCATCGGGATAGCTTTCCTACTGGCTTTCTGTGCACTGTAAGGATGGGGTATCGTTTCAGTTGCACAAGAAAATTTGTGTAAAAACTCAAGTTAGGGTTAGGGTTGGGGAGACTGCGGATCCCAAGCGTGATCCTGGGCTTCGGTGCAGCTTAGCTTGGTGAAAAAGACTGAGTGGGCCATCGGGATAGCTTGCCTACTTTCTTTTTGTACACCGTTTGGACGGGGGAATGTTTCAGTTGCACAAGAAAATTAGGGCCAAGACTCTAGTTAGGGGTAAGGTTGGGGAGGCTAGGCTTCCCTGGAGGGAACGAGACCCTCTGTGAAGCCTAGCTTGCTGAAACAGACTTGAGTGGGCCACCAGGATGGCTTCCCTACTCCGTTTTAGTACACCGTATCATGGGGGGATGTTTCCATTGCAGAAGAACATTAGCATTAACACCCAAATTAGGGTTAGGGTTATGGAGGCAGGGCTTCCCAGGCAGGAACTACGGCCTCGTTGAAGCCGAGCCTGGTGGAACAGACTGAGTGGGCCATCAGGATTGCTTGCCTACTGTCCTTTTGTACGCTGTATGGACGAGGGGATGTTTCAGTTGCACAGGAAAATTAGGATTAATACCCAAGTGAGGGCTGGGTTGTGGAGACTGTGCTTCCCAGGCAGGAACCAGGGCCTCTGTGAAGGCTAGCTTGGTGGAACAGATTGAGTTGGCAATCGGGTTCGCTTGCCTACTGACTTTTTCTAAACCGTATGGACGGGGGGATGTTTCGCTTGCACAAGAAAATTAGGGTTAAGAAGACTCAAGTTAGGGCTGGGTTGGGGAGACTGTGCTTCCCAGGCAGCAACCAGGGCCTCTGTGAAGGCTAGCTTGGTGGAACAGATTGAGTTGGCAATCGGGATGGCTTGCCTACCGACTTTTTCTAAACCGTATGGACGGGGGGAGGTTTCACTTGCACAAGAAAATTAGGGTTAAGACTCAAGTTAGGGTTAGGGTTGGGGAGACTGGGCTTCCCAGGAGGGATCCTGGGCTTCGGTGTAGCCTAGCTTGGTGAAACAGACTGAGTGGGCCATCGGGATAGCTTTCCTACTGGCTTTCTGTGCACTTTAAGGATGGGGTATCGTTTCAGTTGCACAAGAAAATTTGTGTAAAAACTCAAGTTAGGGTTAGGGTTGGGGAGACTGTGGATCCCAAGCGTGATCCTGGGCTTCGGTGCAGCCTAGCTTGGTGAAAAAGACTGAGAGGGCCATCGGGATAGCTTGCCTAGTTGCTTTTTGTACACCGTTTGGACGGGGGAATGTTTCAGTTGCACAAGAAAATTAGGGCCAAGACTCTAGTTAGGGGTAAGGTTGGGGAGGCTAGGCTTCCCTGGAGGTAACCAGACCCTCTGTGAAGCCTAGTTTGGTGAAACAGACTTGAGTGGGCCACCAGGATGTCTTCCCTACTCCGTTTTAGTACATCGTGTCCATGGGGGGATGTTTCCGTTGCAGAAGAACACTAGCATTAAGACCCAAATTAGGGTTAGGGTTATGGAGGCTGGGCTTCCCAGGCAGGAACTACGGCCTCGATGAAGCCGAGCCTGGTGAAACAGACTGAGTGGGCCATCAGGATTGCTTGCTTACTGTCTTTTTGTACGCTGTATGGACGAGGGGATGTTTCAGTCGCACAGGAAAATTAGGATTAATACCCAAGTTAGGGCTGGGTTGGGGAGACTGTGCTTCCCAGGCAGCAACCAGGGCCTCTGTGAAGGCTAGCTTGGTGGAACAGATTGAGTTGGCAATCGGATTCGCTTGCCTACTGACTTTTTCTAAACCGTATGGACGGGGGGATGTTTCACTTGCACAAGAAAATTAGGGTTAAGAAGACTCAAGTTAGGGCTGGGTTAGGGAGACTGTGCTTCCCAGGCAGGAACCAGGGCCTCTGTGAAGGCTAGTTTGGTGGAACAGATAGAGTTGGCAATCGGGATGGCTTGCCTACTGACTTTTTCTAAATCGTATGGACAGAGGGATGTTTCACTTGCACAAGAAAATTAGGGTTAAGACTCAAGTTAGGGTTAGGGTTGGGGAGACTGGGCTTCCCAGGCGGGATCCTGGGCTTCGGTGTAGCCTAGCTTGGTGAAACAGACTGAGTGGGCCATCGGGATAGCTTTCCTACTGGCTTTCTGTGCACTTTAAGGATGGGGTATCGTTTCAGTTGCACAAGAAAATTTGTGTAAAAACTCAAGTTAGGGTTAGGGTTGGGGAGACTGCGGATCCCAAGCGTGATCCTGGGCTTCGGTGCAGCTTAGCTTGGTGGAACAGATTGAGTTGTCAATCGGGATGGCTTTCCTTCTGGCTTTCTGTGCACTGTAAGGACAGGGTATCTTTTCAGTTGCACAAGAAAATTTGTGTAAAATCTCAAGTTAGGGTTAGGGTTGGGGAGACTGCGGATCCCAAGCGTGATCCTGGGCTTCGGTGCAGCCTAGCTTGGTGAAAAAGACTGAGTGGGCCATCGGGATAGCTTGCCTAGTTGCTTTTTGTACACCGTTTGGACGGGGGAATGTTTCAGTTGCACAAGAAAATTAGGGCCAAGACTCTAGTTAGGGTTAAGGTTGGGGAGGCTAGGCTTCCCTGGAGGGAACCAGACCCTCTGTGAAGCCTAGTTTGGTGAAACAGACTTGAGTGGGCCACCAGGATGTCTTCCCTACTCCGTTTTAGTACATCGTGTCCATGGGGGGATGTTTCCGTTGCAGAAGAACACTAGCATTAAGACCCAAATTAGGGTTAGGGTTATGGAGGCTGGGCTTCCCAGGCAGGAACTACGGCCTCGATGAAGCCGAGCCTGGTGAAACAGACTGAGTGGGCCATCAGGATTGCTTGCTTACTGTCTTTTTGTACGCTGTATGGACGAGGGGATGTTTCAGTCGCACAGGAAAATTAGGATTAATACCCAAGTTAGGGCTGGGTTGGGGAGACTGTGCTTCCCAGGCAGCAACCAGGGCCTCTGTGAAGGCTAGCTTGGTGGAACAGATTGAGTTGGCAATCGGATTCGCTTGCCTACTGACTTTTTCTAAACCGTATGGACGGGGGGATGTTTCACTTGCACAAGAAAATTAGGGTTAAGAAGACTCAAGTTAGGGCTGGGTTAGGGAGACTGTGCTTCCCAGGCAGGAACCAGGGCCTCTGTGAAGGCTAGTTTGGTGGAACAGATAGAGTTGGCAATCGGGATGGCTTGCCTACTGACTTTTTCTAAATCGTATGGACAGAGGGATGTTTCACTTGCACAAGAAAATTAGGGTTAAGACTCAAGTTAGGGTTAGGGTTGGGGAGACTGGGCTTCCCAGGCGGGATCCTGGGCTTCGGTGTAGCCTAGCTTGGTGAAACAGACTGAGTGGGCCATCGGGATAGCTTTCCTACTGGCTTTCTGTGCACTTTAAGGATGGGGTATCGTTTCAGTTGCACAAGAAAATTTGTGTAAAAACTCAAGTTAGGGTTAGGGTTGGGGAGACTGCGGATCCCAAGCGTGATCCTGGGCTTCGGTGCAGCTTAGCTTGGTGGAACAGATTGAGTTGTCAATCGGGATGGCTTTCCTTCTGGCTTTCTGTGCACTGTAAGGACAGGGTATCTTTTCAGTTGCACAAGAAAATTTGTGTAAAATCTCAAGTTAGGGTTAGGGTTGGGGAGACTGCGGATCCCAAGCGTGATCCTGGGCTTCGGTGCAGCCTAGCTTGGTGAAAAAGACTGAGTGGGCCATCGGGATAGCTTGCCTACTTGCTTTTTGTACACCGTTTGGACGG
The DNA here is from genome assembly GCF_057233095.1 of Heloderma suspectum. Taxonomy (NCBI): domain Eukaryota; kingdom Metazoa; phylum Chordata; class Lepidosauria; order Squamata; family Helodermatidae; genus Heloderma; species Heloderma suspectum. The sequence continues at coordinate 152,333,903 of NC_139459.1, read as the reverse complement.
GGGAATGTTTCAGTTGCACAAGAAAATTAGGGCCAGGACTCTAGTTAGGGTTAAGGTTGGGGAGGCTAGGCTTCCCTGGAGGGAACCAGACCCTCTGTGAAGCCTAGCTTGGTGAAACAGACTGGAGTGGGCCACCAGGATGGCTTCCCTACTCCGTTTTAGTACACCGTATCCATGGGGGGATGTTTCCATTGCAGAAGAACATTAGCATTAAGACCCAAATTAGGGTTAGGGTTATGGAGGCTGGGCTTCCCAGGCAGGAACTACGGCCTCGATGAAGCCGAGCCTGGTGAAACAGACTGAGTGGGCCATCAGGATTGCTTGCCTACTGTCTTTTTGTATGCTGTATGGACGAGGGGATGTTTCAGTCGCACAGGAAAATTAGGATTAATACCCAAGTGAGGGCTGGGTTGGGGAGACTGTGGTTCCCAGGCAGCAACCAGGGCCTCTGTGAATGCTAGCTTGGTGGAACAGATTGAGTTGGCAATCGGGATGGCTTGCCTACTGACTTTTTCTAAACCGTATGGACGGGGGGATGTTTCACTTACACAAGAAAATTAGGGTTAAGACTCAAGTTAGGGTTAGGGTTGGGGAGACTGGGCTTCCCAGGAGGGATCCTGGGCTTCGGTGTAGCCTAGCTTGGTGAAACAGACTGAGTGGGCCATCGGGATAGCTTTCCTACTGGCTTTCTGTGCACTGTAAGGATGGGGTATCGTTTCAGTTGCACAAGAAAATTTGTGTAAAAACTCAAGTTAGGGTTAGGGTTGGGGAGACTGCGGATCCCAAGCGTGATCCTGGGCTTCGGTGCAGCTTAGCTTGGTGGAACAGATTGAGTTGGCAATCGGGATGGCTTGCCTACTGACTTTTTCTAAACCGTAAGGACGGGAGGATGTTTCACTTGCATAAGAAAGTTAGGGTTAAGACTCAAGTTAGGGTTAGGGTTGGGGAGACTGCGGATCCCAAGCGTGATCCTGGGCTTCGGTGCAGCCTAGCTTGGTGAAAAAGACTGAGTGGGCCATCGGGATAGCTTTCCTACTTTCTTTTTGTACACCGTTTGGACGGGGGAATGTTTCAGTTGCACAAGAAAATTAGGGCCAAGACTCTAGTTAGGGTTAAGGTTGGGGAGGCTAGGCTTCCCTGGATGGAACCAGACCCTCTGTGAAGCCTAGCTTGCTGAAACAGACTTGAGTGGGCCACCAGGATGTCTTCCCTACTCCGTTTTAGTACATCGTGTCCATGGGGGGATGTTTCCGTTGCAGAAGAACATTAGCATTAAGACCCAAATTAGGGTTAGGGTTATGGAGGCTGGGCTTCCCAGGCAGGAACTACGGCCTCGATGAAGCCGAGCCTGGTGAAACAGACTGAGTGGGCCATCAGGATTGCTTCCTTACTGTCTTTTTGTACGCTGTATGGACGAGGGGATGTTGCAGTTGCACAGGAAAATTAGGGTTAAGAAGACTCAAGTTAGGGCTGGGTTGGGGAGACTGTGCTTCCCAGGCAGGAACCAGGGCCTCTGTGAAGGCTAGCTTGGTGGAACAGATTGAGTTGGCAATCGGATTCGCTTGCCTACTGACTTTTTCTAAACCGTATGGACGGGGGGATGTTTCGCTTGCACAAGAAAATTAGGGTTAAGAAGACTCAAGTTAGGGCTGGGTTGGGGAGACTGTGCTTCCCAGGCAGCAACCAGGGCCTCTGTGAAGGCTAGCTTGGTGGAACAGATTGAGTTGGCAATCGGGATGGCTTGCCTACCGACTTTTTCTAAACCGTATGGACGGGGGGAGGTTTCACTTGCACAAGAAAATTAGGGTTAAGAAGACTCAAGTTAGGGTTAGGGTTGGGGAGACTGGGCTTCCCAGGCGGGATCCTGGGCTTCGGTGTAGCCTAGCTTGGTGAAACAGACTGAGTGGGCCATCGGGATAGCTTTCCTTCTGGCTTTCTGTGCACTGTAAGGACAGGGTATCTCTTCAGTTGCACAAGAAAATTTGTGTAAAATCTCAAGTTAGGGTTAGGGTTGGGGAGACTGCGGATCCCAAGCGTGATCCTGGGCTTCGGTGCAGCCCAGCTTGGTGAAAAAGACTGAGTGGGTCATTGGGATAGCTTTCCTACTGGCTTTCTGTGCACTGTAATGACGGGGTATCGTTTCAGTTGTACAAGAAAATTTGTGTTAAAACTCAAGTTAGGGTTAGGGTTGGGGAGACTGCGGATCCCAAGCGTGATCCTGGGCTTCGGTGCAGCCCAGCTTGGTGAAAAAGACTGAGTGGGCCATCGGGATAGCTTTCCTACTTTCTTTTTGTACACCGTTTGGACGGGGGAATGTTTGAGTTGCACAAGAAAATTAGGGCCAAGACTCTAGTTCGGGTTAAGGTTGGGGAGGCTAGGCTTCCCTGGAGGGAACCAGACCCTCTGTGAAGCCTAGCTTGGTGAAACAGACTTGAGTGGGCCACCAGGATGGCTTCCCTACTCCGTTTTAGTACATCGTGTCCATGGGGGGATGTTTCCGTTGCAGAAGTACATTAGCATTAAGACCCAAATTAGGGTTAGGGTTGTGGAGGCTGGGCTTCCCAGGCAGGAACTACGGCCTCGATGAAGCCGAGCCTGGTGAAACAGACTGAGTGGGCCATCAGGATTGCTTGCCTACTGTCTTTTTGTATGCTGTATGGACGAGGGGATGTTTCAGTCGCACAGGAAAATTAGGATTAATACCCAAGTTAGGGCTGGGTTGGGGAGACTGTGGTTCCCAGGCAGCAACCAGGGCCTCTGTGAATGCTAGCTTGGTGGAACAGATTGAGTTGGCAATCGGGATGGCTTGCCTACTGACTTTTTCTAAACCGTATGGACGGGGGGATGTTTCACTTACACAAGAAAATTAGGGTTAAGACTCAAGTTAGGGTTAGGGTTGGGTAGACTGGGCTTCCCAGGAGGGATCCTGGGCTTCGGTGTAGCCTAGCTTGGTGAAACAGACTGAGTGGGCCATCGGGATAGCTTTCCTACTGGCTTTCTGTGCACTGTAAGGATGGGGTATCGTTTCAGTTGCACAAGAAAATTTGTGTAAAAACTCAAGTTAGGGTTAGGGTTGGGGAGACTGCGGATCCCAAGCGTGATCCTGGGCTTCGGTGCAGCTTAGCTTGGTGAAAAAGACTGAGTGGGCCATCGGGATAGCTTGCCTACTTTCTTTTTGTACACCGTTTGGACGGGGGAATGTTTGAGTTGCACAAGAAAATTAGGGCCAAGACTCTAGTTAGGGTTAAGGTTGGGGAGGCTAGGCTTCCCTGGAGGGAACCAGACCCTCTGTGAAGCCTAGTTTGGTGAAACAGACTTGAGTGGGCCACCAGGATGTCTTCCCTACTCCGTTTTAGTACATCGTGTCCATGGGGGGATGTTTCCGTTGCAGAAGAACATTAGCATTAAGACCCAAATTAGGGTTAGGGTTATGGAGGCTGGGCTTCCCAGGCAGGAACTACGGCCTCGATGAAGCCGAGCCTGGTGAAACAGACTGAGTGGGCCATCAGGATTGCTTGCTTACTGTCTTTTTGTACGCTGTATGGACGAGGGGATGTTTCAGTCGCACAGGAAAATTAGGATTAATACCCAAGTTAGGGCTGGGTTGGGGAGACTGTGCTTCCCAGGCAGCAACCAGGGCCTCTGTGAAGGCTAGCTTGGTGGAACAGATTGAGTTGGCAATCGGATTCGCTTGCCTACTGCCTTTTTCTAAACCGTATGGACGGGGGGATGTTTCACTTGCACAAGAAAATTAGGGTTAAGAAGACTCAAGTTAGGGCTGGGTTAGGGAGACTGTGCTTCCCAGGCAGCAACCAGGGCCTCTGTGAAGGCTAGCTTGGTGGAACAGATAGAGTTGGCAATCGGGATGGCTTGCCTACTGACTTTTTCTAAATCGTATGGACAGAGGGATGTTTCACTTGCACAAGAAAATTAGGGTTAAGACTCAAGTTAGGGTTAGGGTTGGGGAGACTGGGCTTCCCAGGCGGGATCCTGGGCTTCGGTGTAGCCTAGCTTGGTGAAACAGACTGAGTGGGCCATCGGGATAGCTTTCCTACTGGCTTCCTGTGCACTGTAAGGACGGGGTATCGTTTCAGTTGTACAAGAAAATTTGTGTTAAAACTCAAGTTAGGGTTAGGGTTGGGGAGACTGCGGATCCCAAGCGTGATCCTGGGCTTCGGTGCAGCCCAGCTTGGTGAAAAAGACTGAGTGGGCCATCGGGATAGCTTGCCTACTTTCTTTTTGTACACCGTTTGGACGGGGGAATGTTTCAGTTGCACAAGAAAATTAGGGCCAGGACTCTAGTTAGGGTTAAGGTTGGGGAGGCTAGGCTTCCCTGGAGGGAACCAGACCCTCTGTGAAGCCTAGCTTGGTGAAACAGACTGGAGTGGGCCACCAGGATGGCTTCCCTACTCCGTTTTAGTACACTGTATCCATGGGGGGATGTTTCCATTGCAGAAGAACATTAGCATTAAGACCCAAATTAGGGTTAGGGTTATGGAGGCTGGGCTTCCCAGGCAGGAACTACGGCCTCGATGAAGCCGAGCCTGGTGAAACAGACTGAGTGGGCCATCAGGATTGCTTGCCTACTGTCTTTTTGTATGCTGTATGGACGAGGGGATGTTTCAGTCGCACAGGAAAATTAGGATTAATACCCAAGTGAGGGCTGGGTTGGGGAGACTGTGGTTCCCAGGCAGCAACCAGGGCCTCTGTGAATGCTAGCTTGGTGGAACAGATTGAGTTGGCAATCGGGATGGCTTGCCTACTGACTTTTTCTAAACCGTATGGACGGGGGGATGTTTCACTTACACAAGAAAATTAGGGTTAAGACTCAAGTTAGGGTTAGGGTTGGGGAGACTGGGCTTCCCAGGAGGGATCCTGGGCTTCGGTGTAGCCTAGCTTGGTGAAACAGACTGAGTGGGCCATCGGGATAGCTTTCCTACTGGCTTTCTGTGCACTGTAAGGATGGGGTATCGTTTCAGTTGCACAAGAAAATTTGTGTAAAAACTCAAGTTAGGGTTAGGGTTGGGGAGACTGCGGATCCCAAGCGTGATCCTGGGCTTCGGTGCAGCTTAGCTTGGTGGAACAGATTGAGTTGGCAATCGGGATGGCTTGCCTACTGACTTTTTCTAAACCGTAAGGACGGGAGGATGTTTCACTTGCATAAGAAAGTTAGGGTTAAGACTCAAGTTAGGGTTAGGGTTGGGGAGACTGCGGATCCCAAGCGTGATCCTGGGCTTCGGTGCAGCCTAGCTTGGTGAAAAAGACTGAGTGGGCCATCGGGATAGCTTTCCTACTTTCTTTTTGTACACCGTTTGGACGGGGGAATGTTTCAGTTGCACAAGAAAATTAGGGCCAAGACTCTAGTTAGGGTTAAGGTTGGGGAGGCTAGGCTTCCCTGGATGGAACCAGACCCTCTGTGAAGCCTAGCTTGCTGAAACAGACTTGAGTGGGCCACCAGGATGTCTTCCCTACTCCGTTTTAGTACATCGTGTCCATGGGGGGATGTTTCCGTTGCAGAAGAACATTAGCATTAAGACCCAAATTAGGGTTAGGGTTATGGAGGCTGGGCTTCCCAGGCAGGAACTACGGCCTCGATGAAGCCGAGCCTGGTGAAACAGACTGAGTGGGCCATCAGGATTGCTTCCTTACTGTCTTTTTGTACGCTGTATGGACGAGGGGATGTTGCAGTTGCACAGGAAAATTAGGGTTAAGAAGACTCAAGTTAGGGCTGGGTTGGGGAGACTGTGCTTCCCAGGCAGGAACCAGGGCCTCTGTGAAGGCTAGCTTGGTGGAACAGATTGAGTTGGCAATCGGATTCGCTTGCCTACTGACTTTTTCTAAACCGTATGGACGGGGGGATGTTTCGCTTGCACAAGAAAATTAGGGTTAAGAAGACTCAAGTTAGGGCTGGGTTGGGGAGACTGTGCTTCCCAGGCAGCAACCAGGGCCTCTGTGAAGGCTAGCTTGGTGGAACAGATTGAGTTGGCAATCGGGATGGCTTGCCTACCGACTTTTTCTAAACCGTATGGACGGGGGGAGGTTTCACTTGCACAAGAAAATTAGGGTTAAGAAGACTCAAGTTAGGGTTAGGGTTGGGGAGACTGGGCTTCCCAGGCGGGATCCTGGGCTTCGGTGTAGCCTAGCTTGGTGAAACAGACTGAGTGGGCCATCGGGATAGCTTTCCTTCTGGCTTTCTGTGCACTGTAAGGACAGGGTATCTCTTCAGTTGCACAAGAAAATTTGTGTAAAATCTCAAGTTAGGGTTAGGGTTGGGGAGACTGCGGATCCCAAGCGTGATCCTGGGCTTCGGTGCAGCCCAGCTTGGTGAAAAAGACTGAGTGGGTCATTGGGATAGCTTTCCTACTGGCTTTCTGTGCACTGTAATGACGGGGTATCGTTTCAG